>NC_091953.1:98001928-98604428 GCF_031021105.1 Erythrolamprus reginae | reverse complement strand
CATTTTCTACTATGGCTTGACTTCAAGGCTCCAATCGTCCCCTGCAGGGAGGTGGAACTGACTAGGTGGTTCTGCCCCAGGTGCCTGATGGACCCTGAGGGCTTTCAGAGGGTGCTTCGGGTTTTACCAGATTCACTCATGCACAGTTTGGCAGAGTTCCTTGCCGTGGCCTGGAACAAGGCTGCGACAGAGGCTCTTGACTGGATTGCGCCATTGCAACTTCTCTGTAACACTAGACCCCAGAGAGCCCCTTGGTTCACAGAGGAAATCCAGGAGTTGAAACGCCAGAACAGAAGTCAAATCTGAGTCTGATCAAACACTTGTAAGAGCTCACATTAAGACTTACAAAGTTGCACTCAAGGTGGCAAGATGTGCATATCATGCTGCCTTGATTGCATCAGCGGAATCGCGCTCGACTGCTCTGTTTAGGGTGACCCACTCCCTCCTTAATTAGGGGTGGGGGGTGGGGAGCCCTTGCTGAGCACTGCCGAGGAATTTAACTTGTTTTTCGCTGATAAAGTCGCTCAGAATTGGACAAGCCTTGACTCCGATTGGATCGCAGTGTCGGCTGACAATGAGTCAATCGAGGTGACTAGGGCCCGTCATTGTCTACCTGTCTGGGAGGAGTTTGACCTGGTGACACCTGATGAAGTGGACAAGGCCATTGGAGCTGTGCACACCCAGTGGCAATGGAGTAGGCCTACATGCTTTGTTTCTGCTGCTGGAATGGCGTTCTTGGCATTCCGGTTTGTAGCCCACCGCTAAATGAGTAAAATAGGGAAAAAATCTGTCTATCAAAATTCATCTGGCTAGCAACCTTAGTCTGGTCAGCTTCGGCACGTTATTTTAATCCCTGATTAGGGCTTGAAAATAACCTTGGAAAGAGTATCAATGAAAGAGCTTGCAAACAGGTAAGATCTGGGAAGATTTGTTTGTTTGTTTGTTTGTTTGTTTGTTTGTTTGTTTATTAGATTTGAATGCCGCTCCTCTCCATAGACTCGGGGCGGATTGTTAGTACTTCTTTAGGGCTGGAAAGGGTGTGGGAATGGAGGTTTAAATTGTTAGTACCTCATTAGGGCTGGAAAGAAACTTTTGGAGCAAGTAGAGCAATGAAAAAAGCCTGCAAAAACTTAGGGCTTGGAAAACATTATTCACAGAGAGTACCAATGAAAGAACCTGCAAGGTTAGAGCTGGGAAGATCGTTTGCATCTAGTTAGGGCTGGAAAAAAAGCTTTGAAAAGTAAGTTACATTCAGAGTATAAGGCACATCCAAATTTTCAGTTTCTTTTTAGGGACTAAAAATGTGCATCTTATACTCCAAAAAATACGGTACATAGATAGATAGAGAAGGAGATAGAGATAGCGATAGATAGATAGAGATAGAGATAGAGATAGAGATAAAGATAGAGATAGAGATAGAGATAGAGATAGAGATAGAGATAGAGATAGAGATAGAGATAGAGATAGAGATAGAGATAGAGATAGAGATAGAGATAGAGATAGAGATAGAGATAGAGATAGAGATAGAGATAGAGATAGAGATAGAGATAGAGATAGAGATAGATAGAGATAGAGATAGATAGAGATAGAGATAGAGATAGAGATAGAGACAGAGACAGAGACAGAGACAGAGACAACTTGATATATATGAACACACACACACACAAAATGGCTCATTGAGAAATGAGGTATTTCTGGCCTTCAGAGGGCCTTGAAGGGGAAGGCCATTTTTGCTCTTCCCAGGCTCCTAGAAAGGCTCTGAAGACTGGGAAGAGTGAACAGAGCAAAAAAAAATGTTCAACTGGAAATTCACAAATGGAACTGGCTTCCAGGGAGTGGGGAAGGCTATTTTTGTCCTCCCCAGGCTCTAAGGTTTGGGGAGAGCAAAAAATAGGCCTTCCCCACCCCTCCAGAGACTAAAAACAGGCTGTTTCCTGACTCCTAGTAGGCCCAGAAGGCCCAAAAATTAGTTGACTGGTGCACACATGCAAATCATACCCAGTGAAGGGCTACCAAATTTTTTACTACCACACTGTGGGTGTGGCTTATGCAGGACACCCTGCATTTTCTTTAAACATCTTTCAGTTCAAATTGGGGGTTCTGAGGTAGAGCTCCATTTTCGCCACCCCATTGCTTCCCCCCACCCAATCCGGGCAGTAGCCCACCCCTGGTCATAACTTAGCTCATGTGCCCACCACTATCGCTCTATATGCCACTTGTGGCACACGTGCCATAGATTCACCATCACAGTCCTCAAAGATATTATTACTGTGAATTAAGATATATGCTTTTGTATGTATCCTGATGCAAGCATAACTAAGACAGATCTTAAAACTTCTGACTCATGAAGAATCATTTTCTTGGCACAGAAGATTACAGACACTAAAGGCATGGTTCCTATAGAATCGGTGTTCTTAAAATCACCTCACTTGGAGGGAGGAGAGAAAAATTGAGACAAAGTTTAGATGCTACAGTGCTGATACCATACTATTAGTTAAATTATGATAGAACTGCATTCAATAAATACATTCCATTTTTATACCTGTTCTACTGTTATACTTTTGAGAATATTTTTGTTTATAAAAATATATATATAAACCATTAAGTACAAATAACTCAATGAAATCAAACAACTTTAACTTCACTTTACTTTTAAAGTGGCATCATTAGACATGGCAATCATTTGATTATTTCATATCAAGTCCTTTATTAACTGAAATAAAGTTCCTCAAAACCAGTGTGAATTTGCAATACTGATGCAAAGTATCTTGCTATTCAGAAATCAGTTGAAAAATATTGTACTTTAAAAGTGGATTGGAATTATAAACCTATAATATTCTTAAAGAATCCAGCAATACAAATTTGCAGAAAGCAACAAATGAAAAATGGAACTCTTTCTTTTTGCTAAAAGTATCTGTTCCTTTAATGAATGCATCAGAAATTATTTTCTTTAGTAACATTTTGATTTCTCTTCTTAACTTACCATTTTGAGAAGAGCAACCTGGCCAGAAAAGTAGAAAAGCAGCAACCAGGAGCAGCCCGCCCTTCATAGCTCCTCAGGCAATGAAGTTTAGAGGTTTGGCTTTGTCAGCTGATTTCTCCCATCTCTTCCTCTTTTTGTGTTTGTTTGTTTGTTGTCAAAGAAACCAGGAGGAGGTAGTATTACTGGAATAAGAATATGATCTTGACAGGTAAGAGACGACTCCACAAGAATTTTCTGAACAAACAAATCAAGTAATAGTTTAGTTTTTGTGACAGTCCTTCCATCTCTTCAGAAGGAAAAATCACCACTTGCATCCCAGGGTTTAATAAATTATGAGTCTTCCCTAAATCTTCACTAGCAGCAGCTAATAGCAAAATTATTATACAGGACATTTATGAAAAGTTCTTGGTAGTTTCCTCACTCTTAAGGTCTTAACACTGTATTTTTATTGCAAACCATCCAGAATCAATCAGGTGTGATGGACAGTGTTGAAATTTGATTAAAAATTACATTTGAAATCTATTTTGCATTTATGATGTCAATAATAGGAAACACGTGTTGCAGATATGCAATACATTTCTTAACTAATTCTGGAGTTTTACAAACTTCAGCCAAATATAATTAATCATTATCCAATCATATCAGGGAGACTGTTTATCTTAGAACTTGTTTTTCTCCCCAAATTCTGCAGAACTAGGGTTAGGTTGTATATCTATAAATATCCAGAAGGTCAAAATAGTATCAACTTCGAGGGAATAGAAGAACAAAGGAAATTTAAAAGATGCTGCCTCCTTATGAGAATTATACAAGATCTACCTTTCTCTTCTTACTTAGGTTTGTATAAGAAGTATTCTTTTCTGCCAATTCTATCTATTCTTTCTGAAGATAACAATATGTATATTATCTATTAAATGTAGTTTGAATTGAGTCAACAAGATCTCATCATTTTTTCCCTTTATTGTAAACAGTGTTTCTCCTTCCCAGCAATTACAGAACAGAGGAACTGGCCAAGGCTGCAGTCAAATAAGAGGAGCCTGAGACCAGGCCTAGAAAGTAGCTTGAGAAAAGTATCTACAGTATAGGGATTCTCAGTCATCATGGTTGTCCCAAAGTGCTTTTCCAAAAGGCAACTGGACTTCCCCTTGAAAACATTTTGCTCCACATCCAAGAAGCTTCTTCAATTGCTGGAGAGACGGAGTAACGACACGGACACAAGAGCTGGATTTAAACTGGGTCATTTTTATTAACATAAATTTGCATAATTTATTCATTAAATTTGCATAAATTAGCATAATCAACTATGACCCGGAAATGGACCTGCAGGGTCAAACAAATACTTCCGGGGCGGAAATGACGTTATGACAAAAAACTTCCTGGGCAACTCATGGGCGTATCTCGATGCAAGTCCAGGTGAGGGACCAGTCCATCACCTGCGACCCTGCCATGCTTTGCATGAGGGGGGTCCCACCGGCTACCCCGAATCCGGGAATTAAAGGTGCAGGACCCAAAGACAGGTTCCCCCCAGCTGCTCAGGCAGGCACTCCCTCCATGAGCTTGCGGAGAACCTGTCAATCATCCCCAAAGATGCCCAAGGGAGAACGCGCGGTTGCTAAACCACCACAGTTTTCCGCCCCTAACCTGCCTACCCAAATGACCAAAGGTAAGCCAATTAACCTAATAAATGCAAGCACCCCCTAACCGCACATCCATCTCCTCAGTGTGGAATGGGCGAAAAAACAGCCCGGCTAAAAGGCAGAACTGCAAAAAATTCCCATTCGGCCCCCTAATGGCGACCCCTAAGCACACTGCAAAATAGGGAGGGCGGGCGGGTGTCTGCTCGTGGCTTGCTGTCCGGGCAAAAAGGAAGAGCCCCGGGCCTGCTCGCCCTTATATAGGGCAAGCAGGCCCCGCCCGGACCAATCAGCAGCCGGGCCAGACAGGCCCGAACTCCCGAGCGAAGTCTCATCTCACGAGACTTCGCTCAGGATTCAAGATGGCTGCTGCCATGAGAGTCCAGTGTCTCCCGGTCCCTCCAGCAAAGCCTGCTGCCGGGTAAGTCCGGTGCTGCAATTGCTGGAGAGACGGAGTAACGACACAGACACAAGAGCTGGATTTAAACTGGGTCATTTTTATTAACATAAATTTGCATAATTTATTCATTAAATTTGCATAAATTAGCATAATCAACTATGACCCGGAAATGGACCTGCAGGGTCAAACAAATACTTCCGGGGCGGAAATGACGTTATGACAAAAAACTTCCTGGGCAACTCATGGGCGTATCTCGATGCAAGTCCAGGTGAGGGACCAGTCCATCACCTGCGACCCTGCCATGCTTTGCATGAGGGGGGTCCCACCGGCTACCCCGAATCCGGGAATTAAAGGTGCAGGACCCAAAGACAGGTTCCCCCCAGCTGCTCAGGCAGGCACTCCCTCCATGAGCTTGCGGAGAACCTGTCAATCATCCCCAAAGATGCCCAAGGGAGAACGCGCGGTTGCTAAACCACCCCAGTTTTCCGCCCCTAACCTGCCTACCCAAATGACCAAAGGTAAGCCAATCAATTTCTTAGTTTGTTAAAATTTCTAGGGAAAATGAAAGTTAACATAACCAGGATTTTTTTAAAAAATAGCTTAGGGAAGTGAACCTATTCTTCTAAAGCCGCCGGCGACCTTACCAGCCGGCGCGGAGTTGCGGCGTGGTCGGGGGAAGGAGGCCGCCATGTTGGAGGCGGATCCGGCGGCCCCACGTCATCCCTGGGGGCCGCAGTGACGTTGTTTGGCCGGGCGAGGGTGAGGCAGCCCTATAAAAGGGGCTGCCTCGTGGCGCAGTTTCTCTCGCCCGGCAGTTGTGAGACGGCCCTGCTGCTCCCGGACGCAGCGAAGAGAGCGCGAAGGCCGAAGAGGACGCGTGGGCGGCAATAGGAGGCTCGGGCCGGCAGCACTTGCAGCGAGAGGAGCGCGGCAGGCCCGGCGGCCGAACAAGACGCGTGGGTGGCATCTGGGGGCCCAGGCCGGCAGCACGCGTGGCGGAGAGAGCGCGGCTTGGCCCGGAGGCCGAAGAGGATGCGTGGGCGGCACTTAGAGGGCCGGCAGCGACTGAGGCATCGGCTGCCTGCCGGGCCTCTTCTGGTTTGGAGTCGGGGGGAGCATTAATGGCAAGGGGCAGCAGGGCTAAGTCGGGGACCCGGCGGCGGACAGCGGGGGGGGCAGGCTGGCGATCAGGGCACCCCCCCATCGAGCCCCGCCATACTGGAAGGAGGAGGGCCCCCAAGAGGACATGGGGGGAGGCCCCTGGGGCTGGACAGGCCTGTAGGCCGGGCAGAGAGGGCAGCCCCGGGGGGGAGGAAGGCAGCAGGGGGCGGGCCGCAAGGCGCCGGGGGTTGACCCCTAGGGCAGCAGGCCGCCGCCAGGGGAGGGCCCCATCCCGGGGGCCACGTGGTAGGAGGGTGGAAGCCTCTGATCCCGGGGAGGGGGACCCCAGCCCAGTGGAATTGAGTGGGTCTGATGAGGGGTCCCCCATGGCGCGGGCGGTTGCTAATGAGGGGGCAGGGGAGGAGTCAGTGTCTGTCTCCTCACACCTTCTTTCTGCCTTGCTCGAGAAATTGGATGAGGGGCCAAGGAAGAGGGGCAGGTCCCGGCACGAAGACGCCAGGGGTGCCACGAGCGCAGAGGGGACCCGGAGCTCCTCGGAATCGGAGGAAAGGTCCCAGAGGGTGAGATCCGACCGGCGCGCTAAGAAAAGGCGCAAGAGGAGATGGGGAAGCCGGGCTGCTTCCTGCTCAGAGGAGGCTGATGACGACTCTTCACATTGGGGTGAGTGCCCGGTGCCTAAGCATCGGTGGTCCCGGCCACGGGGGCCACGAGGCAGGCTACGGGCGGTTAAACGCAATACACATAAGACACACAAGACATGGCGTTCGCGCACGGCGGCCCAGGTGTGGGGGAGGGGCCGTCAGCGTGGTGTGACAAAGCGGGGCAGACGGAGACGGGACACTTCGAAGGATAGCTCGGAGTCCACAACAACGGAGTCCACTGACCCCTACGAGGGTGACAGTGACAACCCCTTTGCACCCGGCCTCCCTGACACGCCGCTTAGCATGCACATGTCACAGGCCCTTAAGCGAAAAATTTGGTGCGGGGCTTATGTTGATATCTTCAACATTTTGTTGCCCGAGAAATCTAAGAAGGATAAGGACAAGGACGGTAAGAAGGGGTCTGATGAGGCAAAGGACACCAAAATGGATAAGGGGATATTGGCGTGGGCCTACGCCTTCCTGGCCTATCATTCGGTGGTTGTGGAAGATGATGTGCATAAGACACACGAGCTTATCCTATATATGAGTATGATCTTAATGGCGTATCAGGAGTTTGGGGGCGAGGCTTGGAAGCAGTACGATGAAACGTTTTGGAGATTTGCCGCACACAACAGGCACTGGCCTTGGGACATGAGGCACAATGACCTGTGGCTTCGTGCCACGCAGAAAGCAGCTACCCCGGCTAGCGGGCGGACGCCTACCGGCCACCTGCTGCTGACCCAAGGAAAGGAAGCCACCCTTCCCCGCCCCGGGGTGGGTTCGGGGACCCCGGCCTCTGCACATCGTAGTGGGGCTGGTTCGCCCTTTCGGATCCCGCCGTACTGTTACGAGTACGGCGCCAGGGGAGCCTGTTCCAGGCCAGTTTGCCGCTTTCGCCACGCCTGCTCTTTGTGTAATGGCAGGCACCCAACATCAGCCTGCTACAGGGGCAGGGGGGGAGGCGGCACTAAGGGGGCAGGGGCCCCTTCTAAGCCCCAGCCAACAGGAGCTCAGGGTAAGGGGACCAACCCCAGTTAGATTGGACAGGTTGAGATCCAGGCTTACCGGCTACTGCCCTAGGAAGGGTGCCGAATTTTTGGTTGCAGGTTTCACGGAGGGCTTTAGGATTCCGTACGAGGGGCCTAGGATCGCTTGCCTTGCTGACAACCTGAGGTCTGTAGTCGGCATGGGGCATGTGGTAAGGGACAAAATTATGAAGGAGGTGCGGGAGGGACGGGTGCTGGGCCCCTTTATGGGGCCGCCCCTGCCCTCTCTGCAGGTATCCCCCCTGGGAGTGGTGCCCAAGAGAACAGCCGGGGAGTTCAGGCTCATTCATCAGCTGTCTTTCCCTCCGGGTGCCTCGGTAAATGATCACATCCCTGAAGAGCTGTGCTCGGTGCGCTACACGCCCTTCGAGACGGCTGTCTCGATGGTACGGGGGTGTGGCCCAGGGGCCCTGATGGGTAAATGTGATATTAAGTCGGCCTTTCGACTTTTGCCGATTCACCCCGAGGATTTCGACCTTTTAGGTTTTCAGTTTGAAGGGGGGTTCTTTGTTGATAGGGCCCTGCCGATGGGTTGTTCAATTTCATGTTCATTGTTTGAGAAGTTTAGTTCCTTCCTAGAGTGGGCCCACGTGAAGAATACCGGGATTCGGTCAGTTGTTCATTATTTAGATGACTTTCTTTTCGCAGGGCCGGCGGGCTCTGACGAATGCCAGCGGGGGATGGCAGGGTTGCAGGATTTATGCTTGGACCTCGGCGTGCCTCTGGCACACGAGAAGACCGAGGGGCCCACCACTAGGCTTACATTTTTAGGCATTGAGGTGGATTCGGTAGCGCAGACGTGTAGGCTACCTGAAGACAAGTTAGCAAGGTTGCGGAACACGGTGAGGGTTGTTCGGGCCGCTAGAAGAGTTACCCTTAGGCAGGTTCAGGAGCTAGCTGGACTGTTGAACTTCACTTGTAGAGTGATAGCGCCGGGTAGGGCGTTCATGTTTAGGCTTTACCAGGCGACGGTAGGTCTCTGCAAGCCGCACCACAGGATTCGCTTGACGGCTAGCGTTAGGAAGGACCTGGGGGTGTGGCAACAATTTTTGGACACGTACAACGGGGTCTCCTTTTGGAGACAGGACATGCTGTTAAAAGGCGACTTCCAGGTGAAGTCGGACGCAGCCGGGACGGCTGGTTTTGGTGTGGTCTGGAAGGATAGGTGGTTTAGGGCGGACTGGCCGCAGGGGTGGCTGGGCACCGCAGTTTGCAGGGATCTGACCTTTTTGGAACTGTTCCCAATTGTCGTGGCCATCGAGCTTTGGTCCCATAGCTTCACCGGGAAGACAGTACATTTCTGGTGCGACAATATGGCGGTAGTACATGTGATTAACACGCTTTCCTCCAAGAACGAACGGGTGATGGGGTTGGTTCGTCACATGGTAATGAGGTGCCTGGAACATAACATGCTCTTTCGTGCGCACCATGTCCCGGGGATTAGGAACGGGGTAGCCGACGCATTATCCAGGGGACAGTTAGCTAGGTTCTGGCTGCTTGCCCCACAGGCCGAGGAGTTCCCGGAGGCAGCCCCCCAGCACCTTTGGCTGATTGGAGGGCCGACGTAAACAGGGCATTGGACATGTCCATTGCCGCAAGCACCAGGAGGTCATACCAGCGGGCAGGTAGGGAATTTTGGGCTTTTCGTCAACTTAGGAGATACGATCAGCTCTGGCCGGCCCCGGTCGAACATCTACTGGAGTTTTGTACACTATGTAAACACCGGGGGTTGTCAGCCTGCACCATTCGGGCCAAGCTGGCTGGATTGGCTTTTATAGCCAAGTCACGGGGCTTTTCAGACACCACGGGGGACTTTAGGGTTAGGAAAACACTGGAAGGGTGGATCAGAGAGAGGGGCCCGACCCGGGGTGATAGCAGACGCCCCCTTAGGTTAGTTCACCTGAGGGGTTTGGGCGACTTGTGGGACAGGCTTTGCCGCTCTCAGTACGAGGCGGCACTTTATCACGCGGCTGCTCAGTCTTCCTGCGGCTGTGACGGTCCAAAATGGATCAGAGGGGACGGGGCATGACAGTTAAGCTTTCCCGGACCAGCCACAGGAGGGTGTGCCCGGTGGGTGCAATATCAGCGTATTGGGCCCTTAGGGGCGGAGATCCCGGCCCACTTTTTTGTCATGCCTCTGGGGAACCTCTCACCAGGTACCAGTTTTGGGCGGTGACGACCAAGGCCCTGGCCCGGATGGGCCTGGACCCCAAGCGTTATGGGACTCACTCTTTCAGGATTGGGGCAGCTTCTTTTGCAGCGGAGGAGGGCTTCAGCGCGCCGGACATACGTGCGGTGGGCCGGTGGCGATCTGCGGCCTTCCGGACTTACATCCGCCCTTAGGTGAGTAGGGCGGGACTGGGTGCGGCCTGCGCGGCCACTTCTGATGCTGCTTTGTTTCCTCCCTTCCTTTTAGAGAACGCACAGGGTGCGCAGAGAGTCCTGATCTGTGGCCACAGCATGATATACTGGGCGGAGAGGAGGGCCCGGGTGACAACGCCAGGCACGCAGTTGGAGTTGGACCGGCATGTGATTGTCCAATGGTTGAGCCGTAGAGGCCTACGGTGGTTTGAGTTGCTTCCCCTGTTGTTTAACAGTGGGAAGGTGCAGGGGGTGCCGGGATGGTTGGTCTTGCATGTGGGAGGCAACGACCTGGGAGCAATGACTGGCGTTGACTTGTTGTTGCACATTTGGGATGGTTTACAGGTAATCTGGAAGCGGTGGCCGGACACCCGTGTATTGTGGTCCAACATCTTGCCACGTAGGTGCTGGAGGCATGCTAGGAGCCCCTGGGCGGTTGATGGGGCCAGGAAGAGGGTTAACAGAGCAGTTAAGAAGTGGGTACTACAGGCGGGGGGGGAGTGATAGACCACCCCGATGTCAGGGCTTCCCAGGTAGACTTATATAGACGGGACGGGGTACACTTAACAGATAAAGGTAATGACAAATTTATAGCGGACCTGCAGAGGTGCCTGCACATTCATGTGCAGGGGGGGGGAGCAGGGGGAATAAATTATAATTTCACCCCCTGCTGTGGCCGATAGGGGGCGGAAATGGGCGTAAGCAACTGTGTGATCTCCTTTAGGGGCACCTCTACTGAGGTGTGGGGGGATCTCCTTCTCGGATTACAGGGCTCGACCGGCCTGGGTTCGGTGAGGGAGGTCCCTCCTGTGGCTCGCTGCATGGAGATTATTGGAGACCAGTGGCGAGCCATCCCACACGCCGTGGGGGCGTGGCAGGGGGCAGGTGTAATTTTACCATGACCCTGCACCCAAGCTTGGAGCTTTCGCCCTAGAAGTTGCTCAGTTGAGTTTGGTTGGAAAGTTAACTCCGCCCCCATTTGATTATGCACCACTGCAGGTCACGTGGGCATATTTGGTTAAATAGTTAATTCAAGTTGGTTTTTAATAAAAGTGACCCTATTTATACCCATTACTTGTGTCCGACTGTTTACTCCGACTGCGACGCAATTGTCTAAGCCCTGAGATATTCTGAAATATTTAGTAATTGTGATACAAATCCTGATTTACTTAGACAACGGAGAACAAGTCCAAAAAACATGGTATAAGATAAGGATTGATTTTAAAAAATCTATTTGGCTCAAGACTAATGAATGTAATTAAGTCCTGGAAATTAAGCCTTGAAACAAAGACTAGTTAACTGTGGAAGGAAACAGGTGCATTGTTGTAATGGAGTCTATTAAATCACTCAATAAAACAATGGAATCAATGGACTCAAAATGTTCTCAGCTAATGCTCAGAGTATAGAAAATAAACATAATGGATTTGAATTTTTAATATCAAAAGCAAATACAATATATTAAGTACAAGGATGTGTGCAATGATTCTGAATATTGGAGTATATTTACTAAAACCTATAATGCAATTAAAGCATTAAAATTTATAGAATTACACAATATATTAGAAATTATATAATAATAATAATAATAATAATAATAATAATAATAATAATAATAATAATATTTGTATGCCGCCCCTCCCCGAGGACTCGGAGTGGCTAGTATGAGCATCTGCTCAGAAATGTAAGTGGATAAACTTGTCAAAATTACAGATATCATGGAATTCTAGACTTTAACATCCAAAGCTAAAAATAAATGTTTAGTAAAATTCTATTAAGCTAATGCAAACAAATAGGAGGTGAAAGGTCTGTTGGATATGTTCATTGTCTTGAATTATTTGTAAAAGTGGGTCACAAATCAAACTATCTAATAGAATTTAAAATGTATATGACTTCCAATGAAGGAAGGAAGGAAGGAAGAGAGAGAGAGAGAAAGAGAGAGAGAGAGAATGAAAGAGAGTGAAAGAAAAAGAGACAGAGACACAGACAAAGAGAAAGGGGGTGAAGTAAGATGTACAACTGCAAACAATTTTACAGACTGATGTCAGCCTCACTTTGTCAACCAGACCAAGAAATCAACTCTGTGGGAAGGCTGAAATTACTTTCATTGAGATTGATTATAACAAATCTTGAATGTTTGATTGTGCTGTATCTCACTTTTTCTAAAACTCCAGTGAATCAGAGAGGTGTCTCTTAATATTATCTGTCTGTTGTGGTCTTGTGAAACATGCGGTCATGTTTCAACCTCTGTTGGGATTGAGCGGCATAGAAGTCAAACAAACAAACAAACAAACTTTGCATAAAATCTCCGTCAGAGTCATCAGAAGAAATTGTGAGCCTGTACTTCACATCTAACCCAAACATTTCTTAAGAATATTCGGATACATATAAAGTAAGTCAGAGATATCTTGATTGAAGATTTGAAAAAATCCTTGACATTTTGGAGGCTGTTGAATTTTAGTTAAGGAAGTCAATTTGGCTTCAAGTAGTATTTCAGTCATGTTGCTTTGGAACTAACTAAAAGACCAAAAAGTGTGTGTGTGTGTGTGTGTGTGCGAGAGAGAGAGAGAGAGAGGGGGGGGGGTGGGTGGGACAGAAACAGAGACAGAGAGATTTCTTACAGACATTTCATTACCAAACTATGCAACATCATCTGTGTTAGAAGGAAGTGGGGTTGGTCTCATTTTATATACTAGTGGCTTGTATGGTGAATGTTGGTAGGAGTGGTCATGGCGATTCCTTAATTGGGCTGTTGTTTAACTTGTTTGGGTATTTATTGCTGCATACTATATGTAGAATGATCTACATACCATTCAAAAGAAAGACCTCCTCACCAATAATCAATGCCCAGATAAGCAAAAATTAACCCCAAGATTAATATTAGACTAACAATCAAGAAGCAAACAATATCCCTTGATTGGGGACCAAGGGATATCAAGACCATGCCCACAAACACTGAGTAAGTCATTAGTATATAAAATAAGAGCAAACCTCATTCCCTACTAACACAGATGTTAGCTAGTAGGGTAATGTCCAGAAATATGTCCATTCCTCTACTCACAACAGAATACCCTACGCAACTAGATTTACAATCCTAGGTTTAGAAAGCTTAGATCGATGTCAGCTAAAACACGACCTAAGTATAGCCCATAAAATCATCTACTACAACGTCCTTCCTGTCAACAACTACTTCAGCTTCAAACACAACAACACATGAGCACATAACAAATACAAACTTAAAGTAAACTGCACCAAACTTGACTGCAGGTAATATGACTTTCATAACCGAGTAGTTAATGTATGGAATTCACTACCTGACTCTGTAGTATCATCATCTAACCCCCAAAACTTTACCCTTAGACTATCCACTGTTGACTTCTGATTGCTAAGATATCAGTAAGAGGCGTGCATAAGGGCACCAGCATGCTTTCTGTCCCCTGTACTAATGTTTCTCTCTTATTAGTATCATGTATATAAACATTGTTATATCTTTGTATACTACCAATATGTACTTGACAAAAACAAACAAATAATAGAATAGAATAGAAAAGAAAAGAATAAAATAGAATAATAGAGCTCCACAAGAAATGATAGTTAAAAAAATTAAGCTATAGCAATATTTTAAGAATAAAAATTGAATTAATTGGTGGTTGGCCCAGGAGACAAAATTAGGGGATTAGGTGACATTAGAGTCATGTAACATATGCCAAGGTTGTACAAATTATAAACATAGCAATGAAACAAAAATAATAATTTGAGAAGTGGCACCGCAAGTATGAAAATAAGGAACATAATATCAGTTTGTCAAATATAAATTGAGTGAGGATAGGAGACACTCAGGGAACAGTATTAGAGGGAGGAAGAGGAAGTAGAAGGGGAAGTTAGAGGAGTGAAAAGAAGTAGAAAATATAGAGTGTTAATAGAGGATGAATGGAGGGAAGGAGAAAGGGGAGAGAAGGAGTAAGAAAGTAGGAAGGGGATGAAGGTTGAGAGAGAGGAGTGTTGGGTCAGACTGAAGAATAAGAGTTGAAAAAGGTGCAAAATAAGATATTGGTTTATGAAATATTGAAAATGTATATATATATTATTGATATATTTTAAGGCGTATATGTTTTGTTATAAAATGGAATTTGTGAAGAGAAAAAATAGAATAATAGAGCTGAAAGGGATCTTGGAGGTCTTCTAGTCCAACCTCCTGCTTAGACAGGAAAGCCTACACCGCTTCAGACAAATAGTTAACAAATCTCTTATTTGAAACTTCCAGTGTTGGAGCATTTACAACCTCTGGAGGCAGGTTGTTCCATTGATTGTTTTAGGTATCAGGAAATTTCTCCTTAGTTCTAAGTTGCTTCTCTCCTTGATTAGTTTCCACCCATTGCTTCTTGTCCTACTGTCAGGGCTTTGGAGAATAGCTTGACTCTCTCCTTTGTGACAGCCTCTGAGATATTGGAACACTGCTATCATGTCACCCCTAGTCCTTTTCATCAGACTAGACATACCCAGCTCCAGCAACCATTCTTTGTATGTTTTAGCCTCCAGTCCCCTAATCATTTTGTTGCTCTTTTTTGCACTCTTTCTAGAGTCTCAACATTTTTTAAAAATTGTGGCGACCAAAACTGAATGCAATATTCCAAGTGTGGCCTTACCAAGGCATTATAAAGTGGTATTAACATTTTGTATGATCTTGATTCTATCCCCCTCTTTATGCAGCCTAGAACTATGTTGGGTTTTTTGCTCACTGTAGCGCTCTGCTGGTTCATATTTAAGTGATTGTCCACTAGGACTCCAAGATCCCTCTCACAGTTACTGCTGTTGAACAAGGTACCACATATACTATATCTGTGCATTTTATTTTACTTGTCTAAATGTAGAACCTTACTTTTTTCATCTTTGAATTTCATTTAGTTAGATAATGTCCAAATTCAAATCTATCAAGATCCTTCTATATCTTAAGCTTATCTTCTGGAGTGTTGGCTATTCCTGCTAGCTTGGTGTTGTCCGAAAATTTGATGAGTTCTTCATCTATACGCTTATCCACATCATTGATGAATATGTTGAAGAGTACTGGCCTTAAAACACAGCCAGGGGGTACCCCACTGTATATGTCCCTCCATGTAGATGCAGTTCCATTGAGGACTACACGTTGAGTGTGGAGTACAGTGATGCCTCATCTTACAAACGCCTTGTCATACAAACTTTTTGAGATACAAACCTGGGGTTTAAGATTTTTTTGCCTCTTCTTACAAACTATTTTCACCTGACAAACCCACTGCCGCCGCTGGGATGCCCCGCCTCTGGACTTCCGTTGCCAGCAAAGCACCCATTTTTGTGCTGCTGGGATTCACCTGAGGCTCCCCTCCATGGGAAACCCCACCTCAGGACTTCCGTGTTTTTGTGATGCTGCAAGGAATCCCAGCAGGGGAATCCCAGTAGCGCAAAAACGGGCACTTCACTGGCAACGGAAGTCCAGAGGTGGGGTTTCACAGCGAGGGGATTCTCAGTGAAATCGCAGCATTGCAAAAACACAGAGGTCCGGAGGTGGGGTTTCCTATGGAGGGGAGCCTCAGGGGAATCCCAGCAGTGCAAAAACAGGTGCTTCGGCTGGCAAAAGGGGTGAATTTTGGGCTTGCACGCATTAATCGCTTTTCCATTGATTCCTATGGGAAACATTGTTTCGTCTTACAAACTTTTCACCTTAAGAACCTCGTCCCGGAACGAATTAAGTTTGTAAGACGAGGTATCACTGTACTGGATTAAAGTGACTTGTCATTAAACATGCTGCTAACCCTGTTTGGCTAGCCTTACTAGTGCCCATCTGAAATTTGCCCCTGGTGTTTATGGGTTTTCTGCTGTATTGCTCAGTGTTGGTAGACTTACACAATTTACAACAAAGGAGTACACTTTCAAGCAACTAATGAACATGACATAAATCAATAAAAACAAAGCATAGGCGGCGTGTCATATTTAATAAAACAGTTAAGGTAATATAAAGCCTAGGGTTTTTTTAGAGAAGCTGTACCCAATCTGGTGGCCTCCATGTGCACTGGACTTGTAACTCCAAGACACATCATACATGAAGGGAATTCTCCATTGTAGAAGCCTGTTCAAAAATATTGAGGACTTTCATCTTCCTGAAATGTCCAATGAGCCATTGAGGCTCTGAGCTATTTTATGGATGAAACATCCCAAAAAGGCAGATCAGAGAAATGCAAGGTAAATAAGGCCAACCAACAGAGTTGACTTTTTCCTGTCCTGTCCTGGATTATAATTCCCATACTCAAATGAAAATACAAATTATAAAAGTGGAATTCTTCAGGCAAAATAGATGGCTTTTGGGACTACGTATTTAACTTGCTCATATTGCATTTTAGGAATTGAATATTTGACTCATCGTGCACACAAAGTTCCGTATAATTCCAAGAAATTTTATTTTATTTCAGATCTTTGGAGCTAGACTTCACAATGGTTATTGAATGATAATGAAAGACACATTATATTATAATTACTATTATTTTCTTTGGATTATCACATTAAACCAAACCAATATCTGTGCCAAAGAGCTTATAAACGTTCAATCTTGAATCTTGGCAGAGTTAAAAATTGTACAAAGATTCACTTCAAATAAATCCAATAACTCATCAACAACTTGACCCAGAACTGGGCATATCATCTGCTCGGATTAGGATTGATTGATAGATGTGTTCAGTGAAAGGCTACCAAAATTTTTACTACCACAATATGGGCATTGCTTCTGCAGGACACCCTGCATTTTCTTTCAACATCTTTCAGTGCAAATTGGGTGCTCTGGGGTGAAGCTCCATTTTCACTACCCCACTGTGTCCCTCCTCTCCCCGTCCGGGCAATAGCCCACCCCTGGATGTGTTGCCCATCTCCTTCCACTCTGTTGAGCAATCAATTGTGCAGACTGGGGGCGCTGTTAGATTTGCTATAGCTTCTGGGTGTTCAAATGATAGCATTGTCTATTTTATATAGCAGATAACTCAACATAATCTTACACTTGAAAACTATAGTTATTGCAAGGCCTGTGAATTAAAGCCATATATTGTGAACTGTCATTTTTCCATTTTTTTCTAAATCCAATTGAGAATTCTAGTTCTTACCTATACAATTATAAATATTTTATGACTAGAATTTCTGAAAAACTGTTTCCACACATTTGAATCTGAATGTAATTTGGAGCCCAGTTGCATATATCAATTACTAAACTGGCTAAATTGGGATTAGTGGAAAACACCTTGTTGAAATTTCCTTCTCAGAGATGATAGATAATTAATGATAGGCAGCCCAGTTACTTCTTGGCTACATAAATTTGATCAATCAATCAATAAAATAAATCAGCATTCTCCAAAAGGACTCTTGTATCTTGGCACTTTAATTTCTCAATTCCCAGCATCAATTTCTGACAATGTGTAATTTAGCCTAGATTATTTGAAGTGCTAAATGAACAGAAAAGCAATTTTTATAACAGCTCAAACATTACAAAAGAGTTTAGAAAACAGCTTCATTAGCATCACAAATCATCTTGTTAATAAGGGCTATGAAATTTAAGTATGGCTACTAAATGCCATAAGAAAAGTATCCTAAAATTTACTGATGTTATACAGAGGCTACATGTTGCAGTGTTAAGAAATTATAAAGAGAATTTGCCAATCTTGATTGATCATTTATCAGTGATCTCTTGTGGCTGTACTATGTTGCATAGTAATTTGTGAGTGTAATGAAATCTTGTTTTAGCACTGAGAAAGATCTACTGTACTGTACTATCTTTGACTGTATCACTACAGGTGAAGCCAAAATAGAGCCAAAGTGTATTTAAGTTATTAAAGTGATTAGATCGGTTTAAAGGAAAAAGACAGCCATGTATCTGAAGAGATTTCCCCCCCCAAAAAAATTATTAAAAAACCTATTATAAAGTTTTTTTATAATTCTTTTTATTATAAATTATAATTTTTTTAAAAAAAACACCAAAAAACTTTAAAAGTTTTTTATCCTATATCCTATATCGAGGGCTGGGATCAGAACAGAGGGAAATGATTACTGGAAAGCAACATCGGTACATTCATTTCACACTTAACAACCAGTGATCCGAATCTTACATGGATTCAGGATCCAACAAAAGCAAATAAGCACAGTTCGCTCTTACACATTGACCGTTCATCGGCACGCTAAAGGCAAAAGCATGCTGGAACCTGTAGTGCGCTCTATGCTTTTGGCTCCGTTCTGCAAGAGGGGGAGGGCTAAGCGTAAAACAGTGTCAAACAGCTGAATGAACCCTGAGACTCGCTGGTAGTATTTTTGCAGCATTGCTGGCTTTTTGTCAATGGGACCCTAGGGCAGTGTTTCCCAACCTTGGCACCTTGAAGATATTTGGACTTCAACTCCCAGAAGGAAGGAAGGAATTCTGGGAGTTGAAGTCCAGCTGTCTTCAAGTTGCCAAGGTTGGGAAACACTGCCCTAGGGCATATAAACTGCTCAAAAAGTAAATAAATAAAGGGAACGCTCAAATAACACATCCTAGATCTGAATGAATGAAATATTCTCATTGAATATTTCATTTGCACAACTATTCCATTTGCACAACAGCATTTGAAATTGATTGTAAATCACTGTTGCTTCCTAAGTGGACAGTTTAATCTCACAGAAGTTTGATTTACTTGGAGTTATATTCTGTTATTTAAGTGTTCTCTTTATTTATTTTTGAGCAATGTATAAGAAGCTGAAACAAAAGAGTTGGTTCACCTTGATCAGGACCATCCTAAGTCATTTTGCTACCTAAAGTAGAGCCTATTTGCTACCTAAAGTAGAGCCTATATGTCCTTCCTTTGCGGAAGGAAGGAAGGAAGGAAGGAAGGAAGGAAGGAAGGAAGGAAGGAAGGATGGATCATGGCATTCTAAACCAGCTAACACTGTAGCTTATTAGGTAAGCCACCTCGAGTCTTCGGAGAGGGGCGGCATACAAATCTAATAAATTATTATTATTATTATTATTATTATTATTATTATTAAACTAATATTTCAAATTCCTGACTTAAAAGTGTTTCTTAACCATGGCAACTTCAAAGTAAATAAACTTCAATTCCCAGAATTCCCTAGACAGTATATTCTGGGAACTGAAGACCATCAAGCTTAAAGTTGCAAATATTGAAAACCACTGATTTAGTGTGATGTGTGAACCCAGGTGTTATCTGGCTCTGATGGAGTTGAATAAACTGACAATCAAGTGGCAATATTTAGCTGACTTGGGGCCTGGTGCGTATTTGGATGGTAGCCCACTGGAAAATCCCAGGGCTATATGTTTTTTCTAGGAGGTGGGAAAATATCTTGGAGAAGACAGGAACAAATCACTTCTCTATTACTGATGAGACCATTATATAGACATTTTCCTGGAATCATCAGGAGTCAAATGTGACTCAAAGATGACTTTACATTTTTCTTAATCGAATGCAATTGATTGTATTAAAAGTCATTTCCTTCTGATTGCTTATTACCTCCAGGATGGAAAGGATTTGTGCAATTTCTAGATTATACTTTCATCTTCTTGAGGAAATATCTGGAGACACAGGTGAGGGAAGAAATATGAGGAATTGGGCAAATTCTGCAGCATTTTATAGCATATTGAAAGCTACATATAATAAGAAGGAACAGTAATTTTAAGGTAGGAGACTAGAGTAGCATCCATAGGTTCGGGGGCAGGCTACCAACCACAGTCCTACCGGAACACACTGGGAGTGCACCACTGCAAGCGCACCCGGCATGCACCTGTGCCCGGCGCACAGTTTGGCTTCTGTGCATGTGCAGAAGTTAATATTCTGCAAAGATGTGTGCATTATTTCCGGGATTTTTTGCTTCCATGCATGTTCCCCTCGCTGCACCACTCGCCCTCACTCCCCCGCTGCATTGCTCATCCTCACTCACTGCGCCGCTCACCCTCGCTCCCTCCGCCGTGCCCCTTGCCCTCACTCCCCTCGCCAGGCCCCTTGCCCCGCTTACCTGGATCACCTCCTGCAGGGGCTATGGCACAGGGAGAAGGGTGGGTGGCCCCAATTCTGGCTGCACGGCCTATTCTGTGCTCTCCCACACTGCAGGCATCTCTCCTGTGGCCCGGGAGATCAAAGAGCAGGCCACATGGCCGGAGCAGGGGCAGGACGCTTTTGCTGCTGGCCCCAGCTGCTGCTCTAGGCGTGGCAGCGAGAAATCTCCTTCTGCATGCGTGGAAGCAAAAAACCCGTTAATTTTTACCGCAATCGCGCCATTGTGCATGCACAGCGCATGCACATCCGACGGCAATGGAGTGAGCCTACACGCTCCATTTCCGTCAACGGAATGGCATGCCCCCTGTTCCGCCTGGGTGGGTTCTTCCCGGTTCGGACCAGATCACCCAAACCGTTAGCAACCTTCTGGTAATGTAATTTAGGCGTCATAGATCAGATTCTGTCTTTGCCGGTCTGTGCTTTCCACCATCTCTCTTGTTTTGGAATTTTCAGTGATTTTTTTGGTTGTTGTTTGCATGGCTTCTTCTCCTCTACTGTGGAAAAAGCCACCCCTCCTGCCCGCACATTAATACCCACCTATATTTCTTCATCCGAAGCACAGCTGAGTGGGTCCACAGCTGTGTTTCAGCCTGAAACCACCTTCTGAGCATGTCCGGAAGTGAAATTGCAGGAAGGGACACGCGTGTACGAGTGTGGCACCTGCATTCGTGCAACATCACGATGCACACCGGTAGCAAAGGTAAGTGGAACCCGCGCCTGATCCATAGATATTCTTAGTTTTCCCTTAAAAAAATAATACAGTGGTACTTCTATTTAAGAACTTAATTCGTTCCGTGACCAGGTTCTTAAGTAGAAAAGTTTGTAAGTAGAACAATTTTTTCCCATAGGAATCAATGTAAAAGCAAATAATGCGTGCAAACCCATTAGGAAAGAAATAAAAGCTCAGAATTTGGGTGGGAGGAGGAGGAGGAAGAAGAGGAGGAGGACAGTCACTGCCCAGAGTGAAGGGAGCATTTCTTTTCTCTGGGCGCTGGCAGAGGTTTATTCCCTCTCCAAGCGCCCAGGGAAAGGAAAATACTTCGTTCACTCTGGACTGCCAAAGCCTCCTTAAGCGCCACCGAAAGGCTCGTCTGGCAGTCCAGAAAAGCCCGAGATGGCAGGATTAAAGGGGGAATGGCAGGAAACTGGCCAGGCCTTCGTGCCGCTCTCAAATTCCCTGGGAAACCTTTCCGGGCTCGGGTTCTTAAGTAGAAAATGGTTCTTAAGAAGAGGCAAAAAGATCTTGAACATCCGGTTCTTATCTAGAAAAGTTCTTAAGTAGAGGCGTTCTTAAATACAGGTACCACTGTACTTAAGTGTTGGCATTGACTGAACGCCCTAGTAACCTCTACTGAACAGTTAAAGTGAACCCACTTACAAAATTGCCACCATTTAGAAACAAAGTAAAAAAGTTTTTAAAAAATGTAAATGTAACAAAAAGCAATAATTAAAAGAACTTAATACTAGACCCTTTTTAGATTTGGCCCAAGAGCAGGTGGCATCTATCCAGTGGAACAAACAGGGAACCCTAATGGCTGAAACATCTTATTTTAAAAAATTCTGATGCTGTTGTAACTGGCTTTTAGGGTTAAGACGGGATTTATTTTACACCTGTGTCTTTTGATGATTCAGGGTTTTTTTTGCCCCAAAACAAATTGCAATCTTTAATCTTTAATGAGTAAAGTGCCTACATGGGACATTAAAGCAGTTCAATCTCAGTGCTAATTTATCATTCTTCCTTCCTGGAACAAACAACATTCATATCTTTGCTGTTAGATTAGATTAGATTAGATTTATTGGATTTATATGCCGCCCCTCTCCGCAAACTCGGGGTGGCTCACAACAATAATAAAAAAACAGCACAGTACATAATACCAAATCCAATGCCCACCAATCTAATTACAATTTAAAATTAGTAATTTCATAAAAACAATCCCAGTATATATAAAAAAACAGACACACAGTCAATCAATCAACAAAACAACATGGGCAAGGGGGAGGTGTTTTAGTTTATTTATTTATTTATTTATTAGTTGGACTTGTATGCCGCCCCTCTCCGAAGACTGATGGCAGAGGTGGGTCTTAAGGAGTTTACGAAAGGCAGGGAGGGTGGGGGCAATCCTAATCTCAGGGGGGAGCTGGTTCCAGAGGGTCGGGCCCCCCACAGAGAAGGCTCTTCCCCTAGGTCCCGCCAGACGACATTGTTTAGTCAACGGGACCCAGAGAAGGCCAACTCTGTGGGACCTAACCGGTCGCTGGGATTCGTGCGGCAGGAGGCGGTCCCGAAGATATTCTGGTCTGGTGCCATGAAGGGCTTTATAGGTCATAACCAACACTTTGAATTGTGACTGGAAACTGATCGGCAACCAATGCAGACTGCGGAGTGTTGGAGTAATATGGGCATACTTAGAGAAGCCCATAATTGCTCTCGCAGCTGCATTCTGCACGATCTGAAGTTTCTGAACACTTTTCAAAGGTAGCCCCATGTAGAGAGCGTTACAGTAGTTGAGCCTCGAGGTGATGAGGGCATGAGTGACTGTGAGCAATGACTCCAGGTCCAAATAGGGCCGCAACTGGCGCACCAGGCGAACCTGGGCAAATGCCCCCCTCGCCACAGCTGAAAAGTGTTTTTCTAATGTGAGCTGTGGATCGAGGAGGACGCCCAAGTTGCGGACCCTCTCTGAGGGGGTCAATAATTCCCCCCCCCAGGGTAATGGACGGACAGATAGAATTGTCCTTGGGAGGCAAAACCCACAGCCATTCCGTCTTGTCTGGGTTGAGTTTGAGTTTGTTGACACCCATCCAGGCCCCAACAGCCTCCAGGCACCGGCATATCACTTCCACTGCTTCGTTGACTGGACATGGGGTGGAGATGTACAACTGGGTATCATCAGCATACTGATGATACCTCACCCCATGCCCTTGGATGATCTCACACAGCGGTTTCATGTAGATATTAAATAGCAGGGGGGAGAGGACCGACCGCTGAGGCACCCCACAAGGGAGAAACCTCGGGGTCGACCTCTGACCCCCCACTAACACCGACTGCGACCGACCAGAGAGGTAGGAGGAGAACCACTGAAGAACAGTGGCTCCCACTCCCAACCCCTCCAGCCGGCGCAGAAGGATACCATGGTCGATGGTATCGAAAGCCGCTGAGAGGTCAAGGAGCACCAGGACAGAGGACAGGCCCCTGTCCCGGGCCCTTCAGAGATCATCCATCAATGCGACCAAAGCAGTTTCCGTGCTGTAGCCGGGCCTGAATCCAGACTGCTGAGGACCTAGATAATCGGCTTCTTCCAAGGACCACTGGAGTTGAAGTGCCACCACCTTCTCAACAACCTTCCCCATGAAGGTTGGAGACTGGACGGTAGTTATTAAGCACGGCTGGGTCCAGGGAAGGCTTCTTGAGGAGGGGGCGCGCAACCGCCTCCTTATAAAGGGGCGGAAAGGACCCCCTCCCCAAGGAGGCATTGACAATCTCCTGGACCCAGCTCTGTGTCACCCCTCGACTGGCCGAAACCAACCAAGAGGGACACGGATCCAGTAAACAGGTGGTGGAACTCACAGCTCCAATGGCCTTGTCCACTTCATCAGGTGTCACCAAGTCAAACTCCTCCCAGACAGATGGACAAAGACGTTTAGCCCCAGTCACCTTGACTGACTCATTGTCAGTCGACTCTGTTTCACAATTGGAGTCAAGGTCCGCTCGGATCCGGGCGATTTTATCAGCGAAAAACATGTTAAAATCCTCGGCACTACTCTGCAAGGGCTCCCCAACTCCCCTCTGATTAAGAAGGGAGCGGGTTACCCTAAATAGAGTGGCCGGGCGGGATTCCACTGATGCAATCAAGGTGGCATGATACGCGCATCTTGCCGCCTTGAGCGCCACTTTGTAAGTCTTAATATGAGCTCTTACAAGTGTTCGATTGGATTCGGACTTACTCTTCCTCCATCGCTTCTCCAGATGTCT
This sequence comes from Erythrolamprus reginae, assembly GCF_031021105.1. Taxonomy (NCBI): domain Eukaryota; kingdom Metazoa; phylum Chordata; class Lepidosauria; order Squamata; family Dipsadidae; genus Erythrolamprus; species Erythrolamprus reginae. The sequence goes on along the minus strand of NC_091953.1, from coordinate 98,580,222 downwards.
CTTCTGGCACTTCAACACCCGGAGCTCCTCGTTGAACCATGGAGCTCTACGGGGTCTAGTGCCACGGAGAGGTCGCAACGGTGCAATCCGGTCAAGAGCCTCCCCTGCAGCCTTGTTCCAGGCCTCAGCAAGAGACTCTGCCGAACTGTGGACGAGTGTATCTGGAATAACCCCAAGCGCCATCTGGAAGCCTTCTGGATCCATCAGGCATATGGGGCGGAACCTCCTAATTGGTTCCGCCTCCCTGCGGGGAAGGATTGGAGCCAGGAAGTTAAGCCGCAGTAGGAAATGATCTGACCACGACAAAGGCAACACTTCTAAGCCCCTTAATCTCAGATCATTACTCAATTGCTCAGAGAGGAATATCATATCGGGTGCGTGCCCACCCTCGTGAGTCGGACCCTGAACTACTTAAGTCAGATCCATGGCTGTCATGGTGGCCATGAACTCCTGTGCCAGTCCAGAGGAACCGCTGAGCGACGGAAGATTGAAGTCCCCCAGGACGATAAGTCCGGGGAACTCCACCGCCAGCCCGGCCACCTCCTCGAGTAGCACAGGCAGGGCTGTTGACACGCAGCCGGGAGGCAGGTACATGAGTAACAAGCCCACCTGAACCCCTAAGTCCAACTTCACCAGGAGGGACTCGCAACCCGCAACCTCTGGAGCAATGAGCCTACGCAGGCCAAGACTCTCCCTGGCTATAATAGCCACTCCTCCCCCCCTTCCCTGGGGTCGAGGTTGGTGCCATACCCAAAACCCAGCTGGGCAAATTTCAGAGAGAGGAACTCCTCCCTCTGGGCCCAGCCAGGTTTCGGTCACACAAGCCAGGTCGGCCTCCTCATCCAGGATTAGATCCCGGATGAGGAGAGCTTTATTTACCACTAATTAACTATCCCCATCCTTGCATACTTAGCAACATGCTGGTTCAGTAGTGTAAGGTTAAATATTTTACCCCATTAGCTAATTACAAGAATGTGCTCTTACTCTATTTCTCCCTCCTCTTTCTGGCCTAAGATAACTGTCAGTTTTCTAGCACAACAACCATCTGTCAGTCATTTTTCAATACTGGAATGAGGGAAGTTGAGTGCACAAATCAGTCCATACCACTTTACAAAGAAAACAAAAAAGATAGCTGCCTTTGGGCCAAATAAAAGGTGATTGGAAAAGTGGAATTATATTTTTGTTGTTCCAAAACATAAAATGTTGGCTTCTAGCTGATGTGGAAATTAGCCAGAAGCCATGAGCTTAATGATCATGTATTTATTCAGTTTGTATAGTAGTGTAGCTCAACAAATCACTCTTAATGGTGAACAAAATTAAAATAAAAACATTGCAAAAATTAAAATACAAAGCAGTTGAAAAACATCCAACCCAAATTATTAGTACAACAAAGAAGCTGGTTCCCTGAGCCCAGAACCAGGCCTTCATGGCTTTATGAAAGGCCAACAGGGTGTGGGGCCATCCTGATATCTGGAGGAAGAAAAGGAATGTCCTCTAGGTCCAGTGGTGGGCTACGAGCCAGAATGCTAAATTGCGCTCACCGCCGCGGCTCGTATGTTCTTCTACCTTTGGATGTAGCAAAATTGTGCATGGGCCGCAGGTGTGCCTATGTTTTGGTGAGGGTTTTTTGCTTTCATGCATGCCGAAACACGGGTGCACCTGTGGCTCCATGCACGATTTTCCCTCTCACAGTTCCTGTTTTTGAGCCAGGTTTCACCTAGTCTGTACTCGTACCTTTGGTTTTTTTTGTTGACATTAGCAGTGGTGGATTCTAAATGGTTTTGTTACCAGTTCACATGCTCACTCACGTGCACAATCCTGGGTGGGTGGGCGGAGTCTCCCACTGCCAATGCTACCAGTTCAGACAATCAGGCTGAACCGGGAGCAACCCACTGCTGGACATTAGACCAGTGAAGGGCCGCACTTACCTTCTTTCCCTACCGTATCAATCCCGGATGCCGATGTGGGTGCACACACTCCCGTGCAAGAATTCGCTTCTGTGCATGCGCAGAAGCAAAGAAATCAGTGAAAATTGCCGAAATATCAGGTGAGGACATTCACATGTGAGAGATTTCAGCTATTTCTTTGCTTCCGCACATGCGCAGAAGCAAAGAAAGGTTGAAAATCACCAAAAATCGCCGATTTTTGCCAATTTATTTTGTGCTTCAATGTGACCGTCTTTGGAAAAAGCAACTTTGAAAGGTAACTTTATCCTGAATAAATAAGAGTAGAAGGCAATCAAAAGAGAGATAAATATAGTCATAGAGGGGGGAAATCAACTAATGACTTATTTTTGTAATGACCACATAAAACCTCCAGGATTAGAAGAAATGGGATTTCAAATATGGGTATGGATTGCAAATATGGATTGATGGAGAATATCAGCAGATGGAACCTGTTACCTCTGTGTGCTGCTTACACAATACATTGAGAGGCTTCTGACTGGCCATAATGGAAACATGATCCTGGGATAAAAGTGCTTTTAGTCTGATCAAACAGGGCTCTTACGATTCTTTTTCATTTTCTATCTGTCTGCCTCACAGTACTGTAATATAGAGCAGGTCTTCAGCCAGAGGTAATATTCAGATGTGAGCGTTCTTCCAACATTGTTGCACATGATGGTGACTCCAGGATTGCTGGGTTTACTTTGAGACCACAAGTTGCACACAAATGCAGAGCATTATATCTGTGGAGAAAGTAGCAGATGTTTGAAAATCACATGTACATGATCATATATCTTAGAGACTCCAGGTGCAGTCTATGATGTGCTTTGTGATAGGAGTACACCTATTTTTGTTAAATACGTAAGCAAAAAGTTCCAATGCAGAAAAGTAGATATATGTTGTGACACGCACACACCCAGCAGCTTGTGCAGCTGGTAGCGGATCCCATCCGAGATGACGCCAATGAGGTGATGCTGGCACACAAGTTGGATAGTGAGGAGGCTGGTAAGGATTTGGTGCCAGTGGCAGAGGTTCAGCCAGGACTTCTGAACCTCCAGCACCTCACAGCAGAGATGAGGAAGAAGAAGAGGAATCCCTTCTTAATGCACATGTGCTAAGTTTTATCTGGTCTGTAGTTGAGGCGGAGCAATATAACAATTAATTGTGGCACCACAATACTTGTTTTTTTAGGTTTCTAGCCAGGACGGGCCACATTGCGTACCGGTAGCGAAAAATGGAGCTGCGCTTGCAGCTCTGTGTTGCCGGCATGTGTGCGCCCCAGTGAGATTTTGCTTCTGCGCATGCGCGGAAGCAAAAAAAAATACTGAAATCTCACGCGCACATGCCCTTTCATGAGATTTTGCTTCCTTCCATATGCAGAAGCAAAATCTCGCTGGGGCATGCGATCGTGCACACTGGCGACGCAGACCTGCGCATGTATCATACCAGTAATGGCGGTAAGTACCAACCCCACCTGCACTGCAACATTGTTTGAGCTAGGAAGTAGGCAAGGTAGGACCTGGTCAATACTTGATTAAGAAATTTCTAAAAAGCTCAGGATCTAGTTTAGGATCTAGTCAGAAAAAGATTATAATGGTAAGAATATTATAAATACATAGAGTAAATCCTATTTTCCTCTTGTTTCATTTCATTCACTAGATTTTATTATAGACCATAATCATCTGCTACTTAGTAAGTTTATTCTAATTTGTTATCTAACTTGACTCATGTAAAAGTTTTTACGTGTAACTTAAGTTATTCTGAAAATAATTCATTTTAACTACGTGAGAGCAATCCCATAGGAATAAGTAGGAACTTTCTTCATGGTTTTGCAAATTGCTTTCTAAAAATAGCTCGGTGATTAATCTCTGAAACTACAGTGTTTTCCATGTGACTCAAGTGTTTGGATGACTTGATAGAAGCAATCATATTTTCCAATCTGTGGGTTATTTCAGTTCCTTATTGTCAAAACAATAATCCTTGTTTCTACAATATCCGGTTTTTTATTTTCTATTTAGGAGCATTGAGCATTCTTGTGCGTTTCTCCCATTTTCTGAAATCTGCTGTTACATCAAATTTAGTACTTACTTTGATGGGATGTCTGTCCTGTAATATGCAGTTTCAGGAATGACATCCGAGCAAACCTAAGGTCTTTTAATTAAATGAATGCTAATGCTAACCTCAAAGTAAGCTAATGTCATTCCTGGGAAACTTTGGAAAGAAAACTTGTTTCCGTCCAATTCTGCCATGTGATGTAGACCATCTCCACACGATGGTGCTACAATTATTCTTTACTCTTATTCCCCATTAATCTGGCCATTCATTTACTAAGGAACAAAACAACCATCTCAACAGACCTGTGATTTCTGACCCTGACATTTAAATAGTATTAAATGGCTATTACGGTATATAGGGCCATGTAAAAAAAAAAAAATCCTTATCCACATAACAAATACAAGCAGGCTTCCACAGCCCTATAACTGGAGACCAAAAACGATCAAGGGTGTTTGAATCTTCATAGGAAGGTTGTTTATAAAGCAGGAATCTTGAGACAGAAAGCACACTTCCTAAATCCTATCTGTAAGCCCTGCGTGGAAACAAAAACTGATGGGACACAGAACTTATCCACCTTGCCTGATAGAATAAAATAACATTCTTGTGATCAATGTTCCCTCTAATTTTTTTTCGGTGTGGGCGGAAAAGTATAGTGTCTGAACGGCAGTCCCCTTGGGACTGGGCCACATAGAAATAAACAAACAAACAAACAAACAAACAAGAAATAAATAAGAAAAAAATCCCTTCGTTTTATTAAAAGAAATTAATAATTAAAAACCCCCAAATCCATTACTATTAAAACTAAAACAACCAGCAAAACCAAAAACATAACTATTAATAAAAACAGGTGAGGGCTGGGTTTTTTTTCTCTGTTAGTATTTAAGTGCTTTTACCATATGCTTTAAATCAAGAGTCACTTCTCTCTCTGTTTCTCTCTCTTTCCTGTCATTCTAAGCCTCAAATATTTTCTCATTTCTCTTTTTCTCCACTTTTTTCTATCATTTCTCTTTCTCTCTCTCTTCCTTCCACTCTTCTCTCTCTCTTGCTTTCTCTGTCTGTCTCTCTCTTGCTTGCTTTCTTCCTCTCTCTCACTCTCTTCCTTCCTCTCTCATCTCTCTCTCTCTTTCTTTCTCTCCCCCTCTTGCTCTCTCTTTTTCTCACTTTCTCTCTCTTGTTTTCTTTCTCTCTCTTGTTCTCTCTCTTGCTATCTCTTTCTCTCCCCTTTTTCTCTCTCTCTCTTTCTCACTTTCTCTCTATCTTGCTCTGTCGCTCTCACTCTCTCTCATTCTCTCTCCGTTATTCTCACAGCGGAGACGGGAGAAGGTGATTTTCAATGTCGGGTATGTGGGCGGGCGCTCGCACTCCCCATCCCCCTGCCAGTCCGCCCGGAACATTCAAAGTAAGAAAAACCTTCGCCGGCGCACCCGACATTGAAAATCACCTTCGCCGGTCTCTGCTGTGAGAATGCCTGCAGCCCCCTCGCTGAGAGGGGAAAGAATTCCTATCTATCCATCCATCCATCCATCCATCCATCCATCCATCCATCCATCCATCCATCCTCCTTCCTCTCCATTTGCCTTCTCTCTTTCTCTTTTTCCTCCCATCTTGAAAATGGGACTCTCTGTCCTCCTTCCTCTCCATTTGCCTTTCTTTCTCTCTTTGGAAAATGGGACTCAACCCTGACATTCTCGTCGTTTCTTCAATATTTCAATTAGTTTTAATTTTAAACAAGTTTTACAATTTGAATAAAAAAACCTAAGGGGGATAACTTCACTCTGCTCTTGATATTTTACAGGAAAATTAGTTCAGAGAAACAAGAGGAGATTGAAAAAATTATAAAACAAAATGAAAGTCTCAGCTCAAAAATTAAAAAATATGCCATCGAGAAAGTAGAGCTCCTCCACGAAAATAATGAATTGAAAGAAGAACTGTATAGGTGAGAAATGTTTATTTTTATTTTATTTATTTTATTAATTGGATTTATATGCCGCTCCTCTCCAAGGACTCAGGGTGGCTTACAACATATAAAAACAAATGCAATACAAATACAATAGAAAATCCAATTAAATTAAAACTATAGAGACAATCTAAACCCCCCAATTATGTTTAAAATCAGTCATACCCATTCAAACAACAGCCATACAAACATTTGGTCGGCCAGGGGGACTGAGATCTAACTTCCCCAAGCCTGGTGGCATAAATGAAGTGGGGGGGGGCAGAGCGAATCTCCAGGGGGAGCTGATTCAGAAGCCCCCACAGAAAAGGCTCTTCACCTATGCACCACGAAACGACATTGTCTAGTTGATGGGACCTGGAGATGGCCAACTCTGTGGGACCTCACCAATTGCTGGGATTGATGCGGCAGAAGGTGGTCCCACAAGTACCGCCAAGTACCGATGCCATGTATGGCTTTATAGGTCATTACCAACACTTTGAATTGTGTCCAGAAACCAATCAGCAACCAATGCAATCCACGTAGTGTTGGAGAAAGAGGGGCATGTCTAGGAATGCCCATGACGGTTTGCACAGCCGCATTTTGCACAATTTTAATTTTCCAAACACTCTTCAAAGGTAGCCCCATGTAGAGAGCATTGCAGTAGTTGAATCTCAATGGTGATAAAGGCATGAGCGACTGTGAGTAGAGGCTCCCGGTCCAAATAAGGCCGCAACTGGTGCACCAGGCAAACGTGCCCCTTGCCACAGCTGAAAGATGATGGTATCTCCCCCCCCCAGAGCAATGGACCAGCAGATGAAAGTATCCTCTGAAAGACCTCTGCGTCCATCAGGCACCTGGGAAGGAATCACCTAATCAGTTCCATCTCCCTGCAGAGGAGGATTGAAGCCTTGAAATCAAGCCGTAGCAGAAAATGATCTGACCATGACAAAGGCAAAATATTTAAGACCCTTAATTTCAGATCATTGCTCAACTGCTCTGTGGAGAATACCATGTCAGGAGCATGTCCCCCTCATGAGTTGCACCCTAAATTACTTCGGTCAGGTCCATGGTTGCCATGGTGGCCATAAACTCCTGCACCAATCCAGAGGATTCCCTGAGCAACAGGTTAATGTCCACCAAGACAATAAGCTTGGGGAACTCCACTGCCAGCCCAGCTATCTCCTCGAGTAGCACAGGCAGGGCTGTTGACATGCAGCTGGGAGGCAGGTACATGAGCAACAAGCCCACCTGAACCCCTAAGTCCAACTTCACAAAGAGGGCCTCACAACCCGTAATCTCAGAAGCAGCGAGCCTGCGTAGGCTGAAGGTCTTTTTCGCTATAATAGCCACTCATCCCCCCACCTTCCCTGAGGTCGTGGCTGGTGCCACACCTGCAACCCAGCTGGGCACATTTCAGAGAGAGGGACTCCTCCTTCTAGGCCCAGCCAGATCTCAGTCACACATGTCAGGTCAGCCTCCTCATCTAGGAGTAAATCCTGGATGAGGGGAGCTTTATTTACAACCGACCTGGCATTGAGTATCAACCGCCTGAGCCTAGGGTCCGAGATTCGCTTGTCGCCAGTACCCCAGGCTAAGCTCATGGAGCCGGAACAAGGGATCGCTTTCAAGCAGCGAGATCTTGTTCCCCGAGAGCAGCCTACCCCATGTCTCCCATCATATCTGCCTCTCCCCAGCATAACCGGGATATTCCGGCCCTGTGCCACCCTAGATATGGACTCCTCCACTCCTCCCGCCTCTACATTGCAAGAGGGCTAATATCTCTCTGGTCCTTATATTTTACAGGAAAACGTCAGTAATTGAAAAATTAACAAGAGAAAAAGAAGAAATGAAAATGAAAATGGAGAAAATCACGTTCCAAAACATTGACTTAATGGATAAAAATGAGCAGCTCTGCCGAGAATATTATGAATTGAAATGGAGGTGAGAAATTTTTAGATAGCCACCATAAACTTCCTGGTCCAGAATTTTGTATTAGGTTCTCCTTAACTTAGAAAATTCAGAAAAATCTCACATTCTCCTTATTTTAGAAAAAAAAAAAGAATTATAGCTCATTATAATTTTACATCTATAAATCTAGTAGATAGCCTCATTCAACTCCCACTGCCCAACTATAGATATATACTTTAGGAATGAGAATTTCCTGACATCAAAGCAGTTCCCATTATTTGTAACTAAGAATACTTTGTTGTTGGTCCAGTTCATAGCTTTTTGCACGCACATTCCAAGACACTAGTTCCCGCGTTCCCACAATCAGGAATTCCTTTGACCTGCTTGAGCTCTTTTCCCCATGCAGGTAGGTAGGAAAATTTCAATTGTGGGATGAAATCCTGTCAGCTTTTAAGTGGATCCTACCGATCTTTTTAGAAAAACCTTCCAGATGAAATGTTGTTTTGAGGGATGGGATCAGATGCAGTTGTCCTTCTTCCTACATAAGGTAACTGGCATCCTGCCAAACACATTCCTTGCTATAGTTAAAGTTAATTTGACTTTCCTTTGAAAAAAAGGGGAAATTTTTCCAGATTTATCCTGATCTGAAAATGCCCAGCATAATCGCCAGCACATTTTTGGGGCCCCGCCCATCTGCTCTGTGCACAGGATTAATTGCCATTGTTTTGGGTAGGACTAACTTTTCCTCCAGGGTCTCTGGTGGAGAAGGGATGTCCCAACTTACGTGAGATCTAGCCCCACCTGGCTGGCTCTTTAAGACCAAGAAAGCGGCCCTCTTACAGGTCTAAATTGGGGTCCCCAACGAGATGAATTCTGTTTTAGCTCAGGGGTTGGAGAGAATCCGCCCAATGGAACAAGGCAGAAATGGGCCTTTTTGGGGCCTTTTGGTAAGAATCTGCCTTCAAACTACTGAGTGCCACAAGATCCATCCAGGATGTGCCTTTGACTAGATTGACACAGCCACCTCACCTTCCAGCTGATAGGCCATCAGAAGTCAGGGCAGAGCCAAACTCAAACTAGGTATCTCTGAATCCCACTCACTTTCATGAGGGATCCCTCAACCTCTCACTCCTGGTTTCCACCAGGGAGCTCCTAGCAGCATTGCCAGCAGTGTCTTACCTACAGAGAAATCATCCAGGCCACTGATTGTCCATGGGGAAGACCGGGGCACTCCGACACTTGCTTGGCATGCTGGGAAGATATCTTAAAGACAAGATTCCATCCTGAGCACCCAATTTTTCCCAAAATCACTGGATCAAGTGGAAAAGAAGCCTTAAAGGAGGGCTCTTTAAACTTAGCAACTTTAAGACTTGTGGACTTCAACTCCCAGAGTCAGCTATGCTATGTCAGATATGCTGGCTGGAGAGTTCTGGGAGTTGAAGTCCACAAGTCTTAAAGCTGCCAAGTTTGAAGACCCCTGCCTTAAAGGAAAGAAATTACTGCACTTACAGGAGATTGTGGCTAGGAGGGGAGAAGACTCCCACCCTAGGAAACCTCACCTGGACTGCGGCCCCTTTCTAAAGATCCCGACTCATTCCGAGTGTCCTGTCCCCGCCCCCCACTGTAGCCTGCTAACAGGAGGAATCTCTTTCCTTGGGATTTTGCACAGCAGCCACCACCTAGTGGTCCCTGCCTGCTACTGCAGCCTATCCTGCAAATCGGAGGGGAGATTAAAGGAAACGTTACCGCCCACGCTCCCCAGGAATTACTATGGGAAACGTTTTCTTGAGCATGTTCCGTTAGTCCTTTGACACTACGGAGAAGGTTGGCTTCTTCTGGGCATTCTGTGCATGATACAAGAAGACTTCCCGTTGGCTGGAGCGCGGGTGTGTCTCTGTGAGGAATATGCAATGCAAATTGGCCCAGAGCTCAATCACTGATGGGAAGCATGGCAGGATGACTTGACCCCTTCTTCTCCCTGCTTTGAACTCCTTGGATGTGTGGAGTGCCCCTGGACGTTGCGCACAGGAATTGTCATGACTTTCAGCCGGTCCTGGGATAAAGCGGAATCAAACAGTCTTTCTGGATTTCCTCTTTGTTAATTGGGTGCTGGCGGGGGTGGAGAGTCTGCTGCTGCGTTAGTCCCCACTGAGGTGCGAAAATATGCCCCTCCCCTTGAGGAAGGAGCAGTGAATTTTCCCTTGCTGGCACAGCTGGTAGACTGGTCCTGGGGTGTGTGTGGGCATTGGTGTGGGTTTTATTAGGGATGTCTGGATTCTGTAGTGTAGTACAGGCTAGGGCGGATTGCTACTACCGGCTATTACCGGTGGGGTGTGCACGCAGCTTGGCTTATCTCATTCTGCATGTGCATCCCCAGCATGATTTGGCTTCCGCGCATGGGCAGGAAGCAAAAAATGTGCTGAAATCTTGCAAGGGAACACGTGTATGTGTGTTTTTGTTGATTTTTAGATGCAAAAAATCACCAAAATCTTGCAGGCATGCGCCTCTCCTCACAAGGTTTTGCTTGTCTGCACGAAGCAAAAAAAATGCGGAGTGGTTGCCTGCAGGTTGCACAATTTGGCAGCTGCTATTGATGCGCAGTGGCAACCCATCCCTGAGTACAGGGTCTCCAACCTTGGCAACTTTTAAGACTTGTGGACTTCAACTCCTAGAACTCCTCAGTCAATTTCAACTCTGGGAGTTGAAGTCCGCAAGTCTTAAAGTTGCCAAGGTTGGAAACCTCTGGTCTAGTATAGCTGTTGGAGGTTAGGCTAACTCTAATGTTCCCCTCCCCTTCTCTGTCTCTGTCTGTCTCTTTCTTTCTCACTGTCTCTCTCTCTCACACACACAAAATGACAAATTGTACAGTAGAATTTTAATAACTAATAAATCTAAATGGCATGCATAGTTATGTCCTTCTTCCACATCTGCAGGAATCCCAAAGTTTCTCTTCCTAGCTAGTACTTCAGTGGGAAGGAGACAGGCAGTGAGGGGTTACCAAAATTTTTACTACCACACTGTGGTCGTGGCTTATGCATTTTGTTTCAACATCTTTCAGTGCAAATTGGGTGTTCTGGGGTGGAGTTCCATTTTCGCTACCCCACTGCCTCCCACCCCCCGTCCGGCCAGTAGCCCACCCCTGATTATCTACTACATAAAGTGTATGTACACACATGCAGACACAGCTCTTCTAAAATTATACACATTCAACCTAATTTATTGCGACAGGAAAAACATACCCAGAGCCCAGAAGGGAAAAAAGAAAAAAAAATCAAAATTTTGCTACCGGTACTGAGTACCTGACCATACCCGTAGGAGCCCATCACTGGAGATAGGTGAACATTATTACAGGTAATCCTCAACTTGTTACAGTTTGTTTAGTGACCCTGTGGAAAGCTAGCACCCAACCCTGTCTTAGAAGAATGAAATATTTGGAGAAATATTAAAAAGGTAGAATATTATATTTCCCTAACGGAGAAACATGTTCTTGGAAAACAGCCCCCACCTTTCTTAATAGCCCCAGTAGGACTGGACCAGCCTATCTACAAGACAAAAGACCTTCAGCCTCAGTGATGCGATTAGCCCTCACGAAAGATCTAAACGAGGGCAAAATCATTCAGCCGCAGTAGGACAAGCCCCTTCATTTCATTAGCAAGCTTCAACCATGCCTGAGACTCAGATAACTTACAAAGTTAACTATGACTGCTGCATAACCTGGGAGTCTGACAAACCAACAGAATACATTTCTTGCACAGGAACAGGAAGCTTAAGGGCAAGGCCCAAGAGAGGGTATAAATACCTCAATCTCTCTCCTCCATATGTTGCCCAGGACCTCAAACCCACGTGGTCCTGTTCACCAATAAACCATCTTTCCAATCAGCCTCCATGTTTCCAGTGTCTTTCTCCCCACTTGGAACTGAACCATCTGGATACAGTATTTTGCAGGGGGAAAAACACGCTGGGACATGCACACCATATGCAAGAGAACCAAAGCTGCGTGTGCAGCACTCCGATAGCTTTGATAATCGCAATCTGGCCCTGATTATGTCCACATGCCCATCACATCCCACACTGACTTCATGTTGGGGAAGTAGGGCAGGCCATGGCTACCTGCTTATTCGAATGTAACCACATTTTGTGGGTGGGGACACGAGGTTGACATTTGAAAAACAGGCTGGTTGCAAAATATCCATTTCTGACACAGAATTCACTCTCATGTTCCGTCAGCTGCAGCAAAACATTCTTGTTTGAGGGATACATTCTCATGACATCACCTCCATCTCATTTCACTCTTTTTCTAGAAACTAAACAGACGATTTTAATCTCTTTTTACCAAGTTGGCAGGCACTGTTACCTATAAGCTGCGCGGGTGCGCGTCCGCGCAGCCATTAAAAACCCTCTGTGCAGAAACGTTTGAAGTGGCGCAAAGCCATGCAGTCCCAGATCACTCACTTCTCCATCCAGCAAAGCCGGCTGCCCGGGAAAGCGGACGCTTTTTAAACGTGTGGTGGCACGTAGAACAATATCAGAGGGTACACAAGACATTGCCCTATGTCAGCTCCAGTGCGTGTGTGTGCATTTGCCATCTGAGGCTAGGCTAGGCTAGGCTAGGCTAGGGCTAGGGCTGGGCAGGGGCTCTAGGGCTGGGGCTGGGGCTAGTTTCCTGTTCTGTCCTGAGGGACTGATGTCATGTTACCTCATTACAGTTTCATATTGGTCATTTACTTTCATATTCAAAATCCATTCACACTACAAGAAGTCTTCACTTTTGTTCTTCATGTTTTACTATAGTTTTTTGATGTACCCAATTCTCAATGACTTCAACTTACTTCTTACTCTGACTGGCCTACTTACTTATTTATTTTTGCCCTTCTCTGCAGACTCAGGGTGGCTCACAGCAAAATAGGTACAAAAATACAATGCATAAGAAATCTAAATTTAGAAATCAGATCTAAACCCCCAATACATTAAAACAAGAATCCACACTCATCCCATGTAGATTCCAATCCGTTGGCCGGAGCTAAGCATCACACTCAACGGCCCCAAGCCTGCTGGCAAAGGTGAGGTTTTAAAGCTTTGCGGAAGGCCAGGAGGGTGGGGGCAGTACGAATTCCTGGAAGGAGTTGATTCCAGAGAGCCAGGGATGCCAGAGAAGGCTCATCTAATAGGCCCTGCCAGGCGGCATTGCCTAGCTGACGGGACCTGGAGAAGGCAAACTCTGTGAGACCTAACCAGCCCCAACTCTCACTTCAACTTGGACAAAAGCATATTACTATGTCTTCTGCCGGGCTTCTCGTTGCGAGCCCCCAATTAAGTCCAAAAAGAGAAATTCAAACACAGATGTTTGTAAAGGAACTATTATTATAATATTATATTATTATTATAATTATGCATACTTATTTTCTCCTCAGCCAACAACATGGCATGATTTGCATTCAAAAATACACATCCATTCATGTTGCCAATCAAACACTTTTAACATGAGAAACATTTGTTATTAAGCATTCAGGGGGATATGACGTTATTCCCTCAATGTTGAAAAATTTGCTATGGAAGAAGGTTTAAAGTATACATGAAAATTGATATGGAGGAGATTTTGAGAAAATTGAAACATTATGATCTAATTAATTTGATGTGATTAAGAATAGTAACAGGCTAAAATGTATATTGGCTAACAGTTTTCTTTCTTTCTTATCATATAAGGAATTGGAATAATTATTTTTTGTTCAGCTGTCAAATGGTAAGGAGGTGGCATTGGTTAATCTATGTATACCGAAATTGCAAAAATGATATACTATAATGTAACTTAAAATTAATGGTATCTTTTTTTCTGTACACATGATTAGAGAAGGAAAATTTTTAAAAAATTACCCCCCCCAAAAGAAAAATTTGCTAGCCTTTCCATTTATTATCACGCTTATTTCTATCCTATACTGTTCTCATCGCACTCAGTAGCCAAACCTTTGCCTCTAAATGCAGTCCTCATTTAATGACATTTGTTTAGTAACAGTTTAGGGTTATAATGAATAAGAGGATTTATGACTGGTCCTCAAGGTAGCAGTCATTGTAGTGTTCTTGCAATGAAATTATAATTGGGTGCTTGGCGCACGATTATGAGAGTTACAGCATCCTGCAATCCAGGGGACGGGTTCTGAATTTTTTTGCTGCTGGTTCACTCCTTGCTGCGCGGGCGCTTCACACACGCATGCACAGTGCTAAAAAAACCAGCTTATGCACATGCACAGAAGCAAAAAATAAGATGACAGCCCCTGTGGCACCGAGAACTGGAGAAAAGGAGAGGAGAAGAGGAGGAAAGTAGGAAGGGAGAGGAGGAAATGAAAGAGGAAAGAAGGAAGGATAGTTTTGATTGTAAACGGGGGATAAAATTAATTTTAAAAATTGAGCTGGTATTTTAGAAATAGGCTAAATTCGGATCCCCCATCAAAATCAAAACTGCTGAAACCATTTCAGAGGTGGGACTCTCAGCCAAAAAGCAGATGAGGTTATCATGTATATGAGGAGCCATGGCGATTCTAGGACAAAGGTTTGCCATAATAGGATAAGTCATGAAACACTCATTGTGATAATTGACTGCTACATACATATATATATCCAAGATCCCAATCCTTGTGCTGAGGGTGTTTAGTTGAGGAGTGGAGGAGAGGAGGCGTTGAGTAGTTGAGGAGTTGAGAAGAGTTGAGTTGAGTGGAGGAGTGGAGGAGTGGAGGAGTGGAGGAGTGGAGGAGTGGAGGAGTGGAGGAGTGGAGGAGTGGAGGAGTGGAGGAGTGGAGGAGTGGAGGAGTGGAGGAGTGGAGGAGTGGAGGAGTGGAGGAGTGGAGGAGTGGAGGAGTGGAGGAGTGGAGGAGTGGAGGAGTGGAGGAGTGGAGGAGTGGAGGAGTGGAGGAGTGGAGGAGTGGAGGAGTGGAGGAGTGGAGGAGTGGAGGAGTGGAGTGGAGGTGTGGAGGAGTGGAGAAGTGGAGGAATGGAGGAGCGGAGGAGCGGAGGGGCGGAGGGGCGGAGGAGCAGAGGGGCGGAGGGGCGGAGGGGCGGAGGGGCGGAGGGGCGGAGGAGCGGAGGGGCGGAGGGGCGGAGGGGCGGAGGGGCGGAGGGGTGGAGGGGCGGAGGGGTGGAGGGGCGGAGGGGCGGAGGGGTGGAGGGGTGGAGGGGTGGAGGGGTGGAGGGGTGGAGGGGTGGAGGGGTGGACGTGCTGAGGATCTGAAGTGTGGAATTGCTGAAGTGCTAAGGCGTGAAAGACCTGAGGATACTGGTAAGGACACAGTTTTTGAAGAATGACCCAGTGGGTCCCACTTTTAGAGAAAGCACTGAGATGTCATTTCCCATCTTGCACCAAGCCTTGATGACACGTTTGCATTCAGCATTTAGTTTTTACATCGAAACTGAGAGGCAGACTTCTTGGTGAATGTCTATAAAATTCTGTTGCTAATCCTGTTGCCAATCCCCATTTTAAAGGCAGATAAATTATAGACTAAATATAGAATACCAAAAAGACATCTGCTATTTGTTGACCTGCATTCTGATCAAATTTTGGAGAAAAAAAGCTGCATATATAAATAGTTGAGCTTGTGATTCATATGAAGCTCTCATCACTATTGCAAATTTTGTTAAGGCAATTGTGATGTCATGCAACCTCACAAAAAGGGTACTGTGAGAAAGCAGCTTGTTGGCCTACTTTGGCAGATTGGCATTTGGGAACAAAGTGAGAACTTTTCCCACACACTAAATCAAAAACATTACCTCTAGAAATTGTTTTGAATATTTCGTGTCTGTTCTGCTATGAAAGAGAAAAATATTCTTTGAATTGAAAGGCTCTTCATGGGGAACATTCACAGCCAAGTACTATGATAGATCCATGATAGTTCAGCAGGTCCATGGTTACATCCCCTATACAGAAGGATTCACATTTTTTAAACAATGTTACTGTTGATGTTTCCTTTTACAATCTGTTAATGTTTTATTTCACTTAGTTACCAAGTATTGCCTTTAGGTAAGGCAAGCCACATATAAATAGAAAATGCGTTTCAGCAGACACTGAAGTCTGCAGGAGATACGCAGAAACTCCGCTGCTCTTGAGACTGAACTATTAGGCCGATGGGAGATGGTCTTTTCCTGCATCATCTCCAGAGTTTACAAGGCAGTCTTGAGGCAGCTGCATTTGGCTACAGCTCTGTCGTTATAAAATCCATAGAACACTTATTTTAGTATGGTCTTTAGGGGTCAATGTTGTTATGGAGAGGCGGAGTAATGACACGGACACAATGAGCTGGATTTAAACTGGGTCATTTTATTAAAATAAATTTGCATAATTTATTTAATCAAATTAGCATAATCAACATGAATAGCTAATGACCCTAACTTGGACCTGCAGGGTCAAACAATTGCTTCCGGGGTGGAAAATGACGTATAATAAACTTCCCGGGCAACATATGGGCGTAGCTCCATGCTAATCCAGGTGAGGGACCCCTCCCTCACCTGAGACCATGCCATGCACTTGCATGTGGGAGATCCCGCCGGCTAACCCCTAAAAGGGGAATTAAATAGGCGGGACCCAAAGACAGGTTCCCCCCAGCTGCTCAGGTCGCCAATACCACAAGCTTGGAGAGAACCTGTCAATCATCCCCAAAGATGCCCAACGGAGAACACGTAGTTCCTAAACCACCACCCAGTTTTCCACCCCTAACCTGCCTACCCAAATGACCAAAGGTAAGCCAATTAACCTAAACAGGTGCAAGCACCCCTAACAGCTCTATCCATCTCCACAGTGTGGAATAGGCGAAAAAACGGTCATGGCTAAGGGGCCAGACCGCCAAAAATTCCTATTCGGCCCCCTAGGGCGACCCAAAATAGCACACTGTAAGATAGGGAGGGCGGGTGGGTGTCTGCAATGACTGACGAGTCCGGGCAAGAAGGGACAACCTCGGGCCTGCACGCCCTTATATAGGGCAGGCAGGCCCCACCCAGACACGTCACTGATCAGGCCACCCAGGCCTGATCATCGGCCGAGATCTCATGAAGTCTCGCGAGATCTCGGCCGAATCCAAGATGGCGGCCACCGTGTGCCCTTGTCTCCCCGGGCCTCCAGCAAAAGGCACTGGTGGGTAAAGACCACCGGTGCTATTGCAGGAGAGGCGGAGTAACGACACGGACACAATGAGCTGGATTTAAACTGGGTCATTTTATTAAAATAAATTTGCATAATTTATTTAATCAAATTAGCATAATCAACATGAATAGCTAATGACCCTAGCTTGGACCTGCAGGGTCAAACAATTGCTTCCGGGGCGGAAAATGATGTATAATAAACTTCTGGGGCAACATATGGGCGTAGCTCCATGCTAATCCAGGTGAGGGACCCCTCCCTCACCTGAGACCATGCCATGCACTTGCATGTGGGAGGTCCCGCCGGCTAACCCCTAAAAGGGGAATTAAATAGGCGGGACCCAAAGACAGGTTCCCCCCAGCTGCTCAGGTCGCCAATACCACAAGCTTGGAGAGAACCTGTCAATCATCCCCAAAGATGCCCAACGTAGAACACGCAGTTGCCAAACCACCACCCAGTTTTCTGCCCCTAACCTTCCACGGAAGAGGTGGGAGATCTCTATCTTGGGCCCCCGAATCCCCCCCCACTAACTACACCAGCTCGCGCAGTGACCGCTGCAGGTCCTGTAAGAAGATGATGTTCCACCGTTCTGACAGAGGAACACTGGCAGCCCAGTAAAGCCATGGCTGATCTATGGTGATGAGGGAAAGGGCCACTACAACCCGCCTAACTCTCTAATCACTTTACCCGGGGCCTTAATAACTCTCCGTCTAACCCGGTGAATGGCCCTAAGGGAAATGGCGTCCCAACAAGTGATCCTCGTGAGGATCCGAGACCACACCACTTGCATGGTAGGCCACACAGTGCGAAGCCACCGCAGGCCTTCGCGAGCCTGGCAGATCAAAGTAGACCTCTAGGCACACATAGGTCCTTGTCACCGAGGTGCAAGACTCACCACCTGGGCGCAGCAATGGGATGCCACCCTCCCAGCACCACCTGGGCACAGCAATGAGATGCCGCCCTCCCAGTACCAACCTGGGCGCAGCAATGAGATGCTGCTCTCCCAGTACCACCTGGGTGCAGCAATGAGATGCCGCCCTCCCAGCACCACCTGGGTGCAGCAACAAGATGCTGCCAGCAATGAGATGCCGCCCTCCCAGTACCACCTGGGCGCAGCAATGGGATGCCGCCCTCCCAGCACCATCTGGGCGCAGCAGTGGGATGCCGCCTTCCCAGCACCATCCGGGCGTAGCAATGGGATGCCACCCTCCCAGCACCAACTGGCGCAGCAGTGGGATGCCACCTTCCCAGCACCATCTGGGCGCAGCAATGGGATGCTGCCCTCCCAGCACCCTCTGGGCGCAGCAATGGGATGCCGCCTTCCCAGCACCATCTGGGCGCAGCAATGGGATGCCGCCCTCCCAGCACCAACTGGGTGCAGCAATGGGATGCCGTCCTCCCAGCACTACCTGGGCGCAGCAATGGGATGCCGCCCTCCCAGCAATAGCGGTAGAAAACCCTTCCCACCGCACGCCTCTTCTCCCCAGCCAGACGACATTGACCTGTCCTCCAAAAGACAGTTGGGTCCTCCCGGCGGTTCAAGCTGCTGAGCGGCCGGCCCAGGATCCGTACAGTGACCACAAAGCAACCTGTTGGTGTCGTACAGGCGGGGCCCACTAGAAGAGGGCCAAGCGAGGTAGCCTAGCCTAAGACCTTACCTCAGACCCTCAGCCGGCCGTTCGTACCCTAAACAGGCCGCTGACCGCCAGCGGCCAATTTCCCGAATCCTTCGTATCGAGAAACCCCTAATTGCCGCACCAGTGATGGCGCCGATATGGAACAAGCGTTCCATAGCCGGCGGGATCAATACCTAGCCCGGCCAGAACCCTAAACACTAGAACCCAACTAAACTGACTCAGCGAACTGGAAGGCACGGAGCAACCTGTCAGCCTGCGATGAGGCCATAGCCCCGCTGACCCCCCCGGGCCCCAAAACATGACACAAGTCGCTGCCCTAAAAAGACGGGCCTCGTACAGAGAGGCACACAAACTGTCCAAAGCTTGATTAAAAAGCGACAGCTGCTGCACCATCAGAGCCTGGCGACTATCAGAAAGGGTCCCCTGTCACTCCCTCACCCAGCCTTCTAGTATCTTCCGAATGCGGAAGTCACCAGAGAAGTCCATAAACCACCCGCCTTGAACAGAAAGGTGAGACCGACTAACTGGGACCTAATTGTCCTAACTGAAAGGCCATGCTGCCTAAGCTGGACACAGCATTCAACCAGGTGTTCCAATGGGGCAGGCCAACCATGGGGTATCCCCTATCCTGCCTGAAATCCCCAAACTTCTTACCTGCATGCTGGCAAGCCCTCAGGGTGCCTGGTGCCACTGAGAGGGCCATAGCCCTGCAGGCCTCTTTTCTCCACTGCTCGGGAGCCCTCCCAGGTCCCAAAGGTGGTCGGGAAAAGCCTCTGGTGACGCTTGGGCCCATGGGGCCAGGGTCCAAAACCTGGACAACTGACCACGAGACAAGGCATCAGCAATCCCGTTATCTAAACCGGGGACATGTTTAGCCAAAAACAAAGCGTTCAGGGACAAGGACCTGTGCACAAAATGACGGACAAGCCGCATGACCCTGTCGCTCTTAGAGGACAGGGCGTTCACAACATGGACAACAGCCAAGTTGTTGCATCAAAAATGCATGGTTTTGTCCCTAAACTGCTCCCCCCCAAAGCTCTAAGGCCACTATCAAGGGGAAGAGCTCTAAAAAGGTCAAGTCCTTAACCAGGGGAGAGGCCCTCCATTCCGGAGGCCAAGCAGACCAGCACCACTGGTCACCTAACACCACCCCAAATCCGCATGTCCCCGCAGCATCAGAACACAACTGCAACTCAGCTTCCAAAAGAAGCTCGTGCCGCCAAAAGGATAACCCATTAAACTGCTCCAGAAACTCCCGCCATACATGTAGGTCATCCTTGACCCCATTGCGTAGGCGGGTACGATGATGGGGCAACCGCAGCCCCTTCATCGCACTATACAACCTCCGTGAAAAAGCCCGCCCGGGAACAATGACCCGACAGGCAAAATTCAGGATCCCCGCTAGCTCTTGTAGCTGCCGAAGGGTAACCTTCCTGCAGCCCAACATCTGATCAAGTTTATCACGGGTCTTGACTAACTTGTCTAGGGGCAATCTAGAACATTGCTCCTCTGAGTCCAGCTCAATACCCAGAAAAGTAATCCTGGTAGCAGGGCCCTCGGTCTTCTCGGGGGCTAAAGACACCCCCAGCTGGGCACAAAGGGCCTCGAAGTCCCGCATTAGAGCAAAGCATTGCTCCGAACGCACGGGCCCCACCATCAGGAAATCATCAAGGTAGTGAACAACCGAACCCTGACCACTGCGCCTCCTGAGCGCCCACTCCAAGAAGGTGCTGAAGCTCTCAAAAAGAGAGCATGAGACAGAGCAGCCCATTGGCAATGCTCTGTCCACATAATAGCCCCCCTCGAAGTGGAAGCCCAAGAGCTCGAAGTCGTCAGGGTGTATGGGGAGGAGCCGAAATGCGGACTTAATATCGCATTTTCCCATAAGGGCCCCAACCCCACATTTCTTAACCATGGTCACAGCCGCATCAAAGGATGCGTACCGGACTGAACAAAGCTCGTCAGGAATGAAATCATTCACCAACTCACCTTTTGGAAAAGACAAATGGTGAATCAACCTAAATTCACCACTCGCCTTTTTGGTGACAACACCTAAAGGGGACTCCCTGAGATTTGGGGAGGGCGGCTCCGGAAAATGCTCCAGAACCCTGCCCTCGGCCACTTCCTTCTTTATTTTGTCCCTAACAATGTCTTCATGCCCCACAACCGATCTAAGGTTGTCAGACATGAAGGCCTTCCTAACCCCTCTGTAAGTGATCCTAAATCCCTCAGAGAAACCCAGAAGAAGAGCATCAGCTCTCTCGCGAGGGTGGTAGTTTTTTAATCAACCCTTAAGAACAACAAGATTAATTGGACTGGGGCCCTTTTCCCCCAGCAGGCGGGTGCTGCTTCGCCTGACCCCCACCCATCTTGCCCCTCCCCTTCTTAGGCCAAGGACAAACGGAAGCAGCGTGGGAGCCCCTACAGCTCCCACGCGCATGCCAGTATTTACGGAAGGGACGAAAACATGCCCCGTGGCATGGGGGAAGGGGTCCCTTCGCCGCACCCCCCGATGCGGCCTTATCTCGCGTGGAAGCTGGGGACTGCCCCCCACGCAATGCCCACTATCTGTCCTGTCGCAGCCCTCTGTCCCAGACATGTAGGCCGCTTGGAACCACAAGTCAGGGACCTCCACATCCCACGGGAGAGTGGGATCGAAGGCTACCCGCATTCTGAATGCATTATCATAATGCCTCCACATTGATCCCTTTTATTCATAATGGTCCCTGGCTATAAGGTCTATATAATTAATCATCGAGGCAGCCCTAGCCAGCTGCCTCTGGATCACGATGGTGGCATAGGTCAAGAAAGCGTACAGCCAAGAGCTGAAACACTTACTGACCTTTGATTTCTTGTGTTCCTCCCCCGGGACCTCCTCCTCCTTATCCGCCTTCGGGACCTCCCCCTCCTTATCCGCCTTCGGGACCTCCATATTCAAGATAGAGAAGAGGTCCATGAATTCCCCCTTCCAAATGGCCTCCTTGACCGAAGGGTGAAGGTGTAACCCCAGGGGAGTCGCTGGCAGCCCGCATGGGAAAGCCCCTGCCCTAAGGCTGGCCAACGGGTCCCAAACCGTAGTGGCCCCCAAACTAAGCACCCCAGGCCCCAACGGGTAAGCCATCCCAGGGGCCAGAGCCATAGTGGCCGAAGCTGACGGGGTCCAACCCCCCACACTAGATGCCCTGGGCCCGGATGGAAAAGCTGTCGCAAAAGCCCAAGGGAGTGCAGCCATAGCCGGCGGGGACCACACCTGGTGAGACCCTAAACCATGGACACCACTCCCAAAACCCGGCGGGACAAAGGCCTGCCTGGGCAACCGGAGTAACGCAATGGATGCTGAATGTGGGGGTGCTTCACCCACCCCGAAAGGTGGAAAAAGCACCCAGAGTATACCCTGTCCCACGGGGCCCGGCAACGCTGCCATCTAATTCCCGGGCCCTTCCCGATGTATGTGTATGTCTCTTTTTTGTTTTTGTTTTTGTTTTTTTTTAACCAGGAGCCAGAGCCAAAAAGGCCCCAGCTCCAAAAGAAAATAAAAAACACTGCCTAGGAAGGCAGGGAAGTATCAGAGGGGCTGCCACCTGTCAAAGGGGAGCCCAAACTGACCCACGCCGCCCTCCTCGATCCCGAGGAGAAGCAGGGTCAGCCACTCCCCCCCACCTTTACCAGGGCCCCTTCCGGGCCCAAGGAACAATAAGCAGCCCAAAGTAGCCCCGATCTGAAGGGGGAAACGACCCTGGCAATCCCCTCATTCCCGAGGGAATAACTGCCGCTGGCAGCCAAACCGCCGGCCTCCGATGAGGCAGAAGAGTCCCTTTCGCCCGGGAGGGATGGCAGCAACCCGAAAGGCCGATGAGTTGGAAGTAAAAAAAATAATAATCAGGACTTTTTAAAAATGCTGCGGGATGTGGGACAAATCGTTAAAAATTGGGACTGTCCTGCCCAAAAGTGGGACATCTGGTCACCTTACCTAAAGGATCAGAGTAGAGGAATTAGAGGGCAAATATAATTTTAAAATTATGTGCTATTCTGGACACTGTCTCTCAAGTTTAGATTCCAATTTTGGAAATAAAAATGTCAAGGCTGTTCTGCATTCTCACCTTTTACTTTGTCTTCTAGTTTCCAATACTGATTTTGCGATGAAAAACAATCTGTTGAGAAAATTAGGAGAAAAGATGAAACGTCTCGAAAAGGAGGTAAGAGAAAACATTTGTTCATACGCTGTCACAGTAAATGTGTGATGGAACATATAGAAATTTTAGGCAGGTAGCTAGGTAGCTAGGTAGGGATAGATAGATAGTATAGAGAGAGAGAGAGAGAGAGAGAGAGAGAGAAGAGACAGACAGTCAATCAGACAGACATATAGATAGAAAGAACAGTAGGTAGTTGGAGAAACACAGATAGACAGACAGATAGAATATGAATTGTGATTTCTGTTTATCCTCAGTTGACTGTTTAGGTTTTTGTTTTGACCTCTGAAATACATTGTTAGCTTGCATTAGCAACCCAAGAAAGCCAGTTTGGTATCGTGGTTAAGGCATCACCCTGCGCACCCAGAGACCGACATTCCTTGCCCCACTTTAGGCACAAAGCCAAGTGGGTGACCCTGACTCAGTCACCTTTTCTTCCCCTAGAAAGGAGGCAACACCAAACCACTTCTGAAAAATCTTGTTAGGAAAACAGCAGGAACTCATCCAACCGAGAAGAAACTGGACTTTCCTTTTTCTTTGCTTGGGGTTTTTTTGAAAATTTTTAGACCGTAATCCAAGAAGTTTCTTCAGTTTGGAAGAATAGTAAAATGTTATTTTTTTCAGTAGTGTGAATTTCCGGGCATGTGTCAAAGATTAAATGGCAGAGATATAGTTGGTACCCCAGATTTGAAGAGGAAACAATATTTAATATCATTTAGAATTGTTGATAGAAAAATTAGTGTCTTTAATCACTGTCAATTTGCTTTTTAAAAATAGGGTATTTTGTCTCCGGATGAAGAAAGTTCGAGACTTCCTCTTCTGGCACAAAGACATGCTGAGGTATATAATGTATACTTGCAGCTCACCTTAGAATATAATTATGAGAAAAATGAAAATAAATGATTTTTTCACAATTGGTAATGGTTAATAATGCATGTGCAGCATATTTTATGTAGTATATATATTCGCTTTATATTTCTATTGCATATATGAAATCCATACACACATCTATGCAGACTAGTTTATTCGTAATTTCTCTAAAAGAATGGCAATTATCAGAGCTGATGCTAATTCTTGGTCGGTTCCTTCGTTGCTACATTAGCTAGCTTCTTTGGCCACATACAATACCAATAGCAGTGAAATAAAATTTAGATGATTCATAATTGTTTTGAACCACTGTGTTTTACATTTTTAAAAGAAATTAACTAAGACTACTTTTTTTTCTAGCCCAGCATAAAGTTGCGTTCCCATCAGGTAAGCAATCTAGTACATAAGGAACCTGTTGAGTGTGCATGACCGAGACATAGTTCATATCATAAAAAGAGGGGGGAAAGCCCAGTGTGACTGATTGGGTAGTGAGGGGTAGCAAGTGGGCTGCTACGGAAATATATTCCTGACTTATGATCTATTTTGGCTTCTCTAGATTGTTCAGACAAAAGCGCAAAGATCAGATGCTGATTTGAACAGAGTGAAGGAGCAGAGTTATATGTAAGTCTTCACATAGTTCATCAAATCTTTGCACAATCCTATTAAGTTCACCCTGTCTGTATGACATTCATAATTTCATAAGGTATTTTTAATGTGTATTTCATAAAAAATGAATAAAAAGGTTGATAATTCAAGTTAAAAAAAACCCTAGGGGCTAATTTCTCTCTGGTCTTCATCATTTGCAGCATGACAATGAAAATTTCGAAACTGCTGACTGAAAAAAATGAATTAGAAATAAAAAATAATGAACTTTTTGAGGAAAATAAGAAACTTTGCAAAGAAAAAAATCAAATTTTGGAAGAGTTTGAAGAAAAGTTGAGGAGGTGAGAAAATTTTAGATAGCAACCCTGACTTTCTCGTTGTTTCTTCAATATTTCAATTAGTTTTAATTTTAAACAAGTTTTACAATTTGAGTAAAAAAACCTAAGGGGGCTAACTTCACTCTGCTCTTGATATTTTACAGGAAAATTACTTCAGAGAAAGAAGACGAGATTCAAAAAATTATAAAAGAAAAGGAAACCCTCAGCTCAAAAATTCAAAAAGATGCCATGGAGAAAATAGACCTCCTCCACAAAATTAATGAGTTGAAAGAAGAACTGCATAGGTGAGAAATGTTTATTTTTATTTTATTTATTTTATTTATTGGATTTATATGCCGCCCCTCTCTAAGGACTCGGGGTGGCTTACAACATATAAAAACATATACAATACAAATACAATGGCAAATCCAATTAAATTAAAACTATAGAGACAATCTAAAACCCCCAATTATATTAAAAATCAGTCATACCCATTCAAACAACAGCCATACAAACATTTGGTCGGCCAGGGGGACTGAGATCTAACTGCCCCAAGCCTGGTGGCATAAATGAAGTGGGGGGGGGCAGAGCGAATCTCCAGGGGGAGCTGATTCAGAAGCCCCCACAGAAAAAGCTCTTCACCTACGCACCACCAAATGACATTGTCTAGTTGATGAGACCTGGAGAAGGCCAACTCTGTGGGACCTCACCAATTGCTGGGATTGATGCGGCAGAAGGCGGTCCCACAAGTACCGCCAAGTACCGACGCCATGTATGGCTTTATAGGTCATTACCAACACTTTGAATTGTGTCCAGAAACCAATCAGCAATCAATGCAATCCACGTAGTGTTGGAGAAAGAGGGGCATGTCTAGGAATGCCCATGACCATTTGCACGGCCACATTTTGCACAATTTTTTCCAAACATTCTTCAAAGGTAGCCCCATGTAGAGAGCATTGCAGTAGTTGAATCTCAAGGTGATAAAGGCATGAGCGACTGTGAGTAGAGACTCCCGGTCCAAATAAGGCCAAATAAGGAGGATTGAAGCCTTGAAATCAAGCCGTAGCAGAAAATGATCTGACCATGACAAAGGCAACATATTTAAGACCCTTAATTTCAGATCATTGCTCAACTGCTCTGTGGGGAATACCATGTCAGGAGCATGCCCCCCTCATGAGTTGCACCCTAAATTACTTCGGTCAGGTCCAACTCCTGCACCAATCCAGAGGATTCTCCGAGGAACAGGTTAATGTCCACCAAGACAATAAGCTCGGGGAACTCCACTGCCAGCCCAGCTACCTCCTTGAGTAGCGCAGGCAGGGCTGTTGACACGCAGCCGGGAGGCAGGTACATGAGCAACAAGCCCAACTGAACCCCTAGGTCCAACTTCACAAAGAGGGACTCACAACCCGTAATCTCAGGAGCAGCGAGCCTGCGTAGGCTGAAGGTCTTTTTCGCTATAATAGCCACTCATCCCCCCACCTTCCCTGGGGTCGTGGCTGGTGCCACACCTGCAACCCAGCTCGGCACATTTCAGAGAGAGGGACTCCTCCTTCTGGGCCCAGCCAGATCTCAGTAACACATGTCAGGTCAGCCTCCTCATCTAGGAGTAAATCCTGGATGAGGGGAGCTTTATTTACAACTGACCTGGCATTGAATATCAACAGCCTGAGCCTAGGGTCCGAGATTCGCTTGTCGCCAGTACCCCGAGCTAAGCTCATGGGACCGGAACAAGGGATCGCTTTCAAGCAGCGAGCTCTTGTTCCCCGAGAGCCGCCTACCCCATGTCTCCCAACATATCTGCCTCTCCCCAGCAAAACCGGGATATTCCGGCCCTGTGCCACCCTAGATATGGGCTCCTCCACTCCTCCCTCCTCTATATTGCAAGAGGGCTAATATCTCTCTGGTCCTTATATTTTACAGGAAAACGGCAGTATTGGAAAAATTTACGACAGAAAAAGAACAAATGAAAATGAAAATCGAGAAACTCAAGCGTGTATGTGCTGAAGTGCTAAGGCGTGAAAGACCTGAGGATCCTGGTAAGGACACAGTTTTGGAAGAATGACCCAGTGGGTCCCACTTTTAGAGAAAGCACTGAGATGTCATTTCCCATCTTGCACCAAGCCTTGATGACACGTTTGCATTCAGTATTTAGTTTTTACATCGAA
This sequence comes from Erythrolamprus reginae, assembly GCF_031021105.1. Taxonomy (NCBI): domain Eukaryota; kingdom Metazoa; phylum Chordata; class Lepidosauria; order Squamata; family Dipsadidae; genus Erythrolamprus; species Erythrolamprus reginae. The sequence goes on along the minus strand of NC_091953.1, from coordinate 98,553,480 downwards.
ACTGAGAGGCAGACTTCTTGGTGAATGTCTATAAAATTCTGTTGCTAATCCTGTTGCCAATCCCCATTTTAAAGGCAAATAAATTATAGACTAAATATAGAATACCAAAAAGACATCTGCTATTTGTTGACCTGCATTCTGATCAAACTTTGGAGAAAAAAAGCTGCATATATAAATAGTTGAGCTTGTGATTCATATGAAGCTCTCATCACTATTGCAAATTTTGTTAAGGCAGTTGTGATCTCACCAACCTCACAAAAAGGGTACTGTGAGAAAGCAGCTTGTTGGCCTACTTTGGCAGATTGGCATTTGGGAACAAAGTGAGAACTTTTCCCACACACTAAATCAAAAACATTACCTCTAGAAATTGTTTTGAATATTTCGTGTCTGTTCTGCTATGAAAGAGAAAAATATTCTTTGAATTGAAAGGCTCTTCATGGGGAACATTCACAGCCAAGTACTATGATAGATCCATGATAGTTCAGCAGGTCCATGGTTACATCCCCTACACAGAAGGATTCACATTTTTTAAACAATGTTACTGTTGATGTTTCCTTTTACAACCTGTTAATGTTTTATTTCACTTAGTTACCAAGTATTGCCTTTAGGTAAGGCAAGCCACATATAAATAGAAAATGCGTTTCAGCAGACACTGAAGTCTGCAGGAGATACGCAGAAACTCCGCTGCTCTTGAGACTGAACTATTAGGCCGATGGGAGATGGTCTTTTCCTGCATCATCTCCAGAGTTTACAAGGCAGTCTTGAGGCAGCTGCATTTGGCTACAGCTCTGTCTTTATAAAATCCATAGAACACTTATTTTAGTATGGTCTTTAGGTGCCCATGTTGTTATGGTTTAGATTTTAATTTACCAGTCACATTTTTCATTATTGTGTCTATTCGTCTAGATCTTTTAGGACAGAAATATTATTTATTTGCTTATCTTTTTATGTTACTTGTGTTCAACACTTCTCCTAAAGGAAAGGTAGCCAGATTTTAACATTGGTAAAGCAGGACACCATTGACCGGGGGTGTTTCTTGATTAAAAATTTGGTCTATATGGAGCAACAAAAAGTTTCATAGAACACAAAAATAGTATTGCAATATATATATATATTTAATTTTAAGTACAATTTACAAATATAATACATTAAAAAGTTATGCATAGTATTATTTTATTCTTTGCCATATTTAATGCCATATAATTCTCGCTACTATTTCAGCCATTATTTTCTTCTTTATTTTCCTGTATGTTCTGGAACCTCAGAAAGAAAGCAGGTTTTTCAAGTTCCGTGCTAAGTAAAACTTCTTCCATATTTTTAATAGTTGTCATCCTGTTAGTTTCTGTTTCTTGCATTTTTGCCTCCATCTTTTCACTCTTCTCTTCTATTTCTTTTATTTTTGGCTCATTCTTTGATAATGTTTATTGAATAGACTCTATTTTCCCATCCATTTTGACTACTCTATCCTCTACTCTTTTAATATTACCCCTCATATCTTCCATGTTTTCTGTCATCTTTTCATAATTTTGATTGATTGATTGCTGCATCCTTACCATGGATTGGAATGTAGTCGCTGAAGACATCGACATTTTACTACATTCCAATACAAAACTGGCAAAAAGCCAGTTTTAAATTAAATATTTTAAATATTTCCAGAATATAACTCCAATTAACCATATACTTCTATTATATTTATTTAAACTATTTCAAAAAAGTGTTGCTATGTGTCAGGTTTGTCTATTAATATCTCTGCCTCTCAAATATTGAATAGTTAATGTAATTAAAAATTAAAGATCTAATAATTAATAATAATAACAAGCAAGCAATCTATCACTATAGTAGGTAATAAAGCAAATCAATCAATGACAGTTCATTTACAAAGCAATGTTAAATAAAGTAGCCAGAAATAGTTAAGTAATTTTGATTAATCAGGTTTGATCAGTATTTATATTAATTCTATATTTAATATGGAATCAATTGTAAATGAATATCAGAAGAGGAAAGAGAGAAATAGGAATTAGGATATACCTAGACAGTTTTACATTGATTATTAAATAAGATCAGTTTTGAACTCTTAATGTTATTAAGTTAGTTAAGAACCCAATTGTCTTCTAATTAATGTATCAGTCTGACCCAATCCTAAATTAATTCAACAATGTTCCTTATTGGTCATCAAGTTGCTTATAGTTCTAATCCGTTTATATCCAAATTAATAAACCTGCTGAGCTGGTGATACTCCCTTTATTTTCAGCGTGGGGCTTCCGGTTTGCCTAGTCACCTCTAAGTCTTCTGTTCTTTCAACTTGCACAAAACTTCATATACATTCAAAAACACCACCTTGCCCTTTGCTATTCAAACAGCTCGTCCGGAATGATTCCCAAGTAGGTCTAAATCTGGTATTAGGAGGAGGGAGTCTGTGGCTGGTCTCCTATCTCCGAGCTCTGATTTGCGATCTCCAATCACCCGTCCGCCACTTCAACTCTTTCTCCTCACCCATCTTTCAAGTCCTCACTGTTCCTGATGAAATGCAATGACTGCTGCATTGCCCCTTGGAACTCCCGATCAAATCAAATACAATCAAATCAATCCAACCAGACAGCATCAAGGGCTCCTCTCTCCAAGTCATTCTACTATTACCACCTCTCACTCCGAACCTTTCCACAAATCCGCAATCCCCATCCGTTTTAGTCCCTTATTTGGCTTATTTTGGCTGTTATTTCTTGCTTCCCTTTTAAGTGTCAGGCAGCTGCATCAGCTGTGGTCCTGAGGGTATTTCTCGCTCTCTGGGGGATCACCTTAATGCCACAGATACACAGGAAGTTCTTCTTTAAGTTGTGGAGGCTCTCCAAGCTGCAACCGAAAAAGCTCAAAAGCAGAGAACAGCCCTGGAGTTCACTGGAGGCTGCCCTGCCATGATGCAATGTCAAGTTGGAAGTAAAAAAAAAAATAATCAGGACTTTTTAAAAATGCTGCGGGATGTGGGACAAATTGTTAAAAATTGGGACTGTCCTGCCCAAAAGTGGGACATCTGGTCACCTTACCTAAAGGATCAGAGTAGAGGAATTAGAGGGCAAATATAATTTTAAAATTATGTGCTATTCTGGACACTGTCTCTCAAGTTTAGATTCCAATTTTGGAAATAAAAATGTCAAGGCTGTTCTGCATTCTCACCTATTACTTTGTCTTCTAGTTTCCATTACTGATTTTGGGATGGAAAACAATTTGTTGAGAAAATCCAGAGAAAACATGAAATGTCTCCAAAAGGAGGTAAGAGAAAACATTTGTTCATACGCTGTCACAGTAAATGTGTGATGGAACATATAGAAATTTTAGGCAGGTAGCTAGGTAGCTAAGTAGGGATAGATAGATAGATAGATAGATAGATAGATAGATAGATAGATAGATAGATAGATAGATAGTATATATAGAGACAGACAGACAGACAGTCAATCAGACAGACAGATAGATAGAAAGAACAGTAGGTAGTTGGAGAAACACAGATAGACAGACAGATAGAATATGAATTGTGATTTCTGTTTATCCTCAGTTGACCGTTTAGGTTTTTGTTTTGACCTTTGAAATACATTGTTAGCTTGCATTAGCCACCCAAGAAAGCCAGTTTGGTATCGTGGTTAAGGCACCACCCTGCGCACCCAGAGACCGACATTCCTTGCCCCACTTTAGGCACAAAGCCAAGTGGGTGACCCTGACCTAGTCACCTTTTCTTCCCCTAGAAAGGAGGCAACACCAAACCACTTCTGAAAAATCTTGTTAGGAAAACAGCAGGAACTCATCCAACCGAGAAGAAACTGGACTTTCCTTTTTCTTTGCTTGGGGTTTTTTTGAAAAATTTTAGACCGTAATCCAAGAAGTTTTTCAGTTTTGGAAGAATAGTAAAATGTTATTTTTTTCAGTAGTGTGAATTTCCAGGCATGTGTCAAAGATTAGATGGCAGAGATATAGTTGGTACCCCAGATTTGAAGAGGAAACAATGTTTAACATCAACCCAAGTCATTTAGAATTGTTGATAGAAAAATTAGTGTCTTTAATCACTGACAATTTGCTTTTTTAAAATAGGGTATTTTGTCTCGAGACATCGTCTTCTGGCACAAAGACATGCTGATGTATATAATGTATACTTGCAGCTCACCTTAGAATATAATTATGAGAAATATGTAAATAAATGATTTTTTCACAATTGGTAATGGTTAATAATGCATGTGCAGCATATTTTATATAGTATATATGTTTGCTTTATATTTCTATTACACATATGAAATCCATACACACATCTATACAGACTAGTTTATTTTTAATTTCTGTGAAAGTATGGCAATTATCAGAGCTGATGCTAATTCTTGGTCGGTTCCTTCGTTGCTACATTAGCTAGCTTCTTTGGCCACATACAATACCAATAGCAGTGAAATAAAATTTAGATGATTCATAATTGTTTTGAACCACTGTGTTTTACATTTTTAAAAGAAATTAACTAAGACTACTTTTTTTTCTAGCCCAGCATAAAGTTGCGTTCCCATCAGGTAAGCAATCTAGTACATAAGGAACCTGTTGAGTGTGCATGACCGAGACATAGTTCATATCATAAAAAGAGGGGGGAAAGCCCAGTGTGACTGATTGGGTAGTGAGGGGTAGCAAGTGGGCTGCTACGGAAATATATTCCTGACTTATGATCTATTTTGGCTTCTCTAGATTGTTCAGACAAAAGCTCAAAGGTCAGATGCTGATTTGAAGAGAGTAAAGGAGCAGAGTGATATGTAAGTCTTCACATAGTTCATCAAATCTTTGCACAATCCTATTAAGTTCACCCTGTCTGTATGACATTCATAATTTCATAGGGTATTTTTAATGTGTATTTAATAAAAATTGAATAAAAAGGTTGATAATTCAAGTTAAAAAAACCCCTGGGGGCTAATTTCTCTCTGGTCTTCATTATTTGCAGGAAGACAATGGAAATTTCAAAACTGCTGACTGAAAAAGAAGAATTAGGGGGAAAAATTAATGAACTTCTTAAGGAAAATAATCAACTTTTCCAAGAAAATAATGAAAGGAGGTGTGAAAATTTTTGATAGCAACCCTGACTTTCTCGTCGTTTCTTCAATATTTCAATTAGTTTTAATTTTAAACAAGTTTTACAATTTGAGTAAAAAAACCTAAGGGGGCTAACTTCACTCTACTCTTGATATTTTACAGGAAAATTACTTCAGAGAAAGAAGACGAGATTCAAAAAATTATAAAAGAAACTGAAAGTCTCAGCACAAAAATTAAAAAAGATGCCATCAAGAAAGTAGAGCTCCTCCAAGAAATTAATGAACTGAAAGAAGAACTGCATAGGTGAGAAATTTTTATTTTTATTTTATTTATTGAATTTATATGCCGCCCTTCTCCAAGGACTCAGGGTGGCTTACAACATATAAAAACAAATACAATACAAATACAATTAAATTAAAACTATAGAGACAATCTAAAACCCCCAATTATATTAAAAATCAGTCATACCCATTCAAACAACAGCCATATAAACATTTGGTCGGCCAGGGGGACTGAGATCTAACTGCCCCAAGCCTGGTGGCATAAATGAAATGGGGGGGGGCAGAGCGAATCTCCAGGGGGAGCTGATTCAGAAGCCCCCACAGAAAAGGCTCTTCACCTACGCACCACCAAACGACATTGTCTAGTTGATGGGACCTGGAGAAGGCCAACTCTGTGGGACCTCACCAATTGCTGGGATTGATGCGGCAGAAGGCGGTCCCACAAGTACCGCCAAGTACCGATGCCATGTTTGGCTTTATAGGTCATTACCAACACTTTGAATTGTGTCCAGAAACCAATCAGCAACCAATGCAATCCATGTAGTGTTGGAGAAAGAGGCGCATGTCTAGGAATGCCCATGACCATTTGCACGGCCACATTTTGCACAATTTTAATTTTCCAAACACTCTTCAAAGGTAGCCCCATGTAGAGAGCATTGCAGTAGTTGAATCTCAAGGTGATAAAGGCATGAGCGACTGTGAGTAGAGACTCCCGGTCCAACTGGTGCACCAGGCAAACGTGCCCCTTGCCACAGCTGAAAGATGATGTTCTTTCCCCCCCAGAGTAATGGACCAGCAGATGGAAGTATCCTCTGAAAGCTTTCTGGGTCCATCAGGTGCCTGGGAAGGAATCCCCTAATCAGTTCCATCTCCCTGCAGAGGAGGATTGAAGCCTTGAAATCAAGCCGTAGCAGAAAATGATCTGACCATGACAAAGGCAACATATTTAAGACCCTTAATTTCAGATCATTACTCAACTGCTCTGTGGGGAATACCATGTCAGGAGCATGCCCCCCTCATGAGTTGCACCCTAAATTACTTCGGTCAGGTCCATGGTTGCCATGGTGGCCATAAACTCCTGCACCAATCCAGAGGATTCTCCGAGCAACAGGTTAATGTCCACCAAGACAATAAGCTTGGGGAACTCCACTGCCAGTCCAGCTACCTCCTCGAGTAGCGCAGGCAGGGCTGTAGACATGCAGCTGGGAGGCAGGTACACAAGCAACAAGCCCAACTGAACCCCTATGTTCAACTTCACAAAGAGGGACTCACAACCCGTAATCTCAGGAGCAGTGAGCCTGCGTAGGCTGAAGGTCTTTTTTGCTATAATAGCCACTCATCCCACCTTCCCTGGGGTCATGGCTGATGCCACACCTGCAACCCAGCTGGGCACATTTCAGAGAGAGGGACTCCTCCTTCTGGACCCAGCCAGATATCAGTAACACATGTCAGGTCAACCTCCTCATCTAGGAGTAAGTCCTGGATGAGGGGAGCTTTATTTACAACCGACCTGGCATTGAATATCAACAGCCTGAGCCTAGGGTCCGAGATTCGCTTGTCGCCAGTACCCCGAGCTAAGCTCATGGGGCTGGAACAAGGGATTGCTTTCAAGCAGCGAGCTCTTGTTCCCCGAGAGCAGCCTACCCCATGTCTCCCAACATATCTGCCTCTCCCCAGCAAAACCGGGATATTCCGGTCCTGTGCCACCCTAGATATGGGCTCCTCCACTCCTCCCGCCTCTATATTGCAAGAGGGCTAATATCTCTCTGGTCCTTATATTTTACAGAAAAACGGCAGTAATGGAAAACATTAAAATAGAAAAAGAACAAATGAAAATGGAAATTGAAAAAATTACATTCGAAAAAATGGACAAAATTGAAAAAAATGAGGAGCTCTGCCGAGAACATTACAAATTGGAGTGGAGGTGAGAAATTTTTAGATAGCCACCAGAAACTACAGAGGAAAGGCTCGTAAGTCTTCACATAGTTCATCAAATCTTTGCACAATCCTATTAAGTTCACCCTGTCTATATGACATTCATAATTTCATAAGGTATTTTTAATGTGTATTTAATAAAAATTCAATAAAAAGGTTGATAATTCAAGTTAAAAAAAACCCTGGGGGCTAATTTCTCTCTGGTCTTCATTATTTGCAGGAAGGCAATGGAAATTTCGAAACTGCATAATGAAAAAGAAGAATTGGAAATAACAATTAATGAACTTGTTAACAAAAACAAGAAACTTTTCAAAGAAAAAAAAGAAATTTCTAGGGATTTTGAAGAAAGCTTGAGGAGGTGTTTGTGTTTGCATGGAGTCTTCAAGACCAGTGATGGGAAATAGTCCCCGGACTCTTTTTTTTGTAAAAAAAAAACTCCTGCAGGAGAGGGAGGGGTGCCCTTGCCCCAAAGACTCACTGAAACGGCGAATTCTCACGTGAATTGCAGGTTATTTCCAGCAGCCTCGGACAGATATCCTTGCAAAGGTTTGACAGAAAAAGCAAGCAAAGAGCAAACTTCAAAAGAAGGGAAAAGACGGGAGAGAAGGAGGAGACGAAAGGAGGAAGGGAGGGAGCAGAGGGGAAAAGGAAGGAAGGAAGGAGAGAGAGAAAGAATGGTAAGAAGGAAGGAAAACAGAAAGAAAGAGGGAGAGAGAAAGAGGGAGAGAAAGAAAGGAAAGAAAGAAAGAAAGATGGTAAGAAGTTAGAAAGAAAGAAAAAGAGAGAGAGATGGAAAAAATGAAGGAGGGAAGGACGGAAGAGAGAATAAAAGAGAGAGAAAAAGAAGTAAGGAAGGAAAGAAAGAAAAAGAAGGAAGGAAGGAGAGAGAGAGAAAAAAAAGAAAGGTAAGAAGGAAGGAAGATAGAAAGAAACAAAGTGGGAGAGAGAGAAAGAGAGAGAAACAAAGGAGAGAAAGAAAGATGGTAGGAAGACAGAAAGAAAGAGACAGAGAGAGAAGGAAGGAGAGAGAGAGAGAAAGAAAGAGAAAAAGAGAGAATGAAAGAAAGAAAGAAAAAAGAAGAAAAAAAGAAAGATCCCATGGGCTTTGAAAAGGGGGGACACGTCGAAGGGCAGCCCAGCCTCTCTCTTTCTGGTGAGAAGCGGGAATAGCCCAAGGAGCAAGGCCCTCTCCAGCCCGCGCGTAGCTGAAGCTACGGGAAGTAAGCAAAGGCTGCTGCGCCAGTTGCCTCCGTTGCCCAATTCCTGGCATAGAAAATCGAACAGAGGGAGGGGGAGCTTCATCCGGAAGAGCGAATGGAAGAGCTACGGGAACGTCCCCCCTCCACGCGCGGGCGCCCCAAATCCCTCCATCGTTCCTCCCATTGTTTGAAATTTCTGAACCGCAGTTGGTTCGAAGATTTAAAATCCGGTCGAGGTCGACCTGGATCTCGAGAAGTCCTGCGTTTTGTGCAGCATCTGACGGCCCTCTTTCACCTACCCACTCCCAAACATTGGGAAGCTGCGCGTTCCCTGTAATGTCTGATGGTGGAGACTTAATGATCCCCGAGAGACAGTAAGACAAAAGGCGGCGACTTCGTGCTTAGAAGACCCATTTTCTGCGTGAGCGATGAATGGTATCGTAATGCCATCTGCTGGACAAACCGCAGTATTGCTCCCTTGGAAACGAGTAGAAAAACCCCTTCGGCCCAGCTCCGTTCCCGGAAGGGGCTCTTTGGAAGGAACAGGTTTCATTCTAATGGAAAGAATCGGCTCACTCAATGAAAGAGAACACGAAGCGACGATATTTCTTCATCTGGAAAAATGGACACCTGACTTCCTTAGTGGCCGCGTGTCACTGAAAATGGCTATGCGTGTCAGTGCTGACACACGTGTCATAGGTTCGCCATCACTGGTGTAGACGCTCTGCTGAACACTGAACGCTCCTCAAATGAAAAAAATAAATTTTGGATTTTAAACCCCATTGAACCTCTTGGAGTCTCAAATAAACTGGACTAAGTAAAAAGCTAAAACTTTGGAACCTGGAAGCTAGGAGCCAGATGCGTCCGATAGCAGAAGCTTTGTTTAAGAGAAACATTCATTTCAGCTGGCAATATCCGGCAATTATAATGGTCTTTCGAGAGGGGAAAATGTACCAAGCAAAGTCGTTGGAGGAAGGGAAGGAAATGCTGGCAAAACTTGGTTTGAATCCGGATTTAAAGCAACAGGCAGAAAAAGCAACAGAGGTGATTGAAGAGGGGGGTGCAAGAGGAGGAGAGGGGGTTAAAAATCTTTTTGAACTTCTGCAATCAACATTCCCCATTAAGGAGTTCTAATTGAAAAGGCAAGCTATTTTGGAGAAAGAGAAAGAAGCACCAGATTCTTCCAAAATGGAGGCGAAAGTTACGAGGCAAAAAAATAAATGAAATGTTTGTAAAATATTTTTGTTTTGATTGTTTTATATATTAAGAAAAAGGTTAAGGTTTGGTCCTGATTTAATTTAATATTTGTTTTAATTTTAATCAAATTAAGGGAGACTTGGGGAGGGGAGTGTGGGGTTTTATTTCCTTTTTTAAAGAAAGGGTGTTAGGGGGAGAGCAACAGTTTTGGTGGAATCGTGCCCCCAGTGGTGCCTGATCAAAACAGCGGATTTTCCCCCCCCCGGCTTTTCTCTCATTGTGAGAGAAATTCGGGGGGAGGCACCTGGGTGGGAAGATTCTTTTATAAAAATGAAGAATTTAATAGAACTCTGGGTTACAGGAGGGAAAAACGTTAAATGGAAATACTATGAGTGATCGAACAATTATGGAATTAAATATAAACGGTCTTGCATCACCTCTAAAAAGGCACAGACTATTGAAATTAGCGAAAGAAAATCATTTCAATTTTTTATTTCTTACTGAAACCCATAAGGGACAGAAAAGAACGGATAAACTGATTGACAGTAATGAATGGAAAGGTATTTTCGAATCTAAAGGAAAAATAAACAGTAGGGGGGTAGCTATATTAATAAATCAAAGGAACCCATTTCAGGTGATACAAACAAAAGGGGACAAAGAAGGAAGATTATTATTTGTAAAAGGAAAAATAAACCAAATTACAATAACACTTGCGGTAATATATGCTCCAAATGTAAATGCTAACCAATTTATTATGAATGCAAAACGTAAATTGGATTTATTTTCAGAAGGGACGGTGATATATGCTGGGGATTTCAATGTAGAAATAATGGCTAACAACAAAGAAAAGAAACAACTAAATTTAAATAGGTTAAATATGACAGACCTACATGCTGATAATTTAAATAGAGGAACATATTATTCTGTAAGACATAATAAGTTTAGTTGTATTGACTATATATTTATGAATAAAACAGGAAATATTCAAATAAAAAAGCAGAAATTAAGAGTAATTGGATATCTGACCATGCACCCATAACAGCAGTTATAAAAATAGACTCCATTAGTAGACAAAGAATTTGGAGATATAACACAATTGTTTCAGTAAGTGAAAAAAATAGGGAAAAAATTCAGAGAGATATTCAGGAATTTTATAATATAAATGAAAATGGTGAAATGAGGCAATCAGTTATCTGGGACACGAAGAAAGCAGTTATTAAGGGTAATTTAATCAGTATGGAGTCTTATATTTAAAAAATTTGGGGAATGGAAAGGGAAAAAAGAATAAGGGAAATAGAATTAATAAGAGAAGATTTAAGAATAACAAGAAATAAAGAATGGAATGATTTGTTAAAACTTACAAAGACAATTAAAGGATATAGAGGAACAACAATGGAATAATATGAGGATGATGGTAAAACAGAGAATAGAAATATGGGGGGGGGGATCAGCAAAACAAATGGCGAATTACCTCAAAAAAAGAAAGGAAAAATTACTAATAAATGGTCTAAGAGACAAAAATGGAGTAATGAAATATAGTAATAGAGAGTTAGAAAGTGTAATGAGAGAATTTTATGCAAAATTGTATGAAAAAGAACATGTTATGCTACAAGATATAGAGGTTAAAGAAAGGTTGAATGAAGAAGAAAGACAAATGTTAAATGCAAACATAGCAAGGGATGAAATAATTAAAGTGGTAAAAGGGTTAAAACCTGGTAAAGCACCAGGCCCTGATGGATTTACAGGAGAATATTATAAAACGTATATAGAAATTTTGCTACCGCATTTGGAGAGATTGTATAAGAATGTCCTCACAACATTAGATGTTCCACAAACATGGAAGAACTCCAAAATTGTAACAATTCCTAAACCAGATCGAGATTTAAAAGAACCCGGTTCCTACCGCCCAATTAGTCTACTAAATCAAGATTATAAAATTTTGATGAAAATTTTAGCAAACAGATTGGAAAATATACTACCAAGAATAATTGGAAAGGATCAGTATGGATTTATAAAAGGAAGAAGAATATATGAACCTATTAGAAATATAGTGAATGTGCTGCACCATGCTACTAGAACTAAAAGGAAAATGGGACTATTAAAGTTAGATGTTTATAAAGCTTTTGACAAAATAAATCATGACTATTTATTTCAATTATGTAATAGCCTGAATATGGGGAAACATTTTGTCAAGTAATAAAAGAAATATATAAGGAAAATATAGCCTATGTTAGAGTGAATGGAAATAGAATGGAGAAGATAGAAATAAATAATGGAACCAAGCAAGGATGCCCCCTATCCCTGATGCTTTTCACGATGGCAATTGAAACATTAGCTAATAAAATTAGAAAAGACAAACAATGGAAGGGATATCAAATAGGGAATATGGAATTAAAATTAAATCTATTTGCAGATGATGCTATAATAATTACAGAGACACCAGTAGATATGATTAAGAGAATGATTATAATACTTCAGGAATTTAAAGACCAATCAGGGTTAAAAATAAATATGGAAAAATCAGAAATTATTTGTCTAAATACCGGGCCTAAAGAACAAATTGAAATACGGAAGGTATCAGGTTTAAAACGGAGGAATAAGAAAATGAAATATTTAGGAGTTTGATTATTAAAGAACCCAGAAAATATGGTGGAATTTAATTATAATTTAATATGGAAAAAAATTCAGAAACAAATTAAGAATTGGGGAAATAAAAATTTGAGAAGATTGGCTAGAGTAAGAGCATTAAAAATGATGATTATCTCAAAAATGTTATACATTTTACAGGTAATGCATGGAACCTTCCCAATAAGGAAATTAAAAGAATGGGATACTAAATTAAATGCTTGGATAGAAGGTAATAAAAGACCAAGAATTTAAAAAAAAATGGCTGATAGCCATGGAAGGCGAGGAAGGTTGGGGAAATCCAAGTTTGGAGTATTACAGGGATGCATATCAAATAGATAAATTAATGGAATTACAATTATTAGAAGAGAAACCATGAGTAGAATTAGAGAAAGGAATTAATGACATTAAGAATCAAGAATTATTATTTAGGAAATGGAACAAGATAGAAATAAATAGATTAATAGATCCAACTAAAGCTATTATAGAAAGTTGGATGAAATGGCAAGGCAAATTAAAAATGACAAATTCTAAATTAGCGACGCTGCATGTGATAAATATAAAGAAAGTAACCTCACAAAGATAATATGGAAATTAAAGGAAAAAGGTATACAGAGAATTGAACAGTTATATGAAAAGGATGGAAGGATCAATAGAAATGAAATAGAGAGATGCCTTGGACAACAAAATTGGTTACAAGTTAACTCAATAAGTAGGTATTTAAGTAAAAGGGAAAATAAAGAAATATTCCTCAAACAAGAAACAAATTTAGAGAAGATATTAAGGGAAAAGAGTAAGAATATAAAAGCCGGCTTTCCGGCAAAGCAGCGCACTTTTCAAATGCGCTGCTTTCCTGCAACTCTTTCCTGGGCAGGGGGGGAGGAGGCCACTCCCCCCCAGGAAAGAGGTGCAGGAAAGCAGCGTGTTTAAAAGGCACGCTGCTTTCCTGGAAAGCTGGCTTTCCTGGCCGGCACAGGGCTTTCCCGCCGCTCCCCCCCCCGAAAACACAACGGAGACAGGCAGGGCGAAGCGGCGTCATGAGGCTCAAGCAGGCAGCCTCCATGCTTTTCTTGGAAGAGGAGGAGAGGGGGCGGATCGGGCGAGTGGGGGCAGCGCCAAGAGGCCAGGGGCACGCGGGGGCGGGAGGCACGATGGGGAGGCAGGGGAGGCCGCTGCTCCCTTTCCTTCTACTGTTGGCGCCTCTCCGTCCCTGCCCCCCAGCAGGCTGGCAGGGGGATGGGGAGCGCGCGCCCGTGGAAAAGGGTGCGCGGGGGTATTTTGGGGCGCGCGCATGCTTACACGCGCAGCTTACGGGGAACGGTGCCTTCTTCCCCACTTTCCTCCCTCACTTCCTTTTGATTTCGGAGTGAGAGGGAAAACCAAATAAAAACAGGAAGGAGGCAAGGACAGAAAATGGTGCATGGCTGCAAAACAGGAGAAGGGCATTTTTCAGCCACTTTCTGGGTTCTAACTTATCTTGCCACTGGTTCGCTTCCTCGAGATGGTGACTGCATGCACAGTGCTGGAAACAGGGCTTCTCCACATGCTCAGAAGAAAATAAAAATAAAAAATAAAACGAGGGCTGTGCCCATGGACCGACACTGACCAATCCGGTTCGTTAACATCATCATGACATCACCAGTGGGTCGCTATCGGTTTGGGTGAACCGGTCCAATCTAGGAGAGACCCGTCCCTGCTCTGGACTCACAACTGTTGCTGGAGGAGCAGTTGTTTATCTGTGGCTAGCTGGCTTGGCACAGAGTCATCTCCTCCCATTTGTTCATGGTCCCTCACTACTTGGTCCCTTCATAATTGCACTCATGTAATGGGCTGTATATCGAGTCTTCCTTTGGCTATCATGCTGCATGGACTTTTGGGTTTTTTCTCAGGTTTAAAATAAGGTCGTCACTTTTCAAACCATGAATAGCACAGAGCCAGGATACTTGCAAGGCCTCTCTCTGTCTGAGACAGATAAGAATGGGTGTCTCCGGGTCCCCTTGCTTAGACGTTGTCACCCAGTGAGACCATAGCTGCCCCTGCCAAGTGGTAAGAGGATTTTCTATAACATTCAGCATCCCCCCTTCATCCCCTTATTGGGTGAAATGGACTCGTCAAACAGTTGGTTCTTCCTCTAACATATGGGGTAAGTTGAGACTAGAGTTCAGAAGGTGTGGAGGTAGAATGGTTTTGTTGGTATGATATGCTGCACGGTTTGTGATTACTATCATTTTGTTGGCTTTTATATTTTATTCTTAAGCACTGACCCGCCCAGGAATGTTGGGCATAAGATGGGTGTCCACATTAGTCTCCTAAATAAAAAGAAGGGGTTACTATGGTGTGATCTGCTGCCCAAGAACAAAATCAAGCTGATCCCAATGAATGAGGAATTTGCATTCAGCTGACTAGGAAGGGAACGGGGAATAAATCTCTTTGATTGAAACAGTTTGAGTGTAACAGAAGATGGAGGCAGTTGGGAACTTCTGGGACCTCACATCATTCAGGCAATCCAACCCTGATGTGACCTGAGTTAGATCCTCCAGAGAGATTTTCCCTCAACAATGTGGCTGTTGGGAGGGACTATGCAGATTCCCTCCTACTTGGCATGATCACCTCAGTTGTGGGCTTTCCCTTGGGAGCAAAGAAAAAAGATGTTGGAGGACAACACACAGTAAGGACTGAAGTCTCACTTTCTGGCATTGCCATTTTGCCAGCTATGAACAAGCTGGAAGAATAGAAATTATCAGGGCAAAGCAAAGGAATGATTACCCAGAGGGAGAGACCTTTTTGTGGTGTTCTTAGAAAAGACTAGTATGGAGGCATTTTTAAAAATAATAAATGATAAACTATTAAAACCTGTTTGAATATTTTTCACTTTCAACTCCTTGTCATCTTCCTGGCTCAGGAAACAGATCTCCACTCCATATTCTCAAATTCATCTTTGCATCACTAGGAATAGGATGGGCAGGAACTGCTACAAAACCCTCCAGTCCAGCACCTGAATTTCCAGGGTTTTTTCCTGAGTTTAGTCATTGATGTCAATGATGGTAGAAGTGGCTGCTATGTTCCCAGGACCCCTTCTGCTAGCACAACTCTCTGAAGTGGTGATGTTATAGACCAAAATATTTGATTCCTTACCTCTGGTTGTTGGTCTTGATGCTTGTCTAGAATTTCCCACAAGGCCCAAACAGAATGATTGGGGGGGGGGGGAGGTTCCCACCTCTGACGGAGTGCACTATTTTATGGTGCTGAAAAGTTGCCCCAAGAAATCTCTTTGGATTTGCGCAGAGGAAAGTTCTTTCTTAAGATCAGGTATGGGGTTACGGAGGCTTGCAGCTGGCAACTGACTGCGCGTATGTCACAAAATAAATAAATAAATAAAATAAAATAAATAAATCCAATTGAGAGAAAAAACCTTGGACAAGAAACTTGTAAACAACTTTTTCTCTTTGGTGAGACAACCTAGATTCAATTCAGGATGACCCTTTTATTGAAAGCAGACACAGAAATGCAGGCTTCTATGATGCTACATTTCACATGGGTCTGTTACACCAATTCAAACTCATAACGTATTAAGCGTACAAAATATAACCAATAAAAATCACACAACCTGGGCTAAATTTCAAAGTGATGATTCATGAGAAAAAGAAAGCGAGAGCGAGAGAAAGGTCCCTTCAGCCCACCTCGTGATATATAACGTTTGCACTTTTCTTAGGCTAGCAGCAAAGAAGGCAAGACAAGAGTGCTGGGAAGGAGAATGTTGCTAGAGAAACTGGGTCATCATACGTGTCATGCTCAAGGTCTATGCTTTGCGCACGCACATTCCAAGACACTAGTTCCCGCGTTCCCACAATCAGGAATTCCTTTGACCTGCTTGAGCTCTTTTCCCCATGCAGGTAGGTAGGAAAATTTCAATTGTGGGATGAAATCCTGTCAGCTTTTAAATGGATCCTACTGATCTTTTTAGAAAAACCTTCCAGATGAAATGTTGTTTTGAGGGATGGGATCAGATGGGATGCAGTTATCCTTCTTCCTACATAAGGTAACTGGCATCCTGCCAAACACATTCCTTGCTATAGTTAAAGTTAATTTGACTTTCCTTTGAAAAAAGGGGAAATTTTTCCAGATTTATCCTGATCTGAAAATGCCCAGCATAATCGCCAGCACATTTTTTGGGCCCCGCCCATCTGCTCTGTGCACAGGATTAATTGCCATTGTTTTGGGGTAGGACTAACTTTTCTTCCAGGGTCTCTGGTGGAGAAGGGATGTCCCAACTGCGTGAGATCTAGCCCCACCTGGCTGGCTCTTTAAGACCAAGAAAGCGGCCCTCTTGCAGGTCTAAATTGGGGTCCCCAACGAGATGAATTCTGTTTTAGCTCAGGGGTTGGAGAGAATCCGCCCAATGGAACAAGGCAGAAATGGACCTTTTTGGGGCCTTTTGGTAAGAATCTGCCTTCAAACTACTGAGTGCCACAAGATCCATCCAGGATGTGCCTTTGACTAGATTAACACAGCCACCTCACCTTCCAGCTGATAGGCCATCAGAAGTCGGGGCAGAGCCAAACTCAAACTTGGTATCTCTGAATCCCACTCACTTTCACGAGGGATCCCTCAACCTCTCACTCCTGGTTTCCACCAGGGAGCTCCTAGCAGCATTGCCAGCAGTGTCTTTCCTACAGAGAAATCATCCAGGCCACTGATTGTCCATGGGGAAGACCGGGGCGCTCCGACACTTGCTTGGCATGCTGGGAAGATATCTTAAAGACAAGATTCCATCCTGAGCACCCAATTTTTCCCAAAATCACTGGATCAAGTGGAAAAGAAGCCTTAAAGGAGGGCTCTTTAAACTTAGCAACTTTAAGACTGGAGTCCCCCTGGACGTTGCACACAGGAATTGTCATGACTTTCAGCTGGTCCTGGGCTGCTATTGATGCGCAGTGGCAACCCATCCCTGAGTACAGGGTCTCCAACCTTGGCAACTTTTTAGACTTGTGGACTTAAACTCCTAGAACTCCTCAGTCAATTTCAACTCTGGGAGTTGAAGTCTGCAAGTCTTAAAGTTGCCAAGGTTGGAAAATTCTGGTCTAGTATAGCTGTTGGAGGTTAGGCTAACTCTAATGTTCCCCTCCCCTCCCCTTCTCTGTCTTTGTCTGTCTCTTTCTTTCTTTCTTTCTCTCTCTCTCTCTCTCTCTCTCTCACACACACACACAAAATCACAAATTGTTCTGTAGAATTTTAATAACTAATAAATCTAACTGGCGAGCATAGTTATGTCCTTCTTCCACATCTGCACGAATCCCAAAGTTTCTCTTCCTAGCTAGTACTTCAGTGGGAAGGAGATAGATGCAGTGATGGGCTACCAAAAGTTTTACTACCACACTGTGGGCGTGGCTTGTGCATTTTGTTTCAACATCTTTCACTGCAAATTGGGTTTTCTGGGGGTGGAGTTGCATTTTTGCTACCCCACTGCATCCCACCCCCGTCTGGGCAGTAGCCCACCCCTGATTATCTACTACATAAAGTGTATGTACACACACGCACACACAGCTCTTCTAAAATTATACCCATTCAACCTCATTTATTGCGACAGGAAAAACATACCCAGAGCCCAGAAGGGAAAAAAGAAAAGGAAAAAAAATCAAAATTTTGCTACCGGTACTGAGTACCTGACCATACCCGTAGGAGCCCATCACTGGAGATAGGTGAATGTTATTACAGGTAATCCTCAACTTGTTACAGTTTGTTTAGTGATCCTATGGAAAGCTAGTATACAACCCTGTCTTAGAAGAATGAAATATTTGGAGAAATATTTAAAAGGTAGAATATTATATTTCCCTAAGGGAGAAACATGGTCTTGGAAAACAGCCCCCACCTTTCTTAATAGCCCCAGCAGGACTGGACCAGCCTATCTACAAGACAAAAGACCTTCAGCCTCAGCCGCAATAGGACAAGCCCCTTCATTTCATTAGCAAGCTTCAACCATGCCTGAGACTCAGATAACTTACAAAGTTAACTATGACTGCTGCATAACCTGGGAATCTGACAAGCCAACAGAATACATTTCTTGCACAGGAGCAGGAAGCTTAAGGGCAAGGCCCAAGAGAGGGTATAAATACCTCAATCTCTCTCTTCCATATGTTGCCCAGGACCTCAAACCCATGTGGTCCTGTCCACCAATAAACCATCTTTACAATCAGCCTTAAAAAAGGCATTACATAATTTATCGTACGTTTGCTTATTTTGACTATACATGTCTTGAAGTACAGAACAACACAAACCGAGAGAACATAACCCTAATCCTCGCCCAAGTCAGTTCTTTCTTAGTATGTGTTTGCGGCCTGTAGCAACAGCGGTTAAGTTCTCTCTTAATATTTAAACAATATAGTGACAGTCTATCTATCTTTTATGCATGTTCAGAAAAAGAGAGATTTCCCTCAAGCGAGCGGGCATGTATATCGCCTCGCCTAAATTTTCTCCTGATTTGTTGAGAAGTTCAAAACAAAATCAGGGGCAAATTTAGTTTTTTTAGTTGTAACTGAATTTGAATTATTTGGATTTCGTTATACTGTATATTGTCTTTTTTATATGTTGTAAACTGCTCTGAGTCCTCAGAGAGGGGCGGCATATAAATCCAATAAACTTAAACTTAAATTGCTATTACCGTCCGCTGCTACTGGTGTGCTGCGTATGCAGCTTTGGTTGTCTTGTGTATATGTTATGTGTGCATATCCCCAGCATGTTTTTGCTTCTGTACATGCACAGAAAGCAAAAATGCGGTGAATTCTTGTGAGGAGACACTCTGAGTCTCTGGAGAGACGGCATGCAAATCTAAATAATAATAATAATAATAATAATAATAATAATAATAATAATAATAAACTTTGAGGGAGGGAAAAACACCTTCCCCTCTGGAGGCCGGAAATGGCCTGTTTCACAACTTCTGGTGGGCCCAATAAGCTCTTGTTTCATTCCCCAGGCTCCAAAGGCTTCCCTGGAACCGGGGAAGGGTAAAAATGCCTCCCCATCTCCAGGAGGCTCTCTGGAAGCCAAAAACACCCTCCCAAAGCCTCTGTGTGAGCCAAAAATCAGCTGGCCAGCATACACCTGCATGTTGGAGCTCACATGCCAGCAAATATGGCTCCGCATGCCACTTGTGACAACCATGTCATAGGTTCGCCATCACTGCCTTAGACTGTCTACAGTCGACCTCACCGCATTCCTTAGAGGTCTATAAGGGGGCGTGCATAAGCACACCATCGTGCCTACCATCCTTGTCTTACTGTCCTATTGTCCAAATTTACCTGTACCTACTTTGCTTTTGTTTATGTTTATACCAATACCTGCTATCTTGTATGTTTAGACAAATAAATAAATAAACATCTGGAAGACAGCAGTTTGGGAAATGCTGGGCTTGATCGTGATTGTGAATCTTGGGGATCTCTTTTGCACTAAACTGATGCACAATTGCGATGTGCACACACCTGTTCCACTGTCCTTTCACAGAATAATAATAATAATAATAATAATAATAATAATAATAATAATAATAATAATAATAATAAATTTATTTATTTATAATGCCCTTTTAACAAGGGGAATGACAGCAAGCCATATACAACTAACAAGGACAGGCAGTAGGCAATACACACACTTAGCTGAAACACAACTAATAAAACCACAAAACCTATTGAAAACATTCCCAACCTCTCCAATTTCTTCCCCTCTTGCTGATCCCCAGAACAAGGATGTTTCAATCTGCTGAATCAAAAAGGAATGTCTTTAGTGCCGTGGTGAGTGAGGCTACTCAGGGGCTTCTCAGCTCAGGATATTTTATCTCCCAGTATTACTGGCAGGAAAACATTTCTCTCCCCTCCCCCAAGACTAGATCTACCATATTTGGGCTGTAAAAAGTTTAATTTAATTTAATTTAATTTAATTTAATTTATTTATAAGCCGCCCAACTCCTTCAGGACTCTGGGAAGTGTACAGCAATTTAAAACAATATAATAACAATTTAAAACCACAAGAAAATAAATAATTCATCCTTTTAGCCGGAGCTAGATGGTATAACTCATCGGCCACAGGCCTGCAGGCAAAGCCAAGTTTTCACAGCCTTCAGGAAAGCCAGGAAGGTAGGAAGAGTGCGGATCACAGGGGTCAATTGATTCCAGAGAGTGGTCACTAGATGGCAGCAAAGAGACCTTTTAGTATCTTGCCTATTTTGTGGGTCTATATAAAAAAAAGCTTATTGAATGATCAGGAGAACATTAAGGAAAAGTGGTTGAAGTCTTGATGGCTAACTTTATTATTTTTATTTAATATTTAGGTAAGGATAATTTTGCCTTTACGTCTGCAACAAACCAAGCAGCAAAGCTAAGAGAACTGAACCATATCTGACTGCAGAAATCTAGATTGACTACTAGATGATAGCAGAGAAATGTGAAAATATTATTTTGTCCTGCCATGTGGAGGTTTGCAGACCAGCTTACCTAATCTTAAACAAAGTAAGGGTGGGAATGATTTTGCTCCCTGTAAAAAAGACTGCTCTTCGCTGATTTAAGAGATTTTGGAATCTAGATTGAGAACAGTTGTGATTTTAAAACTGGTTCATGGGATTTGGACAGTGACAGTAGTGGATGTGAAGAAGTCAGAAGTGTCCATACACATAGTGAAGGTAGAACAAGAAACTGCCCTGAAGATCACAAACCTCTCTTGCTGTGCCTTCAACAAACTTGATTGCATGGATATATTGGCTGCAAAAATCACAAGAGTTACAGAAACCCCAAGCTGTTTGCCACTACCAAATAGTCCTCTGGATATTTGCAACCTAAATATGCTTCTTGAAGCATAGGATGTGCTTATTAGGCAAAAGGAAGGAAGATGCCAGCCAGAAAAGACTGTCCCATTACAAAAGACATTTTGATGCTGTGTGGTTCAAAAGCTCCAGAATCTGTCAGACAAGTCCTAGCCCTTAACTTCTCAAACTTGGAAAGCTGCTTCACAATGGATGGAAAAGGGGATTAGCCAGCTTGTTTCATTTCCCCGTTTTTAAATGCACCTCATGCCATCTCATCCCATCTGATTACCATCTGGCAGGTTTTATCTGTGGAAGCCCTATGTGTAGAGATCATCTATCTATGTATCTACACTATGTTGTCATTATAGGTAGTACTTTCCACATGTAAATGTCATCTGAATCTCTTCAGTTGTATCCAAGATTCGTCAGGTTTTATTACACAGTGATCCCCCATGCAACTATAGGACAGGAAATGGCAAGAGACAGGTTGAATAGTAGAACTATCGATCACCAGCCAGTATGATTGAGGAGGACAATTCTTAGGTTGTAAGATCCAGTATAATTCAACTTTATCCAGAATGGAAAGTTTCGGGATAGATAATGGTGGTATTATAGTCGCAACAATTTCCATAGGCAAATTCAACATGAGGTAAACATAGCAATAGTCTTTACTAGACTGAAGAAATGTGTTCAAATTGGACTGTACACTTTACTCTTGCACAGGGTCTTTTTTCTCTTTTTTCTGTATTAAACAGAAATTTTGTTGCTAAAAAGCAACAAAAGAGAAATTAATTAGAGGTGGATATTGCCTGAAATAACTGAAGATAGTAGTTTGTGGCTCAGAAATGTTAATTCTAGCCTTCCCTGTTACCAACTTTATTAGGTAAACCTTTAAGGGGAGGCTACTTTTAACATTTAAGTTCTGAGCTTCAATATTCCATGGTTGGATTTGACAAGACTTTCACTCAGTTTAATTTGAATTGGGAAAAATACACCTCAATTTTATTTGTATTACTTTTTCATAAAACCATCACACAATGTGACATATCAATTCACTACTGCTAATTACTTAAGGTAGGACATAGATAATTGATAAAAAGACTTTTAAGTAAAGCAGAAGAAAATATAGTCTGCAACTTCATATTCTCCTTCCTTTGGGAGTTGTCTAGGCCAGTGATTTTCAACCTTTTTTTGAGCTGCGGCACATTTTTTACATCTACAAAATCCTGGGGCACACCACCAACCAAAATGACACTCTAACACAGTACATATTATACATATAGTTAATAAGATACACCATCAGGATAGACATAACCATCTGAAGCTGAGGATTCATCTTGTGGTGGCAACATTTACCTCCAGTCCTGACCAGGATTAGAAATCGGGACCATGGGGAGGAGTAGCAGCTTCACCTACTCACCATGGCCACACAATGACAAGTTCGCGGCAGCCCGAGCGGTGACCTTCCTGGGTGTAGATGAGAGGCGGCCTGCTCTTGGTTCATCACTAATGATCGGGATGAATCCTAGAAGGTGATTGGTCAATGAGTGTTCCCTGTGCTTTCACTCTTCCTGTCGCTGATAGCTGGCAGGATTGTGAGGGGAATGTTTATGTTCGGATGGAGGCAGCTGGCCGGATAAATGGCCTACATGGGCTGTATCCGGCACGCGGGCTGTAGTTTGGGGACTCATGTTTCATTTCCCCACGGCACACCTGACCATGTTTCATGCATACTGGTTGAAAAACACTGGTCTAGGCCACTACTCACTCACTCTCTCTCTCTCTCTCATACACACATACCACACACACACACACATCATTTTTTTAATTACACAAAGATATTACTGGATAAAGAAATATTTATTTCTAGTGTTAATATTATGTACCATTCAATATAATATTCAGATGTACATTCGAAATAATATATTATTTTCTACAGTATCGATTTACAAATGAGAACAGCGAGCATGTTTCTACTTTCAAAAGTTTGTACACAGTACATTATAATATATTGTTTTGCCTTCTGCCAACAGTTTGTGCTGTAATTATTGCTTCTGCATCTGAAAATTTCAGTCTAAAAATAGAATTTATTTTTCAGATTTGCTTTTCAATATCACATGACAAATTAGACATCCATAAAAGTCAAGTTTCATTTCAAGATTTTTATGCAATTATTTAACAGTTCTAAGACAGAAAGTTAAAAACCATAATTAAGCATATTTCATGTTATGCCCATTCTTGCTCTACTGCAAGCAGATAGCATTTACTTAATATAAAGATTTGAGAAACACATTGCACTGATGATACATTTGTTATATACTGTAATAAAATATTCAGTTCTCTATTACTGAATGATCTCTTTTTATCTAAGAATAGACCAAAGAATTCAAATGTGTCAATCCAATTATTTCCATCTACTGTAATTGGAAAAGCATCAAATAAAGTCAGTACTGAACTTTAATGACTGATGTGGTAGAAAACCTGTGGATCACAGGTGGTCTCCACTTTGTTTTTTCCCTCTAAGCCCTGGAGCTCTCTAAAATTACTATGCTAAATCAAGAAGTAAACCACTGAATGACAGCCCTAAAATTTTCCAGGGGAGGCATGAGAAGCAATAATTAAAAGAGTATGTTTGTCTTCAATAGTTTGATGTATCATTTTTACTTTTTTGAAAAAAAAAAACCTTCAGAAAGCTTCTTGAAAGGATGAAAACCCAAGCTTGGTCCCTCTAGTAACAACCTCTCCTGTGGCCTTTGCCAAAACTAGGACAACAAGACAATAGCCATTAAAATTGGCGTCACACGCTGACCACGTCCACCCATGGTTTAGTGAAGGGGAGAAAAGTTGTAATACATCACGTGATGATGTGTCATTGTGAGTTTGACACCCCTGATCTAGGACAACTATAGGATTTCCACTCTAATGCGAAGAATCTGGCGTTGATGTGAGTACTCTTCAAGATCCAGTCAGATTCTGATGTCAATGAACCTTGACTTCAGAAAGAACCAGAAGGGGGCTGGCTCGTGGAAGGGCCATGGATCCAATGCTGTGTTGATTCACTAACATTTTCACTATTAACATTAACTTGTAATGTATCTATACAGGCAGTCCTCAACTTACAACAGTTCACTTAGTGACTGTTCAAAATTGAAAAAAGTGACTTATTTTCACACTTAAAACCACTGTAGCATCCCCATGGATCACATAGCATCAACGATCACGTGATCCTCTTTTGCGAACTTCTGACAAGCAAAGTCAACAGGGAAACCAGATTCCACTTAACAAGTGTGCTGCCAATTTAACAGCTGCAGAGATTCACTTAAGAAATGCTACTAGCTAACATTTAAAACATGTCCGTGCATTTCGTAAAATAGAAATATATTAAGTTAAGAATGTTTTTCTGGTACAAAGTACCCAGGGCATTAATAGTGGTTAAGGCACCAGGCTAGAAACCAGGGGCCTGTGAATTTTAGTCTTGCCTTAGACATGTAAGCGATGGATAAGAGACTGTTTAAGTTCCAAAAAAGGAAGTTTTTCATAAAATAATTAGAATAAATAACAAAGCCAACCATCTTTATGTTGGCTGAAGAACTAACAGATGCACAAATTCAACAGATTTGACAAACAATAAACAATTGGGACTCAAAAGTCCTTTAGTGATCTGTCTCAAATCACAGAGAGAAGATACTGAAACCATTTGCTCTCTTTTACTTTTAAGGTAATTTAGATACCTATAAAAAACAGAGAAAATCTTGTATGATTACCGTATTTTTGGAGTATAATATGCATACTTTTCCACCCTAAAAGAGGCTGAAAATTTGGGTGCATCTTATACTCCAAATGTAGCTTTTTCCGAAGCTTTTTTTTCAGCCCTAACAAGATGCTAATTATCTTCCCAGGTCTGACCTTGCCGGCTTTTTCATTGTTACTTTCTCCGAAGAATGTTTTTTCTAGCCCTAAGGCTTTGCAGGCTTTTTTTCACTGCTCTACTTGCTCCAAATAAGTTTCTTTCCAGCACTAACGAGGCACTAATAATGTTCCGAGCTCTGACCAGCTTGCAGGTTCTTTCATTGTTACTCTTTCCGAATAAGGGTTTCTTAAGCCCTAACCAGGGGATAAAATAATGTGTGAAACCGACCAGATTAAGGACGCTAGCCAGATGAATATCTAGTAGTCAGATTTCCCTCCCTTATTTTCCTCTCCAAAAACTAAGGTACATCTTATACTCCGAAAAATACAGTAATTTAATTGCCTGTAACATAACATAGTAAGAGTAATGATAGTACATCACAATATGTTTTTCATAAAAAGTTTAAGCTGTGCATTATATGGTAATTAGGACTCAGAATTAACATAATTACCAGCACATATTTCAAAAACATTTATGACAATTTTGTGCCTCTTATATTTGAATTTCCTCTTTGATGATTTCTTACTGAATCTGTGATGATTGTCCAGCTCCAGAATCTCCAACTACTTTCAGCAATTTTTGCCAATGTTTTTATTAAGACCTAAAAAAGGAGAAAAGGTACAGAGATGTTATCCAGCTGCACAAAATATATAATACAGAGGAAGAAATCAAAATGGTCCCATTTTATAAATCAAACAAGATCTATTTATTTAAAGAACATAATTTTAATAAAAATAAGTCACCCTGAATAAGAAATGCAAGATTAGAAAATGTATTGTTATAAAAAAAAACAAAGAATTAGTGGGGATAATCACAATTGCTCACTTTAGAAAAGTATAACTAATACCAAAGTTATCTTATGCACCATAATTTAAAAGGTTCACTGATATCTTTATTCCTCAACCCTCAGAAAGTTTAAAATAAATCAGTAATTGCTTTCACTTTTAACCATTTGCAATTCTGAAAAATGGGTATCTATCTATCTATCTATCTATCTATCTATCTATCTATCTATCTATCTATCTATCTATCTATCTATCTATCTATCCATCCATCCACCCACCCACCCACCCACCCACCCACCCACCCACCCACCCACCCACCCACCCACCCACCCACCCACCCACCCATCTATCTATCTATCTATCTATCTATCTATCTATCTATCTATCTATCTATCTATCTATGACATTGGGGGATCATGGGAATCCAGAGCAGCTTTCAAACAAGTGTAAGGTCACTAGGCTTATGAGGAAGTGCCTACAGTTTCACTAGATTCAAGACTGTTGTTCTGTTAACCTGCTTTCTGTTCTCATAGCAGTCAACTTAATTAAATATTGAAGAAACAAAACTGTCAGATGATGCATCTGTCACCCAGGCCTTTAGTCACCAACCTTTTACAACAACAGAAAATATTTATAGGGCTCTCCTCTTCTAATCTGTATCTTCCAGAGTTTGGCAGGTCTTTGCACTGGGCTATGAATGAATGAAGTTCTGTCTCTGGAAAGCCTTCACGCTGGTAATGCTAAAAAAAAGAGAGTTGTTATGTAGTACAACTCCAGTGGATATTATATGGCTATGAAAAACACAATTTTTAAAGAGGAGTGAGTAAAAATAGGAAAGGTTAGACAGGGTTTCTCCTGGTGAGTTAGAAGCCATTAAATAAGTAGAAAAGTGACGTTCTTGCACCCTATTTCTCATCCACCTTCCCCCAAGTTTCCACATGAGATTGGGAAATTATAATGAGCTGGGGTAGCACAGCAGGTAGAGTGCTGTACTGCAGGCCACTGAAGCTGACTTGTAGATCTGAAGGTCAGCGGTTCAGATCTCATCACCGGCTCAAGGTTGACTCAGCTTTCCATCCTTCCGAGGTGGGTAAAATGAGGACCCGGATTGTTGGAGCAATAGCCTAGCTCTGTTAAAAAAGTGCTATTGCTAACATGTTGTAAGCCGCCCTGAGTCTAAGGAGAAGGGCGGCATAAAAAATCAAATCAATCAATCAATAAAATAAATTAGGGTGGACTTGTAATTTGCATTTTATCTGTCTTGAAACCCTGGTAGAAATGACAGGGGAACACAACTTTGAGCCTCAGGCAGACTCTAGTAGCCTTGGAGGAAATATTCAGATGTCTTCCAAATGATGCTGCCAAATTATACTTTTTCATATGAGAGAAGAGGAAAATTCTGAAATCAAAGAGCAAAGCCATCTTCTCTGGACCCTTGTGATTTACATAGATACATCCATTCAGTTTTATTGCCCAGGAATGGTAAGAAAGTGATGTGGTTCTGCCATCTTCCAGGATGAGCTTTCAACCTCCCACAGCACTAGATTTTTTTTCAACTTCCGATATGAAAGCTAACCAGAGCCAAATCTGCTTTGTCAAATCGTACGTTAACTACTTGAAGATGCTGACGGCTGCTAAGGCGCCTTTGAAATATGGTGCTGGAGAAGACTTCTGCGAGTCCCTTGGACTGCAAGGCGATTAAATTGGTCAGTCCTAGATATCAACCCTGACTGCCCTTTAAAAGGCCAGATGCTGCAGATAAAACTCAAATACTTTAGCCACCTAATGAGAAGGAAGGACTCACTGGAGAAGAACCTAATGCTGGCAGAGATTGAGGGCAAAGGAATAAGGGGATGATAGAGAATGAGGTGGCTGGATGGAGTCACTGAAGCAGTCAGCGTGAGATTTAATGGACTTCAGGGGATGGTAGAGGGCAGGAAGGTTTGAAGGAATGTTGTCCATGGGGTCACGATGGATTAGACACAACTTTGCATCTAACAACAACAAAAATCATAGGAATTGTGTTGAATTAAATATCCTTGTAATTCAATATAAACACAACATTAACTTAAAATCTTGTCTTGCTCCTGGGTTCTTCTCATGTCAGTATTGCAAGAGTGCTTGAGGGCTTTTCATATTTTTTTTGTCTTTAGGGCCTACAGAGGACATTAGGAAGTTGGAGCACCCAAACTATCTTCTGAAGAGATTCCCTGATATTATAGACAATGGGAAGGGAAAAACAACTGTTATCATAGTACATGTCCTCTTGCCCAAGGGAAATTAAGCATAGTAGTTCAGATTAAAGTAGAGTTGGGAAATTAAGCAATAGGTTATAGCCTTAAACTTCAGTCTTGGTTGTTCTAAAGAACTTGCTCAGTTCTTTAGAACCAGATAAACCTTGCTAACAAAAAAAAATTAAACACAAAAAACCTATCATTCAGCTATGGAATAAATCAAACAGATGGCCTGTAATTTGGATGCATTATGCACAGGCCAAGCCCACCCCAGTTCCACAAAGGAGGTAAGCATCGCAATACATCATATGACGGTAACATGACTCTGTGAGTTTGACATAGACCGAATAAATGATGACACTGCATCATGATGTCATCATGCAAATGGCCCTTTTTTGCTTACTTGCAGTAAATATGAACTTATCAGAGCTCTGTGTCATTTGTATGATGATGTCATGATGTTATCCTGAATTCTTGCAAAGGTGTAGAATATCTCTGTTTGCACAAGGAGACTAATGAAATGAACAAAATCATTTGATATTCAGAAAACTATTTCAGAACTTTTGGAAATTCACATTTCAAAAATTAAACGTAACATCCTATAGGGATGTTTATGTACCTTCACTGTTTCATACGTGTCTGTAATTAAGGCAATGAAGAGACTCAGGACCATGTAGATAAAGAGGCTAATGAAAGAGTAGAGGTAGATCCGGCTGAACAGCCACACCAGGTAGCTTTTCTGTTGCATTTTTGCAAAAGTAGCAAACATGTCATCTCCATTTATCAAAGAGAAAAGACATTCAGAAACCATATTCAAGGTATGGAACTAGAAGAGAACAAATATTCAGGAACAAACAGACAAAAGAAAAGAAAATTATTTCCATTTTTGCTCAAGTTGTTTAAAAAATACTGGTCAAATAAATGTTACATGTTTTACTCAATACCAGCCCTTGAAAATCTCTGGATATTACAATATTTTATTAATGTTTGCATCAATGCCTCAGATAATGCAGAATATATACCTATACGTGACAACTCCATATTCTGGTGATCATGTATAGTTACATAACTAAAGTGATAAACTGGCCCTTTCAGATATCTTGGCAGCGTGCTCATTTTGTTAACATTTGCGCAAGACCCTTCAGATACAAAACTAGATGACAAACATCCAACTCACAGTACCTTAGCATGATATGGGCCCAGCACAATCCAGCCACAGAAACAATAACCCAGATAGATCATAGCCGCACAGGAGCAAAATCGAATGACATTGGGCAATGCTGCACGGAGAGTCAAAATAAGCAGCTGAAAAACAAGGCCGAAGAAAAACCCAGAGATGCTCATTAGACTTTCCAAAGACATTCAGCATTGCCAGGTAATAACAGAAAAGAATACCAAGAGCATGAGTGTTCCAGAAGATCCTTACATTATATTTCTTAAAGAAGCTGAGGTAGCGGATCACTCCAAGCCGCACAAGCATGGTGGAAGTTCCTAACAGGATACTGCAGACGTCATAGCTTGTCAGACTCTATATGAAGATTAAGATGATGTTCAATAAATTACACTAACGGAATTCCAGGGGGGTGCCCATAAAAAAAGGACCTTTTCTATTCATTTTAACTCTTGGGGATACCATATTTTCTTTTCTTTTGACACTGAGATGGGAGACATAAAGTTCTGCTAGATTAGGAGACCGTTCTTGGGAGGTGAGTAAACCTTATTCCATTAAAAAGAAATGGGCTAAAAATGTCAGGGCTGTTTCCTGGTGGACAAAGAGCACAAATGCATTGCACAGCAAATTAATAGACTTTTGATGATATGCACAGATACTGCTCATTTCTAATTTCTAATGATATTACCATGGATAGGTAAAATATACAGCTAGAAAAATGCCTTCTCTGGAGCAGCAGTTTTCTCAATGTGACCATTTTCCCCAGTTGAAGACTCAAGTGAACTATGAAAATAACAAAATTCAGGTTGGTCAATAAGATTTCAATTGGGACTTCCAAAACTGGAACACAGGTCATCTAATCAGCATTCAAGTCACTTACCTTAACTTGTATCTCCATCTTTAATGTAGAACCAACTATGGTAAGAAGGTCACTAACGATGATCATGATATACCATCCATTGACAAATTCCATTAGATCAGAGAAAGATACTTCTTTCTTATAGTGATGTTGGAAAAAAGTCACAAATTCCTAGGATACGTGAGAGGGCAAGAAAAGAGAAATTGCTATTGAAAAGCTGCAATTAAATTTATTAAGAGATACTGACAAACATAAGCTTAACCTTTGTAGATAAATTCCTTTAATTACAGATCGTGTGCAGAGAATCAGTGATGCAAGACATGTCAATATGACAAAACCATCAAAGATCATCATATAATGGGTATTCTTCTGTACTGGGAAAAAAAGATTGATTTACTTGTTTACTGAAAGAGTAGTAGATCCTTGGAACAAACTTCCAGCAGATGTGGTAGATAAATCCACAGTAACTGAATTTAAACATGCCTGGGATAAACATATATCCATCCTAAGATAAAATACAGAATATAGTATAAGGGCAGACTAGATGGACCATGAGGTCTTTTTCTGCCGTCAGACTTCTATGTTTCTATGTTTCTATGTTTGTCTATGCATAATAGTTAACCTGATACACTCATAGAACACATACTCATTTGTTTCTGAGGGGAAATTTTCTTCGTGAAATTGCCTTGAGAGAGTGCTAATAATGGAGAAGAGGCCTCCATCTTACTTAATTTTTCAATACAGGGAGAGGTGGATAATTAAAGGATTCAAAGCCTCTAGTGCGGTGATGGCGTTCTCGATACTGAGGATTCGGGGATGCCGACCGCCGGTGGTCGGCGGCCTGTTTTAGGTTACGAACGGCCAGTTGAGGGTCCGGGGTAAGATCTTAGGCCAGGGCTCCCTTTGGTCCCCTTCTTTCAACCTCGCCAGGACGCGACCGATGGTGTTGCTTTGGGTCATTGTGCTTCTCCGACCACTCAGCAACAAGGTACTGTCAGGGGTGGGGACCCTGCCATCGTGGCGGCTGGGTCCTTGTTGGCTGGCGGGGGAGACGGGGTGTGCGGTGGGACGGGTGTTTCTACCGCTATTGCTGGGAGGGCGGCATTACATTGCTGCGCCCAGGTGGTCCTGGGAGGGCGGCATCCCATTGCTGCACCCAGGCGGTGCTGGGAGGGCGGCATCCCGTTGCTGCGCCCAGTTTGTCCGGGAGGGCGGCATCCCATTGCTGCACCCAGGCGGTGCTGGGAGGGCGGCATCCCATTGCTGCGCCCAGGCGGTGCCAGGGGCGACACCCCATTGCTGCGCTCAGAGTTGTGCTGGGAGGGCGGCATCCCATTGCTGCGCCCAGTTGGGGCTGGGAGGGCGGCATCCCATTGCTGCGCCCAGTCGGTGCCAGGGGCGGCATCCCATTGCTGCGCCGGGATGTCTGCTGGGAGGGCGGCATCCCATTGCTGCGCCCAGTTGGTGCTGGGAGGGCGGCATCCCATTGCTGCGCCCAGTTGGTGCTGGGAGGGCGGCATCCCATTGCTGCGCTCAGTTGGTGCCGGGGCAGCATTCCATTGCTGCGCCTGGATGTGTGCTGGGAGGGCGGCATCCCATTGCTGCGCCCAGTTGGTGCCAGGGGCGGCATTCCATTGCTGCGCCTGGATGTGTGCTGGGAGGGCGGCATCCCATTGCTGCGCCCAGTTGGTGCCAGGGGCGGCATTCCATTGCTGCGCCTGGATGTGTGCTGGGAGGGCGGCATCCCATTGCTGCGCCCAGGTGGTGCTGGGAGGGCGGCATACCATTGCTGCGCCCAGGCGGTGCTGGGCGGGTGGCATCCCATGGCTACGCCCAGTTGTTCGGGGAGGGCGGCATCCCATTGCTGCGCCCCGGTCGCTGGTCTTGCTCTTTGGGCAAGGACCGGTACTGTTTGGGGGTCGGTTGGGGACCTGCCAGGCTTGCGGAAGCCTGCAGTGGCTTCACGCTGTGTGGCCCGCCACGTATGTGGTGCGGTCTTCGATCCCCTGGGGATCTTTGTGGGTCGCCATTTCCCTTAGGGCCATGCACCGAGTCAGGTGTAGAGGCAATAAGGCCCTGGGAAGGGTAGTCAGGGAATTTAGGTGGGGTTGTAGTGGCCCATCCTCTCATCACTGTAGATCGGCCGTGGCTTTACCGGGCTGATGGCGTTCACCTGTCAGTACAGGGGAACGCCATTTTCTTACAGGACCTGCAGCGGTCTCTGCGTGAGCTGGCGCAGCTAGAGGGGGGAGTCGGGGGGCCAAGATAGAGATCTGACCCCCGCTCCGTGGAAGGTTAGGGGCGGAAAACTGGGGGGTGGTTTAGCAACCGCGCGTTCTCCCTTGGGCATCTTTGGGGATGATTGACAGGTTCTCTGCAAGCTCATGGAGGGAGCGACTGCCTGAGCAGCTGGGGGGAACCTGTCTTTGGGTCCTGCACCTTTAAATTCCCGGATTCGGGTTAGCCGGTGGGACCCCCCTCATGCAAAGCATGGCAGGGTCGCAGGTGATGGAGTGGTCCCTCACCTGGACTTGCATCGAGATACGCCCATGAGTTGCCCAGGAAGTTTTTGCCCTAACGTCATTTCCGCCCCGGAAGTGTTTGTTTGACCCTGCAGGTCCATTTCCGGGTCATAGTTGATTATGCTAATATATGCAAATTTAATGAATAAATTATGCAAATTTATGTTAATAAAAATGACCCAGTTTAAATCCAGCTCTTGTGTCCGTGTCGTTACTCCGTCTCTCCAGCAAACAGATTTCATATTTGCAATCAAAGGTTATCTTATTCCATAAGGTGTTTTTTCCCCATAAACTAAATAGTTTAGATTTAGTAGGAAAAGCAAATCCCCGATTCTTTCTTTTCCTTTATGTATATATTCCCAATATTATAAATAGAACATATTGATAAATCATTAATCAGTGTTAGTTCAACAATTTCTGCAAATGCACCAAACAAAATGCAAAGAGATTGTTTTATTTTATTTCTTTCAAATTTTTCATAATTAGGCTGCAGCTGTTGAGATTTATTTATTTTTCAAAAAAAGAAGTGTAAATCTGGGTTTGAAAAAACTGTGGAAGACAAATAAGATTGTTGTGGTAATTGCAACAGAAGAAAGATATATTTTGCTATAAATTTGCAATTGGGTAAAATCCCAAGAAGACAAATGATTGTTTCATATCTTTGCATGTTTATGTCTTCATGACTGCAAAAGCAGATGATCAACTGATTGAAAACATCTTCAGGTGAGATTAGATATTATGCCTACCTGAAAAGGCTTAATTTGGTACTCTAAGAAGCTGGTTCTATGCAAAATATCTTGATTGAGAGGCTGATCTGATGGTATCACAGAATACATTAATTCTAGTACAATATTGCTTGATTCTGTTTGAATCAATTTATCTACCATTGCTTGAGTTGATGATGCCGTTCAGAATAAAAGAATAAACTATATCTATTGTTACAAACGAAACTGTTTCATTTGTACCTATGAATACCTAAAGCATTCCTAAGGTTAAGGTTCTATAATTCTTGTTTATGAAATATTTTGATATCTAATTACTGGAACTATTTAAAATGCATTTGTTTAAAATTACATATATTGTTTAAGTATTTTTATTAGTTTTAATTACAATATAAGACTCACACAACATAAAACAAGTGTTTTGTTAATTGTGCCCACCACCAGACAAACTTTCATACCCCACCACCAATCGGGGGTGTTTCTTGTATAAACCATTTTAATCCAAGGGCAAAATATCTATTTACATATTATAAAGTGATTCCAATTTGTTTCTTGTAGCTTGTTCTCGGATTCTACTCGCCATTTATCATCTTACCTTGTCCCATTGTCCCATCAGTTGTTGCAAGTCAGTTTCATTAACCAAATTCATCCTTTTGTCCATAATCTCAAATTGAATGTGGTCCACTATGTACCGGTACCAATTTTGCATTGTCCATTTTGTCACATCATTCCAACCCAAGACTATTACCGCCTGAGCGCTTTCTATCGCTGTTTGTTTTACTTCTCTAAATTCTCCCATCTCATTACTTTTGACTAATACTGCCATTTCCTTAGTAATTATCCATCTTATATTTAACATCCTATTAATATCCTCTTGCACTTTTTCCAAAAATTCTGCACTACCGGGCATTCTCAAAACATATGCATAAACACTCCTTTATCTTGGCACCCATGCCAACAAATAAAATTACATATATTTATGATAAATAAGTGATTTCCTTTCTGTATCTGTGTTGTTTTGTAATATTTAAGAAAATTGCTTTATTCTTTGGGGCCATAAGGTGCTAGAATAGAAGGTAATAAGATATCAAAGAGAAGGTTTTTTGTGCCTCTAATATGTTTATATGAGAGCAAATTTACTGATATTCTCTTCTTTACCCATTATAAAAGATCTCCATCCTTTCTAGCATCTAGGAATTATTATTATTTATTTTCATTTATAACTATACATTTAGTACTAGATTTAGTACTATACTAAGTTAAATTATTTAATTCTATTTTTTTTTTAAAAAAGAAATATGCTAGACACATGAAAATTCTGATTTTAAGCTAGATTCACGAATACCTCTGTTTACATAGTGCTCTGACGCTAATTAACACACATATGTGCTACTCAATATGCTTGCTTACTCTGAACTGCGTATTACTAAGTAAAAACCCTACTGTGCATGGCTGGAAAGGTATGCAAATGACATATTTCTGTTTTGTTTAGCAGACATTCAGTTATCCCCTCCCACGCCCATCCCAAAAAGTTATTGCATTTTATTAACCAGCCATTTACTTCTATGTTTGTACGAAATTATCATTTCAGTCCAATTGAACTAAAGATTCACAAAACGGTTTATGTACAAATTTTACACATGAAAGTAAATTATGTGTTCTCACTGACTTTGTCAATCAGCTGGAGATCTATTATGGATTATTATTTTATTGTTTATATAGTTTTATAGCTTATCTAGTTATTTAAGTATAATGCAATTTATGTTTAGGCAGAGATGTAGAGATAACATTTATTCTGATGATATAGCTCAGTGATGGCGAACCTATGGCATGCATGCCACAGTGATACATGGAGCCATATCTGCTGGCACATGAGCTGTTCCCCTAATTCAGCTTCAGAATGCATGTGCATGTCAGCCAGCTAATTTCTGGCTCATATGGAGGCTCTGGGAGGGCATTTTTAGCTTCCAGAGGGTCTCCAGGTGTTGGGGGAGGGTGTTTTCATCCTCCCCATGCTCCAG
This sequence comes from Erythrolamprus reginae, assembly GCF_031021105.1. Classification (NCBI taxonomy): domain Eukaryota; kingdom Metazoa; phylum Chordata; class Lepidosauria; order Squamata; family Dipsadidae; genus Erythrolamprus; species Erythrolamprus reginae. The sequence continues at coordinate 98,518,179 of NC_091953.1, read as the reverse complement.
GAAAGCCTCTGGAGCCTGGGGAAGGTGAAAAACAGCCCTATTGAGCCCACCAGAAGTTAGGAAACAAGCCATTTCCAGCCTCCAGAGGGCCTTTGCATGGGGGTGTGGGGGATCATTTTCACCCTCCCCAGGCATTGAATTATGGGTGTGGGCACTCACACATGCATGATAGCACATGCACACATGCTTTCGGCACCCATGGGATAAAAGGTTCACCATCACTGATATATCTTAATGAATGGGGAACCCAATATGTTATTTGATCTTATTAATGACTAATCATCTGTTTATTACACGCTATCTAGCCAAAAGCTCTGGTACCTGTAAAGAATTATAAATAAACTTGGTCTGGCCAGAGAAAGAATTTTGAATTCTATGAATAGCAATAGACCTTGGACATATATACCATTTTATAGTGCTTTCTAAGTGGTTTACAGAAGTCAGACTATTGCCCTCAGCAATATGAGTCCACATTTTATAAGCTTCTGAAGCATGGAAGGCTGAGTGAACCTTAAGATAATCAGGATCAAACTTCATGCAGTTATATAATAAGATAATACTGCATTCTGACCATGGCACCACCACAACTCCTTAAATCAGGCAATTCAGAAAAAAATACCATAGATAATATTACAAGATCCAACTGTCTTGATTTGTTCATTAGAATACAAAATTGGATAGAATTTGTGCCAGACTGAGTGCTAAGTATGGGTGCACTTTCTATTTCAATTGCACTTTCTATTTTTTCTATTTTACACAGAAATATTAATATCGTCAGAGCACAGGTTATTTCTAGCCCAGTGTCACTGATACAAATTGGACCAGCTGTCTGGATTTCAAGTAAATATGTTACGTCTCCAGTTTTAGAAGACAATTGGCAGGTTTTTTTAGAAGACAGTTGAATCTGATGCCTTTTACATGTAAATTTATGTAACCTGCCACCAAACAATGTCCTTCTATGTTAGGGCTACTATAGCTGGATTACAAACTTCAATCTGCTTTTGTGGTTCAGTTCTTTAGTCACATTAACTGTTTATACCTTGATAGATGTAATTTCATTAGAATTATCTGACAGCAACCTTTTCTTTGAATTGTTAAATTCCTTGTGTGTCCAATCACATTTGGCCAATAAAAAATTCTATTCTATTCTATTCTATTCTATTCTATTCTATTCTATTCCTGTCATCAGATACTATCCAGTTTCATTGACTTCTTTTAAAAATTCTATTTTGCTTTGTCCAAGTATTGTAGCAGGATCTTCTCCAGTGACTCTGGTCTTTATCTTCTACATATTTAAACTTTACTACAGTATTCATGTTTTCCAGTGAGTTGAATGTTTTCACTAAATCTAAGCAGTGGAATATTTATTATTCTGGAGATTTAAGTTATTCTGAATAATTTCTTCTAACACTACATTTGGAAGCCATCCATGTTTCTTTATTCATCTGTCACAACCATATTTTACAGTTGGCCATGGCTTTGCACAACACTACATACCATTAACATCTAATATTATATTGGATTTAATTCTCACTAACAGAGATGAAATGGTAGAAGATGTTGAAGTTACAGGAACCTTGGGGGCAAGTGATCATGGAATATTGGAATTCAATATTATGGAAACACAAGCCGTAGAACAAAGTAAAACTAGAGTCTTGGACTTTAAGAGAGCTAAATTCAATAAACTTAGAGAGTGCTTGGGAAGGATTCCACGGATGAGAATCCTCAAGGGGAAAACAACTCAAGAAGCTCAGGACATTTTGAAAAGCGAGATTATAAAAGCCCAGTCTAGCACAATACCAATGAAGAAGAAAAATACCAATGAAGAAGAAAATAATAGGTCCTGAAAGAAACCAGCATGGCTGCATAAAGAACTCTGTGACAAATTGAAAGACAAAAAGGACAAGTATAAAAAGTGGAAAGAAGGGGAAATAACTAAGACAGAATACCATCAAATAGCCCAAGCCTGTAATGATGAAGTGAGGAAAGCTAAGGCTCACAATGAACAAAAGTTTGTGACAAAATTTAAAAGTAATATGATGTTTTTTTTGTACTACCTACAAATCACAAGTGCCATTGTAATTCTATCACCACCACCACCACCACCATCATCATCATAATCATCATCTGAATTTATTTATTTATTTATTTATTTATTTATTTATTTATTTATTTATTTATTTATTTATTATTTGGATTTGTATGCCGCCCCTCTCCGAAGACTCAGGGCGGCTCACAACAAGTGAAACAATCATGATAATCCAATTAATTAAAAGATTTAAAGATTTAAGAAAAACCCCATATACTAACAGACACACACACAAGCATACCATGTATAAATTAAACGTGCCCAGGGGAGATTTTTAATTTCCCCATGCCTGATGGCAAAGGTGGGTCTTAAGGAGTTTACAGAAGGCAGGAAGAGTAGGGGCAGTTCTAATCTCTGGGGGGAGTTGGTTCCAGAGAGCCGGTGCTGCCACAGAGAAGGCTCTTCCCCTGGGGCCCGCCAACCAACATTGTTTAGTTGATGGGACCCGGAGAAGGCCCTCTCTGTGGGACCTAATCGGTCGCTGGGATTCGTGCGGCAGGAGGCGGTCTCGGAGATATTCTGGTCCGATGCCATGAAGGGCTTTAAAGGTCATAACCAATACTTTGAATTGTGACCGGAAATTGATCGGCAGCCAATGCAGACTGCGGAGTGATGGTGAAACATGGGCATACCTAGGTAAGCCCATGACTGCTCTCGCAGCTGCGTTCTGCACATTTGTTCCTAGCAAAATTATCAAATTGAATTCATGGTAGTAACAATAATAAATATTGATTGATTATTAAATGGTGTTTTATTCAATACTATATAAAGTAGTACCTCGTGATATGAATCCCTTGTCATACGAACTTTTCAAGATACGAACCCGGGGTTCAGAATTTTTTTGCCTCTTCTCACGAACTTTTTTCGCCTTACGAACCCGCCACCGCAAACACCGAATCTGGAAGTTTGGCAAAAGTTTGGGTTTGGGTTCGGGTTCGGGAGAACACTGAGAAGCACCGCCACCCGGCAGTCACCTTCACAGAAGAGTTGTGGAGCTGTCGGCCGGTCGGGAGGCTCAAACGGAGGTGAGGAATCCCAATAGGGAATTCCAGGGGCAGAGCTTTGACGTCACAGAGACGTACTTCCTGGCCGGCCAAAATGTGGACTCAAAACTCCACCCCTGGAATTCCCTATTGGGATTCCCCACCTCCATTTGAGCCTCCCGACCATCCGACAGCTCCACGGCTCTTCTGGGAAGGTGACAGCCGGGCAGCGGCACCTCTCGGTGTTCTCCTGAACCTGAACGCTGAACCCAAACTTTTGCCGAATTTCTGTGTTTGGCATTCGGGAGAATGCGGAGAAGGTGACAGCCGGGCAGCGGCGCCCAGCCGAGCGCCGTTTTTGCTATTTTTTGTGGGGGGCTTGCACGCATTAATCGGTTTTCCATTGTTTCCTATGGGAAACATTGTTTCGTGTTACAAACTTTTCACCTTATGAACCTCCTCCCGGAACCAATTAAGTTCGTAAGACAAGGTATCACTGTAGTTAGATCATCAAATGTTTAGGAATAACTTCTTATGCATAAAATGCTTTTCTATTTTTATTATTATTTATGTATTTACTGTATTACAAACATTATATATTAATGTATTTATTTTAACTCAAAATTACAGATTTGGGGATTTGTATGTCATTCAGAATCAGATGATTGTATTGGTTAATAGGGCCTGTAAATAAAATTTAAAATAACAAAATATAACAACACAATGTAATACATTTGAATATTGTGTTCAGTGAAAATCCTACATATTTGCAATTCCTTTGCTCTTTTTTTAAATAAAATTATACTACTGCAGCATCATGTGTCTCTTATTACTCCTTTCTTATATGTTTTTTAAACACTTCTTTTATACTTTTGCTGAGATAGAAACAAAAGATGTCCAACATCCTTTCAACCTTATTCTTTTCTGTACATTTTTGGCAGAATCTTTCTTTGTCTGAAATTATGCAAAATTCAGCTCCCTTTGTGCCTTTATAAGCACAAGTGCATAACCAATTTTAAATTATAAAAAATATCAAAATACCTATATCATAAATATTCAATTTCTTCTCCACATTTATAACATTATCAAAACTTTATAATTTGGTCTTAATTACGATGTTCTGCAAACCAATAACAACAAATTAGCAGGATTAAATAAGTTCCTTGGATGAGAAGTGAAACATTTTCAAAGAAAATGACCAAGAAAATTATGTTGTCTTTTTGAAAAAACATCTTGGGGTCAACCATTGCAGAAGAGACGGAGTAATGACACGGACACAAGAGCTGGATTTAAAACTGGGTCATTTTTATTAAAATAAATTAGCATAATTTATTCAACTAAATTAGCATAAATTAACATATTTAAATATGACCCAAACAATGGACCTGCAGGGTCAAACAATTGCTTCCGGGGCGGAAATGACGTAGCAATCAACATTCCTGGGCAACTATGGGCGTAGCTCGATGCTAGTCCAGGTGAGGGACCACTCCCTCACCTGAGACCCTGCCAAGCACTTGCATGAGGGGGGTCCCGCCGGCTAACCCCTACCCGGGGGCTTCAAGGTGCGGGACCCAAAGACAGGTTCCCCACAACTGCTCAGGTAGCACCCCACCATGAGCTTGGAGAGAACCTGTCAATCATCCCCAAAGATGCCCAAGGGAGAACGCGCAGTTGCTAAACCACCACCCAGTTTTCCGCCCCTAACCTGCCTACCCAAATGACCAAAGGTAAGCCAATTAGCCTAAAAAGGTGCAAGCACCCCCTAACCGCTTATCCCCTTCCCCAGTGTGGAATGGGCGAAAAAACGGCCCAGCTAAAAGGCCAAACCGCAAAAAATTCCCATTCGGCCCCTTAGGGCGACCCATAATAGCACACTGCAAACATAGGGAGGGCGAGCGGGTGTCTGCTCTTCTGACGTGGCCCGGGCGAACAGGCCGAACCTGGGCCTGCACGCCCTTTTATAGGGCTGGCAAGCCCCGCCCGGCCACGTCAGCAATCAGGCCACCCTGGCCTGACTCTCGGCCGAAGCCTCGCAATCTCGCGAGACTTCAGCTGAGATCCAAGATGGCGGCGGCCATGTGTCCGTGTCGTCCCGACCCTCCTGCAAAAGGCACCTGCCGGTAAGTCTGCTGGTGCTATTGCAGAAGAAATGGAGTAATGACACGGACACAAGAGCTGGATTTAAAACTGGGTCATTTTTATTAAAATAAATTAGCATAAATTAACATATTTAAATATGACCCAAACAATGGACCTGCAGGGTCAAACAATTGCTTCCGGGGCAGAAATGACGTAGCAATCAACATTCTTGGGCAACTATGGGCGTAGCTCGATGCTAGTCCAGGTGAGGGACCACTCCCTCACCTGAGACCCTGCCATGCACTTGCATGAGGGGGGTCCCGCCAGCTAACCCCTACCCGGGGGCTTCAAGGTGCGGGACCCAAAGACAGGTTCCCCACAACTGCTCAGGTAGCACCCCACCATGAGCTTGGAGAGAACCTGTCAATCATCCCCAAAGATGCCCAAGGGAGAACGCGCAGTTGCTAAACCAACACTCAGTTTTCCGCCCCTAACCTGCCACGGAGCGGGGGTCAGATCTCTATCTTGGCCCCCCGACTCCCCCCTCTAACTGCGCCAGCTCACGCAGAGACACTGCAGATCCTGTAAGAAAAATGGTGTTCCTCAGTTCTGACAGAGGAAGACCAGCAGCCAGGTAAAGCCACAGCTGCTCTATGGTGATGCGGGGATGGGCCACAACCACCCCGCCTAACCCTCTGACTACCGTACCCAGGGCCTTAACTCCCCGTCTAACCCGGTGAAGGGCCCTAAGGGAAATGGCGTCCCACCAAGCGATCCCCGTGAGGATCTCGACCACACCCCTTGCGTGGAGGGCCGCACAGTGCGAAGCCACCGCAGGCTTCGCGAGCCTGGCAGATCTAAAGTAGACCCCCAGGCCCACACAGGTCCTTGCCACCGAGGTGCAAGACCCACCACCTGGGCGCCGCAATGGGATGCAGCCCTCCCAGTACCATCTGGGCGCAGCAATGGGATGCCGCCCTCCCAGCACCAACTGGGCGCAGCAATGGGATGCCGCCCTCCCAGCACACATCCAGGCACAGCAATGGGATGCCGCCCCGGGCACTAACTGGGCGCAGCAATGGGATGCCGCCCTCCCAGCACCAACTGGGTGCAGCAATGGAATGCCGCCCTCCCAGCACACATCCAGGCGCAGCAATGGGATGCCGACCCCCGGCACCGACTGGGCGCAGCAATGGGATGCCGCCCTCCCAGCACCAACTGGGCGCAGCAATGGGATGCCGCCCTCCCAGCACACCTCTGAGCGCAACGATGGGATGCCGCCCCTGGCCACCGACTGGGTGCAGCAATGGGATGACGCCCTCCCAGCCCCACTGGGCACAGCAATGGGATGCCGCCCCCCACGACACCGACTGGGCGCAGCAATGGGATGCCGCCCTCCCAGCACCAACTGGGCGCAGCAATGGGATGCCGCCCTCCCAGCACACCTCTGAGCGCAACGATGGGATGCCGCCCCTGGCCACCGACTGGGTGCAGCAATGGGATGCCGCCCTCCCAGCCCCACTGGGCGCAGCAATGGGATGCCGCCCTCCCAGCACACATCCAGGCGCAGCAATGGGATGCCGACCCCCGGCACCGACTGGGCGCAGCAATGGGATGCCGCCCTCCCAGCACCAACTGGGCGCAGCAATGGGATGCCGCCCTCCCAGCACACCTCTGAGCGCAACGATGGGATGCCGCCCCTGGCCACCGACTGGGTGCAGCAATGGGATGCCGCCCTCCCAGCCCCACTGGGCGCAGCAATGGGATGCCACCCCCCCGACACCACCTGGGCGCAGCAATGGGATGCCGCCCTCCCAGGACCAACTGGGCGCAGCAACGTGATGTCGCCCTCCCAGCACCTCCTGGGCGCAGCAATGGGATGCCGCCCTCCCAGGACCACCTGGGCGCAGCAATGGGATGCCGCCCTCCCAGCAATAGCGGTAGAAACGCCCGTCCCACCGCACACCTGTCTCCCCAGCCAGACAACCAGGACCCAGCCGCCACGACGGCAGGGTCCCCACCCCCGATGGTAACTTGTTGCTGAGTGGTCTCGGAGCGCTCATGACCCCAAGCAACACCGTCGGTCGCGTCCTGGCGGGGTTGAATAGAAGGGGACCAAAGGAGGAACCTGGCCTAAGATCTTACCCGGACCCTCAACAGGCCGTTCGTACCCTAAAACAGGCCGTTGACCGCCGGCGAGCAACTTCCCGAATCCTCCATATCGAGAACGCCGTTACCGCACTAGTGGCAGCGCCTCTCGAGAACGAGCGTTCCCTAATGGCGGGATCCATACTTGGCCTGGCCAAACCCTACACACTAGCACCCACCTAACTGAAGTAATGAGATGGAAGGCACCAAATTGACCTGGCGGCCCGCGATGCGGCCCTGGCCCAACTTTCCCGCACTGTCACAATGCGGAAGTCACCATAAAACCAATAACCGCGCCCCCGCCTTAAACAAGGCGAAGCCGGCCAACCTGGACCTAATAGTCCTAACCGAAAGGCCACGCTGCCTAAGCTGGACACAAATATGGCCAGGTACACAACTGGGGCAGGCCAGTTATAGGGGTAACCCGTATACTGCCTGCAATCCCAAACAGTTCACCTGCCCGCTGCTAAGCCCCCCAGAGTGCCAGACACTCCCGAGAGTGCCGTAGCCCAGCAAGCCTCTACTCTCTACTGCCCAGGAGCCCCCCGGCCCCAAGGTGAACAGGAAAAGCCCCTGGCGACATACGTGCCCGCAGGGCCAGGGTCCAAAACCGGGACAACTGACCATGGGACAAGGCGTCAGCAACCCCGTTATCTAACCCGGGGACATGCCTAGCTAAAAACAATGTGGTCAGGGACAAGGACCTGTGCCCCAAAAAAAAAAATTGGCGGACAAGCCGCATGACCCTGTCCCTCTTGGAGGACAGGGCGTTCACAACATGGACAACCACTAGGCTGTCACACCAAAATGCACAGTCTTGCCCCCAAACTGCTCACCCCAAAGCTCTAGGGCCACTATCAAGGGGGAGAGCTCCCAAAAGGGTCAAATCCTTAACCAAAGAAGAGGCCCTCCATTCTGGAGGCCACGCAGACCAGCACCACTGGTCACCCAACACAACCCAAAGCCACGAGTACATGCAGTATCAGAACACAACTGCAATTCAGCTTCCAAAAGAAGCTCTTGCCTCCAAAAAGACAACCCATTAAAACGTTCTAAGAACTCCGCCACACGCAGAGGTCAACCCTGACCCCTGCACATAAGCGGGTACGATGATGGGGCAAACGGAGCCCCCTCATCGCAGTATATAACCTCCTAGAAAACCCTGCCCGTCACCACGACCCGGCAGGCAAAATCAAGTATCCCAGCTAGCTCCCGGAGCTGCCGAAGAGGACCTTCCTGCAGCCCCAGAACCATACCAAGGTCATCCCTGATTTGTGTCAACTTGTCCAGGAGCAAACTAGAAGATTGCACCTCTGAGTCCGATTCAATACCGAGGAAGGTAATCCCGGTGGCGGGGCCCCTGGTCCCCGTAGAGGCTAAAGGCACCCCCAACAGAGCGCAAAGGGCTTCAAAGACCCGCATTAGAGCAAAGCAGTGCTCTGCACGCGCAGTCCCCGCCATCAAGAAACCCTCCAGGTAGTGAACGCCGAGCCCAGACCGCTGCGCCTCCTGAGCGCCCACTCCGAGAAGGTGCTTGAGCTCTCCCAAAAGAGAGCATGAGACGGAGCCACCCGTGGGTAAAACCCCGACCACATAAAAACCACCTATGAAATGGAAGCCCAACAGCTCGAAGCCGTCCGGGTGTATGGGGAAGAGCCGGGATGCTGACTTAATGTCGCATTTATCCATAAGGGCTCCAACCCCACACTGCCTTACCATGGCCACGACCGCATCAAAGGATGCGAGCCGGACTAAATAAAGTTCGTCAGGAACGAAATCCTTCACTGACTCCCTTTTAAGAAAAGACAAGTGGTGAATCAACCTAAATTCATCACCCACCTTTCAGGGGACCCCCCTAATGGGGAGACCACAAGATTCGGGAAGGGCGGCTCTGGGAAGAGCCCAAGGCCCCTCCCCACGGCCACCTCTTATGCTATTCCGGACCGAACAATGCCGTCATGTCCTACAACCAACTTGAGGTTGTTGAACCCAAAGGCTTGCTCGAACCCCCCATGTAAGGGATCCTGAATCCCTTGGAGAAACCTAGGAAGAGAGCGGCCGCTCTCGAGCGAGGGTGGTCGTCCCTCAACCAACCCCCATGTTGTTGTTGTTGTTGTTGTTTTTGTAAATTAATTGGGCTGGGCCCAGTTTCCCCCCAGTAGGTGGGGTTTGTACCCTGGACCCCCTCCCCTCCTAACCGTCCCCTTTTAGGGGCAGGGGCACATTGAAGCGGCATGGGAGCCCCGCCTTCCCGCACGCATGGCTGTACATACAAAAGGGGGGAAACAAGCCCCTCTGCAGCAAACCCATGACATGCAGCGAACGGGTCCCACACTGTGGTGGCCCCCATGTCCAATCTCCCTGGCCCCGACGGGTAAGCTGTCAAAAGGGGCGGAGGCCCTATGGCCTGCGTTGGCGGGGTCAAACCCCCCACCCCCGACACACCAGGCCCTGGCAAAAGCTGCCCCAGGGGCCTGTGCTCCCGCACTAGGAGCCAGGGGGGGGAGGGGGCAAACCTGGTTACAGGTGTCCCCCCCCGAAAAAAACCCAAGAAACTGGGACCGAGTGGCAACAATATTTAAATAATTAAGTTAGACCATAACTGTACTGAAGTTTGGCCATGATTTTACTGAAATAGTAAAGGCTTGGAACAAACTTCCAGCAGACCTGGTATATCCGGTTCCGGGTGAGCAGTGGGGAGCATGGTGGGTCTGCTGCTCCTCTGAAACAACGGAATCATCAGGAAAAATGGGTCAATCCAGGCTCAAGTCGGTTGGAGACGGGTCAGAGTCCGCTGGCCACTTTGTCCCCCTATTTTTATGATCCTGAGGGCTGGGAAGGTTTTCCCGCCTGCTGGGGGGGCCGCTGAGAAAGACCGCGGCAATGAAAGGTGGCCAGCTGAGACGCGGAAATGGCGGCGGCGTTCGGTGGCGTTTGGCGTTTGGCGGAGCTCACAGAGAATACAGCATTTGGGAGTTGCAGCTTTGCTGGAGAGAGGAGAGAGGAGAGGACGAAGGAACACCATGTCACTGCCGAGGAGGTGTCGAGGATGCCGAGGGAGAGCTTATAGAGAGCGCGGCATCGGAGGAACATCTGGCCAGCGCGGAAAATGGCGGCGGGACCGGACAGAGGTCGGAGGCTCGCAGCACCGGCGGAGAGGTGTTGAGAGGAGCTATGGGGGGCTGTGGGGAGTGGAAACGGCAGAGGCAATATGGGGAAGAGAGTCAGCGGGGAAGAAACGGAGCCCCCGAGATGAACGAGGACACTTAAGAGCAATCAACTTAGCCTCCTCCCGTTGGCACCAGTGGGTGAGAGCTACTGGGGGCCAGGGGGAGTTAAAAACTGGAAATTATTCCATGAACTCTCTTCCCCTCCCTCCCCCCCCTCCCCCCCCTTTTCCTCCTCTCTTAATCCTTAATTTGTGATCTGTATTACTAAAAGACTATACCCCTTCCGGACTGTGGATAAATTGAAGAACTTCGCCCCCTTGTGGACTGTTTTAAAAAAGACATCAGGAAGAGAGAAATTAAGACCAAGACTCTCTTAAATTAGATTAAGACCTAAGACCGTTGAAGACCAGAAGAACATCATGCCTGGACTGACTAACTTCTGATGATTGAAGAGTTTTTAAAGATCTGTTTATACTACCATCGATATCAATTTTATAATTTTAGCGTATATTTTATATATTTATATTTTAATGTTTTTAGTGTTTAAATTGAACTGTCTTTTTATACTATTATTAATTTAATTGATTTTTAACGAAATTGGGGCTTTAAGTAATGGATGACTGGGATAAACATACTTGTGGTTACGAATGGAATGACTGGTACGATTGGATGGGCGGGGGTGGGGGGGGGTATGGTATGGATGAGTGTATCGATAGTAGTGTGAATGATATGTCTGGCCCACCTGACGCCCGGGAGACAGGAGAGGGAGGGGCACCGATCTCTGGGGTGGCAGGGGGTCGGAATATCCCTGTGTTGCTGGGGAGAGGCAGATATGGCGGGGGCCACAGAGTTAGCCGTTCCAGGGGAACGAGGGACCGTTGCTTAATAACGGTCCCCTGTTCTGGCTCTGTGAGCCCAACCTTGGGTACTGGTGATGAGTGTAACTCTGGCCCTGGGCTCAGGTTGCTGCTGTTGAATGCCAGGTCGGTGGTTAATAAAGCTCTCCTCATCCGGGATTTGATCCTGGATGAGGAGGCCGACCTGGCATGTATTACTGAAACCTGGCTGGGCCCGGAGGGAGGTGTTCCTCTCTCTGAAATTTGCCCAGCCGGGTTTCAGATATGGCATCAACCGCGACCCCAGGGGAGGGGGGGAGGAGTGGCTATTGTAGCCAGGGAGAGCCTTTGCCTGCGTGGACTCATTGCTCCGGAAATAGCGGGTTGCGAGTCTCTCTTGATGAAGTTGGACTTAGGAGTTCAGGTGGGCTTGTTTCTCACGTACCTGCCTCCCAGCTGCGTGTCAAAAGCCCTGCCTGTGCTACTCGAGGAGGTAGCCGGGTTGGCGGTAGAGTTCCCCAGACTTATTGTCTTGGGGGACTTCAATCTGCCGTCACTCGGCGAAACCTCTGGGTTGGCACAGGAGTTCATGGCCACCATGACAGCCGTGGACCTGACTCAAGTAGTTCAGGGTCCGACTCACGAGGGAGGGCACGCACCTGACATGGTATTCCTTTCCGAGCAATTGAGTAATGGTCTGAGACTAAGGGGCTTAGAAGTGTTGCCTTTGTCATGGTCAGACCATTTTCTACTACGGCTTGACTTCCTGGCTCCAATCCTCCCCCGCAGGGAGGCGGAACCAATGAAGATGTTCCGCCCCAGGCGCCTGATGGACCCAGAGGGCTTTCAGACGGCGCTTGGGGTTATTCCAGAGGCACTCGTCCACAGTTCGGCGGAGTCTCTCGCGGAGGCCTGGAACACGGCTGCAGCGGGGGCTCTTGACCGGATTGCGCCTTTGCGACCTCTCCGAGGCGTTAGACCCCGTAGAGCCCCATGGTTCAACGAGGAGCTCCGGGAGTTGAAACGCCAAAAGAGACGTCTAGAGAAGCGATGGAGGAAGAGTAGGTCTGAATCCGATCGAACACTTGTAAGAGCTTTTATTAAGACTTACAAAGTGGCGCTCAAGGCGGCAAGATGCGCGTACCATGCCGCCTTGATTGCATCAGCGGAATCCCGCCCGGCCGCTCTGTTTAGGGTGACCCGCTCCCTTCTCAACCAGGGGGGAGCTGGGGAGCCCTTGCAGAGTAGTGCCGAGGATTTTAACACGTTTTTCGCTGATAAAGTCGCTCGGATCCGGGCCGATCTCGACTCCAATTGTATAACAGAGTCGACTGACAATGAGTCAGTCGAGGTGACTGGGGCACGTACTTGTCCACCTGTCTGGGAAGAGTTTGATCTGGTGACACCTGATGAAGTGGACAAGGCCATCGGAGCTGTGAGTTCCGCCACCTGTTTACTGGATCCGTGTCCCTCCTGGTTGGTTTCGGCCAGCAGGGAGGTGACACGGAGCTGGGCCCAGGAGATTACCAACGCTTCCTTGGGGAGGGGAGTTTTTCCATCACTCTATAAAGAAGCGCTTGTGCGCCCCCTCCTCAAGAAGCCCTCCCTGGACCCAGCCGTACTTAACAACTATCGTCCAGTCTCCAACCTTCCCTTTATGGGGAAGGTTGTCGAGAAGGTGGTGGCACTCCAGCTCCAGCGGTCCTTGGAAGAAGCCGATTATCTAGGTCCCCGGCAGTCGGGTTTCAGGGCCGGTTACAGCACGGAAACCGCTTTGGTCGCGTTGATGGATGATCTCTGGCGGGCCCGGGACAGGGGTTTATCCTCTGTCCTGGTGCTCCTTGACCTCTCAGCGGCTTTCGATACCATCGACCATGGTATCCTTCTGCACCGGCTGGAGGGGTTGGGAGTGGGAGGCACTGTCCTTCAGTGGTTCTCCTCCTACCTCTCTGGCCGGTCGCAGTCGGTGTTAGTGGGGGGCCAGAGGTCGACTCCTAGGTTTCTCCCTTGTGGGGTGCCTCAGGGGTCGGTCCTCTCCCCCCTGCTATTCAACATCTACATGAAACCGCTGGGCGAGATCATCCAAGGACATGGGGTGAGGTATCATCAATATGCGGATGATACCCAGCTTTACATCTCCACCCCATGCCCAGTCAACGAAGCGGTGGAAGTGATGTGCCGGTGCCTGGAGGCTGTTGGGGCCTGGATGGGTGTCAACAGACTCAAGCTCAACCCGGATAAGACGGAGTGGCTGTGGGTTCTGCCTCCCAAGGACAATCCCATCTGTCCGTCCATCACCCTGGGGGGGGAATTATTGACCCCCTCAGAGAGGGTCCGCAACTTGGGCGTCCTCCTCGATCCACAGCTCACATTAGAACAACATCTCTCAGCTGTGGCGAGGGGGGCGTTTGCCCAGGTTCGCCTGGTGCACCAGTTGCGGCCCTATCTGGACCGGGACTCATTGCTCACAGTCACTCATGCCCTCATCACCTCGAGGTTCGACTACTGTAATGCTCTCTACATGGGGCTACCTTTGAAAAGTGTTCGGAAACTTCAGATCGTGCAAAATGCAGCTGCGAGAGCAGTCATGGGCCTACCCAGGTATGCCCATGTTTCACCATCACTCCGCAGTCTGCATTGGTTGCCGATCAATTTCCGGTCACAATTCAAAGTGTTGGTTATGACCTTTAAAGCCCTTCATGGCATCGGACCAGAATATCTCCGAGACCGTCTCCTGCCGCACGAATCCCAGCGACCGATTAGGTCCCACAGAGTGGGCCTTCTCCGGGTCCCGTCAACTAAACAATGTCGGTTGGCGGGCCCCAGGGGAAGAGCCTTCTCTGTGGCGGCACCGACTCTCTGGAACCAACTCCCCCCGGAGATTAGAACTGCCCCTACTCTTCCTGCCTTCCGTAAACTCCTTAAAACCCACCTTTGCCGTCAGGCATGGGGGAACTGAAACATCTCCCCTGGGCACGTTTAATTTATGCATGGTATGTCTGTGTGTGTGACTGTTAGCATATGGGGTTTTTTAAATATTTAAATATTTTAAATTGTCTGATTGCTTATGATTTGTTTTTTACATGTTGTGAGCCGCCCCGAGTCTTCGGAGAGGGGCGGCATACAAATCTAAGTAATAAATAAATAAATAAATAATAAATAAATGAATCCACAGCAACAGAATTCAAACATGCCTGGGATAAACATATATCCATCCCAAGATAAAATACAGAAACAGAACAAGGGCAGACTAGAGGGACCAATGGGTCTTTTCTTGCCGTTATATGTCCATGTTTCCATATAAATATATGAAATAATTTCAACCATCATCAGTCTCATTATTATTATTATTAATATGTTCTTGTGTACACCATGGTTCTTATTTTACACATGAAGGAACCGGGGCCACCCAGGCCCCAAGAGGGCAGCAAAAGGCCTCTGCCCAAACAGGCAGCGCAGCAGCAGGAAGCTGCCGCCAAGGGCCCAACTGTCCTCCGTTTTTATTTTATTTTATGTTTTATTTTATTTTTATTGTTTTTCGTGGGCCACGAACCGGGAGGGGCCGCACACGCGAGCCCTCCGCCCGAGCCCCCCACGTCCCCAAGGGGGCTACCAGAACGATCCCCCCCCAGAAATAGGGGGGGCAACAGCCAAACGGCACAAGGCCCGGCCTTCCCGCCGGACCCGAAGCCCCCAAACCATTCCCCGAGCCTCCGATGAGGCTCTCAAAATGGCGACCGCAACACGCGGCCGCCTTTTACCGAACGGGGTGGGGGCCTCACGCGGGACTCCTGCCGAAAGCCCGTTGCTGCCCAAGAGCTCCCATTGAAGATGGGCAGACCGCCAGCCTCGGATGGGCCGAAGCCTGCTGCCCGTGACGAGCAGTGCCACCTCAAGCCTCCAACGAGGCCTCCAAAGCGACGGCCGCCTCCACGCGGCCGCCGAAAGGCTCCAAGAGCAGACAGCCAAGTGTCTGCTCTTCTGACGTGGCCCGGGTGAACAGGCCGAACCTGGGCCTGCACGCCCTTTTATAGGGCTGGCAAGCCCCGCCTGGCCACGTCAGCAATCAGGCCACCCTGGCCTGACTCTCGGCCGAAGCCTCGCAATCTCGCGAGACTTCAGCCGAGATCCAAGATGGCGGCGGCCATGTGTCCGTGTCGTCCCGACCCTCCTGCAAAAGGCACCTGCCGGTAAGTCTGCTGGTGCTATTGTATGGATGATTTATAATCTCCTGACAACAAAAATAACAACAATATAATTTACTTTTCAGATGTGTGTGTGTGTGTGTGTGTGTGTGTGTGTGTGTGCAATGTGCTCTTTTTCTCCTTGTGTGATGTGGTGATCGAGAGTTTTCTTGCATTCCAGCTCTGAAAGGAAGTGGACATGAGGGCAAATTGTCCTTTGAGCTTGTTAGGAAGTTCTTGCAGGAAAGCTTAGCTATCTATAGGATAGATAGCTATCCTATCCCATTTAACCAAAGATTAGCACACTTTTTCTATCTAGGACAGTTGTTCTTTTTCACTGATCATGCAGCTTTGGGATAAATGCACATGTAATTGTGAGGGAATAAGTGTCCCATTTTATCATTCATAATCAATGTCATCAATGCTGGTGCTCAGTAGAATGATAGATATTATCCAGAAGTGTCTTACAATAAAGTTCTGAAATGAAAAAGACAGTAGAATAAGATTACACTTGTATAGATATTAGAATGCTCCAGAGGAGAACCATTGTTGAAATTAAGAGGACAGTCTTAAAAAAATTAAGTTGCTTGCAAGCAAGCCTTACCAAATTCATTCTATAGATTTTAAACAATTCTAAACAAATCTATAAATGCATGTTCTGTAAGATGTAATCCATAAATGGTGCTCCTTTATTAAGTTTGAGCTATTCGTTTTCATGAAGTAAAGGTTAAATGGGAGAAGCAGAAGAAGTTCAACTTCTTTGTGGAGGTATAATACTAGAAGTTCCTCTAATTGAAGCAAAAATGTAGAGACAAAAGGAACATATAGCCCATGTCCTACATTTTCTAACAAAGTGATGACTCGGGTTTTACACATATATTTTACTTAACCTTTTTAATTTCTAGGCCATTAGCCCCAGTGGCTTTTGTTCCAGCCAACTTCCTAAGTTCAAAGTTTTAAGTCACAATTGTAGCATGTTTAAGCAAAAATCATAGCTCCAGTCTTTTCTATTTTACCCTCTAACATTTTATTGTTAGAACACTGCTAACATTTTAGTGATGCTGACAAAGTTCAATTTCATCTTTTGAAAGGAAATAGAGATCCTGGGAGGGGGGGGGGATGTTTCTATGGAAAAAAAAAATCAGGGAATGGGTGAATCAAGAACTGAATAACATTCACTGTGCACTCATAACATGCAATTTTTTTGTCTTAGTGACAAGTGAAAGCTGTCAGAAGCCTTATGTGGAATCCCAATGGAGTATTCAGAATCAGACTGGAAGTATTCTGTCCCAGTGTGGAGCCCCCCCAAAATAAGATGCACACCACCAGATTTAGTTTTAAAAGTTTACTACTGATAAAAGTCTTAGCAGTTTTGAGTCTTTTCTAAAAGAAAGTAATACAGTCTTCACTACACTGCCAATAATGTCTTAGCAGCTGGCCAGAGTTCAAAGAATGGGTAAACACAATAGTAATTACTAGAAATTCCTTATCATAGATTTACAGAGGATGGCTAGAATCCTGGAGTGAATTAATACAGACAAGAATGTGGTTCTTTTAAAATCACAAGCGGAGACAAGAGATGCAGCAAGAATCTGGAACAAAATGGTTTTGTCCTCTGCACTGAAGCGTCACGTGCCTCTGCTTTAAATAGCCTGAGGGCATGACCCAGTAGCCAGCAGTGCAACTCATGAGTAAGCCTCATCCTGAGTAACCACTCTTGCCTCCCATAGGTCCTGTAAGTCCTAGCATCAAGAAGAGGCTCTTCCTGAGTCACTCATCTCAGGAAGTGCAGAAGCCCTGGTTGCTTTTCAGCCTCTGACATTACATCCTCTTCAATCTCAGGCTTGTGCGCCAGGAACACAGGTTATTTGTACTGTGCCTCCACTGTCTCTGAGTCCTCTGGATCCATTGCTATTTGTGCAGGACATAAATGGGCCACAACAGGACAGATCCTTTGAGGTTTTCTATTCCAGACACCTGCTCAAGCAGGAGATACTATACCATTTCAAAGAGATAGCTGTACAGCAGTGGTGGGATTCAATGAAATGTCTGCAGGAAAACAAAACCAGATCAGTGAGCACTAAGGACTCAACCCTGAGATACATATTTATTCTCTTTTATTAATAGCGTCTACATAAAAAATCTGGGAATATTCACAATCTCAACTAACCCCTTTAACTTCACCACTTGTATTATTTATCTGCAAATATATTAAAATATATTAAATATATTAAACCCCAGGGAGGATCTTTTAAAACAACAACAACAATATCTTACTGTCTTTTCCTGCTCATTATTGAACCAATTACTTACCACTGCATGTTACATACTTGTTTTCATTCCATTCAATTACCAACCTTAGACTATATTCATACTCAACATTTTTAGCACTCTCTTATTCATTTTTATAACATACTTTCTCTAAGACAACATTGAGATGAACTTTCTGTCTCACATTTGTATCACTTTTCATTGATCTCCTAAAGAGTAAAAATATAGTTCTCATGCTTACTGCTTAGAATAAAACATGACTGCACTTCCCAAACTCTGTCCATTTTTTCCTATTGCACACTTTTTCTTAAAATTGTGCCAAACACTACTTTAAGCACATTCATAAAACAATAATTAAATGTAGCTTTTGCATTTACTTCACTTCAGAATTCAAAATTTTGGAAAAAAGAATGAAGCAACTGCAATGACTTGTATAGCAAAAAGGAGAGGGAATTTATTATTTGTGTGTATTTTGTCTAAATATGTTTCTGAGTTCCATGTTTGGCAAAGCTAATACCACACAGCTGAAGATAGCTAATAACCAGCAGGAAATACAGTAATAGATAACGTGGTTCTGTATGCACTAAAGGCTGGAAAATAAGATTTCTGGTGCAAATGATGAGTGACAGAGGGAAAGAAAACAGCCATGTAATTTGATTTACAGACCTCATGTAATCTAATTGTAATTGGAAAAAAAAATGTGTACACTGAACAACCTCACACGTATTTGAATAAGCTATATTAACTTTAGATAAGAGACACTGCTATTCAATAGTTATATTTTCATTTATTGAAATGCTTCATTTTTCCTTCAAATCAACATTTCCCCCAGCTTGTTTGCTTTGTAGGAATAACTGTTGGAGTAGGACTTGTCAGAATGAAATAAATAAAATTAAATATTTGTTTTGATCATAGAACAGCAGAAGCAGGATGGGACACAGCCATTTAAACCAATACATGAGGATCTAAATGGGGTTTTAAATCTAAAAGAAGAAGGTAGGAATATTAAATAAATGTGGGGGATTATTAAAAATTAGTAATGTGGGAGACTATAACAAATTACAAATCATTCTGATATAGCAGACTAGTTACTCATTCAATCTCATTATCTGCGCAGAACCTGGCAACACTGTAAAGCAGCAGGGTGGTGTAAACTACTCCTGGGTACCCTGAGTACAAGCCTGTGCATGTATCCTCAGAAATATACCTTGTTACCAAGCACTGTAATGCTATATAAACTAATGATCCATGGAAGTTACGATTTTCTAATTTTTAAAAAGAGAACTTCTAACTGTGTGTGTGGCTTTTGAATAATGGATAAGGTAAATTAAAATGTTCTTGCTATATCTGGCCTGTAACCATAAAAGTTATAAAAAAGCTTTTTAAAAAGTTTTCATCTTTTTGCAGTTGTGTGATTGTCTGGATTTTTTTCAAGCCAGATATGATTGGATTAGATTACTCAGATTGAAATGTAAAATAGTATCCTGAATGTGAGCACAATGTGAGATTATTCCATGCAACCCTGCTATGACATATTTTGCTAATCTCCGCTATCTCTTATGCTATATTTCACAGTCTATGTCATTACAATGAAGTCTCACCTCTACCATTTCTCCGTATGTTGCTCACAGTACCCATGGTAGATTATTATCCCCAGGTTGTTTTGCAGCCATATGAACAATATTTCTAACCAGGGCTAAAAGTCCCTGTGTTGCATTTCTACACATCATCAGGTGTTGTCATTTACTTATTCTTGATTCTTTCCCATGCAATGGCATTCTTATGTATTTTGCATTGGTTTATACTGGATTCATTATAATTGATTACATAGGGAAGTATTTTCCCCCCATAGCTGGAGATAGGTTCCTACTAGTTGTAACTAGTTGTTTAGAACTGCTAGTAAACTGGTGGTGATGTCACAGAGCCGGTTTATCGGTGCCATTCCATGGGAGCTGCTGGCTAATTTTTGCATCTGCACATGAGCAGAAGCTGACTTGCCCGCATGGTGCAGGAGGAAGTAAACTAGCAGTGAGATAACTTATAACCCACCCTTGTCCATAGTCTCATTCTCTGATTTGATCCCCTTCATACATCACTCCCATTGTTCTGTTTCATTTTTCTTATGTGAAGTTTCAATCATCTTTGTAACTCCCTGTCTAAATTTCTATTTTTATTGATTTAATTGACCAAATATTACTCTGTTCTTACTTCTTCTTCCAACACTTTGACTAAGAGAGGATTAAATCCAAATGTCATTTTTTTCTCCCTTTGCTGCCACCAGCTATTTTGGGCTTAAAGTAAACTGAACGTTCACGGGAGTTGGAGACAGAAATCCATTTACATTTTTTTTCTGACAGTGATCTATTTGTCAGTCTATCTATGTACATAGGTATAGACATAGGCATCATAAGAAGGCTGTGGAGCTCTGGATTGGTCAATTTGGTAGAAATCAAAATGTAAGTTTCACTGGGACCTTGTATGGAGTGGCTAAGATATTAATGATTACACTGAATTAAATACCGATTACACCAAATAATAATCATAAACTGTTTTTTGAACTGTTGGAATCAGATGCACTTGAAAAAGATTGTGGTAAACTTCTGTTAATCAATATAACATATACTGCAATTTGTACATCAAATGCTAAATAGTATGGAAGGAACTCCTATTTTTCATCACTATTTTTTGTCCATCATGAAGAAAGAAGTCATATTGGAATTTGCAAATAGCAATATCAATATCAATAGCACTTAGACTTATATACCACTTTACAGTGCTTTACAGCAGTTTACCGAGTCAGCATATCATCCCCAACAATCTGAATTCTCATTTTACCCATCTCAGAAGATGGAAGGTTGAGTCAACCTTGATGCTGATGAGATTTGAACTGGTGAACTGCCAGCAGTCAGCAGGAGCAGCTTGCAGTGCTGCACTCTAACTACTGTGTTACCAAGACGCTTAGCCTTGAAATCTCTTGAAAGGATACAATATTATAATTGCTACATAATTTCATCTCATTGGGTTGATATTTCAATCCTTTCAGCTTGTTAAACTGTCCAGAAAGAAGCCCATTTTTTCTGTAACTGCTGTTTAGACCAGCTTTACCATCGCTTATTACATATAATAAGCGTTTAAGGCTAAGGTTATGGCTGCTCAGATAAAATTGAGAATATTAAAAAGGTCACAATAATTATAATCCAGGTTCATGTTCACAATAATAATCCAATTCATGTTCTAAATACCTGGCACTAAATTATAAGGGCAATGGACAATTGATATTCTATTTTCACATTGCAATTTAATAGCCCTTTCCTTTTCAGTATTATAAGTTGTTCCTTAAATATATATTCAAGAATGGTTCTAGAGCTTCAGATGTTGAATTCCTAAAGGTCATTTGAAACTTTGAAGTAACAGTGTGTAGAAAAACAGATTTTCTTCCTTTCTTTCTCTACACTTCAGTGTTAAAGAAAAGACTCTAAAAATAGCATTGGAATCATGGATGTATAGCCACATGAGCTCTCTACTTCCATTAATAAATGGGAAGACACAAGCAGCATCTGCAGGATTTGTCCATCATATTTGTAAAGCATGTGCGATGCAACAACCCTATTTTTGTTTGTTTCTTTGTTTGTTTTTGCCAAGCATGTATAAGATACAGATATAAGTATAAACATGTTTGTGAACACATGAAATGGATATAGGGATAGTAGGCATTATGGTGCACTTATGCCTGCCCTTACCGACCTTTTAGGAATGGGGTGAGATCAAAAGTAGATAGTCCAAGGTTAAAATAATGGGGATTTAGTGAAGAAACCACAGAGCCAAGTAGTGCATTCCAGGCATTGACCATTCTGTTGTTGAAGTTGTATTTTCTGCAATTTAGATTGGAGTGGTTTGTCTTAAGTTTATATCTATAGTGTGCTTGTGTATTGATGTGGTTGAAGCTGAAGTAGTCATTGACAGGTAGGACATTGTAGCAGATAATTTTATGTACTACACTTAGGTCAGATTGAAGACAGCATAATTCTAAATTGTCTAAATCCCAATTTTCAAGCTTGGTGGCATAAGATCTTCTATTGCAAGCAGAGGAGTGGAGGACTCTGCTCATGAAATATCTCTGGACGTGTTCAATTATATCAATATCTGAAATTCAGTGTCGGTTCCAGATAGATGAGCTGTATTTGAGAATTGGTCTAACAAATATTTTGTATGCTCTAGTTAGTAGTATAATATTACCTGAGAAGAAGCTACCCAAGATTAGGTTAACAACTCTTAATGCCTTTTTGGCAATGCTGTTAAAGTGGGCTCTGACACTAAGTAGAAGGTAATGGATTGGTTTATGATCGATTCCATTACTTTTAAAGTGATGCAACATAAAGAGATTGGTCTATAATTTTCAACTAGGCTGGGGTTTCCCTTTTTGAAGATAGGGATGACCATGGCTAGTGACCAGAGTTTGGGCAAGATTTTTCAAAGATTATGCTTAAATGTTCTGCTATGGCAATGGAAAGCTTTTTTAAAAAAGTAGGCACATAATCCATCAGGTCCAATAGATAGAGATGGTTTTAGGCTGCATAGTGCCTTTTCAACATTCTGTAAAATTTCTATGTATTAGATCATCGTAATTAGTTGTGGAACAACCTGGAAATATAGGGCATGAGCCATTGCCGTTTACAAAGACTGAGCAAAAGAATGTGTTTTAAAGAGGCATGCTTTAATGATTTCATCATTACAGTCTTTACCATTAGGTCCTTTTAGGAGTGGGATGCATCTTGATTCTTTAAGATTGTTGTTTATAAAATTATAGAAGACATAGGTGGATTTCATGCACAGAAGGTTTTTCTGTTGTTTGATGTGATGATTGGTGTATTCTATCTTTATCTAGTGGCATAAGGTTTTGTAGTGGCTTTTAAAGTTAGCTATGTAGCCATTTTTAAAAAAAAAATTGCTGAAGAGGATTTTTTTGGATTGGAGCTCCTTTATCGTTATGGGTAATTTGTTTTTTCCCCCTGATTTTGGGGGTTATTAGTAGTATGTATAGTTTTATGACTCTTGACTTCAAGCATAAAAATGTTATAATGGTCTTCAGCAGTATTACAGCCAGTGAATAGAGTTTGCCAATCAGGAGTTGAGATGTTGGCATTTATGAGATGACCACATTTGCTCTCTCGACAAAGTGGTAAGCAGGAGTTCAGATCCTAACTTTAAAATGTAAATACAAATTCATAAATACCATATTTTTCAGAGTATAAGAAAAAAAGAGGGTGAAAATCTGTGTGGATCTTATACTATGAATGTAGCCAAAACTAGTCTCTGAAATGGAGATACAGAAAAGAAGCCTTTCAAACGGAGCTTCGGAAAAGAAGCATCTCAAACGGAGCTTCGGAAAAGAAGCCTCTGAAAAAGAGCTTCAGGAAAGAATCCTCTGAAATAAAGGTTTCAGAGGCAGAAAAATAAAGCAAGGAACAGAGCTCACAACCAACAAATCTGTTGCTAAAATTCATCTCTGAGAACATTTGATTAGGGGTACTCTGGGAGTACCTGCCAATCAGCTAAGGTATGTCTTACACGGTAAATAAAATTCAGAGGGGAAAAAACCTATTGAGTGTTGTATTTCAGGAGGATAGATGAATTATCTCCATTTAATGTCCTCTGCCTCAGTATTGTGAAATGGTAGCTGTGAACCTGAGTGACAAATATGGATATGGTATGAATGGATAGATCAATGGGACCTGGCCTGGGACAGTATTTTGCTGGATGCTGAAGTTTGAACAAATCATTAGAACATGCTTCCCCTAATACAAAGCATAGCTTCATACCAATAAGAACATCTCAAGCTCCAGCTAGATAAAGTTCATTCATAATGGTCATTTGCAAAACATAACACTTTAAAATATGGATTTTAAATCTTTTTTCCCATATACAACTAAGGCAGCGAACATACCTAATATTATTATTATTATTATTATTATTATTATTATTATTATTATTATTATTATTATTTAGATTTGTATGCTGCCTCTCTCTGAAGACTCGGGGCGGCTCACAACAGTAATAAAAACAATATAGCAGTGGAACAAATCTAATATTAAAAAACATATAAAACCCTATCATTATTTTTAAAAAACCAAACAGCACATTCATACCAAACATTAAAAAAAGTATACAGTGATCCCTCGATTTTCGCGATCTCAATCTTCGCGAAACGCTATATCGCGATTTTTCCACCCGATGACGTCACTCCTTTCTTTTCTCATCTTTCTTTCTCTTTCTCTTTCTCTATCTTGCTTCTTCCTCTCTCACACTCTCTTCCTCTCTCTCTCATCTCTTTCTTTCCTTCTCTCTCTTTCTCTATCTCTTCCCCTCTTGCTCTCGAGCGGCAAGCGAGCAGCCGGGCGGGCGGGTGAACGGGCAAGCGGCAAGCGAGCGGCTGGGTAGGCGGGTGACAGGCAAGCGGCAAGCGAGCAGCCAGGCGGGCGGGTGAACGGGCAAGCGGCAAGCGAGCAGCCGGGCGGGCGGGTGAACGGGCAAGCGGCAAGCAGCAAGCGAGCAGCCGGGTGGGCGGGTGAACGGGCAAGTGGCAAGCGGCAAGCGAGCGGCCGGGCGGGCGGGTGAACGGGCAAGCGGCAAGCGGCAAGTGAGCGGCCGGGCGGGCAGGTGACAGGCAAGCGACAAGCGATCTTGGGGTTTCCCCTTTGCCTGGGTGGCGGGAAGACCCAGGGAAGGTTCCTTCGGCCGCCCAGCAGCTGATCTGCTCTGCAGCGCGGCAGCAGCGAGGAGCCGAAGATGGGGTTTCCCCTTTGCCTGGGCAACGGGGAAACCCCATCTTCGGCTCCTCGCTGCTGCCGCGCTGCGGAGCAGATCAGCTGCTGGGCGGCCGAAGGAACCTTCCCTGGGTGCCACCCGCTGCCCACGCAAACTCCACCATCTGCGTATGTGCGGCCATGAAAAAAAGGGTGTGCATGTGCAGATGGTGTTTTTACTTCCGCAACCCTAAATCGCGAAAAATCGATTATCGCGAGGGGTCTTGGAACGGAACCCTCGCGATACTCGAGGGATCACTGTATAAAAAAAAGCCTGGGGGAAAGGTGTCTCAACTCCCCCATGCCTGGCGGTATAAGTGAGTCTTGAGTAAATTGCGAAAGACAAGGAGGGTGGGGGCAGTTCTAATCTCTGGGAGGGAGTTAGTTCCAGAGGGCCGGGGCCACCACAGAGAAGGCTCTTCCCCTGGGGCCTGCCAAACAACATTGTTTAGTCAACGGATTCGTGCGGTAGTAGGCGGTTCCGGAGGTACTCTGGTCCAATGCCATGTAGGGCTTTAAATGTCATGACCAACACTT
Organism: Erythrolamprus reginae; assembly: GCF_031021105.1. Lineage (NCBI taxonomy): Eukaryota > Metazoa > Chordata > Lepidosauria > Squamata > Dipsadidae > Erythrolamprus > Erythrolamprus reginae. The sequence goes on along the minus strand of NC_091953.1, from coordinate 98,493,079 downwards.
TGAATTGTGACCGGAAACTGATCGGCAGCCACTGCAAGCCGCGGAGTGTTGAAGAAACATGGGTGAATCTTGGAAGCCCCACGATGGCTCTTGGCTGTGTTCTGCACAATCTGAAGTTTCCGAACACTTTTCAAAGGTAGCCCCATGTAGAGAGTGTTGCAGTAATCGAACCTCGAGGTGATGAGGGCATGAGTGACTGTGAGCAATGACTCCCTGTCCAAATAGGGCCGCAACTATTTTCCTCATCACAACAATCTTGGGAGGTGAAGGATTAGTCAAAATTCCGTCCAGTGGTTTTTCATGCTTAAGACAGGGCTAAAACTCCTTATTTCTAAGTCAACATATAGGTATGTTTCTGTCCATTGCATAGCAATAGCACTTAAACTAATATACAACTTCATAGTGCTTTACAGCCCTCTCTAAGTAGTTTATAGAATCAGCATATTGCCCCCCAAGAATCTAAGTCGTCATTTATTTACCAATGTCAGAAGGCGGGAAGGCTGAGTCAACCTTGACCTGGTGAGAATCAAACTCTTGGAATGAGGAGTAAGTTAGCCTGTAGTTAGCATTCTAAGCACTGTGCTACCTTGGATACATTCACCATCGGTTTTCAGGAGCAAGGTCTTCATTACAATGTGGAAGAGAATACCAGCAGGTTAATCTTCTCTTCTTACTGCCAGCAGAGGGAGGAAGTTCACTAGACACAGGTTGTTCTCCCTCCCTCTCTTAAAACAGCAATTGGTTTTGCTGTTTTGCTGCTCTTCTTTCAGTCATATAAAATTGCACTGAATACCAGTAGTATATTTAGCATTATATACATTGATGTGGGTAAAATTGTTGAAAGCATATTTTGAAATACTTAGCACTATGAACAATTGCATGTAATAGCATAAAATTATTTATTATTTATTTATTTATTTATTTATCAGATTTGTAGGCCGCCCCTCTCCGCAGACTCGGGGCGGCTCACAGCAACAATGATACAATGTAACAAATCTAATATTTAATTAATTAATAACCCCAATTTAGAAACCAATCATACACACTAGCGTACCATACATAAATTTTATAAGCCTAGGGGGGGAGGGAAATTGTCAATTCCCCCATGCCTGACGACAGAGGTGGGTTTTAAGGAGCTTACGAAAGGCTAGGAGGGTGGGGGCAACTCTGATATCTGGGGGGAGTTGGTTCCAAAGGGTCGGGGCCGCCACAGAGAAGGCTCTTCCCCTGGGTCCCGCCAAACGACATTGTTTAGTTGACGGGACCCGGAGAAGGCCCACTCTGTGGGACCTAACTGGTCGCTGGGATTCGTGCGGCAGAAGGCGGTCCCGGAGATATTCTGGTCCGGTGCCATGAAGGGCTTTATAGGTCATAACCAACACTTTGAATTGTGACCGGAAACTGATCGGCAACCAATGCAGACTGCGGAGTGTTGGTGTGACATGGGCATATTTAGGGAAGCCCATGATAGCTCTCGCAGCTGCATTCTGCACGATCTGAAGTTTCCGAACACTTTTCAAAGGTAGCCCCATGTAGAGAGCATTACAGTAGTCGAGCCTCGAGGTGATGAGGGCATGAGTGACTGTGAGCAATGAGTCCCGGTCCAAATAGGGCCGCAACTGGTGCACCAGGCGAACCTGGGCAAACGCCCCCCTCGCCACAGCTGAAAGATGTTTCTCTAATGTAAGCTGTGGATCGAGGAGGACGCCCAAGTTGCGAACCCTCTCTGAGGGGGTCAATAATTCCCCCCCCAGGGTAATGGAAGGACAGATGGAATTGTCCTTGGGAGGCAAAACCCACAGCCACTCCGTCTTATCCGGGTTGAGCTTGAGTCTGTTGACACCCATCCAGACCCCAACAGCCTCCAAGCACCGGCACATCACTTCCACTGCTTCGCTGACTGGACAAGGGGTGGAGATGTAAAGCTGGGTATCATCTGCATATTGATGATACCTCACCCCATGCCCTTGGATGATCTCACCCAGCGGTTTCATGTAGATATTAAATAGTAGGGGGGAGAGGACCGACCCCTGAGGCACCCCACAAGGGAGTAACCTAGAGGTCGACCTCTGGCCCCCCACTAACACCGACTGCGACCGACCAGAGAGGTAGGAGGAGAACCACTGAAGAACAGTGCCTCCCACTCCCAACCCCTCCAGCCGGTGCAGAAGGATACCATGGTCGATGGTATCGAAAGCCGCTGAGAGGTCAAGAAGCACCAGGACAGAGGATAAACCCCTGTCCCGGGCCCGCCAGAGATCATCCATCAGTGCGACCAAAGCAGTTTCCGTGCTGTAGCCGGGCCTGAATCCTGACTGTTGAGGACCTAGATAATCGGCTTCTTCCAAGGACCGCTGGAGCTGGAGCGCCACCACCTTCTCAACAACCTTCCCCATAAAGGGAAGGTTGGAGACTGGTCGATAGTTGTTGAGAATGGCTGGGTCCAGGGAAGGCTTCTTGAGGAGGGGGCGCACAAGTGCCTCCTTGTAGGGATCCGGGAAGGACCCCCTCCCCAAAGAAGCGTTGACAATCTCCTGGACCCAGCTCCGTGTCACCTCCTTGCTGGCCGAAACCAGCCAGGAGGGACACGGATCCAGTAAACAGGTGGCGGAACTCACAGCTCCAATGGCCTTGTCCACTTCATCAGGTGTCACCAGATCAAACTCTTCCCAGACAGGTGGACAAGTACGTGCCCCAGTCACCTCGACTGACTCATTGTCAGTCGACTCTGCATTCCAATTGGAGTCGAGGTCCGCTCGGATCCGAGTGATTTTATCAGCGAAAAACGTGTTAAAATCCTCGGCACTACTCTGCAAGGGCTCCCCAACTCCCCCCTGATTAAGAAGGGAGCGGGTCACCCTAAACAGAGCGGCCGGGCGGGATTCCGCTGATGCAATCAAGGCGGAATGATACGCGCATCTTGCCGCCTTGAGTGCCACTTTGTAAGTCTTAACATGTGCTCTTACAAGTGTTCGATCGGATTCGGACTTACTCTTCCTCCATCGCTTCTCTAGACGTCTCTTCTGGCGTTTCAACTCCCGGAGCTCCTCGTTGAACCATGGAGCTCTACGGGGTCTAGTGCCGCGGAGAGGTCGCAACGGCGCAATCCGGTCAAGAGCCTCTGCTGCAGCCTTGTTCCAGGCCTCTGCGAGAGACTCCGCCGAACTGTGTACGAGTGTATCTGGAATAACCCCAAGCGCCTTCTGAAAGCCCTCTGGGTCCATCAGGCGTCTGGGGCGGAACAGCTTAATCGGTTCCGCCTCCCTGCGGGGAAGGATTGGAGCCAGGAAGTCAAGCCGCAGTAGAAAATGGTCCGACCATGACAAAGGCAGCACTTCTAAGCCCCTTAATCTCAGACCATTACTCAGTTGCTCAGAGAGGAATACCATGTCGGGTGCATGCCCCCCCTCGTGAGTCGGACCCTGTACTACTTGGGTCAGGTCCATGGCTGTCATGGTGGCCATGAACTCCTGTGCCAGTCCAGAGGTTTCGCCGAGCGACGGCAGGTTAAAGTCCCCCAAGACAATAAGTCTGGGGAACCCCACCGCCAACCCGGCTACCTCCTCAAGTAGCACAGGCAGGGCTTGTGACACGCAGCTGGGAGGCAGGTACGTGAGAAACAAGCCCACCTGAACCCCTAAGTCCAACTTCACCAGGAGGGACTCACAACCCGCAATCTCTGGAGCAACGAGTCTACGCAAGCCAAGGCTCTCCCTGGCTATAATAGCCACTCCTCCCCCCCTTCCCCGGGGTCGAGACTGATGCCATATCTGAAACCCGGATTTATGGGTTTATGGCTGTTTGTTTAACCTTACACAATCAAGCTCCAGTATTTGTGTTATTTTTCTTTCCTCTGCAATTTGGTATATTCATTTCATTTGAAACAAATCTAGTGCTCTTGTTCAGAATATGTAGCCATCGATCAAAAGCACATACAAAATTATCTTCTAAAGAGTTTGAGGTTGCTGATATCGCAATGCACCTGAAATGTAATCCGAGTTTACATTATATCTATCTAGCTATCCGCTTTCTGACTGTCTATCGTCTATCATCATTTTCTAACTTATCTATATATCATAATTTTTTCAGCATAAAAAAGTTGATTTCTTTCACAAAAAATATGGATAAGGAAATACGAAAATATTTCTCATAGATTCCAGAAAGTTGCAAAATAAACATAACAACAAATATTCTAAAATTACATTTTGGCAAAAAATGGTTGGATATACGTATAAACTATTGCCAGTGAATACAACTTCATTTGAAACATCTGTTTATAACTAATGTACAGAGTAGATATTTTCTTGAGATATTATAAATAAACATATTTAGAGAAAAGCCTGTCTTTATACACAATTAATTTTATTGTAGATGGATGATACTGAAATATAAAGCAAACATTTGGAACCATGTTGTAAACACAACATATCTACTTGGAAGAATTATACATGGGTACATATCCACACACAACCATTATTTGGGGGATGAAGCACAAGTAATCGAAATATAATAGAGGCAGTCCTTGACTTAGGACTATTCATTTTATTCATTCTTAGGATCACCCTTTGCGAACTTCTGACAAGCAAAATCACTGGGGAAATCAGATTCCCTTAACAACTCTGTTGCTAATTTAACTGCAGAGATTCACTTAACAACTCTGACAAGAAAGATAATAAAATGAGGTAAAACACATTTAACAACTGTCTTGTTTAGCGATTGACATTTTGGGCTCAAGGACTACCTGTACATGTATTCAGTTTTTTGTATGTTGATGATATAATAACTATATACACCATGTTTTTCGGAGTATAAGACGCACCAGGAATATAAGACACACCTTAGTTTTTGTTGTGATTCCGTCTGAGGCCACTCAGGGAACGGCTGATCCTCTGCCGGCTTCCTACTCAGAGGGGGAGGATGAGGAACAGGAGGTTCAGGCAGACGGGGAGGAGGAATCTCAGGCTGAGGGAGAGGGAGGACAGCCAGAGTCCCCCGAGAGGGAGCTCTCCCCAGCAAGCAGCCTGGATTCCTTAGATGAAAATGCACAAGCAATAATCGATCTCCGGCAGAGAAGAGCAACACAACGAAGGGGACAATTAGCCAGGTACTTTCAGCACTAAAGAGGCAACAGCTGGGTTTGGGTGTGGTGCTCTCTGGAAAGGCTGAAAAGGCAGACCAACCCTTCCTGGCTTGTGGAGTATTATCTTTGGGAGTCCTGGGACCTGGCTGTGATCTTTGGCGTCTTGGAATTCTGGTTTGTGACTTTGAATACTGAAACCTTGGGGGGAAAAGGTGTGGGTCTTATTCTCTACAGTGGTGGGTGTGCCAGCAAGAAGTCTGCTGTATTGTCTGGCCATCAGGACTCTGCTGTGAAGTCTCATAGCCTGCCTGTTGGGAAGAACAGGTTTTTCTCTGTGTTTATTTTTCAAACTATAAAGTGCTTTTGCTTTTACCAGCGTGTCTGGCTGCTTTTTTCAGTTGGTGTTGAAGTCTGGGGGCACCCAGACAGAACAGTTTTTGGGGAGGAAAATAGGGAAAAGAATCTGCTTACCAGGTATTCATCTGGCTAGTGTCCTTAGTCTGGTCAGCTGCAGCACATTATCTTACTCCTGGTTAAGGGCTTAAAAAAATTATTCTGAGAGACTAGCAATTAAAGCTTGCAGGCCAGTAAGAGCTGGGAACATCATTAGCACCTGGAAAGAAACAGTCTGAGCAAGTAGAGCTATGGAAAAAGCCCTGCAAAGGCTTAGGGCTTGGAAAGCATTCTTCATTGCAGAGAGTAGCCATGAAAGATCTTGCAAGCGGGTAAGAGCTGGGAACATCTTTAGCACCTGGTTTGGGCTGGAAAGAAACATTTGGAGCAAATAGAGAATGAAAAAAATAATAATCAAAGACAGGGTTTGGAAAACATTCTTTCCAGAGAGTAACAATGAAAGAGCTTGCAAGGTGGTAAGGGCTGGGAACATTGTTAGCACCTGGTTATGGCTGGAAAGAAACTTACTCAGAGCAAGTTAGAGTAATGGAATAACCCCTGCAAACACTTAGGGCTTGGAAATCATCCTTCACAGAGAGTAATAATGAAAGAGCTTGGATTATTATTTTTTATTATTATTTATTACATTTGTATGCTGCCCCTCTCCGTAGACTTGGGGCGGCTCACAACAATAACAAAGAGAATGTAAGAACAAATCTAATAATTTAAAAAACACTAAAAACCCCATTATTAAAAGCAAGCATACACACAAACATACCATGTATAAACTGTATAGGCCTGGGGGAGATGTCTCAGTTCCCCCATGCCTGACGGCAGATATGGGTCTTATAAACTTTACGAAAGGCAAGGAGGGTGGGGGCAGTTTTGATCTCCGGGGGGAGCTGGTTCCAGAGGGTCGGGTTATTATCAGCCTCTTTTAGGGAGGAAAAAGGTGCATCTTATACACTGAAAAATACGGTAATTTCTTTGATGGATTTATTTTTCTAATTTGCTCAATGAATATATTTAAAAAATCTCTAATTTTGGTTTTAGCCAATTTAGATAGAATTTAATATTATTTATTATAATTCTGATCTTATTGCCAAGGCTTTTTGACTATCGTCATTACAATCTCAGATATTTAAAAGCATGGTGAGAGTAAATCCAGCCACCCCAAACACCATTGTTCTCTTCCACTTCCTAAAACTGTTAGCAGAGGGTGATGTTGTAAACTGCCTAATTGATAAAGCATATTTACCTAAACCAACAGTCAGTTCCACAAGTAGCTCTTAATAATTGGAAATATTATTCCTCAAATAGATTGATCCTTGCTCAGCCTGTACAGCGAGAGAGCGAGAAGCAGGAAATGAGGAAAAACATCAGTCAGGAGGAATACAGATTAATCATGAGCTGATTCTCAATCTCAGAGAGGTTTGATCGAGTTTGTTTGAACATTGGATACATCATTGATAAATTCTGGATAAGGTAATTTTCAAGATGCTACACCAGCAACCGAAAGACTAAGGTTCTGGTTCACCATCAATCATGAAATATCACTGGATGATTTTAGTTTTTGTTGTAGGGAAAACTATAGGAGGTAGTACCTCAATATTATTATCCATCCATCCGTTTATCTGTCTGTCTATCACCTAATAAATGCATAATATTAATAATTAATTAATAATTAAACCTGCCTTCCATTGAGGACCTGTATACTGCACGAGTCAAAAAGAGGGCGGGGAAAATATTTACTGACCCCTCACATCCTGGACACAAATTGTTTCAACTCCTACCCTCAAAACATTGCTACAGAGCACTGCACACCGAGACAACTAGACACAATAACAGTTTTTTTTCCGAACGCCATCACTCTACTAAACAAATAATTCTCTCAACACCGTCAGACTTTCTACTAAATCTGCACTTCTATTCTACTAGTTTTTCTCATCATTCCTATCACCCATTTCCTCCCATGTTGACTGTATGACTGTAACTTGTTGCTTATGTCCTAAGATTTTTATTAATATTGCTTCTTCATTGCTTATTTCACCCCTATGACAATCATTAAGTGTTGTACCACATGATTCTTGACAAATGTATATTTTATTTTACGCTGAGAGCATATGCATCAAGACAAATTCCTTGTGTGTCCAATCACACTTGGCCAATAAAAAAATCTATCTATATTTCAAGAAGTCTATTTAATCTTAGAAGAGTGTCATTCTAGTATCTTTGTCTTCATCGTTAAGCATAAAAACAAATTTATTCAAGACAAATAATGGAAAGATAAAGGATTTAGAGATTTGTTAAAAGAAAGCATTACTGCTGAGTGGATTTTGCAGAAGGATTTAAGTTTCAATTTACCAAGAGAAGATAATATTTGTAGCTCAGGGTTGAACTGTTAGTCCTTGGTGTTCTCTGAGCTTAGATGTTTTTCTTGCGATTGTTTCATTCCCCAACTAGGTAGTATAATCTTTACTGAATCATTATACTTTACACTAGTTGAGTAATGAAACATGTTGAGGAAAACAACCAAGCTCAGAGAGCCAAAGAGGTCTCAAATGAGTAAAATTCAAGAATTTCTTTGTTACTCATTTATATTTTATTTATTAAGATTATGAAAAAATATTTAAAGAATGATGTGCATTTATTCCCTTTAAAAGCTAGGATTATAACCAATATGTTATAAAGCTCTTATAAATATTTCAAGTTTTCCTTGAAAGCTCAAAGGGGAGAAAATATGGGATCCATACCTAATGAATCTTATTGACTGTTTACTGCATACAATTCCTTTTAAAACCACCACACCACTCAATAAAATTAAATTATAAAAACTGTAACTTTTAAAGTTTATGTTAGTTGGGTAACAAGGTGATTTACACATATTACTGTTGTTGCTGGCAATGGTGATGATAATCAATTCTTTTCACTGAAAGTTTCTGCAGAAATTGGGAGAGTCACTGAATAATTTTTCACTAAGAGTCAGGTATATTGTTATATTTCCAAATGACTATAAACTGCTACAGCTTAAGAAATTGATGTGATTCATTTTAGCCATTATACTTGCAAGTGAAAATAGAGAATATATCCAATCTGCACTCATAAGCCATTTCCGTCCTTTACTCATACACTCTAACTCTAAGTTAGACCTAAGAATAACCTGCTCTGAATGAGATACTTTTGTCAAAAGTTTGAAAAGATTGTACAATATTTCCATGACTACCCCCTTCAACTTTCCATTCTTTAAATAGAAAGAAAACAATCTAGCTCAGAGACTATCAAGACTTATTTATTTATTGGATTTGTATGCCGCTCCTCTCCGTAGACTCAGGGCGGCTAACAACAGTAATAAAAACAGCATATAAACAATCCAATATTAAAACAGTTAAGAACTCTTATTATAAAACCAAACATACATACAGATATACCATGCATAAAATTGTAAAGGCTTAGGGGGAAAGATTATCTCAGTTCCCCCATGCCTGGCGGCAGAGGTGGGTTTTAAAAAGCTTACCAAAGGCAAGGAGGGTGGGGGCAATTCTAATCTCCGGGGGGAGTTGGTTCCATAGGGCCGGGGCCACCACAGAGAAGGCTCTTCCCCTGGGTCCGGCCAAGCGACATTGTTTAGTTGACGGGACCCGGAGAAGACCCACTCTGTGGGACCTAACTGGTCTCTGGGATTCATGCGGCAGAAGGCGGTTCCTGAGATAGTCTGGTCTGGTGCCATAAAGGGCTTTATAGGTCATAACCAACACTTTGAATTGTGACCGGAAACTGATCGTCAACCAATGCAGACTGCAGACTGTTGGTGTAACATGGGCATATTTGGGAAAGCCCATGATTGCTCTCGCAGCTCCATTCTGCACGACCTGAAGTTTCCGAACACTTTTCAAAGGTAGCCCCATGTAGAGAGCATTACAGTAGTCGAGCCTCAAGGTGATGAGGGCATGAGTGACTGTGAGCAGTGACTCCCGGTCCAAATAGGGCCACAACTGGTGCACCAGGTGAACCTGGGCAAACGTCCCCCTCGCCACAGCTGAAAGATGTTTCTCTAATGTGAGCTGTGGATCGAGGAGGACGCCCAAGTTGCGGACCCTCTCTGAGAGGGTCAATAATTCCCCTCCCAGGGTGATGGACGGACGGATGGAATTGTCCTTGGGAGGCAAAACCCACAGCCACTCCGTTTTGCAATTTTGATCTACAAATATTCTGTTCTATCAGACGTATCGCCCAATAGTTCTTGGGGTACTTTGCATATCAATCAAGAGTTACAATCACTATACTAATTAAACAAATATTTTATTAACTATTTTATTAATTTATCTTTGTTAATTTTTAAAAGTTAAATAAAAAACTATTTATTTATTTATTTATTCAATTTTTATGCCGCCCTTCTCCTTAGATTCAGGGTGGTTTACAACATATTAGCAATAGTATTTTTTAACAGAGCCATCATATTACCCCCACAAACTGGGTCCTCCTTTTACCCACCTCAGAAGGATGGAAGGCTGAGTCAACCTTGAGCCGGTGATGAGATTTGAACCGCTGACCTACAGATCTACAGTCAGCTTCAGTGGCCTGCAGTACAGCACTCTACCTGCTGTGCCATCCCGGGCAGTGTTGCCTCTAATTTTTTTTCGGGGTGAGCGGAAAAGTATAGTGTCTGAGCGGCAGTCCCTTTGGCACTGGGCGGCATATAAGTATAAATAAATAAATAAATAAAGTAAGTAAGTAAGTAAGTGTGGGCGTGCGCTATCACACATGAGCAAGTTCTTGCATCCATAATTCTATCCTTTCTATGTCTTCCTCCCTCTTTCCTCCCTCCCACTTTCCTTTCTATCTATCTCTCCCTCCCTCTTTTCTTTCTATCTTTCCCTCCCTCTTTCCTTTCTATCTCTCCCTCCCTCTTTCCTTTCTATCTCTCCCTCCCTCTTTCCTCCCTCCCCTTTTCCTTTCTATCTCTCCCTCCCTCTTTCCTCCCTCCCTTTTTCCTTTCTATCACTCCCTCCCTCTTTCCTTTCTATCTTTCTTTCCCCCTGCCTTTCTCCAAGCCCTTCCTTTTCCCTCTCCCTAACTACCCCCTTCTCCCTCCTTTCTATCTCTTCCTCCCCCTTTCTCTCTCCCTTCCTTCATCTTTCATTCCCTCTCTCTCCATCCCTCTTCCTTTCTCTCTTCCTTCTTCCCTCTCTTTTTTGTTCTTTCTCTCTCCCTCCTTCCCTCCCTCTATGTCTTTCCCTCCCCCTTCTTCCCCCCTCTCTTTCTCTCTCTCTTGCTTTCTTTCCCTGTCTTTCTCTCTTGCTTACTTTCTCGCTTTCTTTCTCATTCTCTCTCCCCTCCTTTCTCTCTCTCTCTCTTTCTCTCTCGTTCACCACGCCGGCAACAGAGAGAAAAAGAGAGAGAGAGAGAGAGAGAGATGGAGAGAGAGTGGAGGGCGCCGTTGTCTTCGCCTCTGCCCGGCGGCTCTGCAGCGAAGAGGAAACAGTCGCGCACTGCCTCCCGGGAGCCCGGCCGACTTTTGGAGCCGTTTTGTTTTCGGCCGGGCGGAGGCAGCGCGCGGAGGCGAAGACACAGTGCCCGGCCACGCTCCGCCTCCCGGGAGCCCAGCTGAAAACAAAACGGCTCCAAAAATCATCCGGGCTCCCGGGAGGCGGAGCGTGGCCGGGCACCGTGTCTTCGCCTCCGTGCGGCTCTGCAGCGAAGAGGAAACAGTCGCGCACTGCCTCCCGGGAGCCCGGCCGACTTTTGGAGCCATTTTGTTTTCAGCCGGGCGGACTGCAGCGCAAAACAAGAAGAAAAGATCAGCTGTGAGGCGTGCCTCCCCCCCGCCTTTCCACGGGATCTTTTCTTCTTATTTTGCGGTGCGCTCCGTCCGGCTGGAGCTTCTCTTGTGGCGGCCGCGTGTGAGCTTTGGGGCCCGGAGGGAGGAAGGGTGGACGGCGGCAGCGGGAGGACGGTGGCGGCAGCGGGCAATAGCGGCGGCCAGAACAGAGGCACCGACGTGGCGTCTGGACATGTTAGACAGCGTACATGCTGGCGTTGCGTTGGGCATGGGGCTGGAGCCTCCGTCCCAGCCCAGCCAGGAGGCAAGTGCCAGCCAGGCAACGCCAGCATGTACGGCGTATAGCAACACGTCCAAACGCTGCATCGGTGCCTCTGTCCTGGAGTTTGCAGCCGACCACCGTACCGCCGTCTCATGGCTACTGCCCGCCCTGGTGCCGGTGCCGCCACCCTCCCGCTGCCGCCCTCCTCCGGGCCCCAAAGCTCACACGCGGCCGCCGCAAGGGAAGCTCGAGCCGGGCGGAGTGCAGCGCAAAACAAGAAGAAAAGGTCAGCTGTGAGGCGCGCCTTCCCCCCGCCTTTCCGTGGGACCTTTTGTTCTTATTTTGCGGTGCGCTCTGCCAGGCTGGAGCTTCCCTTGTGGCGGGCGCGTATGAGCTTTGGGGCCCGGAGGGAGGAAGGGTGGCCGGCGGCAGCAGCGGCACTGTGACTAGCTGTGGGGCAGCGGCAAGGTGGTCAGCTGTGAGGCAGCTACTCCTGGTGCTGCTGCTGCCGGCCATCCACCCTTCCTCCCTCCGGGCCCCAAAGCTCATACGCGGCCCCCGCAAGGGAAACTCCAGCCAGGCGGAGCGCTGCAGCTGCCGGAAAAGTCGGAAGGCACAAGTAAGAGGGCCCCATGGAAAGGTAACACGCCCGGTCGTCGGCACCCCCCCAGGCTTAGAGGCCTAGAACACTCACACACACACACACCGAGGCACCCGGTCGGCGGCAACCTCCCCCCTCCACACACACACCGAGGCTTAGAGGCCTAGCGGTGGGCTGCGCCACCTGCCCTCTTACTTTGCTGCGTCACTCTCGGCAGTCGGCGGGTGGCGGCAACCCCACACACGCACACCGACGAGGCACCCGGTCGGCAGCAACCCACACACACACACACACCGAGGCTTAGAGGCCTAGCGGTGGGCTGCGCCACCAGCCCTGCCTCACCCGTCTCAGCAGTCCGGCGGCAACCCCCACCCCACCGAGGCTTAGAGGCCCGATTTTCTTACCTTATCCGACATCAGCTAAACAACCGTTTGGCTGCCGGAGGGCGGGGAGGAGAAAATCCAGGATTTAAGGGGCGGGGAAGAAAGCAGGCCTGCTGTGATTGGCCACTTTGCACTTTGTTTCCCGCCTTTGCTTAAGGAACTGTTGCTGCCCTATGTTGTAGAGCAGCAACCGTTCTGATTTCAAATTCCAGCACGGAGGTCGGTCCTCCGCGCTAAATTTGAAATTCCCGGGCCGACGAGTAGAAACCTCTGCGCTATAGCCGACTGCGCAGCTTACAGGGAACTATGTCTTTAAGGTTTCCTTGAATATCGAGATGCTATATGTGTCATGGCTCTTCACATATCCTCAATGTGGCTCAGTTGAAATTTTCTAAGAAGCCCAGTTTCTGATTTAGGTTGTCTGGCTTATTTGAATCCTATGACAATCACTAAGTGTTGTACCTCATGATTCTTGACAAATGTATCTTTTATTTTACGTACACTGAGAGCATTTGTACCGAAGACAAATTCCTTGTGTGTCCAATCACACTTGGCCAATAAAGAATTCTATCCACCTGTCTGTTAATACAATGTACCGTATTTTTCGCTCTATAAGACGCACCTGCTGATAAGACGCACCTAGATTTTAGAGGAGGAAAATAGAAAAAAAATATTTTAAGCCAAAAAGGGGAGAGGAAGAGAGGAAGGAATGAAAGAAGGGAGTGAGGGAGGAAAGAAGGGAGGAAGGAAAAGGAAAGCAAGAAATGGAGGGAGGAAAGGAAGGAAGGAAGGAAAGAAAGAAAGGGGGAAGGGACAGGAACAGAGGAAGGAAGCAAGGAAACTTATGAAAGGGGAGAGTAAGAGAGGAAGGACTGAAGGGAGGGAGGGAGGGAAGAAGGTAGGAAGGAGAAAGAAAAGAAGAAATAGAGGAAGGGAAGGTAAAAGAGAGAAAGAAAAAGAGCAAGAAAGAAAGCAAAAAAGAGAGAAAGAAAGAAAATGAAAGAGAAATAAAAATAGAGAGGGGGAATGAAAGAAATGGAAGGAGGGAAGGAAGGAGAGAAAGCAAGAGAAAGAAAGAAAGCAAGAGAAAGAAAAAAGAATGAAAGAGCAAGAGAGCAAGAGAGAAAAAGAAAGAAAGAAAGAAAGAAAGAAAGGCAACTTCAAAGAAAGGCTCACTGAGCATCTCTCACTCTATCTCTCTTTCTATCCCTCTTTCTTTCTTTCTCTTCCTTTCTCTCTCCTCTTCCTTTATCTCCTCTCTCTCCCTCCCTCTCTCTTTCTCTCTCTCCCTCTCTTGCTATCTCTCCCCCCTCTCCCTCTCTCTTTCTCTCCCCCCTCTCCCCCCTCTCCCTCTCTCTTTCTCCCTCTCCCTCTCTTTCTCTCTCTCCCCCTCTTTCTCTCTCTTCTTCTCACTTTCTCTCTCTTGTTTTCTTTCTGTCTCTTTTGCTTTCTCTCTCTCTCTCACTCTTTCTCTCTTTTTTTCTTTCTCACGCTCTTTCTTTCTCTTGTTCTCTCTCTCTTGCTATCTCTTTCTCTCCCCCCCTTTCTCTCACTCTCTCTTTCTCACTTTCTCTCTATCTTGCTGTCTGTTGCTCTCACTCACTCTCGTTCTCTCTCCGTTCTTCTCAGCGGTGACGGGGCCGGTGAAGGTGATATTCAATGTCGGGGGCGCTCGGGCGGTTGCGCGCGCTCCCTATCTCCCTGCTAGCCCACTCGGAATATTCAAAATAAGAAAAACCTTTGCCGGCAAAGGCTTTTCTTATTTTGAATATTCCGAGTGGGCTAGCAGGGAGATAGGGAGCACGCGCAACCGCCCATGCGCCCCCGACATTGAAGACCTCCGCTGAGAAAAGCCGAGAGGAAATGCCGGCAAAGGCTTTTCTCAGCGGAGGTCTTCAATGTCGGGGGCGCACAGGCGGTTGCGCGCGCTCCCTATCTCCCTGCTAGCCCACTCGGAATATTCAAAATAAGAAAAACCTTTGCCGGCAAAGGCTTTTCTTATTTTGAATATTCTGAGTGGGCTAGCAGGGAGATAGGGAGCGCGCGCAACCGCCCGTGCGCCCCCGACATTGAAGACCTCCGCTGAGAAAAGCCTTTGCCGGCATTTCCTCTCGGCGTCAAGGAGGCTCAGCGGCGGGCGGAGAGAGGGAAGGGGGGCAGCGGGGTCCCTCCTGGCCTTGGCGGGCCGCCCGACCCTTCCCACCTCCTGCAAATGCGGCAGGCGGCGGGGGAAGAGCGAGGAGCAGGTTCTGGCGGGCGCGGGGCTTGGCTGGCTGGCTGGCGGGGGGAGCACCGCTGGTGGTGCGGAGGGGGCCAGGCAGCAGCTAGCCAGCCAGCCGGCGGGATGGCGCTTCCGAGTTCGCAGCCTCCCCCCCTCCCTGCCTGCATCTTCGCTCCATAAGACGGGGCTGATTTTTCTTCCTACTTTGGGAGGAAAAAAACTGTGTCTTATGGAGCGAAAAATACGGTATATAACTATTTTGGTTATAATGCAATACACATATACCAACAATGTATGTTTGAAAAATGTTCTTTTAAGGGCAATGAGGCAATTGGCCATTAGAGGAAGCCAGCAGAGTTCCTCTTGGGGGAGTATTATTGCTTAGATACTGTGTGTATAGGAATTGTATGCTGATACCTGGTTTGTATATGATAGTTTGATTTATATGTGTATGATTTGGACTGTACAAAGACTACTCTACTGAATAACTAAATAATACACATAGTCTAGTTGTATTAGTCTTGTTTATTGGCTGAATATTCCATAGCTGCCACATATACTATGTAAATATTTTCCACGTACATACCTGAACCTCTGAAACTGTAACCAAAAAGGCAGGGAGAAGCCTCTGTGGGGCCTCTCTAGGAATCTCCTGGGAGGAAACAAGCCCTCCACCCTCCCTGTGTTTTCCCCAATCTCACACATTATTTGCTTTTACATTGATTCCTACAGAAATCACAAATGGGAACCCAACTAATGGGAACATCTGCAATTCCTACAGTTAAAATAAAATGCTGCTTCGTCTGAAACAAAAAAAACCAAAACTCTTGGGGAGACAGCACCAGATTCCAGGCTCATTCCCAGCATGATACACTTCCTTAATGAAAATTGTGCTGATCAACTTTTGCTACCAGATTATATTTCACATGGAGCCTAGTTTCTTGATTCTCCTAGACTAGATCAGCACTTTTCAACTCGGAACCTTAAGCTATGCGGACTTAACTCCTGGAATTCTGGGAGTTCAAGTCCACACGAAGGATGGGTTTCTCCCAGTTCAGATTGTCTCTCCCGACCCGGTAGTGACTTGCGAGTGACCACTGAACTGGATTGGCTGGTGTACCAGTCCATGGGCACCACCATCATTTTGGGGGATTTTTTTTGTGATTTTCTTATTCTTTGAAGGTTTTTCCTGTTCTGCTGCTTGTAAAAGCACCTGCCCCCCAGGGTTTAAGCTGACCTTTATTCCTTAGTCCAAAGCACAGCTGATCATCTCCTCAGCTGTGTTTTGGGCCAATTCCAGCTACTGAGCATGCGTGGAAGCCAAATTGCATGAGGGAACATGCGTGCACATTAAGTTAGCATGTTAAATGTTAAAGTTCATGACAGTTTTCTACAATTAGAAAAAGGCTGAACAAGTATGATTTCTTTGAAAGGGTTGCAGAAGAAAGTCTCTTCTCTCTCAAAAGAAAATGGCAGCAAGGTTAGATTTGCAGAGTTGCATCTGAACAAATCAGCAGACTCCAGGGCCATTTTCTTTTTGACAGATGAGACAAAGTAGAGAGACCTGTCCATAATGCCATGTTTGGTGAAAACCAAATACAGAATATCAGCAGAAACAATATGTGCTGGTTAGAGTCCTGATCTGGACCCTTCAAATTTTCTCGTGTACTCTGTTATTTGTTCAATGTGTATAAGAAGATTGTCTTTGTATGTAAGGATGGGAAGAACTAAAGATCTATAAGGACATTAGTTTTTGTCATACGATAAGAATTTCATTTATTTGTTTATTATCTGTTTAATTGGTTATCATGATTTTTGCAGTCATAATTAGGAATCTTTAGCTATGGTGCTGAGTTGCAATAAATTCAAAAATAGACAAAGAGCATTTTCACTGCAGTGAACAAGTCAAACTTTATTGGTGGAAAAACCCAAAACCAAAGGAAGAAAACTTATTTCAGGAAAGCTCTGAGAAAACCTTGACAGCTAGGCAAAGGAATTTTTTTAATGGTACCAGCTAGCATGCTTATCCCTTTGATGATCTCATACAATACTGTCTGTTCCTGAGAACATGAACTTTCCCTGAGCTTTCCCCAGGCCTAGAAATGTAGGCCTAGAAATCCTGTACTGCAAAGCCTGTGCAAAAAGCTTATGCTAGCATAATGTGAACTAAGCACCAATGTGCGGCTTGCCATGTCTGGGCATGCTCAACCATACGGCCTTTGACCTGCGCAAGGAATACTACATGTCCATTCTTTTTATTTATTAAAATGTTGAAGTGGCTTTGCAATCATGGGTACTTGGTAGTGTGGAAAAGTGAAGGAACTGATTTAGAAGCGCGTAGCTGGTTCCATAAAGCAGGATTACAATGAATAAAACAACAGCCTGCTATTGATATAGCTAAAGTAAAAATAAGATACATAATGATTTGGTGAAAATAAGGCCAATCAGGAAGCCTAAAAATCCAGGCCTACCTGTACTGCAAAGCCTGTGCAAAAAGCTCATGCTAGCATAATGTTAACTAAGTACCCATGTGCGGCTTCTGGCCATATCTGTGCATGCCCAACCACATGGACTTTGACCTACACAAGGAATACTACAAAAAGGACCAGCTATTTAATATGTAGAGATGGAAAAAGAATATAATATATCTGTAATTAACCAAGACTTTGAGTCTGCAATTTTGTCTTAAATATTTAACAGGAAGGGCAACATTATTTTTTCCCTAGAATAATTTGAAAGTGGTTTCTTTTCTTCCACTCAACTTCTTGGAAACCAGCTTTGCGAAGAAGCACATTAAACTCAGATGGTGATCGTTCTCTCCCTTCAGTGTAGAGCAACATTATCAGGGAATACATGTGGGCTGCTAATGACCCTCTTCTATCTTCATCAAGGAACATTTCCAATATTAGGACACCACCACCTGTTTTGAAATATATTTCAAAATATATATTTGGAGATGAGAAAATACTGCTATAATACTTATTTCAACATCCCAATGAATATTACATAATATTTTGAAAATACCCAAATTTTATGTTATGAATCTTTCTTTCAAATATGTTATATTTATTCTTGCCAACAGACAATACAAACCAATTTGTTGTTGTTATTGTTCTTCTTGGATAGGTTGTCAATTTGCAGATATTTTAAGTACAGTGGTCTCCAAGGCTTTCCTCAGTTTTTTTCTAGACCATGTAAAGCTTTTCCTTGCTAAAATTCTGTTTGTGTTTCATTACATTATATTATAAAGGTAAAGGTTCCCCGTGTCCAGTTATGTTTGATTCTGGAGTGGTATTCATCTGTTTCCTAGCCAAGGAAACCAGCATTGTGGAAAGATACTTCCATGGTCAAATGGCCAACTGCAAATAATGCTGTTACATTCCCATTGATGTGGTATCTAATTACCCAGTTGCATTTGCATGCTTTTGAACTGCTGGGTTGGCAGGAGCTGGAGCAAGTAACAGGAGCTCACACCATTGTGTGACACTCGGGTTTCAAACTCTGGCTGTCAGTTTTCCAAGTAATTTTTAATTTTATTTTTATTTTTAAATATACATCAATATCAATGCATGAACATTGTGACTTCTGGGTATAATTGTTTTTGATACAAACAACAACATTAATCAAAATTATATAATCTTAGCATTGATATACAGTGGTACCTCGACATACGAATTTAATTCATGCCAGAGCCGACCTCGTATGTCAATCAATTCGTATCTCGAACGAATGCATTTAGATTTGGCTTTTCGTGCCGAGATAACTGGAAAAAATGGAATTCTTGCGCCACCTAGTGGACTATCGGCTTGTATCCCGAATTTGAGCTCAGGTGTCGAACAGAAATTTTACTTGCGTCTCAGCTCATAACTTGGAATACTCGCATGTGGAGCAGCTCGTATCTAGAGATACTACTGTACATGTTTGTTTTAGAGTAGTTAATTCAATATTTCAATGTTCCATTTAAATGCCAATAACTGTATTAAGCATATGCAGTGGTACCTCTACTTACGAACTTAATTCGTTCCGTGAGCAGGTTCATAAGTAGAAAAGTTCATAAGAAGAAGCAATTTTTCCCATAGGAATCAATGTAAAAGCAAATAGTGCATGTAAACCCATTAGCAAAATCCAAAACTTTAGAAGCAAGGCGAATGGAGGGTGGGGAGAGGCAGAGAAAGTGGACATATAGAGGGAGAAATAGGAATGGGTGGTTGGACAAGCTCTAAAAGGTAAAAGGGGACGTATAGAGGGAGAAATAGAAGGGGGGCTTGGACAAGCACCAAAAAGGAACGTATTGAGGGAGAAATAGGAATGGGTGGTTGGACAAGCAGCAAATAGAAGGGGGGGGCTTGAACAAGAACCAAAGGGGGACGTATTGCCTCAGGCTTTAGCCATAAAAGGCTTTAGCCATACGTCCTTTTTACAGAGACAAAACTTTTGGTGCTTGACAATTGCAATGTATAACTATGAAAGATGGTCCATAAGGAAGGCTGAGCACCAAAGAATCAAGCCTTTGAACTATGGTGCTGGAGGAGACTCCTACAAATCCCTTGGACTGCAAGATGATCAAACCGGACAGTCTTAGAAGAGATCAACCCTGACTTCTCTTTAGAAGGCCAGATCTTGAAGATGAAACCCAAATACATTGGCCACCTAATGAGAAGAACACCCTAATGCTGGTAAGGATTGAAGGCAAAAGAAGGGGATGATAGAAAATGAGCTGGCTGAAACAGTCAATGTAAGATTTAATGGACAGGAAGGCCTGGAGGAATGTTGTCCCTGGGTTTGCGATGGATTAGACATAAATTCACAGATATTTTTTGAACCATCTTTCAACCTCCAAGAAAAAGAAGATATAGCTGGAAGAATCACTCTGGACCCACATTTTTTCAGTATTGCAGCTGAATAAAATATGCTAAGATGCTAGTTGAAGGCCCAGGAGCACTGGATGCAGAAATGACACTAAATTTAGGGGAGTTCAAAATGTGAGCCATGTATGAACTTTGTGAGTTCCTTACCAGATTTAACTTTCTGTGTGTAACTGGGTGGAGGAGGGAATAAAAGGAGGGCTTGGGAGCAAGTGGCGGAGACAGAGGAAAAAGAGGATAAGAGAAGCTTTTGAAAGCAGAATCTAAAAAGAGTTTAAGTTTTGTCTCTGTAAACTAAATTGGGATGGAATTCAAGCCCATCAGAAAATGCTGAGATGTTGTTTTGTGAGAATGTGAGAACATATTGCAGCCTTGAGAGGCTGTTACAATTAGAAATGTAGCTAAGTAACGTTTGAATGCTGACTCCTTTTGAAGATAACTTTTGTTTCTTTAAACTCATCGAAATTCATAGCGTTAGATGAAAATGTAACACTATGGAAAGGAATGTCTCTGCTGTGTTTGCTTAGAAACAGCCGGCCGGTTAGAGCCGTGCGATTGGCGTCCCTATCCAAGGTTCTGATAGGGCGCTTTCCATAGTTACTTTGTAAGCGGGAAAGTTACTGTGTATTGATTGGTTCCTGCCTCAGCCTGCAGTGCTATATAACTCTGTATGTATTTGAATGTTCTCTCTAAGCCTGTACCTGCCTGGCTGGCATGCATTCCATATTAAATCTATCAGTTACCTAAGGCCTCCTCTGTTTTACTGGCGACGAGGATTCTAGCCATTTCTTCGGAGAATTCTATGCTTGGACTCTGTAAGTAAGTGAAGATGTCAGTGCAGCTTACTTTCGCCCCCTTCAATCCCCAAGGGGAGATGTGGGACTCCTATGTCGCCCGTTTCGATTGCTTCTTAATCTCCAATGGGTACACGGAGATTTCCGGGGATAGGAAAAGATCGTATTTCCTGGGGTTTTGTGGCCCCGAGATGTTTGAAACTGCCCGCGCATTGTTTGCCCCTACTTCGATCCACGACGTTTCGTGGGATGACTTTTTAAAAACATTGCAGGACCATTATGCCCCAGCTCCCTCACGGTGTGCACGGCGCTATAAATTTTATCAGCGGAACCAAGCCGAGGGGGAATCTATAAACGACTATGTGGCCGCCCTTCGCCGAGCGGCATTGTATTGCGAATTCGCTGACCTGAACGATTACCTCCTTGACAGGCTTGTAATTGGGGTGAGAGATGGTCGTCTTAAGCGGCGTCTCCTGGCCATTAGGGATCTGACATTCCAAGCGGCGCTAGCGGAGGCTCGTGCGTTTGAGCTGTCAACGCAGTCGCTTGCAGCCATGGACAGCGCCGTGAATGTCACCCACAAGAGTGCTGTTTCCATGGATAAGGCCGCCGTTCTTCCTGAAGAGGAAGGCATTCTTGGGGCAGAGGAGGAGGAGGTGTGCAAATTGGCAGTGAATAGGAACCGAGATGCTCCTTCCACACGACCCCGGCCGCCCCAGTCACCTTGTCGGGGGTGTGGGGGTAATCATCTGAGGTCCTCCTGCCCTTCCCGTGATTCAGTGTGTTGGCACTGCGGTGCCAAGGGGCACCTTTCCAGGGTCTGCCGTTCTCGCAGAGTTTCCACAGCCACGACCCGGGAGCAACGAGAGCCCCAAAGTTTCACTCCCCGATGGCAGAGGAAATTCCCTCCAAACCGGCGGGAGGATTGCAACGCTATCTATAGCCGGCCACGTTTGGCTACCACTTTTGTAAAGGAGATATCTAATTCGGCGGAGAAGATTTCGTTGGAGGTCCAGTTGGGAAGCTCGAGGTGCCCAATGCAAGTGGACACTGGATTTGCTCACTCCCTAGTTTCGTGGGCAACATTGAAGCGCTGTTTCCCAACTATCAGCAGAGGTCGCCTGTTTCCATGTGCTGTGCAACTGAAGGACTACCAAGGGGCACCAATTCCTGTCCTGGGGGAGGGTCGTTTTCCAGTCCGTTTCAAAACTTTTGTGGGCAAATTGCCTCTGATTGTAATTAATGGGCCGTTCTCTAACCTTTTAGGATTGGACTGGTTCAAGGCATTGGGACTCTCTGTCATTGGGGTAAATGCTGTCAGTGATATGGGGAGGTTTGAGGTTCTAGCACAGGAATTTCCGACAGTATTTGATGGCCAGTTGGGCTGTTATACGGGAACCCCGATTTCATTTGGGTTAAATCCACAAGTACCGGCGGTTCGTTTAAAAGCCCGCCGGGTGCCCATTCCTCTTCGGCCGAAAGTGGATGAGGAGCTGGATAGGCTAATTGCCCAGGGGGTGCTAGAGCCGGTGGATCAGGCCAAATGGGAAACCCCGGTGGTTATTGCTTTTAAGGGGGATGGGGGAATTAGGCTGTGTGGGGACTACAAATGTTCCATTAACAAAGCATTGGCACATCACTCATATCCGCTGCCAGTGGTGCAACAGCTGCTGCATACCCTGGGAAAGGGTCGGGTGTTCGCGAAGCTTGATCTCTCTCAGGCTTATCAGCAGCTCCCCGTCGACCCCCTAGCTGCGGAAGCGCAGTCAATCATCACCCACCGGGGGGTCTTCAAGTGTCACCGTTTACAATTTGGGGTCTCCATTGCCCCAGGGATATTCCAGGGCCTGATTTCATTTCATTTATTTCATTTATTGGATTTATATGCCGCCCCTCTCCGAAAACTCGGGGCGGCTGATGGAAAGGTTGCTATATGGGCTCGAAGGAACTGTGCCATATTTTGACGATGTCCTGGTGTCGGGGAGTTCCACAGACGAGTTGATGGCACGAGTAAGGATGGTTTTGTCCAAGTTTAGGGACGCGGGACTTAAACTGAAGGAAAAGAAGTGTGTCTTCGGAGTCCCGAGGGTGGAATTCCTGGGTTTTATTGTGGATGGAGAGGGAATTCACCCTACCCCTGAGAAGACACGGGCGATTAGGGACGCCCCCAGGCCACAATCCAAGGCAGAGCTGCAAGCCTTTTTAGGACTCTTAAATTTTTACACGGTTTTTATTCCGCATAAAGCTTCGGTGGCCGAACCATTGCACCGTCTTTTGGACAAGCATTCAAACTGGCACTGGGGGGACAGGGAGGAACTGGCATTCAACGGGGTCAAAGCAATACTATTGTCCAACAATGTGCTGGCCCAATACTCACCGGGATTACCTTTAGTATTGACCTGTGACGCTTCACAGCACGGGGTGGGCGCTGTTCTCAGCCACAGACTGCCCAATGGAACTGAAGCCCCTCTGGCATTTTTCTCTCGCACGTTGGCAAGGGCGGAGAGGAATTATGGGCATATAGACAAGGAGGCACTGGCACTCATTGCAGGGGTCAAGCGGTTCCACGATTACCTATATGGCCGGCATTTCGAGCTGGTTACTGACCACCAACCATTGCTGGGGCTTTTGTCTGGCAACCGTCAAAGTCCAGTGGTCCTATCACCCAGAATGTCACGCTGGATCGTCTGTTTAGCGAATTACAATTACACACTGACCTATAAGCCAGGACGCCACATAGCACACGCTGATGCCCTGAGCAGATGTCCGCTGCCAGATGTTCTAGTCGACCCCGCTCCGGCGTGCTCTGTGTTCGCGCTATCTGAGAGTGCTATCCCTATTTCTGCAACCGAGGTAGCTGGAGTAACTGGACGGGATGCTATACTATCCCAAGTGAGGCAATGGGTGTTAAGGGGATGGCCATCTGCAGCCCCCGCAGACATATTTGTTCCATTTTTTAGATGCCAATCGGAGCTCTCTGCAGAGAAGGGGGTGGTGCTGCGAGGCAGCAGGGTGGTGGTTCCAGAAACCTTGCGCAGCCAGGTGTTGGCACTATTGCACAGGGGTCACCCGGGCATAGTGCGCACGAAGAGCTTAGCTCGTGACTATGTTTGGTGGCCAGGAGTGGACAAGGCGGTAGAGCTGAGGGTGGCAGGTTGTGCTGCGTGCCAAGAAAGTCGTCCTTTCCCTCCCCGGGCTGAGCCGCTGGTTTGGGAACCACCAGCAGGACCTTGGGCTCGCATACACATTGATTTAGCCGGTCCCTTTATGGGACAGACCTTCCTAATAATCGTGGATGCCCATTCGAAATGGGTGGAGGTCGTCCAGCTTAGGTCTACCTGTGCTCAGGCAATCATAGATGCTCTAATGACCTTATTTGCTACGCATGGATTCCCCGACCTCCTCATCTCAGACAACGGTCCACAGTTTACAGCAGTGCAGTTTGAGTCATTCTTGGCATCTGCTGGCATCAGACATGCGTTGAGCTCGCCGTGGCATCCGACTAGTAATGGCCAGGCGGAATGGGCAGTTCGGTCTGCAAAAGACGCCCTAAAAAGGATGCCGCAAGGTTCTTGGCAGGAAAGGTTAGCAGATTTGTTGCTAGCGCAACATTCCACCCCCTGTGTGGCCACGGGCAAAACCCCGGCTGAATTATTGATGGGTCGCAAGCTCCGAATCATCTTAGACAGACTGCACCCGTGGTATTCCCAAACTGTCCAGTGGCCAGTAACCCTGGCCAGACAGGTAAGGGTAGGAAATGCCGTTTTCGTTCGCTCATACTCTGGGGGACGAAGTTGGGAAAAAGGAAGAGTAAGCAGGGAACTGGGGCCTCGGTCTTTCGAAATCGAACTATTGGATGGTAGGATTTGGAAGAGGCATTTGGACCAGATCCGAATTGACAGGGCGGGCGACCTCCGAGGAGAAAGGGATCCTGGGCAGACAGAATCTGCTCACAGTGAGTTATTGTTGCCCGGAAGGATTTTGGGGGAAAACGCCTCCACGGAGTCATTGAGGGGTGAGGCATTTCCGGATACTGAAGAGGGAGTACAAGAACCTAATTTGGGAAAGGTTTTAGAGCCGGCGGTCATGCTTCGGCGCTCTGAGAGAGTGCGCTACAAACCGGCATATTTAGAGGACTATGTATGTGTCAATCAAGGGGTTAGGAGTGCTGTGTTTGCTTAGAAACAGCCGGCCGGTTAGAGCCGTGCGATTGGCGTCCCTATCCAAGGTTCTGATAGGGCGCTTTCCATAGTTACTTTGTAAGCGGGAAAGTTACTGTGTATTGATTGGTTCCTGCCTCAGCCTGCGGTGCTATATAACTCTGTATGTATTTGAATGTTCTCTCTAAGCCTGTACCTGCCTGGCTGGCATGCATTCCGTATTAAATCTATCAGTTACCTAAGGCCTCCTCTGTTTTAGCCTCTGTAGTTTGTTACCCACCTTGTCAGAATAGCTGACAAGGAAGGGGAGGGTTACTTTATAATCAAGGTATATTAACAAGCATCTCGCTTTTGTAGGATGTTGCCTCATGAGGGGGGTCAACAATGCCTTTGGCCAAAAACATTTAAATACACAAAGAGAATAAAACTTTTCCATTCTCTTTGCCCAAACATCTTGTCTGGATTCTTTTGTAAAAATTCAGCAATCACTTTTATGGGGAAAGCCTGAGAGAAACAAAGGGATAGGATAGCAGAGGCTTTTGTAGGCCAAGCCTGATAGAAGAGGGTAGGATAGACATCTGTGATGCAAGCCTGAGAAAGAGAAGAGTTTGAGTGAAAGGAGACAAGTAGAGGAAACAAGGACGGAGCAGAGGCCATGGAAGGAGCACCCAGTGGGCTGTTCAAAAGAGAAGGAAGAGCGAATAATAGGAAGAAGCTCTAATCAGCCAACTGATTACCACCCCATTGTAAGACCTGCCTGCTGAGAGAAGGCATGGCCCTGGAAAGTACAGGTGTATCAGAGAAGGAGCAGGATGAACTGACAGCCATACAAAGCGGGATAGGAGAACCCAGACTTCAGTGACCCTTGCGAGGGTAAGTGCTACATATAATTAAAGAACACCTACCAGGTTTGCAGGCCTGATACACTTTATGTAGCAGCTGCAAACATCTTTCCTCTGTCCAGTCATGAAGAATCCTGGCAAAAATGTACAAGTCCGCTTTGGGAAAGGGATCTTTTAAAAAATCACCTACAAAAGTAAAATCTCATTGAGTACCATGTCTTCCAATAATCTGTTCTCCCTTTAAAAAACACAGAATCCAGTCTGCCTATGAAAGCTTCTTGTGCTTAGCAAGACATGAGTTCAACCCGCAAGGATCATTGCATCTTTTACCTGCATGGAAAGTGATTTTGGTCTCTTCTGAAGACAAACAATGGTTCTTGGAGGCTTCCACTACTTCAGGGAGGTCAAAAATGGTCATAGTGCATTTTGGGTAGAGTGAAATTAATCCCTTAGCTAAGCCACCAGTGCCTCCTTAAATACAAACAAAGTGTAATTAAATAACGGCAAAACAAAATTTTGTACATGTCCAGCTTTTCCCCCTGAAGCTACCAGACTATTATTTCTCTACAACTGCATATCAGATTAATTGGAATTTAACAATTTCAAAAATGTGGCAAGTGTCTTTCAAATTTGCTTTACATATCATGGAAAACAAATATTAATAGGGAAAAAGAGATTGAGTCAATTTGTTTTCAATTTTCTTATTTTTATAATTTTTTATTGTTTTTCAATTTTAAACCTCTATATATTATATTATAATTTCAATTTTAAACACCATTATATTATAACACAGATCTACACCTGTTTTCATACATCTTTTTGTTGATAAAGTTCATACATTGTTTCTTATATTTATAAAGCATGTCCATTTTGGCACATTTATAAATGTTATCCATTAGTACATTATCGGGTAGCATTTGATTGTCCTTCCAATATTGTGCATAAGTGATTCTTGCCGCTGTTCTTATATGTAATATTAAATATTGAATGTTTTTGGGGTGTTGTTTTCTTATTATTCCAAGTAAAAAGAATTTTGGAGTATATTCTATTGCCCTTCCTTTGATATCTTGTAGCCAATTATGTACTTTCTAATAATAACCTCTTGCTTCAGAACATGTCCACCAGTATTGGATCCCAACCTGGATGAGGGGCAAAATCTCACGAGAGGACACTTGGGCATGCAAGATTTCAGTGATTTAATACCTCCATTTATTTGTATGATTAAAATTTAGCCCTCCTCATCTGGAAATAAGAGTTTTGGATTTAATTGTACTTTAATATAAGTGGCTATTCCCCTCTTTTTCTTTTTTTACTGAAGCTGAAGTGAAAAAACATTTTCCAGAATATGGTGATGGAATTTTTTAATGTGGGTTTCTTGGATACAGGTGATATTGTGGTCTTTCTTTAATAGTTTATGAAATATTATTTTTCTTTTCTTAGGGTAGTTTAAACCATTTATGTTTATTGATAATAATCTTACATTATCCTTTATTGCTTTTATTTGTAAGTCTTTTTCATTTCTGTCCTTTGGCAACTAATTGCGATCTGGTTGTAGCTCCTTTTTTGTCATTATAATCTTGTCTTTCCTTGGTCTTATTATCAATAAGGTTTTCTTCAGAACTTATGTCCTCTCTGCTTTCTGTTTCTTCTACTTCTTCACCACCTTGCTCCTCTGCCCTCTTAATGTTTTCCTCAAAAATTCCTTGACTTCTTTTGTTCTGCTAATTCTATATTTTCTTTCCATAAAAGTAATTATCAAGCCTTTGGGTATTAACCATTGAAATGGCCCTCTATGTCTATTTAGTTTAGAGGTAAGAAAGTGTAGGGTCGCCACTATTCCCTTACACTTCTTGGAATTTGCTTCAAGATGATAAGCTCTTTATATGTGATTGCATTGTTCCTTGCTAAATTGTAAACTTTGTCACTCGCTATCTTTTTAGAGAACCGGACATGAACCTCTCTCAGCAGTGTGTTTCTATAAGCATAGCTGGTGTAAACTCTG
Source organism: Erythrolamprus reginae (assembly GCF_031021105.1). Classification (NCBI taxonomy): domain Eukaryota; kingdom Metazoa; phylum Chordata; class Lepidosauria; order Squamata; family Dipsadidae; genus Erythrolamprus; species Erythrolamprus reginae. The sequence continues at coordinate 98,465,697 of NC_091953.1, read as the reverse complement.
TAGATTTCATCCAATTCCTTGAGTGCTCTTTGAGGTGTCGAGTTTATAATACTTGCAATGGTTTCTGCCATTGTTTCTGGGAGATTTTCTTCTTTTGATGCGGGTACATTTTGAAATCTTTTAAAAAATGCTGCTTTCTCTAATTCGAGATTGTGGATGGCTTCCTCTAAGTCGCATTTAGTTTACTTCATTTGGGTTTATGTCTGTTGGAGCTTAGTTTCTATTTTGTCAGTTTTCTCCTCAATGGTCTTTATCCTTTGTTTTGTTTAGAATTTCTTATATGGATTCCATCTTTTCATCCAAGCTGCATACCCTTTCATCGATCCTTTTAATGTCTTACCTCATTTCTCCCATATTCCTGGTCATTGCTTTGTAATTCCTATATATCAATACCTGCATTTTAATCATCATCTCCTCAAGAGATAACTATGTTACTGAGGATGATTGTGTAGATGTCATTTTTTTCTCTGATTGATCCTTCTGCCCTATGCTGACCTTGTGGTGTTGAGGGTAGAGGGAGTGTAGTGGTCTTTTTTTCCATGTTGAATTGTATGGTTGTAGTTATTGTAAACATTTATTTATTTATTCATTAATTAATTCATTTATTTATTGGATTTATTTGCCGCCCCTCTTTGAGGACTTGGGGCGGCTTACAGCATATTAAAAAAAACAACCCATTAACAATATCCTAAATCCAACATTAATACAAATTAACTAGTCTAAAACTCAAATTCATTAAAAATCAATCACTCTCATTCATATGATCAAGCATGCATTCCATGCATCAGCCAGGGGCTAATTATCCAGTGGCCCAAAGCCTATCAGTACGAATGGGTCTTCATGTTCTTGCAGAAGGCAAGGGAGATGGGGGCAGTATGAATCTCTGATTCCAGAGGGCCAAGGCTCCCACAGAGAAGGCTCTTCCCCTAGGCTCCGCCAAAGGACATTGCCTAGTTGTCGGGACCCAGAGAAGGCCCACTCTGTGGGACATGGCCAGTGGACTAGGGCTTATATCACTGAAGGTGGTCCAATAAGTAATCTGATCCGATGCCATGTAGGTCTTAATAGATATAACCAATACTTTGAATTGCATTTGGAAACCAATTGGAAGCCGATGCAGCCCACGGAGTGCTGGAGAAACATGGGTGTACCTTAGGAGGCCCATGACCATTCACACGGCTGCATTTTGCATGATTGGTAGTCTCTGAACACTCTTCAAAGGCAGCCCAATGTAGAGAACATCGAACTAGTCAAACCTCAAGGTGATAAGGGCATGAGTGACTGTGAGTAGAGACTCCCTGTCCAGGTAGGGCTGCAGCTGGCATACCAGGAGAACTTGGGTGGATGCACCAACAAAAGCCAGAGCACATTGTGAGCCATCTAGCCTGTTGCCAGTGCCTACGCTGGCTCTGAAGGCACCCTTATGGGATTCCCAACCGTCGGCATCATCTCGACCCACCACTGGGACATCATTGAGCTCCATGCCTCTACAAACATCGCACCAGTCTCCTCCAACTCTTTCCCCAGTCAGGGAGCTCCAATCGACAGCCATCTCACCTGCCCTACCTGCTCTGGTAGTTGCCTTTGAGGAACTGCGCTACTCTGGAAGGCCGCACAAATGGCCATCTTATCTTGATTACTATGTGTGTACTTGCCAGGTGAGGAGGGGTATTATGTCCTGGCTACAACTGGGTCGGCCCCTATTGGCTGAATTTTCAGTGGGAGTTTCAAATCCTGGGATTGGCTGCCACACTCCATATATATAAGCCAGTTGGAGCCATCATTCCCCATTCTTATTTCCTTTTGTTTACTACTAGTGTTACTGTATCAATAAGCACCTATTTATCCATCCTGCCTCATAATTGAGCCATTTAACAGGCACCAAATCCCACCTCATCTTCAGTCATGAACTCTTTCATCCCCCAAATGTCCCCAAGCAAATTCAGTTTAAGGGTCCTTTACTCAACCGCCTGCCATTCTCTGATTTCAGTTCCTTCCTATCTTAGTTCTGCACTGAAAAGGGGGAGAAGGAGATGACTGTTTTCTTTTCAGAAGCATCTCATCCTTTCAAACACCTCTGCCAATTTAGCCACTGACTGTTATACCATTTCAGTTCAGAGTGTCAGTAATCATCTTTAAAACAGGACTATTTCTCAACATCTGCTATGGACATCCCAAACTGGTTTTTTTTGTTTTTTTGATCTCCTAAAGATTTCTCCTTTTTCAAATGCAGATGAAAAGTTTTGTAAGAGAAGCTAAAAAGCCATCCAGCCCAACATGTGAAGAAGATGGCAAAGTGCTGGCTGTACTTACCGCCCAGATCGCAAATGAGTTGGAACTGGGACAGGTCAAAGGCAGAAAGCACTTCTCTTCCTACTAGAGGCCAGAGCTCATACATGCAATTGGAGAAGGTTTGTAACTCTTCCTTTGATCTAGAATTGGAATAAACATCTCTAAATATAACTTTATAAATTGCTATTGTATTTACATATCTATGTTTGAATTAAAGGGATTCTTTTTTACAGCATCACTCAGTGTTCCCTTTTTTGGGTGTGGGCGGAATAGTGTAGTGTATGAGCGGCAGTCCCTTTGGGACTGGGCAACATAGAAGTCTAAAATGAATAAATAAATAAATAAATAAATAAATAAATAAATAAATAAATAAATAAATAAATAAATAAATAAATAAATATATACAGTGATCCCCCGCTCGTTGCGATGGTTCCGTTCCAGGAGCCCCCGCAACGAGCGGGTTTTCGCGAAGTAGCGATGCGGAAGTAAAAACACCATCTGCGCATGTGCAGACGGTGTTTTTACTCCCACAGCGCTAGCGAGGAGCCGAAGATTGGGGGCGGCGCGGCTGTTTGCCGCCGGCAAGGGGGGCTTCCTAGCAGCCCCCCAAACCCGGGTTGGGGGTCCGGGGGGCGCTGTCTCTCGGCGCTTTCGTGCTGAGTTCGGGAGCGAACTCGCTCCCCGACTCAGCTGGAAAGCGCCGAGAGACAGCGTGGACAGGCCCGTTCCTTGGCGCTGTCTCTCGGGGCTTTCGTGCTGAGTCCGGGAGCGAACTCGCTCCCCGACTCAGCTGGAAAGCGCCGAGAGACAGCGTGGACAGGCCCGTTCCTTGGCGCTGTCTCTCGGGGCTTTCGTGCTGAGTCCGGGAGCAAACTCGCTCCCCGACTCGGCTGGAAAGCGCCGAGAGACAGCGTGGACAGGCCCGTTCCTTGGCGCTGTCTCTCGGGGCTTTCGTGCTGAGTCCGGGAGCGAACTCGCTCCCCGACTCAGCTGGAAAGCGCCGAGAGACAGCGTGGACAGGCCCGTTCCTTGGCGCTGTCTCTCGGGGCTTTCGTGCTGAGTCCGGGAGCGAACTCGCTCCCCGACTCGGCTGGAAAGCGCCGAGAGAGAGCGTGGACATCGCCCGTATCTAGAAGAAGTTGCCACCCGAGCGCTCTTGCCCGGCGGGAGGCGAAGCATATGGGTGGGGGGGCTGTCAGGACACCCTCCCACCCCAGCACTTTGCATCCCGCCGGCAAAGAGCAATAAGGCAGCAGCTTCTGCCGGACACGGGCAATGGGCGGGACAGAGAAGCGGGAAGAATCAGGAGGTTCCTTTGGCGGCTGGAGGCTGCCTGGCACCCGCTGCAGCCAAAACAACAAAGCCAGGCAGCCCCCAGCTGCCAAAGGAGCCTCCTGATTCTCCCCGCTTCTCTGTCCCGCCCATTGCCCATGTCCGGCAGAAGCTGCCTCCCGTGCCGATGTTCCCCGCCAAGCCCAGTTCGGCTTCCCTGGCTGCTTGGCCGGAGGGGGGGGGCTCGGCCAAAAGGGGCTGGAGACGCAGCGATTTGCCTCCCGCTCCTCGCCCCTGTGCCACCGGCACATCATCTTCCCTCCCAGACAAAAAGGCCGGCCTTTGGGGATGAAGGGGTGTGTTCAGCTCTGCGTCTCCAGCTCCTTTCGGCCGAGCCCCCCCCCCCCCGGCCAAGCAGCCAGGGAATCCGAGCCAGGCTTGGCAGGGAACATCGGCACGGGAGGCAGGAGACGATCGGGCGACCGGAGCAGCAGCCAGGGAAGCCGAGCCGCGGGCGGGACCAGGTGGGGGCTGGAATTTCTCCGCCAGGGCGAAGGGCGGGCGAGCGGGTGCTGGGGAGGGCTTCTCGCCCTCCCGACAGCAAGAGGGGGGAGCGAACGGCGTGGGCAGGCGAAGGGCGGGCGAGCGGCAGCGAGGAGTTTGCGTGGGCGGTGGGGAAACTCCTCGCTGACGCCAGCAAGAGGGGGAAGACCCAGGGAAGCCGCTGCCATCTACGCATGCGTGCCCGGCACGCATGCGTAGATGGTATTTTTGACTTCCGGGTTGAAAAATAGCGAAGTACCCTGTTCGCAATGGTTGGGGACGCAATAAACGGGGGATCACTGTATATATATATGTAGATTGTTCTGAGTTCGGGTTTTGCCCTGTGTAATATTTTGAGTGTCTATGCGACGTTTCGGTGAAATCACATTCACCATCATCAGGCTGAAGTTTTAAGCTTCGTGTTGCTGTAAATATGAAAATGACACATAGACACTCAAAATATTACACGGGGCAAAACCCGAACTCAGAACAATCTACATACACATTCATATACCCATGAAAATCTACGAAAACATATATATATATATATATATATATATAAATTCCCTTCTTTTTATTAAAATTAATTAATAATGAAACAAAACCAAAATCTATTACTATTAAAACTAAAAAACCCAGCAAAACTAAAAACACAACTATTAATAAATCCATGCTTTAAAATCTTCATTTCTTAAATATTTATCATAGTAATTTAGTAATACTATGCAATACTATGAAAATCTATCTGAACACCAATGCATCAATTAATACATTTCCATATTTACTTTTCTATAATTTCATTCAATATTTCCAAGCTCAATTACTTTTCAGGCACTTAGCATTTACTATTATTAACTTTCATCAATCCTCTACATTTCCAAGTATATTTTAAATTCATAATGCAAACTCATAAAACCACACAATACATATCATAACCCCCTTTTTTATTCTATGTATCTTCCATTAATTTTACCTATGTAATTCTACATAGTTCTAAAACTGTAATTCAATTTTACAAATTAATACATCCTAATATTAAACAACAAAATTAAATTAAAAACAAAACATAAACATATATGAATTTCAGACTTCTTCCCCCCTCTAAATAGTACATTCCAATTTTGCTTTTTACTTTAAAATAATGTATGTGAAGTGTGCATAGGGATTTGTTCATAGTTTTTTTTATAGCCTGAGGGACAGTGAACTGGCCCCTGTGTAAAAGGTTTGGGGACCCCTGCCTAAATATATCTTTTACCATCAAGAAACCATGTTAACCATGATAAAACCTTGTGTTTTATCTTCTTTGTTAATTAAACTAATTTATGAGTGGAAATACAAAAGTATATTTGCTCCCAACTAGTATATTATGTTCACAGAAGGCTTCATTTTAACAGAAGGCTACAATTGTTTGCATATTTCTTTGGCTATAAATGCCAACCAGCAGTGGAATTTATTAAATATCTTGCTAAATATCTGTCCAGTCACTAAAGTATCATAGATTTGCTGATTCCTCTAGTTCAAAGTTTCGAAATGTATATTAGGATATTACTTAATGTTCAATTTTATAAGAATTCTGATTTAAGAGAACTGTCTGAGACAGCTTATTTACAATGTAAATAAGAGGCTGCCACGAGGAAGGGGGAGTCAAGTTATTCTCCAGAGCACCTGTAGGACAAGAAGCAGTGGGTGGAAACTAATCAAGGAGAGAAGCAACTTAGAAGCAAGGAGTGAATGTGAGAACAATCAATCCATGTAACTACTTGCCTCTAGAAGTTGTGAAGGCTCAAACATTGGAAGTTTTAAAGAAGATGTTGGATACCCACTTGTCTGTAGGGTTTTCTGCCTAAGCAGGGGGTTGGACTAGAAGACATCCAAGGTCCCTTCCATCTTGGTTGTTAGAAAATGTTTCACATTTTAAAATATCTGTACAAGCCACAAGAGACATCTCTTTAGAGGAACTTCTTCCCACCTTGTATACAATACTTCCAGAAACTGGGAATAACCATAAACAACTTCTACATCTAGTATCCAATATCCAGTATCTAGTTCAGGAAACACAGATCAGTTTGACATGCCTTGATTGTTAATGAATTATCTACCTTCAGTCTCTCTAGGACTTTCAGCTGACTTGCACCTAAGGAGGTTGTTTTAATTTATTTTTTTTTGCAAAAGCAAAACCAACATCATTTAGAAGCAATTACAAATGCCTTCAATGAGAATTAAAAAAAATACAATATCCAATTAGAAAAAGCCATACTTTTCTCTCTTTCTTTCTTCCCCGCTCCTTCCCCATGGTGGAAATCCAATCCAGTCAGTTTTAAAATCACGCCGCATTTTGGAGTCGGAGGGAGAGGGGAAATTAGCCGGCTGGGCTTTTCTCTCTTTCTCTCGAGGGTGGAAATCCAATCCAGTCAGTTTTAAAGTCATGCCACAAATGATCAAGGTCTGGTAACCTTATTCTAATTGCCAATTCCAGCGCAGAGGTCAGACCTCCGTGCTGGAATTGGAAACTCGTGGGCAGACATATCAAATCTCCTGCGCTACAGCGCACAACTCACATTAGAGAGAATACTGGCATCACTTAGATCAGTGATGGTGAATCTATGGCACGGGTGCCACAGATGGCATGCGGAGCCATATCTGCTGGCACGTGAGCCATTGCCCTAGCTCAGCTCCAATGTGCATGTGTGAGCCAGCCAGTTTATTTTTGGCTCACAGAGAGGCTCTGGGAGGGCATTTTTGGCTTCCAGAGAGCCTCTGGGAGGATGGGAGAGGGCAGTTTCACCCTCCCAAGGCTTCAGAGAAGCCTTTAGAGCCTGGGAAAGGCAAAACACGAGCCTACTGGGCCCACCAGAAATTGGATACATGATGTTTCCGGCCTCCAGAGGGCCTCTGGGGGTATGGGGGAAGTGGTTTTCACCTTCCCTAGGCATTGAATTATGGGTGAACTTGTGTGATAGTGCGCGCACATGCTCCTTCGGCACCCGAGGAAAAAAAAGGCTCGCCATCATTGATTTAGATGATGCTGATCAGCATTTGGAAAAATCTGTGTGTGAAACATGAAATAGTCCTAGTGGACAATGTTTGTTCCTGAAACAGAACAAACTCATATAGGTACTCTAACTGCAAATCATGCTTTGTACATTAAAAAGAAATGTCTGGTTAATTAGATGGGCCATCCCATTGAATATGGTGATAATGATGGGTCAAGAACATATGATAAAGAAAATAATGACAATGTTAAGATTAATCATATTGATTAGTTGCCCACAAAAATATTCTATTTCATGACCATTCTCTAAATATTAAAATGTTACCTGGAAATAGCCTCAAAAGGGTTGTCTGAGGGAAAGCCATATATTTTTGGAAGCTGCTTTTTTCCTTCCCTAAAAGAATGTTAAAAAGTTTTTAAAATTCCAAGTGAATAATTGTGGTATTTTCTTCTGCACAGAAGTATGTCCTAAATGTCTTACAGAAAAAGACCAGCTCACTTCCACACTTCTTCCTTTTTAAAGGAAATCACAGTTAAAAATCTTTTGTTTTTTGTTTTTATTTTTTAATTTTATTTTTTGGAGAAATTATTTTAATATTTTTGGTTTAAAAGATTTGGGGGCATTCCCAATTCAAGGTTTATGATGAATGCACTGTTGATGGATTTGTAGGGGAAAAACCCAAACTTTTTGTCTTAAGATTTACATTGGACAGATTAGTTCAAAATTCAATCACTAGGTTTTGTCTGATTTTTTGCAACCCCATGGACACTGGTCTCATGTCCTCCATTCTGTCCGAGACTTAATCCAAACTCATATTCATTGTGTCAATGACACTACCTATCTCATTCTTTGCCATCCCCTTCTCCTTTTTTCCTCCAATCTTTCCCAATATCAGGGTTATGTTGTGAACAAGGATCAACCTTCTAGCAGCTAACAAATAAGATGAAGATTGGAGTAATTGACAAGGACTAGAGGACTTGGAGTAGTCCTCAGGTTAAGACCATTTGTTTAGTGAACATTCAAAGTATGGATTGAATGAATGGTACTTATGATTGGTCATTGGAGTTCTAGACAATGTCTAATCTACATAATGATCATGATTTCTGATGTTTTCTGTCAGCTTCCTACAAGTAAAGTCAATGAGAAATGTGGCATGAAGCTGGAAGTCGCGATCACAAGAGGCTTTTGCTTAATGATCTACACAGTCCTCATAGATAATGATGGCAATTCAAAGTACTAGAATTGCAGTTACTAAGCAACATGATGACATGAAATCACACTTTATGATTACATCACTTAGTGATGTGAATTCCAGTTGTAATTGTTGCCAGCACTTGAATATGTTGGCATTTTCCTATTTTAAGAACTGTGCAACACACAAAAATGTTTTATGTTTATTCTGATTTCTGCTGTTTTTTTCCTTTGAATTTTTTACTTTTCAATTACTGCTTTCCATTTTACTTTAACTTCAACATGTCTCTTATGAGCTAAATTACTTTTAAAAGGAAAAAATAATTTTATTTTGATTGGCAGACATCTAATAATTATTGTTTTCATTTATTTTTGTTAAAGTTGTCTACAGAATAAATATATAAACAATAAAAAATCTGGAGAAATCTCAAAGTTAAAAAACCAATATGGAAAAGTATCATTTTTAAAAAGTAAAAAAACCCCAGTTATTAAAACACACCAGTATTTTCATTGTTTATCTTCTGACTTTTGTTAAATCCCATAGCAAATATCTTCAAATATCATTCAAACCAGTAAATTCTCTTATTTGGAAACTTTATAAACTTTAATCTCAGGTAATCATTTTAATGAAATGACTGTATGGCATAAGTTGAAATGTTTATTTTTATAATTAGGGTTTGCGTTTTGTTTCAGTTTGTCTCATGAAGTTTTTTGGCAATTGTTATAAAATAAATTGTTATGTTATCAATTCTCTTCTGAGATTTTCATTTTTTCTCACTGTTTGGGTAACTGTTCTCTATAGATCTGGGAGTTGTGACAGCCTCCCACCCAAGGAATAATCAGATAGAGCTCACTATAGTTTTTATAAGATTATTCATGATCAATCTGATTCTGCTAATGCTGGTATTGAATAATTAACACCAATTAATTGAGGTTTGATTAAAGATTTGGATGTGCTTATGTAGAATCTTACAACAATAGTGTACATTCCATGTTTTGAAATTAGAGAAAATAATCTCTAAAACAATCCAGATAGGCAGAAAATGGTCCTACTGCTTGACTTTCTAAAAGAAGGGAAATAATAAAAAATATCCTTTGATTTCAACGGGTAAATTCAGTGATGATGATCCAGTGCCATTGCAATTAAGGAAGAAAATGTGGTAATCTCACATTCAACATCCAAAATGTGAAATGCCTTAGTTTACTGTGGACAATGGTCTAATAATTCTGCTACTGCACGAATCCCAGCGGCCGATAAGGTCCCACAGAGTTGGCCTTCTCCGGGTCCCGTCGACTAAACAATGTCGTCTGGCGGGCCCCAGGGGAAGAGCCTTCTCTGTGGCGGCCCCGACCCTCTGGAATCAACTCCCCCCGGAGATTAGAACTGCTCCCACCCTCCTTGTCTTCTGTAAACTACTTAAGACCCACTTATACCGCCAGGCATGGGGGATTTGAGACACCTTTCCCCCAGGCTTATTACAATTTATGTTTGGTATGTATGTGCTGTTTGGTTTTTAATTATGATAGGGTTTTTAGGGGTTTTTTTAATATTAGATTTGTGCCAGTATAATATTGTTTTTATCGTTGTTGTGAGCCGCCCCGAGTCTTCGGAGAGGGGCGGCATACAAATCTAATAAATTATTATTATTATTATTATTATTATTATTATTATTATTATTATTATTATTATTATTAATTATTATTATTAAGATGACTTTTCCTGCTCTTTATTTATTCTAGTTTATTAGTCTCCTGCTGGATTTGTTTACCTCACGGCCTCAGGCAAATATTGCATTGATGGATACAACGACTCAGAAAAGAATTTCATGGAATAATACTGAGACTTTGGGCTGGATTTGACCAGGTAGAGATTGGTAAAGTCCGTGTTTTCATAAAGATCTAAAAAGGAAACAAAAATTACAGGTATCATTGTATATACCCATATATACTCGAGTATAAGCCGACCCGATTATAAGCCGAGGCACCTACTTTTGCCACAAAAACTGGGAAAACTTATTGACTCGAGTATACGGTGAGATTGGAAAATGCAGTGGCTACTGGTCACTTATAAAAATGGAAACCAAAAAAAATTACATTAATTGAGGTATCAGTAGATTAAATAGATAGATAGATGATAGATAGATGATCTATTCTGACTAGCTGATGAGGCCAGAACAAGGCCGAAATGGTGCCATCCTAGTCTCCCTTAATTTTAAAAATATTCAGCAAAAAACATGTGATACATACAGAATATAGTTGTCGGTTATGAATAAATTAACTGCCTTGAAATGGCCCTGGGTTGGGCCTAGAGGCAAAAAAGAGCTGTGACGTTCCTTCAATATACCAGGGTGATACGACATAAAAAACATATAGCCCCTCCCTGGTACAGAGCTGAAGGGATCAGGTCTGGTGGCACAGGGGCAGCACAGGGTGTATGTGCATGCATGCATGTGGGTGAAGGAATGGGTGTGGGCACAGGCGTGTGCGCTAGCACACACACACTTTTTGCATATGAACCAAAAAAAGTTCGCCATTACTGATCTAGGCAGACACAATTGTATGCAAGGGGGGAAAATAATAATAATATAATCACTGGTGCAAATAATGCAGATTTTTTAGGGTAATAAAACTGATCCTTAAAACAGTGTTTCCCAACCTTGGCAACTTGAAGAGATCTGGATTTCAACTGGCTGGGGAATTCTGGGAGTTGAAGTCCAGATCTCTTCAAGTTGCCAAGGTTGGAAAACACTGCCTTCAAACAAAGAAGGCTCCACACAATATGAAATTCCATTTGGTCTGTTGCATTGTTAAAAAACACTTATTGTCCAGTGGAGTATTTCTAAATTATGTTTTTATTGACAAACATGTATATATATTGTTGATTAAATTAGTGTTAGCATTATGTATGATGCTAACAAACGCATGCACAAACCAAGTTACTACACATCATAACAGCTTTCTGGCCTATGATTTCTGAAAAAAAAACACCTTCTACAAACTCTTGGATCTGTCAACATCCACAGGTGCAGTCACGTATTGCCCACCGTTATTGTTAACCATTCCAATTGCTTCCTGCTTCTCACAGGATTACCTTTGCCATCCTTCCATTCCAGTGTCAGGAGCTTTAATCCCACACAAGCCTCCAGCAGCCTCTGCATTCCAATGGGGCTGGTGCTCAACCGCTCAGCAACAGTTGTGGATGACAGTGGTTGCCCTGATTCCCTCAGGAGATCAAAGACACCCAGTTCACTAGCACTTGAAATTATCTAAGAAAAAGCAGAGAGCAAGAAGAAAAGCCGTGGGCAGTTCACTCAGTTCACATCCGAACAGTTCCAAAATCTATTTATGTTTTTGACTGAGGAAGAAACCAGGCAGGCCTACACATGTTAACCAGCCCCACCCGCTATTGAACAAGAGAGAAAATGCATTAAGTAGAGATCAATTAGTTTGTGGAGTCAAATCCTTTCTGTGCTGAATAAAACAAATATTCCTTTCTTGTACAGATTTGGACTTTGCTCAATTTATTTATGAACGTATTCCCATAGACACAGAGAAAGAGGGGAAGCATCCTTAGCATGGACAAGAGACTGGATGAGCCTAACAAATACTAGACTTCTTAACTTAGAAGGCCACGACCTCCATTCAGGGTGGCACTATTATCTTTGGGACGAAAAGCCGATAACCCACAAATACTTCTCCAACCACTTGATTAGGAAATCGCTTATCTACACCTGGAAAAAAATCAAAACTAAACTTTACAAAGGAATTCCCATGTGGTACGCCCCCCTAGAAGCCTATGTACACCCTAATTTACACAAAAGAAACAACATAATAAGATATAAAGATATTCTAAACCCAAATGGGGCAATCAAAACAAGGCTAGAACTTGAAAATCTGGGGCAAAAAGTGGAATGGTGGGAATACCTCCAGATTCAATCTAAACTTAACAAAGATTAAAAAAAATTCGGGATAAGGAAAAATGCCCCGTTAGATAAGCTTTGTATAGGATAAGCTAATTAAAATTTTTTACTGTTACTTAAATTACAATGAATTGGACAACTTTAACACAAAAATTAATGTCAAGAAATGGAATTTGGACCTTAAAAATGAAATTAAAGAGGAGGAATGGCAATCACTTTGGACTAGGAACTATACATTGACTATTGCCACTTCCTATAAAGAAAATTTGGTCAAAATGTTTTACCGATGGCATATTACTCCAATTAAGTTAACCAAATTGAATAATAAACTCTCACCAAATTGCTGGAAATGTCAACAAGAATTGGGCACTTACTTCCACCTATGGTGGCAATGTACTAAGGCTAAATTATTCTGGAATAAGATTGGAATTTGGATCGATGAAATTTTAAATTTGTCACTAGACAAAACTCCTGAATGCTTTTTATTGGGTATAATTAGACAAAATCTATTGAAATCCCAAGTTCACTTAATCATTCACATAACAACGGCAGCAAGACTATCTTATGCGCAGTGGTGGAAAAACGATGAGCTACCCCCAAATGAAGTAATAATTAAAAAAATAGTATACTGCGCAGAAATGTCGAAATTGACTTTATTAGTTAGAAATGAATCGCTGGATACTTTTAACAAATGTTGGGACCCTTTCTATAATTGGCTAGGAAGCAAAAGCGAGAATATTAGGCTCTAAGAGTGAAAAGTAAAATACATTCTTGAACTGTTACAAATCTGGTATAAAGTAATTAATTATCTTATAGAATAACTTGAGACTTTATATATATTTAAAGATGAAATTTTATTATTATTTGTTAATTTCTCTACAATATGTTTATTTCAATTCTGGCATTTAACATTCTGGATAATCTATTCGAAACATGGTATTAAGCAAACATAATTGGATCAAATTTTCGTTTTCAATACAGCTCCCCTGTTTATTCGCCGACACTTTTATCTTTGTTTATTTGTTTTGTTTTCTCTTTATTTCGTAATGTGTGTTTCTTGTTTTGTAATGTCTCATATGTTGTATTATACGATGTATATGTTTATATTTTAATAATAAAAAATTTAAAAAAAAAAAAAAAAAAGAGGGGAAGGAGAGAAAGAGGGAGATGGGGACGGGCAGGGGAGATAGCGATAGAAGATGCTCTCCACGAACTGAGGAAACCAGGTGTATTTATTTGGACCCCACTTCAGCCTTGAAGGCTTCTAGAACCATGACTGGTTATGTGTTCAACCACCAGAAAAGAACACATGTGTGTGCTGTGTTTAATATACATGGCATATATATATGGAATTAAATAGTATATTTTGGATGTTCAGTAGTAGTAAATAGATTGGGAAATTGTATCTCATTGAGGACTTTGAGGCGAGAGAGACCAGGCACCCTAACCTTAAACCTAATCCTTGATGTGAATGAGGTCAAGTTGGCCATGCCAACCCAGTCAAATTATCATGAAGCCACCCACACCCAGTCACACGACTGCAAAGCCACTCCTGCCCAGTCACATGACTGTCAAACCATTCCTACCCAGTCACATGACCATCAAGCCACACCTAACATCACATGACCATCAAACCACACCAGAAAATAAGCCATGCCCACAGCACTGGTGATTAAAAAATTTGGAACCATCCCTACTTAGATGCAATATTAGATATAGGACAGATATCGATTTTGTTGCCAGATTAAATTTAAAGCATGCAGGAAAGTATACAGTCACTAATTATTTAATAAATTGGCTGGGAGATATATTCATGGAAATCAACATTAGTCCCTACGACATGGAAACTCTATAAGCCTATAATCATTTGGTAATAAAAAAGATATTATGAATAACTACTAAGGAATTTACCTTATTATTATCATGGCATAATAAAATTGTATAAACTTAATTTTGATTTCTTATTGGCAAAAGAAGAGCATATTTGAAGAAGGATATCCAATGAAGCAAGTCTGTTCAAAAGGCACAGAAAAGATTACAATATAATTTTTGGTGCTTTTAGTTTTTTAAACCATTAAGAAGCTGAGAAATGGAAAGTCTTTTAGAAACATAGAAACATAGAAGACTGAGGGCAGAAAAAGACCTCATGGTCCATCTAGTCTGCCCTTATACTATTCCCTGTAATTTACGGTATCTTAGAATGGATATATGTTTATCCCAGGCATGTTTAAATTCAGTTACTGTGGATTTACCAAACACATCTGCTGGAAGTTTGTTCCAAGGATCTACTACTCTTTCAGTAAAATAATCAGTAATAGTAAATAGATTGGGAAATTGTATCTCATTGAGGACTTTGAGGTGAGGAGAGGCCAGAATCCTTGATGTGAGTGAAGTCAAGTTGGCCATTCTAACCCAGTCAAATGATCATGAAGCCACCCCCACCCAGTCACACGACTGCAAAGCCACTCCTGCCCAGTCACATGACTGTCAAACCACTCCTATCCGGTCCTATCCGGTTTTGTAGTTTCAAAGTTGAGAGTTCATATTTAGAAATATTAAGCCACTTTACCTTGAAAGTTATAAATGAATGCTGGTAGTTAAACAATGTTTGAATATTTTCAATTTCTTCTGGTGAACTCATTGTTCTTAACTTCTGTTGTTGACCAAAAGGACCTTTCTTCAGCCAAAATACCTGGTATTCCTGAGTGTAAAAATAGCAAAATAAAGGTGCCCATAAGATATCCCAGTATATAGTATGGGAAGCATTGTTAAAGAGAGAACAGTGCCACATTTAGAAAGTTTTCAAGAGTCCTTCAGCAAAGGCTCTTGAATAACATGAGCTGCCCTGAAAATTAGGAAAACCCTGAAAACCAGGAAACCAGGAATAGGAGTAAATGAGGAACGTCTGTGCTTATGTGCAGGTCTGGCTGACACACCTTAAGAAAAATGTGACATAGCTTTAAAAAATATAAATTTGCAGGATGGAGTAGTCTTTCTAAGATGGAAGTTTTCAATCTGAATGGAAAGCAATATATACAATCCAGAGAGAATATGAGGCCATTCTCTCAAGCAAAACAAACACAATGAAAGAAACGGAAATCCAGAAAGGGATTTGTTAAGTCAGCTTCTTTTCCAGCCAAGCATCTTAAACCTTCCTTTATATACAGTGTTCCCTCGATTTTTGCAGGGGATGCGTTCCGAGACCACCCGCGAAAGTCGAATTTCCGTGAAGTAGAGATGCGGAAGTAAATACACTATTTTTGGCTATGAACAGTATCCCAAGCCTTCCCTTAACCCTTTAAACCCCTAAATTACAATTTCCCATTCCCTTAGCAACCATTTAGATTATTATTCACCATGTTTATTTATTAAAGTTGATTAAAAAAAAGGTTTTTTAAAGGCAGACGAAAGTTTGGCAATGACATATGACATCATCGGGCGGGAAAAACCGTGGTATAGGGGGAAAAACCACAAAGTATTTTTTAATTAATATTTTTGAAAAACTGTGGTATAGACATTCTGCGAAGTTGGAACCCGCGAAAATCGAGGGAACACTGTACATTCACGTTAAACTACTCCTTTAATACCTGCCACCCATAAATTCCATGCCTGCCAGATCTTATTTATCTTGAGAATATAGGAGGTTGGGCTTTTTTCTTTTCTTTCTTTCTTCCTTCCTTCCTTTCTCTTTCTTTCTTTTTGTTCTTTCCTTCAGGGTGTCTGTTCCCTGATTCTCCATATCCGACTTGGAAAAAATAGTATCAAAAGTGTTTAGACAATTTCCCTTAAATTATTTGAGAAAATGGGAAAAGGCAGAAAGTGGAGAACTGGCTTTTTGTCTCATAAAAATACGTAGGGATTAAGTCTGTGTGTTCAAATAAGATGCAACATCTTTTAGAATATGGAAATTGTGGACATAGTAAAAAGAATGCATTTCTCCAAGAAAGATATAGGGAGTGAACATCAAAGAATTAGAAAACTTTAATATGCTAATATCTATGTTTAGAGAGTTATTAGGACAAAGAAAGATGGGGAGAGGTTGAGAATAGCATGAAACCAAACACCTAGGTTCAGAACAAATACCTGTACTTAAAAGTAGAGCCTTAAAGCTCTAAAGGGAGATTTAAAACATGCTGTACCCAATATGTCAAACCAAACTTAAAATATTATTATTGCAATAATTATATGCACACTGGAGAAAATCTAAAAATCAGAATTATTTTTCATTTTAAATATTTATCTACACAAATCTAGACAGGGAAATTCTAGAAATTATGTTAGTAGAAATAATAGCTTATTTGCTACCTGCTTTTTTCCACATACTTTTTCTTGATTAGAGCCTTTCTCTAAAGACTTTGGCAAAGTTGGGGAAATTCCATACAAAGGAAAAGCCATAGAATTCTGGATAGAAAACCTGAGGTTAGTAGCCTCTTACAGATACTACCATCCATACATCACACGCATGAAGTGCTGAGTTTAGTGAATGAAGTCTTACCCAAAGCTGAGCAGAAGATATTCCAAATCAGTCTTCCTTGAGATGTTCAGGATAAACCTCAGTTCCAAGCAAAGGAAAATAAATCAGAGAAAGATATATATATCTGCAGAGCACTAGTGTGTCTCCAGGAATTGCTTAATCAACCTGGCAAGCTAGTTTGTTCCTCCTCTGAAGTTTTTTTTAAAAAAATTACATATACAGTATATAGCAATGTGTGAACAGTGTGGCACCTGGGTGTCATACATTCTGATACAAACAAAGCTAGCAGTATTAATCATAACTACTACATTCAACCAATGTATATATTTCTAATAATAATGCACATTTATATTGGGTTATAGTCTATCATTGTTTAATTATTCAATTTTTTCCCTTGTTATTACTTTTATTTTATTTTATAAATATATATACATATTATCTTATTTCTATGTCTTATTCTAACTTTTAATCATGCCACCCTTTTATTAAAAGACATTTTCTTTCTATCCTACTTAATTATAATCATGTCAGCTACCTAAAAAAGGGGAGGATGAAAGAGAGAGATAGCAAATCAGATCAAAGCAACAACAAAAGAGAAAAGTCATCTATCCATCGTCTCTTGTCCACTTGACTACTTTAATAACTGTGGGTTGTTTTTTGTTTTCTTTACTTGCCTCCCATATTTCTCTCTTACATCTACTTCTGTCTGTATCTACTTCTTGGCTATTCACTCTAAGTATTTTTCCCATTTTACCCTTTTCCACTGCCTAGTTTTGAAAATTTCTGCCCAGACCCCTATTTCCCTTTCAAAAGTATCTTCTTGTATCTCCAATTTTTCTTTAAGTATTACCCCTCTGGTTAATAATAATAATAATAATAATAATAATAATAATAATTTATTAGATTTGTATGCCGCCCCTCTCCGAGGACTCGGAGCGGCTCACAAGTAAAAACATCATATACAAATCCAATATTAAAACAGTTTTAAAAACCCTTATTAAAAAACAATCATACAACCCAAACAAAACACACATAAACCAAGACAGCTAAGGATATATCAATTCTTCCATGCCTGGCGACATAGGTAAGTTTTCAAGATTTTACGAAAGGTAAGGCAGGTAGGGGCAGTCCTAATCTCTGTGGAGAGTTGATTCCAGAGGGCCGGGGCCGCCACAGAGAAGGCTCTTCCCCTGGGTCTTGCCAGACGACATTGTTTTGTCAATGGGACCCGGAGAAGGCCAACTCTGTGGGACCTAATCGGTCGCTGGGATTCGTGTGGCAACAGGCAGTCCCAGAGGTATTCTGGTCTGATGCCATGTAGGGCTTTATAGGTCATAACCAACACTTTGAATTGTGATCAGAAACTGATCGGCAGCCAGTGCAGGCTGCAGAGTGTTGACAAAACATGAGCATATCTGGGAAAGCCCATGATTGCTGTCTTAGCCGCATTCTGCAAGATCGGATGTTTCCGAACACTTTTCAAAGGTAGCCCCATGTAGAGAGCGTAGCAGTAGTCGACCCTCGAGGTGATGAGGGCATGAGTGACTGTGAGCAATGACTCCCTGTCCAAATAGGGCTGCAACTGGTGCACCAGTTGAACCGGGGCAAATGCCACCTTGCCACAGCTGAAAGATGGTGCTCTAATGTAAGTGGTGGATCGAGGAGGATGCCCAAGTTGCAGACCCTCTCTGAGAGGGTCATTAATTCCCCCCACAGGGTGATGGACAGAAAAATGGAATTGTCCTTGGGAGGCAGAACCCACAGCCATTTCATCTTGTCAGGGTTGAGTTTGAGCCTGTTGACACCCATCCAGACCCCAACAGCCTCCAGGAACTGGCACATCACTTCCACTGTTTCGCTGACTGGACAGCAGTCACTGTTATTTTTAATATATCTCATCCTTGTCATTTTCTTTTCTTCTATGGTTCTTCAGTTCAATCCTTCCCTCCATTTCTTCTGATAGCTCCTCCTTTTCCTGAGCATCTTGGTCTTTACTCATTATCCCTTGTGTAACATTTTCCATTTTTTCCATAATCTTCTTAAATCCTTTCTCCATAATGTCCGTCGTATTTTGGAAAAACAACACCATCTCCTTCATGGTTCCACTTTTTTTTTCCTTATGAAGCATCTTATTTTCTTTTAAAAAGTCCAAGAACCATATATTCCGTCTTAAAGTTTCCCTTCAAGGAGTAATTAATCACAGTTCTTAATATCCCATAGGATCTATTAAATAGTCCCAGAAGTTATCACAAATCTCTTTACATCCCGTTTACAGATTTAATCTTCTAGTATAAAATTTGGGGGTTCCTTGTTATTGTATTTGAGTCTCCAGTAGTCATAGGGTAGTTAGGCATAACCCAGTAAATATTTTCAGTCCATCATATAAGTTGTCCCAGACTTTTATATTTCCCTTTCATCAGCAGATGGCAATCTCCACCAAAATTTCAGTATCATCACTAGTAAATAATTATTTTAAGTTATAATTAAGTTATAAAAGTAGGGTAAGTTTTTTTTATGATTCCAGCATTTTAAAATGCCTTCCCATCACCATCTCTTCCCAGTTTAAGAGTCCAATTTTCTGTATATTAAAAAAAAATTATTATTTTTTACTTTACATCTTTCCCTTCTGTTCTGGTATTATCCACAAAATGTTCAGTTGCTACTTGATAGTTCCGAGCAAAATATTCAAAATTCTTTCTTGGAGTTATAAGCAAAAAGAAATCCTCTTCCCCAGTTCCAGTCACTCTTCACCTACTTTGCTCTAGCACCAGTCTTAGTTGTTCCCCAGTTGTCCCAGCGTTGTGGCAGCCATCTTTAGACTGCCTCTTCTCCTCATCATTTTGAGAGGGAAATAGAGCCTCAGGTCAGACAGGAGAGCTGCAACTCTTTGTAACCTCTCAGGGCTCCCCTCTTCAATCCACCGTTCCTACAGGGGAGCTTTGGCTCAGTTTGGAGCCCACCAACAGGAAGAACGTAGCACAGGAGTCATGATGTGATATTAGTTTGTGTTCTGACCCAGCCTTAAGAGCCTTAACAGAACTAAGAAACAGACTCCTTGTCCTGAAAAAACCCTCTTTACTTAACAACTGTGAATTCATGGCATTCACACAAAGAAAATTCCAGGGAATTATCCTTCCAAGGTTTAATTGCAATAACATACTTTATCAGTCCTTGGATAATTGCCACGCCAAGAGCTTCCAGCTGTAAATTAAATCTCTGTGGCATGAATTATGATTAGGAAATCTTTCTAATGAAATATGAACTGTTGTCTCCTGAAACCATCCCTCTTTTGCTTCTATTTGTTTCCCAGCCAAGGAGGGGCTATTCAGCATCCATATGTGGTTTTCTTACTAAGTTAGCCTTTGTATCCCTGCTGTTCTCCTCTCCTAACAGCTCTGTGCATATCTGCATCTGGAACAGGCCCCAGCTGTTCTTCTTCCCCACTTATCTCCAACTCCAAAGGCAGGTGGGAAATGTTGGCTCTATCTCTGCTTCTGATGCAGAACATCCCTAAGAGCCTTCCCCCAAATCCAGGACTGGCTCAAGATCCTCCCCAACCTTCTCCTCTTCCAAGTCTGCTGCTAGATCCACTGCCAGCTGGTGGGCACAACAGTTTGTTATTTAAAGTATATTGGCTGGTTTTCTTTTATTTTCTGCTTACTAATTAGCTTTCTGGGTTCCATCTATATGTTGTTTTCCATCTAGGATTTCCCTTACATTTTCTCCTTTATTGTTTATTGTCCTTTATTGTCCTTTATGTTTAGTATCTTCTTCCCTTCCAATATTTTATTACAATCTCAATCCAGAAAATATCATTAGTCCATAAGATATATATACATTCCTACATGGAATTCCCTCCCCCCACCTTTTAAGCAGGTAAATTGTATTTCATATACATGATGTACATCAAACATTAAAAAATAAATTCAGAGTTTACAAGGCTATCTGCGCTCCCCTACAGTCCCCTAGGCTTTCATGCATACATTTGCTTTTCTTGGTCATACATCAGCCGTGAGAATAGTCTAGATTCCAGAATTATTGTGTGAGAAAAGAATAGACATTCCTATGTGGAAACAATTTATATGCAAAATTACATCATACAAAACTGGATGGCAAAATACTTGGCATGAGAAACAAATGGCAAGACGGGACTGGCACCTCGACCCTACTTTTTATCAGATCTGAAGAATTTAAAAAAAATGTATATATAAAAGTCTGAGTCAGGATCCACCACGCCATAAAAGGCATCTGTGTATGGTCACAGAAACTTCTGTCCCAGAGCAGTATTTCTTGTTTTTATATTCTTATCAGGTATGGAATAATTTTTCTATCATCAAATTTAAAACAAAAAACAGAATCATTATCGAACACACACAAAAAATCACAATCCAACAAACAATAAGAAATGCTCCAGTGTGTTGAGTTCATTAAAGAAATCTGTGTTGGTAATGCACCTCTTTTGTTGGGCAGCTGAATGGATCCAGAAATTTGCTGTTCTCTGCCTTGAAAAATTCTCCAGCACAGCTGAGGAAATGCTTGGTTGTCAGCCTGGGAGGTGAGTTTCAGTCGAGTTCCAACCAATCTGCAGATTGTACTCTGCTTCCTCCAAGGTCTTCCCCACTGAATCCAGGCTGTTCTCAAGCTGGAGAGTTTGCTTGGCCTTGGCTTCCAGATCTTTCTTTATTTTAGCCGCTATCCCCTCTAGCTCAGTAGGATTCTGGGTAGAAGTTTCCTTGGTCTTCTTGGTTCTCGCAGCGATTTTCCACTCAATTTCTCTTTCCAAGGTCTCTGTTTTTACCATAAACTCGTGGACTTTTTTGGTGTACTATTCCATTGTGGCCCTCAGGCTGTGCACTTTCTCCCGCTGCTCCCTTATGCTCCTTTTCTGATTGTAGCTCATTCTGCCAAAATTCTTCCTCACTCAGCTGGCTCTCGTTTTGGTGGATCAGCTGTTCCAGCTGATCCAATTGATAAGAGCCTTGGCTGCATTCCCAATGCCTGATGTCCATTTCTAAGGCATCTCCTTGCATCTCAGGGTACAGAGATGGTCCTGTTGGTGTAGGACAGTATTGAATAGCTCCTCTTTGGAAAGTACACCCCCTCTGGCTCCATCTCTGACACACATCGGGTCCTTTCTGGGCTGTCTCTGCTTGTTTTTGGCACAGGCATCACTTGAACTTACAGGACCCAAGCTGAAGGTTAAAGATATTTTGAGTTGCCTGGTTCTATGTACTTCTGTACTGAGTGGGCTTGGTTTAATAGGCAATCTAGCTCTGACAAACGTCCTCTCAGGTATCTGGGCAACATTCTCTAAAGAAGGCCTCTCTATGAGGCTGGGGCCAGTACGTTGCAATATAAATTGCACATCTTGAGCATACTGGCCGCATTTGGATAGAGACTGTACAGGACATTCATGTGGGAGAAGTTGACACTCCTTCTCACGTAGTCTTTGGATGAGAACATAGCGGCCTGTTTGACCAATGGCCTATGGCAGTGCTAGGACAACTTCCTGACAGGTTGTCTGATCTGAAACACCACATACAATCCACTAGACTCCATCTACCCATACTTTCAACTCCATCACAAAAAGGTAGAGTTAGGATTAAACTTTCTTGCTCATTTCTGTGATTGACATGCAAAGAAACTGGCCTTTTTGGCTAGTCCAAAGACATGGTGCTCCAACTCCATCAAGGAAGCCACGATGAAGTGACCAAAGCATAGTGTTGGAGTGACAACTTTCTAACGTATTTATGTCCAATATGTGGTGTAGGTCTCAGACAGATGAGCTGTATTCAAGGATTGATCTGGTGAATGTTTTGTATGCTCTGGTTAGTAGTGTGATATTACCGGAGAAGAAGCTACGTAATATTAGTTTAATAATTTTGAACCTTTTTTGGCAATGTAGTTGCAGTGGGCTTTGGCATTTAGGTCATTTGATATGAGTATTCCAAGGTCTTTGACAGAATGTGGGTCAACTGCAAGGTCTTGTTTATTCAGCTTGTATTTTGTGTTCTGATATTTTTTGCCAATGTGCAGGACAGAACATTTGTTGGTTGAAATTTGGAGTTGCCAAATGTTTGACCATTCTGACACAGAATCAATGTGTGGAGGGTAGCAGTGTTTTTGGAGGGTAGCAGTGTTGTCGGTGGTATTGAAGAGTTGTACATCATCGGTGAACAGAACGCAGTCACTCGTAATCTGATCGCAAAGGTCATTTATAGAGTATAAAGAGTGTTGGTCCTAGTAAACTGTCTTGGGGTACACCACTGTTAATAAGAACCGGATTAGATAGGGTGCTCCCTATTTTGACCACTTGTCTGTTTGACAGGAATGCAGTTATCCAGTCATGTAGGGGTCCAGATATGTCATAGGATTTCATTTTCAGAAGTAGTTTATCATGAACCACTGAGTTGAAGGCTTTACAGAGGTCTATATAAATTGCATCTATTGTTTTGTCCTGGTCAAGTTTTGAGGTCCATATGTTTTTGCAGTGTAGTAGTTGTAGATTGCAGGATAATTTTTTTCCTGAAACCAAATTGCTTGCCTGTAAGTAGTATGTTAGTTTCTAGGTGGAGGATAATGAATTGGTTTGTGATTGATTCCATGATTTTCAATAAGAAAATTACAAACAAGAAAAAAATATCTCTGGAGGAAAAACAAAAAAGGACACATTTCCAACTTCAAAAGCCGATATAAAAGCATTTGCAATCAAATAAAAGCAAAATGCCTTAACTACTACAGCAAACAAGAGGAAAACCTCCTATGCACCAAATCTAATAGAGCCTTCTACAACTTTGTCAACAATAAAATCAAAGACTCTAGACCTATCCCACCTCTCAAAGGACCCAACAACAAAGAATACTTTGGATGATTCATCCAAAGCTAACCTCCTCAACTATTTCTTTGGCTCTGTCTTTGTTAACAGCAATGGCTCATCCCCCAATTTCACCAATCATACCTCTAACTTCCTCAACGACCTAACCCAAGTAGACTTCACTGAAGACTGAGTTGAAAAAGCATTACGTGACCTTAAACCTTCTCTATCAGTCGGACCAGACGGTCTATGAGCTTACTTCCTAAAAAAGCTCTCTTCTGCCATAGCTGAACCACTAAGCATAATTTTTGAAAAATCCTTCAGAACCAGCACACTTCCTAAGCTATGGTCGAAAACAAAGGTCATCCCCATCTTTAAAAAAGGAGACCCCTCTCTTGTCAATAACTACAGACCAATATCACTATGCTGTGTCCCATGCAAAGTCATGGAATCAATTATAAACAAATCAATTCCTCTCCATCTAGAAACTAATAATTTGCTCTCTAACAAACAATTTGGATTCAGAAAAAAAATATCCTGCAACCCCCCACTGCAAAAATATATGGACAACTCATCTAGATCAAGGGAAATCTATAGATGCAATTTATATCAACTTCTGCAAAGCCTTTGATTCAGAGGTCCATGACAAACTACTCCTAAAACTCAAATCCTATGGCATCTCAGGATCCCTCCACAGCTGGATTACAGCATTCCTGTCAAACAGACAACAAGTGGTCAAAATAGGAAGCACCAAATCCACCCCAATCCCAGTTAAATGCGGTGTTCCCCAAGGTAGTGTACTGGGACCAACGCTCTTCATTCTCTACAACAATGACCTTTGTGATTACATCACAAGCAACTGTGTCCTCTTCACCGACGATGTCAAATTCTTCAACACCACCGATAACACAACTACTCTCCAAAAAGACCTGAACTCTGTTTCTGAGTGATGTAACACATGGCAACTCCAAATCTCAACTAGCAAATGCTCTGTTCTACACATTGGGAAAAAGAATCTGAACTCCAAATATGAACTGATTATCACAGATAATCCCCACTCAGTTAAAGAACTCGGTATACTAATAACTAAAGATTTAAGTGCCAAAGCCCACTACAACAACACAGCCAAAAAGGCTTCAAGAGTTGTAAACCTAATCCTATGTAGCTTCTGCTCTGGCAATCTCTCATTACTTACCAGAGCTTACAAAACTTTCACCAGACCCATCCTTGAATACAGCTCATCTGTTTGGAATCCATATCGCATCTCAGACATTAACACATTTGAAAATGTCCAAAGATACTTCACCAGAATAGCTGTTCACTCCTCCACTCAAAACAGAATATCCTACGAAACTAGACTTTCAATCCTGGGCATGGAAAACTTAGAACTAAGACACCTTAAACATGATCTAAGTATTGCCCACAAGATCATATGCTGCATTGTCCTACCTGTCAAAGACTACTTCAGCTTCAACCACAAAAACGCAAGAGCACACTACAGATTAAAGGTTAATATTGACTTCTCCAAACTTGAATGTAAAAAGTACTACTTTAGTCATCGGGTTATCGAAGTGTGGAACTCATTACTGGACTCTGTAGTATCATCCCCTAACCCCCAACTTTTTACCCTTAGACGATCCACGGTTGACCTCTCCAGATTCCTAAGAGGTCAGTAAGGGGTGTGCATAAGCGCACTAGAGTGCCTTCCGTCTCATCCTATAGTCTCTCCTATATCTCCTATATCTTCTCTACTATATCCTCTATAACCTTCATTGTGTATTGGACAAAATAAATAAATAAAAATAAATAAAACATGCGTGCTTATATGCAGGTCTGGTTGGCATACCTTTCAATCTGAATGGCAAGCAATAAACACAATCCAGAGATAATATGAGGCCATCCCCACAAACAAAGCAAACACGGTGAAAGAAAGGGAAATCCAGAAAGGGATTAGTTAAGTCAGCTTCATTTACAGCCAACCACCTTAAGCTTTCCTTAATATATGTTCAAGTTAAACTACTGCAAGTCATCTTTAATGCCCTCCATCCATTAAATCCATGTCTGCCAGACCTTATTTCTCTTGAGGAACTTGGAGGTAGGGCTTTCACACATACATCGTTCCTCTCTTCAGGGTATCTCTCCCCTGGTTTTCCATATCTGACTTTGGAAAATAGTGTCAAAACTGTTCAGATAATTTTCCTTTAAACTATTTAAGAAAATGGATAATGATGAGAAAAGGGAAAAGACAGAAAGAGAAGAACTGGCCTTTTGTGCAACAAATTTTAGCATATGGAAATTGGGGAAATATAGTGTCATAAGTTTCTTTATTTATTTTATTTTATTTACATATTTGTCAAAACATGTGCAATAATTTAATACATATAACAAATGTTAGAATATGGAAATTGGAGAAATGCATAGTGTCAGAAGTTTCATATTAAAATATATTTTATTCTTTCTGCTGTTTCCACCTTCCCTTAAAACATTAATGGAATTTCCAATTGACTGAGAAATCAGAAATTCACTAGATAATTGACAGTAAGGTGAAGCTCAGTTGATCAATTAAAATTAGCAAATGAGGAAAAATCTTTTACTCAAACTTCCTCAAATCCCCCAATACGTTACCCAGACCTAAGCCACCTATCAAAGATAAGATCTGTAAACACAAATTAGAGTTAATTAAATTTGGTATTGTATGTTCACAAGAAGAAACATAACAGGCCCCCATGCCCCTCAAGTGTCACCCTAGAATCATCACATAAACACTTCCACACAAGGGGGAAAATTCCCCTATAAAAGTATGTTCCTATACAAAAGGATGTTGTTGTACCTCATTTGTTGGAAGCTGTCCTCAAAGCAAACCTTTGCTTTTTGGGTATAAATATTTCTCCTTTCCTCACAGCTGTCTGGATCTCATTTTTATTTACTCTTGCACAATCCCGGCTCGATTTTGATTCGAACCTCAAATTATTCTTCTGACAATAGTTAAAATATATCGCTTTAAGAAAGATAGGCAAAGAAATGCTAAAATTTAGAGAATTATTAGAATATAGGAAGATGGGTGGGTATGTTGAGAAGGGCATGAAACAAACACCCAGTTTCAGAACAAATGTTTAAAAATAGAAAGTTAAGCTTGAAAAAAGGATTTAAAAGATGTGGAACCCAAGACTTAATGTATCGGTATTCAAATAAACCTAAAATACTATTATTGCAATAATTATCATATGCATAAAGTATAAAAAAATTAAACAGATGTATTATTTAGCATTTAAAAAAATAAACTTATTTTTCAGATTAAATATCAAGTTAGCTACAGGATGAAATCAAGTGTTTTATTTTCCATCTGCTTTTTTCAACCTCCTTTTTTGACTATTACAAGGTCTAATTTGTAGATACTATAGATTTCTCTAAAGACCGTGGCAAAACTGGTGTAAATCCATATAAAGAAGAAGATGGAGAAAAATGGAGAGAGAAATCTGAGATTGGTAGCCTCTTACAGATACCACAGTCCATGCTTCACAAACAAGAAGTAGTGAGTTTAGCGGCTGAAGTCTTACCTATACAAAAGCTGAGCAGATTCCAAGTCAGTCTTTCAAGTGATAATTTCATATGCTCAGGAGAAGCCTTAGTTTTGGGCAAAAGAAGTAACAATAGGGGTATATATCATCACAGAACAGGCGTATTTACAAAAGTTGCTTAATCAACCTGCCAAGCCAGTTTTGATCCCATCACTTCTTCATTGTACATGTCAGGATGGCTGATGGCCTCAAGCAATAAAAAGATCATTTGGGGAAAACATTTGGGTGCTACCGGAATGGGCTGAGAGCATGGGACCTTATGAGAGCACGCCTGGCACCTATGCTCTCGGCATGGGATTCGGTTCATTTCTGTGCATTCTAAGATCTTTTTTATTATTGTAAGATTAGTAGGGACTGATCATATCATAAAGACAAGTCGGTCGCAAATGCCCAAGTTTTAATCACATGACCATGGGGATACTGCAATGATCATTGTGTGAAAACTCACCTTTTTAAATGCCATTTTGATTTCAAATGATCGTTTCATTGTGAGTTCAAATGGTCACTAAGAGAATGGTTATAATTCGAGGACTATCTGTATGCTTGTAGACCATTTTGGTCTCTACAGTAACTCCTCAGGATCTATTCATTTCTTTTCTCTCCTTCATATATTCTTCCAATAACATTTTCTCTTGAACAACTATCTAATGTACTTGCAAAATTCCAGGACAACCTATCTTCCTTCATAAGTAGAGTTATCAATGTTGCTGCATGAATAAAGGGCATGATACATTTTCATTAATTTTATGGTCTTCCTATCCAGGGCTTTTAGTTATCTTGAGTCCAGTTTATTCTGTATATCTGGACATACGGTAGTTTATATACTGATTAGAATTGCCCCCGGTGTTAATTGTCTTCATGAGATTTCTGCCACCGAGTTTGAACTTAAAATCTTCACTCTCAAGATTTTAATGTTTAATGCTAAACTTCTTTTTGAGTTTCATGTGCTTGTTGTCCACTTGAAGGATGCCCAGGTATTTGCAATGGTCTTCTATATCCAAAATCCTGATGTTATTTTTACAGGGTATTTTTATTTTTATTTCTTTAGTTTTCCACTATTTCCCCCTATTAATGATAAAGATGGCACATTTGTCTAGTCCAAACTCCAATGCATTATCTTGCAATATATACACCATTTTGAGCAGTGATTCTAATTCATATAGTGTTTTTCCATACAGTTGAGGATTATTCACGTAAAGGAGGTGGGACAGTCTGGGAGATGTTTTTGATGTTTGATTGCCAAGACCTGACTTGTTCTGAATTGTTGATAGAGCAATCAGTGCAGTGTCAATCAGTAATGATTAAATTAAGTCTCCTTGGAAAATTCCTTTCTTGATATTGATCTCTCTCTATCATCCCCACTGGCTAGTGACTGTGTCTTTCATCTTTCTGCCATTGATCTTTGCACAAACTGTCTCCTGACTCCTGTTAATTCTAGGCATGATCTCTGGGGGAGATCATCCAAGGACATGGGGTGAGGTATCATCAGTACAGTACAGTACAGCTGTACATCTCCATCCCATGGATTTGTTATTATGTACTGTTTTATTGTTGTTGTGAGCCGCCCCGAGTTTGCGGAGAGGGGCGGCATATAAATCCAATAAATCTAATCTAAACTAATCAATGAAGCAGTGGAAGTGATGTGCCAGTGCCTGGAGGCTGTTGGGGCCTGGATGGGTGTCAACAGACTTAAACTCAACCCAGATAAGACAGAGTGGCTGTGCGTTTTGCCTCCCAAGGACAACTCCCTATGTTCATCCATTACCCTGGGGAGGGGAAGTATTGACCCCCTCAGAGAGGGTCTGCAACTTTGGCGTCCTCCTCGATCCACAGCTCACATTAGAGAAATATCTTTCAGTTGTGGCGAGGGGGGCATTTGCCCAGGTTCGGCTGGTGCACCAGTTGCGGTCCTATTTGGATCGGGAGTCACTGCTCACAGTCACTCATGCCCTCATCACCTCGAGGCTCGACTTCTGTAATGCTCTCTACATGGGGCTACCTTTGAAGAATGTTCGGAAACTTCAGATCGTGCAGAATGCAGCTGCGAGAGCAATCATGGGCTTCTCTAAGTATGCCCATGTTACTCCAACATTCCGCAGTCTGCATTGGTTGCCAATCAGTTTCCGGTCACAATTCAAAGTGTTGGTTATTACCTATAAAGCCCTACATGGCATCGGACCAGGGTATCTGCGAGACCGCCTTCTGCCACACAAATCCCAGCGACTGGTTAGGTCCCACAGAGTTGGCCTTCTCCAGGTCCCGTTGACTAAACAATGTCATCTGGCGGGACCCAGGGGAAGAGCCTTCTCTGTGGTGGCTCCGACCCTCTGGAACCAGCTCCCCCCAGAGATTAGGATTGCCCCACCCTCCTTGCCTTTAGTAAACTCCTTAAAACTCACCTCTGCCGTCGGGCATGGGGGATTTGCAACATCTCCCCCCTTATTTTTTTTTTTAATTTATTTATTTAGGTTTCCCCAAAGATTTTGCGGAGAGTAAACAACTTATTCAAGAAATCCTTCAATGGTTCACTGAGAACAAAGTTAAATGTGAGTTGCAAGAATTTGAAAGAGCGCATTGGGCTTTTGGATCCCGCAATCGTGGGGACTCAAAGGACATTATTGTAAGGTTTGTTTCAGAAAGGAGAGCTGCAGAAATATTTAAAGAGTTGAAACAGATTTTAAACTTACGTTACAAAGCTTTTCCAATACGCATTTTAAAAGATTTGTCTGCTGAAACCCTCAAGATGAGAAACCAGATGAGAGAGGTGTCCTCCCAACTTTATTAAAATGGAATCAGGTTTTCGTGGCGTTATCCTGCTACAATATTTGTGTTTAAAGATTCCAAGGCTTTCCAGGCGAGATCGTTAGAAGACGGAAGAAAGCTGCTTTTCCAATTGGGGTTAAATCCGGAGGGAGCATCCCAGAGCCAGTCATCGGTGGATCGGCCAGAGGCAGCAGAAGAAGAGTTGTTTCTCCAACCGTTCCGTGATGCAGGGCAAAGTAAGGGGGAGAAGATCGCAGCACTTCAAAGAGAACTGGCCTCACTCCAGGCAGAGAAGAAAGACGAGCCAAGGGTTACTCGACAGAAGAAAAAATAATAAACTGAACTGAGTTGACTTGCTAATATGGTATTAAGTTTTTCAACTAATTAATCTTTTTTCTGTACTTCTTTTTTGGTTGTGTTCGCTGGTTAACAAGGGGAGAGGAGGGAAGGAGGGGGGAATCTTTTATTATGTTGTAAAATGGGGAGGAAGGGGGGGCTTTCTGAGGGAACACAGATTCAGGAGTGCCTCTTAGTAACAGAAGTTTTTTTCATTGCCTCCCCCTGGGGGGGGGTCAGGATAGGGGCACCAGGGTGGGGATTCATTGTAACAAAAAAACATTTTTCCGGTAGGCTCTGTTTTGTTGGAAGGGGAAATGCATTTAAATTATGTAAATGGGTGATATAGGGTTATTATCGCTGAATGTAAATGGTCTCTCATCACAGAAAAAACGTTATAGAATCATGAAGCTGGCTAAGGACAGTAAGGCAGATGTTTTATTTTTATCAGAAACTCATAAGGGAAGAGAAAAAACAGATAGATTAGTTACAAATACTGAGTGGCAGAAAGTTTATGAGTCGAGAGGAACTAATAAGGCAAAAGGAGTCGCCATCTTGTTTCACCGAAGAGTGCATTTTCAGTTAAGTAATATTAAAAGGGACAAAGATGGCAGAATGTTATTTATTAAGGGGAAAATAAGAAACAAGTTAGTAACCTTAGCGGTAATTTATGCTCCTAACGTAAATGCAAAACAATTTATAATAAATGTAAAATGGAAACTAGATAATTTTGCGGAAGGTATAGTGATTTTAGCAGGCGATTTTAATTTGGAATTAACAGCGGGGAAGGGGGAAAAGAAAAAGTTACACTTAAATAAAATTAATATGATGGATCTTCATGAAAACATAGTTAATAGAGACACTTTCTATTCTGCAAGACATAATAAATTTAGCTATATAGACTATATGTTAATTAATAAAACAGATAAGGTAAAGTTTAAGAAAGCGGAAGTGAAAACTATTTGGCTATCAGACCATGCTCCTCTCTTAGCTGTGATAGAGATAGAGGTTTGTAGCAAACAAAGAATTTGGAGGTATAACCCCATCGTCTCAGCAAATGAGGAGAGTAGAATTAAATTACAAAGGGAACTCAATGGATTCTTTTGTATTAATGCAACAGGTGAGATTAAACAAACAATAGTTTGGGATACACATAAAGCAGTAATGAGGGGTAACTGCATTAGTACTGAAGCTTTTATTAGGAAATCCTGGGATGTTAAGAGGAATAACTTATTAAAAGAAATAGATTTAATCCAAGAAACTTTAAAAATTACAAGAAATAGAGAATGGAATTTATTATTATTATTTAAGAAAAAGAAATTACAATTACTTGATGAAGAAAGATGGAATAAAATGAAGATGATTATGAAACATAGAATTAGGGGTTGGAGTAACAAATCAATGAAGCAAATGGTACACTATTTGAAAAAAAGAAAAGAGAAATCTTACATCTCTGCTTTAAAAGATAAGGATGGTGTAATAAAACGTAGTAATGTAGAAATGGAAAAAATAATGAGAGATTTTTATGAGGAATTATATAAAAAAGAGTATGTTGTTTCGCAAACCTCAGAGGTTCAAAAGAAATTAAAGGAAGAGGATAGTCAAATGTTAAATGCAAAAATCACAAGTGAGGAGATATCTAGAGTTATTAAGGGATTGAAACCTGCCAAAGCCCCAGGTCCAGATGGTTTTACTACTTAATATTATAAAGTGTATATGAATGAATTATTACCGCATATGGAGAAATTGTTTAACAATGTAATGGAGACTTTTGAAACTCCACAGACGTGGAAAATGTCAGAAATTATAACGGTCCCAAAACCAGATCGTGATTTAATGGACCCGAGTTCTTATCGCCCCATCAGCCTATTAAATCAGGATTATAAGATATTTATGAAAATATTGGCAAATAGGGTGGAGAATATATTACCAAAAATAATTGGAGAAGATCAATATGGATTTGTGAAAGGAAGGAAAATTTATGAACCCATAAGAAACGTGGTCAATGTTTTATACCATGCTACCAGTACCAAAAGAAAATTAAGTATTTTAAAATTAGATGTCTATAAGGCTTTTGACAAAGTTAACCATGACTACCTATTTCAATTATGTAAAGACTTAAATATGGGAAACATATTTTGTAGAGTTATGGAAACAATATATAAGGATAATGTGGCTCAAATCAGAGTAAATGGCAATAGAACAGAAATGGTTAAAATTCAGAATGGAACTAAGCAGGGTTGCCCACTATCCCCAATGTTATTTGCATTAGCAATTGAGACCTTAGCAAACAAAATTAGAAATGATAAGGAATGGAGAGGCTATCAAATAGGGGAACTTGAATTGAAATTAAACTTATTTGCAGATGATGCTATAGTGATGTCTGAAACCCCAATTGAAATGATGAAAAGAATAATGATACTACTTCAGGAATTTAAAGATCAATCTGGACTTAAGGTTAATATAGACAAATCAGAGATAATATGTTTAAATACTGGCCCTAAAGAGCAAATCGAGATCCAAAAAATTTCAGGATTGAAATTAGGTTGTAAAAAAATGAAATATTTGGGAATTTGGTTGTTCAAGAATCCAATAAAAATAGTCACGGCCAATTATAACCTAATATGGAAAAAAATCCAGAAGCAGGTTAAAAATTGGAAGGGTAAAAAGTTAGGAAGAATGGCTAAGATTAGAGCCCTTAAGATGATGATAATACCAAAAATGATGTATTTGTTTCAGGTTCTACCGGGTAGTTTTCCTGAGGCAAAACTAAGAGAGTGGGATAATAGACTAAACTTTTGGATTGAAGGAGATAAAAAACCCAGAATAAGGAAGCACTGGCAGTTTGCGCAAGAGAAAGAGGGGGGTGGGGCAGCCCATGTCTAGTATTATATAGAAATGCATTTCAAATGGAAAGGTTAATGGAGCTACAGTTATGGGGGGAAAAGAAATGGGTAGAATTAGAAAAAGAAATTAATAATATAAATAACAAAGAACTATTATTTAAAAATTGGAGTAGAATTGAAACCAGTACCTTAAGTGATCCTTTTAAAGCATGTTTAGAAATATGGCTTAAATGGCAGAGGAAAAGTGGAATAAAGGTATCCAGGCTATCAACGTTATATGTATTGAATATAGGGGATGATGTTAACTTAAGTAGAATTATTAAAATATTAAATAGTAAAGGGATAATGAGAATTGAACAATTATATGAGAAAGATGGAAGAGTTAGTAGAACCAGATTGGAATGGTGGATTGGTAAACAGAAATGGTTGCAGATTAATGCAATATGCACATATTTAAACAAAAGTGAGAATAAAGAAGCCTTCTTACGGGAAGAAAATAGTTTGGAAAAAATAATAAGTGAAAAGATAAATGAAAGTAAAGCACAAGCCGGTAATATATATAGAATGCTATTGCAGATGGAAGAAGAAGTAACAAAAAGTTTAACAAGATGTTGGCAGGACGATTTACAAATAGATGAAAGAGAAATGAAAGAAATAATAGAAAATATATACAAGATTAAAAATACGAGAGTTAGAGAAATGAGAAGAAAAATCTTACATAAATGGTATTATACACCTGTACAAATTGCACACTTCCAGGGGAAAGAGAAGGGCAAATGTTGGCATGGGTGCCAGAAAAAAGGAATTTTTATGCATATGATCTGGGAGTGTGCAGAAATACAGAAATTCTGGAATGTAGTCCAGAATGAAATTAATAAAATGTTAAACATTAACTGGATTATTACAAAAGAAATAGCAATTTTAATTAAATATAGGGAACTAGGAGAATTTAAGGAAATTAAAACCGCAGCATTGGAAAGTGCTCAAGCGGTGATGGTATTAGGTTGGAAAGATTCTACAAAATGGACAGTACAAAATTGGTACTGGTATATGGTGGATCACATACATTTTGAAATTATGGAAATAAGATTAAATAATTTTGATGAGAATAAATTGGAGAAGCTGATGGTGCGATGGAACAAGGTAAAAGACTATATGTTAAGTAGAATCTGTGATGTAAATATGAAAAATAAATTACAATCACTCTTTCAGTAATATTTGTTCAAGATAGAGCCAAGGATTAATAGATAGATAAATAAGCAAATTTTTTTGAATCCTCTTGTAGGGGTGGTGGGGGTGACGGGGTGTGTGTGTTGTTAGGTGACGGGCACATGCACTGTGCACTGTTATATGTTTGTTTTATGTAAACCTATAAAACCAATAAAAATTATTTTAAACAAAATTATTTATTTAGATTTGTATGCCGCCCCTTTCCGCAGACTCGGGAAGGCTCACAACAAAGTGAAAAAACAGTTTACAACAAATCTAAATTTCTACTAAAAACATTTAAAAGAAACCCCATTTTCTAAGCACACATACATACACACATACCATTCATAAATTGTATATGCCCGAGGGAGATGTCTCAGTTCCCCCATGCCTGATGACACAGGTGGGTCTTAAGGAGTTACGAAAGGCAAGGAGAGTAGGGGCAGTTCTAATCTCCGGCGGGAGTTGGTTCCAGAGGGCCGGGGCCGCCACAGATAAGGCTCTTCCCCTGGAGCCCGCCAACCAACATTGTTTAGTTGACGGGACCCGGAGAAGGCCCACTCTGTGGGACCTAATTGGTCGCTGGGATTCGTGCGGCAGTAGACAGTCTCGGAGATATTCTGGTCCAGTGCCATGAAGGGCTTTAAAGGTCATAACCAACACTTTGAATTGTGACCGGAAGTTGATCGGCAACCAATGCAGACTGCGGAGTGTTGGTGAAATATGGGCATACCTAGGTAGGCCCATGACTGCTCTCGCAGCTGCATTCTACATGATCTGAAGTTTCCGAACACTTTTCAAAGGTAGCCCCATGTAGAGAGCATTACAGTAGTCGAACCTAGAGGTGATGAGGGCATAAGTGACTGTGAGCAGTGAGTCCCGGTCCAGATAGGGTCGCAACTGGTGCACCAGGCGAACCTGGGCAAACGCCCCCCTCGCCACAGCTGAAAGATGGTTCTCTAATGTGAGCTGTGGATCGAGGAGGACGCCCAAGTTGTGGACCCTCTCCAAGGGGGTCAATAATCCCCCCCAGGGTAATGGAAGGACAGATGGAATTGTCTTTGGGAGGCAAAACCCACAGCCACTCCATCTTATCCGGGTTGAGTTTGAGTCTGTTGACACCCATCCAGATCCCAACAGCCTCCAGGCACCGGCACATCACTTCCACTGCTTCGTTGACTGGACATGGGGTGGAGATGTAAAGCTGGGTATCATCAGCGTACTGATGATACTTCACCCCATGCCCTTGGATGATCTCACCCAGCGGTTTCATGTAGATATTGAATAGCAGGGGGGAGAGGACCGACCCCTGAGGCACCCCACAAGGGAGAGACCTCGGAGTCGACCTCTGACCCCTCACTAACACCGACTGTGACCGACCGGAGAGGTAGGAGGAGAACCACTGAAGAACAGTGCCTCCCACCCCCAACCCCTCCAGCCGATGCAGAAGGATACCATGGTTGATGGTATCGAAAGCCGCTGAGAGGTCAAGAAGCACCAGGACAGAGGATAAACCCCTGTCCCGGGCCCGCCAGAGATCATCCATCAATGTGACCAAAGCAGTTTCCGTGCTGTAACCGGGCCTGAAACCCGACTGCTGGGGACCTAGATAATCGGCTTCTTCCAAGGATCGCTGGAGCTGGAGTGCCACCACCTTCTCGACAACCTTCCCCATAAAGGGAAGGTTGGAGACTGGCCGGTAGTTATTAAGTACGGTCCCTATCTGGACCGGGACTCACTGCTCACAGTCACTCATGCCCTCATCACCTCGAGGCTCGACTACTGTAATGCTCTCAACATGGGGCTACCTTTGAAGAATGTTCGGAAACTTCAGGTCGTGCAGAATGCAGCTGCGAGAGCAATCATGGGCTTCTCTAAGTATGCCCATGTTACTCCAACATTCCGCAGTCTGCATTGGTTGCCGATCAGTTTGCGGTCACAATTCAAAGTGTTGGTTATTACCTATAAAGCCCTACATGGCATCGGACCACGGTATCTGCGAGACCGCCTTCTGCCACACAAATCCCAGCGACTGGTTAGGTCCCACAGAGTTGGCCTTCTCCAGGTCCCGTCAACTAAACAATGTCATCTGGCGGGACCCAGGGGAAGAGCCTTCTCTGTGGTGGCTCCAAC
The DNA here is from genome assembly GCF_031021105.1 of Erythrolamprus reginae. Lineage (NCBI taxonomy): Eukaryota > Metazoa > Chordata > Lepidosauria > Squamata > Dipsadidae > Erythrolamprus > Erythrolamprus reginae. The sequence continues at coordinate 98,429,333 of NC_091953.1, read as the reverse complement.
CCTCTGGAACCAGCTCCCCCCAGAGATTAGGATTGCCCCACCCTCCTTGCCTTTAGTAAACTCCTTAAAACTCACCTCTGCCGTCAGGCATGGGGGAATTGAAACATCTCCCCCCTTGCCCATGTAGTTTTGGAGTATGATTGATTGTGGACTTTTTAACCTAAAACTGTAATTTAGATTGCTAAATATTAGAGTTGTTACTATGTACTGTTTTTACCATTGTTGTGAGCCGTCCTAAGTCTGCGGAACCACATTTTTTCCTGGACTGCAACTAAACTAATTATTCAAAGATGCCAGTTGAAGGCCCAGAAAAGCTTGATGATACCCAGTTGTACATCTCCACCCCGTGTCCAGTCGGCGAAGCAGTGGAAGTGATGTGCTGGTGCCTGGAGGCTGTTAGGATCTGGATGGGTGTCAATAGGCTCAAACTCAATCCTGACAAGATGGAGCGTCTGTGAGAACAAAAAATCAGCTAGGTGACACACACATGCACCTTGGAACTGAGTGAGGGCAACAGCTCATGTGCCAGCAGATATGGCTCCATGTGCCACCTGTTGCACCCGTTCGCCATCACTGCCATAGAGGATAGGCTCCAAATATAGAAGGACATAGATGTATTTGTCACCTTTTTTTAACTGATAAGGTGGAGGTGATGGATTTAAAGGAGACTCAGGCAGTAGTAAATCAAAACAAACATTCTTTATTTTAAAACAGGAAATAAACTGCGCCGTGAGAGACACTCTATCAAGCTGCTTAAAAACATGGCGTGAAGAGAAGAAGAGAAGGAGGAATTTGCTTTTACGTAAGCAGACGGAAGTGATATGTAGGATATGATGTGAATGGGTATGATCAAGAGTGAAGGCACACATTAACTCTTTAGTTACTGAATGTCTCTGTGGCTGGCAATTTCCAGCGTGACACCCCTTCTTTGGCAGTCATCAGGGACATTGGTTCACATAAGGCACATTTTCTCGGAGAGGTATTCGTGTTGGTCGGCTGGCAGTGGTTTATTCAGCACGTCAGCGATCTGTTCATTTGTAGACACATATTGTATTTTCACGAATCCTTGTTGCACATATTTTCTTGCATTCTTATATCTTAAGTCGATGTGCCGTGAACGGTCTCCTACATATTCAGCTTCAGCAATGAATTTAACTGAAGTATTGTCCTCCATAATAACAATTGGTTTCATTGGATCAGCCCAGATACTATTAATGAGAGCAGAAATATTGGTTAAAGCATTACAACAGTCAGAGACACAAGCATATTCTGACTCAGTGGAGGAAGAAGAAATAAATTTCTGCGTTCTAACTTTCCAATAAATTGGACAACCATTCAAAAACATTATAAAACCAGAAGTACTTTCACGAGTTTCAATGTCACTCACCCAATCAGAATCTGCATAGCAAATCAATTCAGGATACTTGTTGTGTTCTGGTTCCAGGAACAACTTCGTGTTCTTCGTGTGCTTCATGTATCTGAGCAATCTCTTTATGCATGTCCAATGAAATGTAGTTGCGTTGCCTACGTGTCGTGACAACAAATTCACACTAAGTGAAATGTCGGGTCTTGTCCAACTGCTAATGTATAACAGTGACCCAATGACTGAGCGATAAAGTGTTTGGTCCTTAAACAAAGGACTGTCTTGGTATGTCAACTTGTAAAAGTCTGTCTGCATTGGAGACCGACATGGGCGTGCATCAGCCATGTTGCAATGTTGCAAAAGTTGATCAATCTTGTTTGCTTGTGAGAGGCTAAACCCCTTCTGAGTTTTCTGAATCTAAGTAATCATGAATGTGTCCTAAGCTTTTCAGTGTAAAGTGTTTTTCTAAACTTTTTGCAAAAATCTCACTCATACGTTGATTTGGACCAATGTAAACAATATCATCAACATAAACAAGAACAATTTCATAAACATTACCTTGCCCTTTTGTAAACACGCATTCATCAGAGTTGGACTTAATAAAGCCCATTGAATTTAGCTTGTCAATGAGACATCTGTGCCACATTAAACCAGATTGTTTCAATCCGTACAGACTCTTTTGCAGGTGCCAGACATGTCCTTCCTGGTCCTGGAATCCGGGCACGCCTTTCACATAGATTTCTTCATCTAGATCAGCATTCAGATAGGCAGTTTTGACATCGAACTGGAAAACTTCTAAATTCAGGGCAGCGGCAGTTGTTAAGGCGATTTTGACACTTTCATTTCTGACAGTAGGTGAATAAGTATTGGTGTAATCATCTGGAAAAATCTGAGAGTAGCCCTGTGCTACTAATCTTGCTTTGTATAGTTGCTCACCGTTTGGTTTTTGCTTAATTCTGTAGACCCATCGTGTGCCAATAACTTTCTTGTCCTCTGGAGGGTCAGTGTGTTTGTACACCTTAAGTTTCTTTAAACTGTCAAGTTCAGCTTGCATGGCATCATACCATTTTTCTTGTTCAGGTTCAGGTAAATATCTTATTTGATAGAAATTATCAGGAGGAAGTAAAACATAGTTGCAAATAACAGGAAACAATTTTTGAGATACTTGTGGTTCTCCTGGAACGTCTTAGAACCGTGGTCCATTCATCTTGGTCATCTCCGTCTTCAATTACATCGCTAGGAACATCATCTGCGACTGGTGAAGACTGTACATCAGGAACATCTGGAACAGCTGTACCTTGAACATCTTTAGGAAAATAAACTGAAGTATCATTACTGTGTATTCTGGACCAATTTGTATCTTCCTCAAATTTAGCTGAATTGGAAATAACAGCTCTGTAGTTAGAGTCAGCAAATTTGTAGTACTTGGAACTTTCATCAAAACTTATAAATCTCAGTCTTTCTGCCACTGGACCGCCCTTCTTTCTCTGGGCCAGTAGAATGTTAACCATGGCATACGAGCCACGGAGTTTTGGTGGCTAATCAATTAAATATGAGTCAGCAATGTGCAGCAGTGGCTAAAATAGTCAACACAATCCTAAAATGCATCAACAGGTGCATATACAGTACTCCAAGACTAGGGAGGTATTAATATCACTCTATAATGCGCTAGTCAGACCTCACCTGGAGTATTGCCAAAATGATAAGGGGACCAGAAACCAAGACATACTAAGAGAGGTTGCAGGAACTGGGCATGGATAGCCTAGAGAAAAGAAGGGCCAGGGGGGACATGATAGCAGTATACAGGGACTTGAGTGGTTGCCACAGAGAGGAGGGGGGCACACTTTTGTCCAGGGCACAGTGGGGCAGACGAGGAACAATAGATGGAAGCTGACCAAGGAACGATTCAGCCGGAAAATAAGGAAGAACTTCCTGATGGTCAGAGTGATCAATCAGTGGAACGGCCTGCCAGTGGAGATTGTGAATGCCCCAACTCTGGATGTTTTCAAGAGGAGATTGGACTGCCATTTGGCTGGGGAGGTGTAGGGTTTTCTGCTTGAGCAGGGGGTTGGACTTGATGACCTGCAACTTTCATCTCAAATAATTAATAGATAGATAGATAGATAGATAGATAGATAGATAGATAGATAGATAGATAGATAGAACGACAGACAGACAGACAGACATACAGACAGAAAGTCAGATAAATAAATAAATAAACAAACAAATAAATAAATAAAGTATAACAATAACAGCAACAAGAGGGTGGATTGTAGAGAAGATATGAAGGATAATAATAGTACTACAACCATACAACATAGACATAAGTCAATACTATGAAGATTAGGTGTTCAGCAGAGGGATGACATGAGGGGAAAAAGTGTTTTTTCTCTAGTTTTGGCAATATAATGGCATATAGCACAGGTGTCACTCTCCCTGTATGTAAATCTCACATTTTGAAATGGGAGAAAAGAAATTCTAAAACAATTCAGGTAGGCAGAAAAATGGTCCTACTTGCTTCACTTTTCTAAAAGAAAGAAAATGAGAAAGAATATTGTTTGATCTGAATGGGGATATCCAGTGATGAGAATCCGTTGTATTGAAATTAAGGAAAGAAGATGAAAATTCCTTAGTTTCTTGTGGAAACTAAGGTCTAATAATTCTGATATGACTGTGCCCTTTTCATGCTAGTTTTACTTGCAGGCAGTTGAAATGACCTATGAAGAAATGGAAAACAGTCATGGTATTTCTCTCAGTTGCCATGGAACAAATAATTTAGCAACTGGTTCTCTGCTCTAATAACTGGATAGGCGTGGCTCGGTGGTCATGTGACTGGGAGGGCATGACCAACTCAACATCACACACACTGAGGGGCACCTTTCCATGTCTGGCCCTTCCTTGCCCCTCCTTGTCATGTCCAACCTCGCCTCATAGGCAGCTCACCTCACTCAGCCCCTCGCCTCAAAGGTCTCAACGAGATACAATTTCCTCTCTATTTATTTACTATGACTGAACATCCACAATACACTATTTAATCCTATGTATATATACGATATGTGCAGTGGTTAGATTCAGCCAGTTCTCACAAGTTCAGTACTGTAAAATGTAAAACATAAAAGAGGGATAAAACCAGGGGTGGGCAGCAGGCAGGATGGGGTGGAACACAGTTCCACTGGGGGAAATGAAGATATGTGCACAGCTCCAGCTGATTGGGGGCTGTCACTTCCTGGATTACTAGTCTCGGTTCAGCTCTCCTTGCTTTTTTCCTCTTTCCTCCTTCCTGGCCTCGGACGAGCTTTGCGGCAATGTGAAAAAAGCAGATTTAAACTTAATATTAGCCGCTCCAAACTTGACTGTAAAAAATATGACTTCAGTAACTGAGTTGTCGAAGCATGGAACTCATTACCGGACTCCGTAGTGTCATCCCCAAACCCCCAACACTTTACCCTTAGATTATCCACGGTTGACCTATCCAGATTCCTAAGAGGCCAGTACGGGGCAAGTACAAGTGCACTAGAGTGCCTTCCGTCCCCTGTCCTATTGCTCTCCTATATCTCCTATACCTTTCTTCTATTCCTATATCTCTTCTTCTATTCTTTCATTGATATGTTTTATTCCTATATCTTCCCTTCTATTCTTTCTTAGATACATTTTACTATGAGTATCTCCTCTATAACCTTCATTATGTATTTTACTATGTGTATACCCACTAAAACCCTCATTGTGTATTGGACAAAATCAATCAATCAATCAATAAATACATAAATGTTGCATGTGACACAGCACAGAGAAATTGGTGTGTAGTTTTCTACTAGAATGGGATTTCCCTTTTTGAAGATGGGGATGACCATGGCTAGTGACCATAGGTTTGGTAGCGAACTGGTCCTGTAGGATTTTTCAAAGATTATGCTTAGTCGTTTTGCTATGGCTGTGGGGAGCTTTTTTAGGAAGTATGGACATAGTCCATCAGGTCTGATTGATGAGAAAGGTTTTAGGCTACACAGTGCTTTTTCAATGTTGTCTTCAAGGAAGTCTGTGTTAAACTGTTGTGAGTATTTGTGGTATGACTAGGGAATTTGGGGCATGAGATGTTGTTGTTTACAAAGACTGAGCCAAAGAATGTATTGAATAGGTTAGCTTTGATTGTTTCATCGTAGCATTCTTTGTTGTTGGGTCCTTTTAATGGTCTTTTCCTTGAGCAGCGTGTTGTTATGGAGCAGGAAGGCCATCACTGAAGGTGTCATAGCCACTGCTGTGGAGCTGCGGATCTCTGCCTCTTTTTGGAATTTCTTTGGCTTTGGACAGCTATAGCATATTTTCTATTTTCCCATATATACCTTGCACTAGGTACTTTATCTGTCTGTGATTCTTTTCCATAGTGCCCCTAATACTTTGAAACATTCATGCCATTCTTTTCTGTCATCTCATTCCTTTCCCACTGATGGAGCATCTTGTCATAATTTAATAGGTCCCACTCTTACTCAAGTCCAATATATTCCAGTCCTATGCAAAGTTCAGTAATCATAGTCCTTTACATCTCAGATTTGTTAATCTATTCCATTTAAATAGTACAAGAAGCTTCTGTAAGTAAAAACTCACTTTGCGTTACTTAAAAGTCTTCCTTGTTCTTATAATAGGATCTCCAGTAATCATAAAGTAACTAGTTATAAAACAGTAAGTGTCACCATAATCTTCCAGATGGATGTTATTTCTCTCTTGAAAGAGTTTTTCTAAACTTGTAGGAGTCTGGTGTATTCCATTCACCAGTAGATGGCAACCTCAGCTTAGATTTCAGCGTTTCCCCCCCCCCAAGTCTTATAGATACAATTAATCCAAATTTAATTCAGTTTATGGGAACAAAGTCCACTAGTCAAGTAATTTCAAAGCAGATAGTCCAGCATTTTTATGCCTTTCCAAAACAACAACCACCCAATTTAAAAATCCAGATTTTCTATGTTTTAAAAAGTTTTTTGCTTTTCTCCCCTTAGTTCCTTTTTTTGGCTCTAGGATTTTTCTCTCTATGGTAGTTCACCACTTTAAAAAATAGTTCTAAGAGTCTCTTTTCCTCTTTGTTTCTTTAAGGCTAGGATCTAAATAAAAAGGAATCTTTTTCATCTGCTTGTTTGTGAAGGTGCTCCTGGTTGTTGCTTAAGCTAACATCAGACATCCCAGTCTAGATTACTGTGGTTGTCAATGAGAACTACTTGGTACTCAGTTTTTATTGTAGTTACTGAAAAACCTGTTTCGTTCTTCCATTGCTTTTGCCTTTCCTACTCATGGAAGAAAGAAAAGCTTCACTAGATGGCTCCTGTTGTTGAACAGTCTACCAGTGTTCAACTTTTCCTTTCAGGAATTGATTCCTTCTTTTTATCCCCATACTTTACAAATCTCTACATGAATGTCTTCAATGCCTTGCCCATTATATTCTTACCTCTCAAGCAGATCCTTTCCTTTTCCCTCCCAGCAGAAGAGGTGTAAGGTCTTTCTTTCTTTGTTTTATTCTGGATTATTTTTTGCTTTCCATCTTGCATGATGTTATTCATTATTCTGTTGTTATTATTATTATTCAGTAATAATAATTAGTTGTTACAATTCATAATTCAGTCATGAATATTATAATGTAATATTATTCATAATTCTTTTATTATTCAGTATTTTGTTTGATTGCTGTTTGGACCCTGAAGTATCCAAAGATTCCAGAAGATTCCTCAGAGGCCAGATGTGACATTATTCTCTTCAGAACCCTTGGAAATGCTATGGATTAGGTTTGGCAATATTGGGCATGAAATCCACCCCAGAAGTCCAAGGTATTTAAGCTATACCCAACACATTCTGAGCAATCCGCTAATTCATATCATTTCTAATCCATAAAATACTGAAATCTATATTTGAGATTCCTTGAATATCAAGATGCTATATGTGCCACGGCTCTTCACAGATCCTCAATGTGGCTCAGTCAAAATTTTCTGTGAAGCCCAGTTTCTGATTTAGGTTGTCTTGCTTATTTGAACCCTATGACAATCACTAACTGTTGTACCTCATGATTCTTGACAAATGTATCTTTTCTTTTACGTACACTGAGAGCCTTTGTACCGAAGACAAATTCCTTGTGTGTCCAATCACACTTGGCCAATAAAGAATTCTATCCATCTGTCTGTTAATACAATGTATATAACTATTTTGGGTAATGCAATACACATATACACAATACACAATGTATGTTTGAAAAATGTTCTTTTAAGTGCAATGAGGCAATTGGCCATAAGAGGGAGCCAGCAGAGTTCCTCTTGGGGGAGTATTATTGCTTAGATACTGTGTGTATAGGAATTGTATGCTGATACCTGGTTTGCATATGATAGTTTGATTTATATGTGTATGATTTGAACTGTATAAAGACTACTCTACTGAATAACTAAATAATACACATAGTCTACTTGTATTAGTCTTGTTTATTGGCTGAATATTCCATAGCTGCCAAACAGGGCCGCCGATAGGCCGGTACTACTGGTACTGGCATCAGGGGCTCGGCCAAATTTAAAAATGCCCCCCCCCCCGGTTTTTCCGGCCCCCTGGGCCCTGCCGCCTGCAGTAATTTGTGCCCAGTAAGCACAGGCGCAGTACCGGCACTCTCTTGCCAGCTGCCTGCCTAACCAACGGGAGCGGGACTCATTTGCAAGATAAAGGTGCGCCCAGGACTCGAAGCCCTGACGGAGCCTTTGGCAGCGTGGTCCTCCTGGAATAGTAAAGTGCGTGGCGAAGGTCAGAGCCCCTTCGGGGGGATGGCGGCATTGGGGAACAAGGCTTGGGCGGCCAGGCGCTCACCTCATCCGGGCCCGGGCCAGCAGAGTAGTTTGCTTTTGCACCCCGTCTCGAGCTCCGTTGGTGCCAACCCGGCCCTCCCCACTTCAGAGAGAGGGGGGAGAAAGAGAGAGACAGAGAAAGGGATAGAAAGAAAGGGAGAGGGAGGGGGAGGGGGAGGGAGAGAGAGAGATAAAAAGAGGAAGAGAGAGGGAGGGAGAGAAAGAGATAGAAAGAGACAAAGAGAGAGAGGGAGAGAAAGAGAGAAAGGGAGAGAAAAAGAGATAAAAAGAGGAAGAGAGAGGGAGGGAGAGAAAGATAGAAAGAGACAAAGAGAGAGGGGGAGAGAAAGAGAGAGAGAAAGAGAGAAAGGGAGAGAAAAAGAGAAAAAAGAGAGAGAGATAAAAAGAGAAAGAGACAGGGAGGGAGAGAAAGAGATAGAAAGAGACAAAGAGAGAGGGGGAGAGAAAGAGAGAAAAAGAGAGAAAGGGAGATAAAAGGAGAAAAAAGAGAGAGAGATAAAAAGAGGAAGAGAAAGAGAGAAAGAGGGGGAGGGAGAGAAAGAGAGAGAAAGAGAAAGAAAGAGAGAAGGGGAGAGAGGGAGAGAAAGAAATAGAGAAAGTGAAAGAGAGAGGGAGGGAGAGAAAGAGATAGAAAGAGAGAAAGAGAGAGGGGGAGAGAAAGAAAAAAGAGAGAAAGAGATATAAAGAGAAAGAGAGAGAGAAAGAGAGACAAAAAGAGAAAGAGAGGGAGAGAGAGAGAGAAAAAGAGAAAGAGAGAAAAAGAGAGAAAGAGAGATAAAAAGAGAAAGAGAGAGAGGGAAAGAGAAAAAGAGAGAGAGAGAGATAGAAAAGCAGGTGGGGGGCACACCTATTTTGCCAGCTCTCGGATGGTCCATAGGGATCCGGTGTATGTGGAGGGAGGGGTCCCTAGCTTCTGTTCTGCAGAGGGGAAGCCAAAGCCCCCGCATGGGTTATGCAGAGTGCCAGTGTTTGGGGTAAGGGGGTGGGTGGGGGTCTTCCTTAACCCCCATTTCTTTGGCGGGGCTAAGAGGCCTGCCTAGCAGGGCTGGTGTGTTGCTGAAGGTCTTGTTGAGGGAGACCAGTGGAGCCGACCCCCCCCCCCCGCTCCCATCCCCAGGGAAGGGGCTTCTGGCATCACTACCACTGGCTTTGGAAAGAAGCCCTCCGGCCTCTTCAGGGGTGGAGGGAGGGGTCCGTAGTGCAGGGCTGGACAATGGCTGAAGACCAGTTGACTGCTGCTTTCAGAATTCCTCAGCCAGGAATATGGAGAAGACAGTTTGAAAATTTAAAAGGGAAGGAAGGAAGGAGGGAGGAAAAGAAAAAGAAGAGAAAAAAGGAAGGAAAGAAAAAGAAAAAAGAAAGAAAGAAAGAGGAAGGAAGGAAGGAAGGAAGGAAGGGGATGGGGAGGGAGGGAGGAAAGAAGGAAGGAAGGAAAAGAAAAACAAAAAGAGAAAAAAGAAAGAAAAAGGGAAGGAAGGAAGGAAGGAAGAAGGGAGGGGGCCCCATACACTTAGGCTGTATGGGGCCCCAAAATTCCTGATGGCGGCCCTGCTGTCACATATAATCTGTCTTAAAGTTTGTTTTAGAGATATTATATTTTCCTAAGCAATCTATCTATCTATCTATCTATCTATCTATCTATCTATCTATCTATCTATCTATCTATCTATCTACCTACCTACCTACCTACCTACCTCCCGACCTCCCGACCTCCCGACCTCCCGACCTCCCGACCTACCTACCTACCTACCTACCTACCTACCTATCTATCTATCTATCTGATTTGGAGGCTCTTTATATTATACCAGTCCCAATCTCTTTTAATAGTTTTAGATCTCTATCATCTCTAATCATCCAGCTAGTGTATAAAATTACAAAGGGATCATCTCCTTGATAACTTTTCTCAAAAATTGGTATCTGAGATTGGTGTATAATTGTACATATTTCACAAACCAAAGATACTTTTTTCAGTAATAAGGCAAGGAAAATATGAATAATTGAAAACCTCTCCTAAACATTGGGATTAACTTAATTTAATCAGCCACAAGACTCAAAGGTGAAGTACATAGTTGGGGTATATCATCTTTTAAATTTTTTTTTAATACAGTGGTACCTCTAACTACAAACGCCTCTACTTAAGAGCTTTTCTAGATAAGAACCGGGTGTTCAAGATTTTTCTGCCTCTTTTCAAGAACCATTTTCCACTTACATACCTGAGCCTCTGAAACTGTAACCGAAAAGGCAGGGAGAAGCCTCTGTGGGGCCTCTCTAGGAATCTCCTGGGAGGAAACAGGCCCTCCACCCTCCCTGTGTTTTCCCCAATCTCACACATTATTTGCTTTTACATTGATTCTTATGGGAATCACAAATGGGAACCCAACTAATGGGAACATCTGCAATTCCTACAGTTAAAATGAAATGCTGCTTCGTCTGAAACAAAAAAACCCAAAACTCTTGGGGAGACAGCACTAGATTCCAGGCTCATTCCCAGCATGATACACTTCCTTAATGAAAATTGTGCTGATCAACTTTTGCCACTAGATTATGTTTCACATGGAGCCTAGTTTCTTTTTTTTTCTTTTTTTAATATTTTTTTTATTTTATATGACTTACAAACATTTAGACATCAAACAATACAACATTAAACATTTACACTTGATATATTTACAAGATTTATTTTTTAACAATTCTATTTACTATACCTTTTTCTTAATTTCCACCCAGTTGTAAATTTTTCCCACACTTTGTAATAGTCCTTATTTTGTTGGTTTTGAATTTCGTATGTTAATTTGCTAAATTATTTCAATTTTATAGCCCAATATTTCTTCCATCCATGCCCTAATTTGAATCCAATTTTTTTTTTGCTTCGTTACATTGCCACCATATGTGGTAGTATGTTCCCACTTCTTTTTTACACTTCCAACATTTGTTACTAATGTTTACATTCATTTTGGCTAGGCGTGCTGGCGCATAATGCCATCGGGAGAACATTTTATAAAGATTTTCTTTATATGGTGTTGACAAAGTCATCTTATAATTAACTGACCATAGTTTTTCCCAGTCTTCTAGCTGAATTGCATATCCAAAGTTAGTCATCCAAGATATCATGTTAGGTTTAACAATTTCTTCGATGTTTTCATAGTTTAATAGATAAATATACATTTTGGTTATAAATTTTTTGTCAGATCCTGTCAATATTTTGTCTATTTCATTTTGTTTATTACATATTCCAAATTTTACCAAGTCCCTTTTATATCTGCTTTGAATTTGGTAATATGGAAGCCAATCTATTACTATGCCTTCCTCTTTAAGTCTTTCTCTAGTTTTAAGACTTCCTTTAGTATTTAATAGGACTTCGTAGCTTATTTTTTGTTCTTGGCTTATTATATTTGGATGAATTTGAGCTTCTAGAGTGGATAGCCATCTGGGTATTTCATTATAGTGTTTTTTCCTGACTTTCCGCCAGTGTGTCAATAGTGTATTCCGAATTTGGTGTTGTTTAAACTGAGAATGTTTTGAATGTTCTTTTCCCCACAAATGTGCGTGCCATCCTTCATTTATATCGTGGCCTTCCATTGTTAGAATTCTAGGATTTTCAAGGTTGACCCATTCTTTAATCCATAGTAATTTAGTGGCTTGGTGGTATATTTCTAAGTTGGGTAAACCAAATCCTCCTCTTGTTCTTAAATCTTGTAGGGCTTTCATGTTTATTCTTGGTTTTTTATTGCACCAGATAAATTTAGAAATTATTTTATTTATTTTAGCAAAGAACGATTTGTTTAATTGTATTGGTGCTGTTTGGAAGAGATAGAGCCACCTTGGAAGTATATTAGACTTTATTGTGTTGATCCTTCCCATTAAGGATAAATTTAACTTTGACCATTTTTCTAAATCTTCTTTTGTTTTTGTTAATAATCTCATATAATTTAGTTCTTTCAGTGAAGAATACCTTGTCGTAAACCAAATCCCTAGGTATTTAATTTTTTTTTCTATTTGAAAACCTGTTTCTTTTATTAATAATTTGTTTAAATCTTGATTACAATTCTTGGTTAATATTTTAGTTTTATTCCTATTTATTTTTAAGCCGGCCACTTTCCCATAGTTCTCTAATTCTTTTACTAAGTATATCATTGAGCTAACTGGGTTCTCTAAGAAGAAGACCAGATCATCAGCGAAGGCCTGTGTTTTATAAATTTGTTGTTTAATTTGGGTGCCTTGTATTGATGATTCCCCTCTAATTCGGTTTAATAGTATTTCTATAGACATTATATATATTAAGGGAGATAGTGGACAGCCTTGTCTCACTCCTTTTTTAATATCGAATGTATTGGTTAAATCTCCATTTATAATTATCCTTGCCTTTTGTTTGGAGTATATTTTATTTATTGTATTTTCAAAGTTCTCTCCTAAATCCACAGTATTTATTAATTTTTTGAAAATGTTCCAATTGAGGTTATCGAAGGCTTTCTCAGCATCTAGAAATAGCATTGCAAACTCCTTATCATTATGGCTTTCATAATATTCTAACATATTTAATGTAATTCTTATATTATTTCTAATTTGTCTGTTAGGAAGAAAACCATTCTGATCAGAGTGTATTATTTTGTTTAATATTTTTTAAAATCTGTCTGCTATAATTGACATATAAATTTTGTAGTCTACATTTAACAGAGATATTGGTCTATAATTCTTAATATACTTTGGATCTGTGTCTTCTTTATGTATCAGCGTTATGTTAGCTTCTTGCCATGATACCGGGCATTCTCCATTCGTTAACATTTTATTATAAATTTCTAATAATAATTCTCCCGTTACATGGAATGTTGCCTTATAGAATTCAATTGGGAAGCCATCTGGGCCTGGTGTTTTATTATTATTCTGTTTCATAATTGTTCTTTCCAATTCTTCTTTTGTTATTTCTTTGTTTAATATTTCTTTATCTTCTTTACTTATTAAATTGATTTTACATGTCTCTAAATATTTTAATATATCTTCTTCCTTAATATTTTCTTCGCTGTACAATTCTTTATAGTATTCTAATGCAATTTCTTTCTTTCTTTTTAACTGGTAATGTGTTGTTTCTTTTTTATCTGTTAATTGTTGGATTAATTTCTTCTCTCTTTCTTTCCTCAATTTATACAATAGCCATCTGCCAGGTTTGTTTGCGTGCTCAAATTGATTTTGTTTTACTTCTCTTAGTTTCTTAGTTACTTCTTCTATCTCTATTAATTCTAGTTTGTGTTTTATCAGCATAATTTGTTGCCTTATATTTAGGTTTCCTGGGTCTTTTTGGGATTCTTTTTCTAATTTTCCTAATTTAAATATCCACTCTTTTTGATTTTGTCTTTTTTCCTTGTTTTTTCTTGATTTATAGGCTATTGTTAAGCCTCTTTGATAGGCTTTTGCTGTATCCCATAAATTCTGGAGGGAGGTATCTGGGTTGTTATTTTCTTTTAAAAATAATTTCATTTCTCTTTCAATCCAATCTATATATTCTTGTTCTTTTAATAGTTGTAGATCTAATCTCCAACTCCTATTTTTCTTCTCCTCCTCATTCCATATAATTTTTATTGGGTTATGATCAGCCCAATCGTTTTTATCAATTTGAATTTGTTTTATTAAGTTTCCTATCTTATTATTAACCCACGCCATATCAATCCTGGACCAACTTTGGTGCACATTGGAGTAGAATGTATATTCTTTTTTATTTTGGTTCCTTGTTCTCCAACAATCCCTCAAGTTTAATTCTTCACACATCTGATCAAACGTTTTTGGCAGTACTTTTCTTTTTTTATATCAATTTTTATTAGCACTTTTGTAATCCTTAATGGGATCAATAATACCGTTAAAGTCACCTATTATGCAAATGTCTTCTACTTCTAATTCATTCCGTTTCTGGTGCAAGTTATAGAAGAATTTTTTGAAATTTTTATTTGGTGCATAAATTACTACTAATGATACAAATACATTAACAATTTTAACTGTCATGATTAAAGTTCTTCCCTTTTATCTGCATATATTTTCCTTGGATCTAATTCTTTTTTAACGTAAACTGCAATCCCTCTTCTTTTGTTATGTGATAAGGACGTAAATACTTTCCCAATTTTCTCATTTTCTAATTGCTTTTCATTTTTTTGTGGAATGTGTACTTCCTGTAGACAAACAATGTCTAAATTTTGTTTTTGTAATTTATTGAATATACTATTTCTTTTCATAAATGAGTTTAAGCCATTTACATTAATTGAGATTAATTTAATTTCTGTTCCCATCCCCCTTTAATTCCTTATTTGTCTTCTGTTTGTCTTGTTTTCTTTCTGTGCTCTTGTCAATATTCTTTCTTCCTCCTGTACTATATCTTTAGAGGTTTTTTCTTTCCCGCTATCTGAATCTATCTGGGGTTCTTCTATCTCTTTTTGACTTCCTGTTTCCACCCTCTCTTCCGCTATTAATTCATCGTAAAATTCCTGTGCCATAAGTTCATTATTTACTTTTATTTTTTTCCCCTTCCATGTGATAAGCATCCCCTCCGGAATTAACCATCTGAAGGTAATTTTACTTTGATTTAACAAATCTGCCAACGGTCGGTATCCTCTTCGATTGTCCCTTAATTTTTTTGGGATTTGCTTAAGAACTCTGATTTCCTTCCCATTATGAATTATTGCTTCGTCTTTTGTAATTTTCAATATTTCATTTCTAATCTCCTTTTTTACACATCTCACGTGTACTTCCCTAGGAAGCTTATGTTTTCGGGCGTAGTTAGTATTCACCCTGTAAATCTCATCTATTCCATTAGCTGTTTCTTGTTTATCTTTTTGTAATATATTAGCTATCATTTCTGTCATTGTCTCTACTAAATTCTCATCTTTCTCCTCTTCTACATTTTGGAATCTGACATAAAATTCTGCTCTATCGATCTCAAAATTAATTATTGATTCTTCTAACTCTCTATTTAATTGCATCAATTTATCATCCATTGTTACTACTTTTTTATCATTTTGTTCTACTTTCTTTTCAATTTGTTCTATTCTTCTTTCATTTTTTTCCAAAATTTGGTGGATTATTTCAATTTTATTATCCATTTTTTGCATATCTTCCCTCATTGCCTCATGGTTCCTATCTAATTTTTCCTGCAGTTTGAGCATTGTTTCTTGAATTGCCATTAATGCCTCCTGCGTTGTTTGTGGGGTGTTGCTAATATTACCGGTACTGCTGGCCTTTTCTGTTGCTAACATGCTAACTATTGATTTTTGGGTTGAGGGGGAGCCAGATGGTTTTTTTGTATATTTCTGGAAAGTTGCCATTTTAATCTTTTTAATTGATTATTAGCTTGAATGTCTAATATTTTCTTGGAATCAGATAAGTCTAATATATAGTTAGATTTAAGGTGTATAATGCGCAGTTAGACTTTTAATATTGAGCTACTTGTTGATGAGCTGTTATTGTTCTTTTCTTATATTCCCCCCTTTTCCCCCCCTCTTCCTTTACTCCAATAGATCAGTATAATACATACAATGTAATTCAATATATTCAATAGTAATATTAATATTATTAAGCTAATATATATATTCTAAGTATAGATATTGTAGATATGTTATAGCTGAGATAGAAATAGAAATACAAATTAATTACTTATTTCATTGTATCGTTAATACCATTCACTTCATAGGAATTCAATTCATCCAGAAAATAATAATAATCAGCCTTTCTATTTGTTGTGGGGTTTTACCTAATTCTTCGTCCTTAGATTTTTAAGTTCACATTCAGGTTCAGTATATCAAAGTTCAATCAGGGTTCAATCAGGGTTCAGTCAAAGTTCAATCAGAGTTCAATCAAAGTTCGGTCAAATTTCTTTTTCTTCCGCTATAAATAGCAATTCATCAGTTAATCCGTTAATCAGGGAGAAAGTTAATTAGTAAATCAGTTAGTCAGTTTTTTCGATTTAGGGAAGGTAAAGAGGAGAGAAAAAAGATATAAATAAATGCTTAGTTAAGCTAACTTCCTCCTCCCCCGATGTTCCTCTTCTCTGCACCTTCTTTTTGGCTCTTTCCACTTATCTCGTCAGCTTCTGCAGGCTCCTTCTTCACTTCCAAGCACACTCCACCGCTGCTGTTTATTTATTCCTTTGGTTGTGGACCTCAGCTCTTTACCGTTTGTTCTTTAAGCTTCTTTAAACTCTGGAGCACTTCCTCCCTTTTCCGATCTCTCAGCAACCTCTGTATCTCCGTGTCTCCGTCACTACCGCTGTTTCCGCTTATTCCGTAGTTCCTGCAGTCTCCGTCGTTTGGCTCTTTTTTTCAAAAGTTAGTATTCTCCACCGTTTCTTTTAGTCACAAAGCTCACAAACAGTTGTTAAGTTATTTAAGTTGTTTTTCAGGTTTCTCCTCCACGGGGTGCTTGTTAGTCCACTCCTGTTGTTTTAGGTTTTAACTCCAAACGTCTTCCGGGTCTTCCAGGTTTCTCAGTAGAATTTTTTTTTTTAGTCTTTTCTCCCCCACCGCTGAGTAGCCGCTAACCAACTTTGGTGGGTCCCACGCTACTGCTCTCTCTTAACTTAATCTTCCATTAATTTGACTGTATATATTTTTGTTATCATACTTGGGTTCTTCTTCTTTGTAAATAGGATTGTAGTTACACTCTCTTGCTTCCTCTGTTACGCTGGGCTGTCACAGCACTAACGTCACCATGTTGGTTGGTGACTCTCTTGCTTCGAGGTTTGCGAGGTTCTCACTCCTGCACACGGGGTGCTTGCTTCACACCTCCATGCTAGGAGGAACCCTCGCTACTTCAGCCACCTCTCCAACGTGGTTGTGTCGAAATTCAGCCAAATTTCAACCCCCCGAACTGCAAAATCAGGCTTGGGAGAGCGGAGCTCTGCTCTCGCACGCCTGCTCGCTGTAGACCCGCCCCCGGAAGTCTGAGCCTAGTTTCTTGATTCCCCTAGACTAGAGCAGCGCTTTTCAACTCGGAACCTTAAGATAGGCGGATTTCACTCCTGGAATTCTGGGAGTTCAAGTCCACACCAGGGGTGGGCTTCACCCAGTTCAGACTGTCTCTCCCGAACCGGTAGTGACTTGCGGGTGACCATTGAACTGGATTGTCTAGTGTACCAGTCCATGGGCACCACCATCATTTTGGGGGATTTTTTTGTGATTTTCTTATTCTTTGAAGGTTTTTCCTGTTCTGCTGCTTGTAAAAGCACCTGCCCCCCCTGCCCCCCAGGGTTTAAGCTGACTTTTATTCCTTAGTCCGAAGCACAGCTGATCATCTCCTCAGCTGTGTTTCGGGCCAATTCCAGCTACTGAGCATGCGTGGAAGCCAAATTGCATGAGGGAACGTGCGTGCACATTAAGTTAGCATGTTAAATGTTAAAGTTCATGACAGTTTTCTACAATTAGAAAAAGGCTGAACAAGTATGATTTCTTTGAAAGGGTTGCAGAAGAAAGTCTCTTCTCTCTCAAAAGAAAATGGCAGCATGGTTAGATTTGCAGAGTTGCATCTGAACAAATCAGCAGGGTCCTGGGCCATTTTCTTTTTGACAGATGAGACAAAGTAGAGAGACCTGTCCATAATGCCACGTTTGGTGAAAACCAAATATAGAATATCAGTAGAAACAATATGTGCTGGTTAGAGTCCTGATCTGGACCCTTCAGATTTTCTCGTGTACTCTGTTATTTGTTCAATGTGTATAAGAAGATTGTCTTTGTATGTAAGGATGGGAAGAACTAAAGATCTATAAGGACAGTTTTTGTCATATGATAAGAATTTCATTTATCTGTTTATTATCTGTTTAATTGGTTATCAGGATTTTTGGAGTCATAATTATATTCAAAAATAGACAAAGAGCATTTTCACTGCAGTGAAGAAGCCAAACTTTATTGGTGAAAAAGCCCAAAACCAAAGGAAGCAAACTTATTTCACACAGCACTTCTTTTATAATACTCTGTTCTCTATGACCTAATGCAGCTGATACACATGTACAGTTTTACATGATGCTGTAATTCATAAACATGCCAATATATCATAGATAATGCTGCAGGTATAATGATAGAATTTTACAGGAAAGCTGAGAAAACCTTGACAGCTAGGCAAAGGAATTTGTTTAATGGTACCAGCTACCATGCTCATCCCTTTGATGATCTCATACAATACTGTCTGTTCCTGAGAACATGAACTTTCCCTGAACTTTCCCCAAGCCTAGAAATCTAGGACTAAAAATCCTGTACTGCAAAGCCTGTGCAAAAAGCTCATGCTAACATAATTTCAACTAAGCACCCATGTGTGGCTTCTGGCCATACCTGCGCATGCCCAACCATATAGCCTTTGACCTACACAAGGAATACTACAAAAAGGACCAGCTATTTAATATGTAGAGATGGAAAAAGAATATACTGTAATATATCTGTAATTAACCAAGACTTTGAGTCTGCAATTTTGTCTTAAACATTTAACAGGAAGGAATCAGGGCAACATTATTTTTTTGCCTAGAATAATTTGAAAGTGGTTTCTTTTCTTCCACTCAACTTCTTGGAAACCAGCTTTGCGAAGAAGCACATTAAACTCAGATGGTGATCGTTCTGTCCCTTCAGTGTAGAGCAACATTATCATTGAATAGATGTGGGCTAATAATGGCCCTCTTCTGTCTTCATCAAGGAACATTTCCAATATTAGGACACCACCACCTGTTACAAAATATATTTCAAAATATATATTGAGAAATGAGAAAATACTGCTATAATACTTATTTCAACATCCCAATGAATATTACATAATATTTTGAAAATACCCAAATTATATGTTATGAATCTTTCTTTCAAATACAGTGATACCTTGTCTTACAAACTTAATTGGTTCCGGGATGAGGTTCTTAAGGTGAAAAGTTTGTAAGATGAAACAATGTTTCCCATAGGAATCAATGGAAAAGTGATTAATGCGTGCAAGCCCAAAATTCATCCCTTTTGCCAGCCAAAGTGCCCGTTTTTGCGCTGCTGGGATTACCCTGAGGTTCCCCTCCATAACAAGCCCCACCTCTGGACATCTGTGTTTTTGTGATGCTGCAGGAGAATCCCAGCAGGGGAATCCCAGCATCGCAAAAACGAGTGCTTCGCTGACAACGGAAGTCTGGAGGTGGGGTTTCCCAGCGAAAGGAGCATCAGTGAAATCGCAGCATCGCAAAAACACCAAAGTCCTTGAAACTCACCTCCGGACCTCTGTGTTTTTGCGATGCTGCGATTTCACTGAGGCTCCCCTCACTGGGAAAACCCACCTCCAAACTTCTGTTGCCAGCGAAGCACCCATTTTTGCATTGCTGGGATTCCCCTGCAGCATCACAAAAACACAGAAGTCTGGAGGTGGGGTTTCCCATGGAGGGGATCCTCAGGAGAATCACAGCAGCGCAAAAATTGGTGCTTCGCTGGCAATGGAAGTCCGGAGGTGGGGCATGCCAGCAGCGGCGGTGGGTTTGTAAGGTGAAAATAGTTTGTAAGAAGAGGCAAAAAAATCTGAAATCCTGGGTTTGTATCTCGAAAAGTTTGTATGACGAGGCGTTTGTAAGACGAGGTATCACTGTATGTTATATTTATTCTTGCCAATAGACAATAGAGACAAATTTGTTGTTGTTATTGTTCTTCTTGGATAGTTTGTCAATTTGCAGATATATATATACCCACTAAAACTCTCATTGTGTATTGGACAAAATAAATA
Source organism: Erythrolamprus reginae (assembly GCF_031021105.1). Classification (NCBI taxonomy): domain Eukaryota; kingdom Metazoa; phylum Chordata; class Lepidosauria; order Squamata; family Dipsadidae; genus Erythrolamprus; species Erythrolamprus reginae. Next base: position 98,409,449 of record NC_091953.1, on the reverse strand, counting down.
AATAAATAAAAAATAAATAAAATATGTTCCCTTTTGGTGTTTGACAATTGCAATGTATAACTATGAAAGAGGGTCCATAAGGAAGGCTGAGAACCAAAGAATTGAGGCCTTTGAACTATGGTGCTGGAGGAGACTCCTGCAAATCCCTTGGACTGCAAGATGATCAAACCGGTCAATCTTAGAGGAGATAAATCCTGACTGCTCTTTAGAAGGCCAGATCTTGAAGATGAAACCCAAATACTTTGGCCACCTAATAAGAAGAAGACCCTAATGCTGGTAATGATTGAAAGCAAAAGAAGGGGATGACAGAGAATGAACTGGCTGAAACAGTCAGTGTAAGATTTAATGGACTCTGGGGGATGGTAGAGGACAGGAAGGCCTGGAGGAACGTTATCCCTGGGGTTGCGATGGATTGGACATAAATTCACAGATATTTTTTTTTAACCATCTTTCAACCTCAAAGAAAAAGAAGATGTAGCTGGAAGAATCACTCTGGACCCACATTTTTTCAGTACTGCAGCTGAATAAAATATGCTAAGATGCTAGTTGAAGGCCCAGGAAAACTGGATGCAGAAATGACAATAAATTTAGGGGAGTTCAAAACTTGAGCCATGTATGAACTTTGTGAGTTCCTTACCAGATTTAACTTTCTGTGTGTAGCTGGGTGGAGGAGGGAATAAAAGGAGGGCTTGGGAGCAAGTGGCGGAGACAGAAGAAAAGGAGGATAACATAAGCTTTTGAAAGCAGAATCTAAAAAGCGTTTAAGTTTTGTCTCGGTAAACTAAATTGGGATGGAAAATGCTGAGATGTTGTTTTGTGAGAATGTGAGAACATGTTGCAGCCTTGAGAGGCTGTTACAAGTAGAAATGTAGCTAAGTAACGTTTGAATGCTGACTCCTTTTGAAGATAACTTTTGTTTCTTTAAACTCATCAAAATTCATACCGTTAGATAAAAAGGTTACACTGTGGAAAGGAATGTTTATGTAGTTTGTTACCCACCTTGTCAGAATAGCTGACAAGGAATGGGAGGGTTTGTTATTAACCAGCATCTCGCTTTTGAAATATGTTGCCTCATCAGGGGGGTCACCAATGTATTTGGCCCAAAACATTTAAATACACAAAGAGAATAAAACTTTTCTGTTCTCTTTGCCCAAACATCTTGTCTGGATTCTTTTGTAAAAATTCAGCAATCACTTTTATGGGGAAAGCCTGAGAGAAACAAAGGGATAGAATAGCAGAGGCTTTTGTAGGCCAAGCCTGATAGAAGAGGGTAGGATAGACATCTGTGATGCAAGCCTGAGGAAGAGAAGAATTTGAGTGGAAGGAGACAGGTAGAGGAAACAAGGACGGAGCAGAGGCCATGGAAGGAGCACCCAGTGGGCTGTTCAAAAGAGAAGGAAGAGAGAATAATAGGAAGAAGCTCTAACCAGACAACTGAATACCACCCCATCATAAGACCTGCCTGCTGAGAGAAGGCATGGCCCTGGCAAGTACAGGTATATCAGAGAAGGAGCAGGGTGGACTGACAGCCATACAAAGCTCACCCTTGCAAGGGTAAGTGCTACATATAATTAAAGAACACCTACCAGGTTTGCAGGCCTGATACACTTTATGTAGCAGCTGCAAACATGTTTCCTCTGTCCAGTCAAGAAGAACCCTGGCAAAAATGTACAAGTCCGCTTCAGGAAAGGGATCTTTAAAAAAATCACCTACAAAAGTAAAATCTCATTGAGTACCATGTCTTCCAAAACAAAGAATCCAATCTGCCTGTGAAAGCTTCTTGTGCTTAGCAAGACAAGGATCTTTGCAACTTTTACCTGCATAGAAAGTGATTCTGGTCTCTTCTGAAGATGAGCAATGGTTCTTGGAAGCTTCCACTACTTCAGGGAGGTCAAAAATGGTCATAGTGCATTTTGGGTAGAGTGAAATTAATTCCTTAGCTAAGCCACCAGTGCTTCCTTAAATACAAACAAAGTGTAATGAAATAACTGCAAAACAAAATTTTGTACATGTCCAGCTTTTTCCCTTGAAGCTACCAGACTATTATTTCTCTACAACTGTATATCAGATTAATTGGAATTTAATAATTTCAAAAATGAGGCAAGGGTCTTTCAAATTTGCTTTACATATCATGGAAAACAAATATTAATAGGGAAAAAGAGATTGAATCAATTTGTTTTCAATTTTCTTATTTTTATAATTTTTTATTGTTTTTCAATTTTAAACCTCTATATATTATATTATAATTTCAATTTTAAACACCATTGTATTATACCACAGATCTACACCTGTTTTCATACATCTTTTTGTTGATAAAGTTCATACATTGTTTCTTATATTTATAAAGCATGTAAATTTTGGCACATTTATAAATGTTATCCATTAGTACATTATCGGGTGGCATTTGATTGTCCTTCCAATATTGTGCATAAGTGATTCTTGCCGCTGTTCTTATATGTAATATTAAATATTGAATGTTTTGGGGGTGTTGTTTTCTTATTATTCCAAGTAAAAAGAATTTCATAGTATATTCTATTGCCCTTCCTTTGATATCTTGTGGCCAATTATATACTTTCTACTAATAACCTCTTGCTTGAGAACATGTCCACCAGTATTGGATTCCAACCTGGATGAGGGGCAAAATCTCATGAGAGGACACTCGGGCGTGCAAGATTTCAGTGATTTAATACCTCCATTTGATTAATATTTTCCCCTCCTCATCTGGAAATAAGAGTTTTGGATTTAATTGTACTTTAATATAAGTGGCTATTCCCCTCTTTTCTTTTCTTTTTACTGAAGCTGAAGTGAAAAAAACATTTTCCAGAATATGGGCTGGAATTTTTTTATGTGGGTTTCTTGGATACAGGTGATATTGTGGTCTTGCTTTAATAGTTTATGAAATATTATTTTTCTTTTCTTAGGGTAGTTTAAACCATTTATGTTTATTGATAATAATCTTACATTATCCTTTATTGCTTTTATTTGTAAGTCTTTTTCATTTCTGTCCTTTGGCAACTAATTGTGATCTGGTTGTAGCTCCTTTTTTGCCATTGTAATCTTGTCTTTCCTCAGTCTTATTGTCAATAAGGTTTTCTTCAGAACTTATTTCCTCTCTGCTTTCTGTTTCTTGTACTTCTTCACCACCTTGCTCCTCTGCCCTCTTAATGCTTTCCTCAAAAAATTCCTTGACTTCTTTTGTTTTGCTAATTCTATATTTTCTTTCCATAAAAGTAATTATCAAGCCTGCATCTTCTTTTGATGCAGGTACATTTTGAAATCTTTTTAAAAATGCTGCTTTCTCTAATTCGAGATTGAGGATGGCTTCCTCTAAGTCGCATTTAGTTTACTTCATTTGGGTTTATGTCTGTTGGAGCTTAGTTTCTATTTTGTCAGTTTTCTCCTCAATGGTCTTTATCCTTTGTTTTTGTTTAGAATTTCTTATATGGATTCCATCTTTTCATCCAAGCTGCATACCCTTTCATCGATCCTTTTAATGTCTTACCTCATTTCTCCCATATTCCTGGTCATTGCTTTGTAATTCCTATATATCAATATCTGCATTTTAATCATCGTCTCTTCAAGAGATAACTATGTTACTGAGGATGATTGTGTAGATGTCATTTTTTTCTCTGATTGATCCTTCCACACTATGCTGACCTTGTGGTGTTGAGGGTAGAGGGAGTGTAGTGGTCTTTTTTCCCATCTTGAATTGTATGGTTGTAGTTATTGTAAACATTAATTAATTAATTAATTAATTAATTAATTAATTCATTGATTCATTAATTCAATCATTTATTGGATTTATTTGCCACCCCTCTTTGAGGACTTGGGGTGGCTTAAAGCATATTAAAAAAAACAATCCATTAACAATATCCTAAATCCAACATTAATACAAATTAACTAGTCTAAAACTCAAATTCATTAAAAATCAATCACTCTCATTCATATGATCAAGCATGCATTCCATGCATCAGCCAGGGGCTAATTATCCAGTGGCGCAAAGCCTATCCGTAGGAATGGGTCTTCAAGTTCTTGCAGAAGGCGAGGGGGATGGGGGCAGTATGAATCTCTGATTCCAGAGGGCCAAGGCTCCCACAGAGAAGGCTCTTCCCCTAGGCTCCGCCAAAGGACATTGTCTAGTTGACGGGACCCAGAGAAGGCCCACTCTGTGGGAGATGGCCAGTGGGCTAGGGCTTATATCACTGAAGGTGGTCCCATAAGTAATCTGGTCCGATGCCATGTAGGTCTTAATAGGTATAACCAATACTTTGAATTGTATTTGGAAACCAATTGGAAGCCGATGCAGCCCACGGAGTGCTGGAGAAACATGGGTGTACCTTAGGAGACCCATGACCACTCACACGGCTGCATTTTGCATGATTGGTAGTCTCTGAACACTCTTCAAAGGCAGCCCAATGTAGAGAACATTGCAATAGTCAAATCTCAAGGTGATAAGGGCATGAGTGACTGTGAGTAGAGACTCCCTGTCCAGGTAGGACTGCAACTGGCACACCAGGAGAACTTGGGTGGATGCACCAACAAAAGACAGAGCACATTGTGAGCCATCCAGCCTGTTGCCAGTGCCTACACTGGCTCTGAAGGCAACCGTTGGCATCATCTCGACCCACCACTGGGACGTCATTGAGTTCACTGCCTCTACAAACGTTGCACCAGTCGCCTCCAACTCTTTTTCCAGTCAGGGAGCTCCAACCAACAGCCATCTCACCAAGCTGACCAGCCCTCATAGTCAGGGAGCTCCAACCTACAACCATCTCACCTGACCTACCTGCTGCGGTAGTTGCCTTTGAGGAACTGTGCTGCTTCGGAAGGCACAAAAGGCCATCTTATCTTGATGACTATGTGTGTACTTGCCAGGTGGGGAGGGGTATTATGTCCTGGCTACAACTGGGTTGGCCCTATTGACAGAATCTTCGGTGGGAGTTTCAAGTCCTGGGATTGGCTGCCATGCTCCGTATATATCACCCAGTTGGAGCCATCATTCCCCATTTTTATTTCCTTTTGTTTACTACTAGTGTTACTGTATCAATAAGTACCTATTTATCAATCCTGCCTCATCATTGAGCCGTTTAACAGGCACCAAATCCCACCTCACCTTCAGTCATGAACTCTTTCATCCCCCAAATGTCCCCAAGCAAATCCAGTTTAAGGGTTCTTTACTCATCCACCTGCTATTCTCTGATTTCAGTTCCTTCCTATCTTAGTTCTGCACTGAAAAGGGGGAGAAGGAGATGACTGTTTTCTTTTCAGAAGCATCTCATCCTTTCAAACACCTCTGCCAATTTAGCCACTGACTGTTATACCATTTCAGTTCAGAGTGTCAGTTAATCATCTTTAAAACAGGACTATTTCTCAACATCTGCTATGGACATCCCAAAATGTTTTTTGTTTTTTGTTTGGTCTCCTAAAGATTTCTCCTTTTCCAAATGCAGATGAAAAGATTTGTAAGCCATCCAGCCCATTGGCTCAACATGTGAAGAAGATGGCAAAGTGCTGGCTGTACTTACCGCCCAGATCGCAAATGAGTGGGAACTGGGACAGGTCAAAGGCAAAAAGCACTTCTCTTCCTACTAGAGGCCAGAGCTCATTCATGAAATTGGAGAAGGTTTGTAACTCTTCCTTTGATCTAGAATTGGAATAAACATCTCTAAATATAAGTATAAATTGCTGTTTTATTTACATATCTATGTTTGAATTAAAGGGATTCTTTTTTACAGCATCACTCAGTGTTCCCTCTATTTTTTTTTTGGTTTGGGCAGAAAAGTAGAGTGTCTGAGCGGCAGTTCCTTCAGGACTGGGTGACATAGAAGTCCTAAATAAATAAATAAATAAATAAATAATATATATAAATTATTATAATATATATATATATATGTGTGTGTGTGTGTGTTTTCGTAGGTTTTCATGGGTATATGTATGTAGATTGTTCTGAGTTCGGGTTTTGCCCCATATAATATTTTGAGTGTCTATGCGACGTTTCGGTGAAATCACATTCACTATCATCAGGCTGAAGTTTTAAGCTTCGTGCTGTTGTAAATATGGAATGTTTGCAACTGCCATTTCTTCTTTATATATAGTGTTGGGGGTGGAGATTTGGTTTGAATGTAGCAAATAGATTGGGTGACTATGTTTTAGTGATTTGATTGGTTGGTGGAATCACAATTACTTGAAGGATTGACATGGTGATTATTATGAATTTTTTTTTGTTTGAGGCTGGTTTCCAAATCTCTGGTAGGCGGGACGTATCATCTCTTTTATTCATGCAGAGGGGGTGTTTCTCAATCTCTATTGCTTCCATAGTAATTCTTCTATATAAATTTTCTGTTTTGGAAAGTAATTTAGTTTTTTCAAAGTCAATTTCGTGCCCTGTTTTTTAATGTGCTGGACAAGGGAGGAAGTCTTTTCTTCTTTTTTAACTGCATTCTTATGTTCTGCAATGCGTGCGCTCACTCTTCGATTGGTTTGTCCAATGTACGTGGCTGCACAAGTTTTGCAAGGGATTTCATAGATTCCTTGGTGTTCTAGTTGGATTTTATCTTTTGGGTTCCTTAGGATGTTTGATATTTTTTGGTTCGTGACAAATGAAGTTTTGATATTATGTTTGTGCAGAATTTTACTAATTTTGTCTGTTGTGCCCTTGATGTAAGGGAGGAGGGTGGTACCATTATCCTGTTCTTGGTCTTGATTTTTGGGGGGTGTCTCTTTTTTGATTAGGTTTGTGATTGTTTTCCCTTCGAATCCATTAGAAATTAATACATCTTTGAGTTTGTTCAATTCAGTTTTTAAGTGCTCATGGTCAGCTAGGCGTTTGGTTCTGGTGATGAGAGTTTTGGCCACTGAGGGTTATATAGAAGAATTGCTTTGGAAGCCATAGAGATTGAGAGGAGCCCCCTTTGCATAAATAAAAGAGATGACACGTCCCGCCTACCAGAGATTTGGAAACCAGCCTTAAACAAAAAAAACACTTCATAAAAATCACCATGTCAATCCTTCTAATAATTATGATTCCACCAACCAATCAGATCACTAAAACATAATCACCCAATCCATTTGCTACATTCAAACCAAATCTCCACCCCCACACTATATACTAGGAAGAAATGACAGTTGCAAACATTCCATTTTACAACAGCACGAAGCTTGAAACTTCAGCCTGATGATGGTGAATGTGATTTCACCGAAACGTCGCATAGACATGCAAAATATTACACAGGTCAAAAGCCGAACTCAGAACAATCTACATACATATACCCGTGAAAATGTACGAATATATATATATATATATATATATATATATATATATATATATATATATATATATGTAGATTGTTCTGAGTTCGGGTTTTGCCCTGCGTAATATTTTGCATGTTTATGCGACGTTTCGGTGAAATCACATCCACCATCATCAGGCTGAAGTTTCCAAGCTTCGTGCTGTTGTAAAATTATATATATATATTAATATAATATAAATTCCCTTCTTTTTTATTAAAAGAAATTAAGAATGAAACAAAACCAAAATCTATTACTATTAAAACTAAAAAACCCAGCAAAACTAAAAACACAACTATTAATAAATCCATGCTTTAAAATCTTCATTTCTTAAATATTTATCATAGTAATTTAGTAATACTATGTAATAGTATGAAAATCTATCTGAACACCAATGCATCAATTAATACATTTCCATATTTACTTTTCTATAATTTCATTCAATATTTTCAAGCTCAATTACTTTTCAGGCACTTAGCATTTACTATTATTAACTTTCATCAATCCTCTACATTTCCAAGTATATTTTAAATTCATAATGCAAACTCATAAAACCATACAGTACATATCATAACCACCCTTATTTATTCTATGTATCTTCCATTAATTTTACCTATGTATTTCTATATAGTTCTAAAATTCTAATCCAATTTTACAAATTAATACATCCTAATATTAAACAACAAAATTAAATTAAAAACAAAACATAATCATATATGAATTTCAGACTTCTTCCCCCTCTCTAAATAGTACATTCCCATTTTGTTTTTTACTTTAAAATAATGTATGTGCAGTGTGCATAGGGATTTGTTCATAGTTTTTTTTTATAGTCTGAGGGACAGTGAACTGGCCCCTGGGTAAAAAGTTGGGGACCCTTGCCTAAATATATCTTTTACCATCAAGAAACCATGTTAACCATGATAAAACCTTGTGTTTTATCTTCTTTGTTAATCAAACTAATTTATGAGTGGAAATACAAAAGTATATTTGCTCCCAACTAATATATTATGTTCACAGAAGGCTTTGTTTTAACAGAAGGCTACAATTGTTTGCATGTTTCTTTGGCTATAAATGCCAACCAGCAGTGGAATTTATTAAATATCTTGCTAAATATCTGCCAAGTCACTAAAGTATCATATATTTGCTGATTCCTCTACTTCAAAGTTTCGAAATGTATATTAGGATATTACTTAATGTTCAATTTTATAAGAGTTCTGTTTTAAGAGAACTGTCTGAGACAGCTTATTTACAATGTAAATAAGAGGCTGCCACAAGGAAGGGGGAGTCAAGTTATTCTCCAGAGCACCTGTAGGACAAGAAGCAGTGGGTGGAAACTAATCAAGGAGAGAAGCAACTTAGAAACAAGGAGTGAATGTGAGACCAATTAATCCAAGGAACTACTTGCCTCTAGAAGTTGTGAATGCTCAAACATTGGAAGTTTTAAAGAAGATGTTGGATACCCACTTGTCTGTAGGGTTTTCTGCCTAAGCAGGGGGTTGGACTAGAAGACCTCCAAGGTCCCTTCCATCTTGGTTGTTAGAAAATGTTTCACATTTTAAAATATCTGTACAAGCCACAAGAGACATCTCTTTAGAGGAACATCTTCCCACCATGTATACAATACTTCCAGAAACTGGGAATAACCATAAACAACTTCTACATCTAGTATCCAATATCCAGTATCTAGTTCAGGAAACACAGATCAGTTTGACATGCCTTGATTGTTAATGAATTATCTACCTTCAGTCTCTCTAGGACTTTCAGCTGACTTGCACCTAAGGAGGTTGTTTTGATTTTTTTTTTGCAAAAGCAAAACCAACATCATTTAGGAGCAATTACAAATGCCTTCAATGAGAATTTAAAAAATACAATATCCAATTAGAAAAAGCCATACTTTTCTCTCCTTCTTTCTTCCCCGCTCCTTCCCCATGGTGAAAATCCAATCCGGCCAGTTTTAAAGTCACGCCGCATTTTGGAGTCGGAGGGAGGGGGGAAATTAGCCGGCTGGGCTTTTCTCTCTTTCTCTTGAGGGTGGAAATCCAATCCAGTCAGTTTTAAAGTCATGTCGCATTTTGGAGTCGGGACAAATGATCAAGGTCTGGTAACCTTATTCTAATTGCCAATTCCAGCGCAGAGGTCAGACCTCCGCGGGTGGAATTGGAAACTCGTGGGCAGACATCTCAAATCTCCTGCGCTACAGTGCACAACTCAAGTTAGAGGGAACACTGGCATCACTAAGATCAGTGATGGTGAATCTATGGCATGGGTGCCACAGGTGGCATGCGGAGCCATATCTGCTGGCACGTGAGCCATTGCCCTAGCTCAGCTCAAATGTGCATGTGTGTGCCAGCCAGTTGATTTTTGGCTCACAGAGAGGCTCTGGGAGGGCATTTTTGGCTTCCAGAGAGCCTCTGGGAGGATGGGAGAGGGCAGTTTCACCCTCCCAAGGCTTCAGAGAAGCCTTTAGAGCCTGGGGAGGGCAAAACACGAGCCTACTGGGCCCACCAGAAATTGGATACAGGATGTTTCTGGCCTCCAGAGGGCCTCTGGGGGTATGGGGGAAGTTGTTTTCACCTTCCCTAGGCATTGAATTATGCTCTTTCGGCACCCGAGGGATAAAAGGTTCGCCATCATTGATTTAGATGATGCTGATCAGCATTTGGAAAAATCTGTGTGTTAAACATGAAATAGTCCTAGTGGACAATGTTATAATGTTCCTGAAACAGAACAAACTCATATAGTTACTCTAACTGCAAATCATGCTTTGTGCATTAAAAAGAAATGCCTGGTTAATTGGATGTGCCACAACATCCCATTGAATATGGTGATAATGATGGGTTAAGGACATAGGATAAAGAAAATATTGACACCGTTAAGATTAATCATATTGATTAGTTGCCCACGAAAATATTCTATTTCATGACCATTCTCTAAATATTAAAATGTTACCTGTAAATGGCCTCAAAAGTGTTGTCTGAGGGAGAGCCATATATTTTTGGAAGCTGCTTTTTTCCTTTCCTAAAAGAATTTTAAAAAGTGTTTTAAAATGCCAAGTGAATAATTGTGGTATTTTCTTAAAGGAGTTAAATTATATGAAACTACTAAACAAAACAAAAGAGTATTTAGAAAAGTGGACGAAATTAAATTTATCCCTGATAGGAAGGATTAATACCATAAAAACTAACATACTGCCGAGATGGCTCTTCCTTTTTCAGACAGCTCCAATAGAATTAGATAAATCATTTTTTTACAAAAATAAATAGAATAATCTCAAAATTTATCTGGTGTAATAAAAAACCTAGGATAAATATGAAAGCTTTACAAGAGGTGAGAATAAGAGGAGGATTTGGCCTTCCAAATCTAGAATTATACCATCAGGCTGCTAAACTATTATGGATTAAAGAATGGGTTAACCTAGAAAACCCTAGAATCTTAGCAATAGAAGGCCATGACATTAATGAAGGCTGGCATGCACACTTATGGGGGAAACAAAATGTAAAGCATACACACTTCGAACAACACCAAATACGGAACACCTTGCTGGAACATTGGCGGAAAGTCAGAAAAAAACATTATAGTGAAATACCTAGATGGCTCTCCCCATTGGAAGCTCAAATCCATCCAAACTTAATTAATCAAAGGCTAACAATAACATATGAAGACTTATTGAATACTAAGGGAGGCATAAAAACCAGGGAAAGACTTAAAAATGAAGGCATAGAAATAGATTGGATGTTATATTACCAAATACAAAGTAGATATAAAAAAGATCTAGTAGAATTCAGAATAAGTAAAAAATTAAAGGAAATAGATAAAATTTTAACAGGCCCCGACAAGAAATGTATTACCAAAATGTATAACTATCTACTAAATTACGAAAACATAGAAGAGATAGTTAAACACAATATGATAGCGCGGATGACCAATTTTGGCTATGCTATCCAATTGGAACGCTGGGAAAAATTATGGAAAATAAATGATAAGATAACACTATCTATACCTTACAAAGAAAATCTATACAAAATGTTTTTTCCGTTGGCACTACGCCCCGGCAAGATTAGCTAAAATTCATACTAATACAAGTAACAAATGCTGGAAATGCAAAAAAGAGGTAGGAACCTATTATCACATGTGGTGGCTATGCGCAGAAGCAAGGAAATTTTGGAACCAAATTCAGATCTGGATGGAAGAAATATTAGGTTATAAATTAGAGTGGAAACCTGAAATGTATTTACTAGGAATAATTAGAGGACAACACAGTAAAGAAAATTATTATCTAATAATCCATATATTAACTGCAGCAAATTGGCATTTGTGCAAATATGGAAGCAGGAAAAGATGCCAAATGAAGAGATGGTAATTAAAAAAATATTAGACTGCGCTAAATTAACCAAATTAACTTACGAAATGCAAAATCAACAAAATAAAAACTACTACAGAGTATGGGAAAAATTGTACAACTGGATTGAGAGAAAAAAGAGAAACTAGCAGTAAAAGACGATTATGTACAGTAAATGGAATTGTAAAAAAATCAATTTGTGTTTTATGTATATAGGGAAATGTAAATGTTAAATGTGTCTGTGTTTGTCAAAAAACTCAATAAAAACTTTTTTAAAAAGATTTACATTGGACAGATTAGCTCAAAATTTAATCACTAGGTTTTGTCTGATTTTTCGCAACCCCATGGACACTGGTCTCATGTCCTCCATTCTGTTCGAGACTTAATCCAAACTCATATTCATTGTGTCAATGACACTACCTAACTATCTCATTCTTTGCCATCCCCTTCTCCTTTTTTCCTTCAATCTTTCCCAATATCAGGGTTAAGTTGTGAACAAGGATCAACATTCTAGCAGCTAACAAATAAGATGAAGATTGGAGTAATTGACAAGGACTAGAGGACTTGGAGTAGTCCTCAGGTTAACACCATTTGTTTAGCGAACATTCAAAGTATGGATTGAATGAATGGTACTTATGATTGGTCATTGGAGTTCCAGACAATATATAATCTATGTAGTGATCATGATTTCTGATGTTTTCTGTCAGCTTCCTACAAGCAAAGTCAATGAGGAATGTGGCATGAAGCTGGAAGTCGTGATCACAGGAGGCTTTTGCTTAATGGTCTACACAGTCCTCATAAATAATTATGCCAATTCAAAGTACTAGAATTGCAGTTACTAAGCAACATGATCACATGACATCACACTTTATGATTACATCACTTAGTGATGTGAATTCCAGTTGTAATTGTTGCCGGCATTTGAATATGTTGACGTTTTCCTATTTTAAGAATGGAGTAACAACACCCAAAAATGTTTTATGTTTATCCTGATTTCTGATTTTTTTTTCTTTGAATTTTTTTCTTTTCAATTACTGCTTTCCATTTTACTTTAACTTAAACATGCCTCTTATGAGCTAAATTACTTTTAAAAGTAAAAATAATTTTATTTAGATTGGCAGACATCTAATAATTATTGTTTTCATTTATTTTTGTTAAAGTTGTCTACAGAATAAGTATATAAACAATAAAAAATCTGGAGAAATCTCATATTTAAAAAACCAATATGAAAAAGTATCATTTTTAAAAAGTAAAAATACAGTTATTAAAATACACCAGTATTTTCATTGTCTATGTTACTTCGGACATTTGTTAAATCCCATAGCAAACATCTTAAAATATCATCCAAACCAGTAAATCCCCTTATTTGGAAACATTATAAACTTTAATCTCAGGCAATCGTTTTAATGAAATGACTGTATGGCATAACTTGAAATGTTTACTTTTATAATTAGGGTTTGTGTTTTGTTTCAGTTTGTCTCATGATGATTACATGAAGGTTTTTTGACAATTATTATAAAATAAATTGTTATGTTATCAATTCTCTTCTGATATTTTCGTTCTTTCTCACTGTTTGGGTAACTGTTCTCTATAGATCTGGGAGTTGTGACAGCCTCCCACCCAAGGAATAATCAGATAGAGCTCACTATAGTTTTTATAAGATTGTTCATGATCAATCTGATTCTGCTAATGCTGGTATTGAATAATTAACACCAATTAATTGAGGTTTAATTAAAGATTTGGATGTGCTTATGTAGAATCTTACAACAATAGTGTACATTCCATGTTTTGAAATGAGAGAAAATAATCTCTAAAACAATCCAGATAGGCAGAAAATGGTCCTACTGCTTGACTTTCTAAAAGAAGGGAAATAATAAAAAATATCCTTTGATTTCAACGGGTAAATTCAGTGATGATGATCCAGTGCTATTGCAATTAAGGAAGAAAATGTGGTGATGTCACATTCAACATCCAAAATGTGAAATGCCTTAGTTTACTGTGGACAACGGTCTAATAATTCTGGTATTAAGATGACTTTTCCTGCTCTTTATTTATTCTAGTTTATTGGTCTCCTGCTGGATTTGTTTACCTCACGGCCTCAGGCAAATGTTGCATTAATGGATACATCGACTCAGAAAAGAATTTCATGGAATAGTACTGAGACTTTGGGCTGGATTTGACCAGGTAGAGATTGGTAAAGTCTGTGTTTTCATAAAGATCTAAAAAGGAAACAAAAATTACAGGTATCATTGTATATACCCGTATATACTTGAGTATGAGCTGATCCGATTATAACCTGAGGCACCTACTTTTGCCACAAAAACTGGGAAAAATTATTGAATCGAGTATAAGGCGAGGTTGGAAAATGCAGTGGCTACCGGTAACTTATAAAAATGGAAACCAAAAAAATTACATTAATTGAGGCATCAGTAGATTAAATAGATAGATAGATAGATGATAGATAGATGATCTAATCTGGCTAGCTGATGAGGCCAGAACAAGGCCGGAATGGTGCCTTCCTAGTCTCGCTTAATTTTTAAAAAATTCAGCAAAAAACATGTGATACATACAGAACATAGTTGTCGGCTATGAATAAATTAACTGCCTTGAAATGGCCCTGGGTTGGGCCTAGAGGCAAAAAGGAGCTGTGACGTTCCTTCAATATACCAGGGCGATCCGACATAAATATATATTTATATTTATATAACATGTTTTTGCTGAATATTTAAAATTAAGGGAGACTAGGATAGCGCTATTTCAGCCTTGTTCTCATCAGCTAGCCATACCCTTACTGGGATTTGATCCTGGGGCTTCTGCCTTGTAAAGCAGAGAATTAACCTCTATGCCACCAGATCTGATCCCTTCAGCTTTGTACCACGGAGGGGCTAAGGAATCAGACTAAAGTCATGGTTAAGGAATCAGACTAAAATCATGGAGAATACAGATACAATTGTACATGTACAATTACAAGGGACCCCAATATTTCTGTTACTAAGCAAGATATTTATTAAATGGATTTTACCTCATTTTACAGTCTTTCTTCTCACTGAAATTGGTAAGTTAATATCATGGTTGTTAAGTGTAATAGGCTTCCTTAGTGACTTTGTTTGTCAAAAGGTCATAAAAAGAGATGACAGAACCCAGGGACACTGCAATCATCATAAATAGAAGTCAACTCCCAAGCACATGAATTTTTATTACAGGACCATTGAGATGCAGCAGTTATTAGTGTGAAAAATAGTCATAGGTAACAAGTAATTTTGAACAGTCACTAAATGAACTATTGCAAATTGAGGATTCCCCATATAAGTTCCTGTCCCTGGTTAGGCATGAAGCTGGCTGGATGACTCTGGGTTACTCACATTCTCTCAGGCCTAGGAACGAAGCAATGGAAAAACCTTGCCACATAACTTTGGCACGTGTGGCAAACCAGAAATTTGGAAAAACAGGCTTCCCTGAAGGCTCCAAAGTGTGAAAAACAGCACAATGGGAAAACCAGAAATCTGTTTTTCCAAACTTCCAGTTTGTCCATTTGGCCGTTTTTTCACTGTCCCAGGCTTCAGTGAGACCTGTGCGCATGCATGGAGACAGGGGGGGATTTTCCACATGCACAGGGGCAGCACAGGGTGTGTGTGCACGCATGCAAGGAGGTGAAGGAATGGGTGTGGGCACATGCATGTGCGCTAGCACACACACACTTTTTGCATATGAACCAAAAAATGTTCGCCATTACTGGTGTAGGCAGACACAATTGAATGCAAGGGGAAAAATCATAATATTATAATCACTGGTGCAAATAATGCTGATTTTTTAGGAGAATAAAACTGATCCTTAAAACAAAGAAGGCTCCACACAATATGAAATTCCATTTGGTCTGTTGCATTGTTAAATCATTTTTTTTAAAAAAAATAGAAACACCTATCGTCCAGTGGAGTATTTCTAAATTATGTTTTTATTGACAAACATGTATTTATATGGTTGATTAAATTAGTGTTAACATTATGTATAATGCTAACAAATGCATGCACAAACCAAGTTTCTACACACCATAACAGCTTTCTGGCCTATGATTTCTGGAAAAAAAAACCTTCTACAAACTCTTGGATCTGTCAATGTCCACAGGTGCAGTCAAGTATTATTGTTAGCCATTCCAATTGCTTCCTGCTTCTCACAGGATTACCTTTGCCATCCTTCCATTCCAGTGTCAGGAGCTTTAACCCCACACAAGCCTCCAGCAGTCTCTGCATTCCAATGGGGCTGGTGCTCAACCGCTCAGCAACAGTTGTGGATGACAGTGGTTGCCCTGATTCCCTCAGGAGATCAAAGACACCCAGTTCAGTAGCACTTGAAATTATCTAAGAAAAAGCAGACAGCAAATACAAAAGCCGTCGGCAGTTCACTCAGTTCACATCCGAAAAGTTTCAAAATCGATTTATGTTGTTTACTGAGGAAGAAATCAGCAAGGCCTACACATGTTAACCAGCCCCACCCGCTATTGAACAAGAGAGAAAATGCATTATGTAGAGATCCATTAGTTTGTGGAGTCAAATCCTTTCTGTGCTGAATAATACAAATATTCCTTTCTTGTACAGATTTGGGCTTTGCTCAATTTATTTATGAACGTATTCCCATAGACACAGAGAAAGAGGGGAAGGAGAGAAAGAGGGAGAGAGGGACGGGTAGGGGAGATAGTGATAGAAGGTGCTCTCCACGAACTGAGGAAACTAGGTGTATTTATTTGGACCCCACTTCAGCCTTGAAGACTTCTAGGACCATGACTGGTTATGTGTTCAACCACCAGAAAGGAACACATGTGTGTGCTGTGTTTAATATATATGGTATATATATATGGGATTAAATAGTATATTTTGTATGTTCAGTAGTAGTAAATCGATTGGGAAATTGTATCTCATTGAGGACTTTGAGGCTAGGAGAGGCCAGGCACCCTAGCCTTAAACCTGATGTGAATGAGGTCAAGTTGGCCATGCCAACCCAGTCAAATGATCATGAAGCCACCCCCACCCAGTCACACTCCTGCAAAGCCACTCCTGCCCAGTCACATGACTGTCAAACCATTCCTACCCAGTCACATGACCATAAAGCCACACCTAACATAACATGGCCATCAAACCACAACAGAAAATAAGCCATGCCCACAGCACTGGCGATTAAAAAATTTAGAACCACCCCTACTTAGATGCAATATTAGATATAGGACAGATATCGATTTTTTGTTGCCAGATTAAACTTAAAGCATGCAGGAAAGTATGTATGATTGGTTTCTAAATTGGGGTTTTAAACTAACTTAAACTTAAATATTAGATTTGTTTACATTGTATTATTACTGCTGTGAGCCGCCCCAAGTCTGCAGAGAGGGGCGGCATACAAATCTGATTAATTAATAAATAAAGAAAGAAAATAAAAGTATAAATCACTAATTATTTAATAAATTGACTGGGAGATATATTCATGGAAATCAACATTAGTCATTATGACATGGAAACTCTATAAGCCTATATTCATTTGGTAATAAAAAAGATATTATGAAAAACTACTAAGGGATTTACCTTATTATTATCATGGCATAATAAAATGTTATAAACTTAATTTTGATTTCATATTGGCAAAAGAAGAGCATATTTGAAGAAGGATATCCAATGAAGCAAGTCTGTTCAAAAGGCACAGAAAAGCATACTGCAGCCATTTACTAGCTTACTCTTTCATTACAATATAATTTTTGGTGTTTTTATATTTTTAAACCATTAAGAAGCTGAGAAATGGAAGGTCTTTTAGAAACATAGAAACATAGAAGACTGACGGCAGAAAAAGACCTCATGGTCCATCTAGTCTGCCCTTACACTATTCCCTGTATTTTATCTTAGAATGGATATATGTTTATCCCAGGCATGTTTAAATTCAGGTACTGTGGATTTACCAACCACGTCTGCTGGAAGTTTGTTCCAAGGATCTATTACTCTTTCAGTAAAATAATCAGTAATAGTAAATAGATTGGGAAATTGAGGACTTTGAGGTGAGGAGAGGCCAGAATCCTTGATGTGAGTGAAGTCAAATTGGCCATTCTAACCCAGTCAAATGATCATGAAGCCACCCCCACCCAGTCACACAACTGCAAAGCCGCTCCTGCCCAGTCACATGACTGTCAAACCACTCCTATCTGGTCCTATCCGGTTTTGTAGTTTCAAAGTTGAGAGTTCATATTTAGAAATATTAAGCCACTTTACCTTGAAAGTTATAAATGAATGCTGGTAGTTAAACAATGTTTGAATATTTTCAATTTCTTCTGGTGAACTCATTGTTCTTAACTTCTGTTGTTGACCAAAAGGACCTTTCTTCAGCCAAAATACCTGGTATTCCTGAGGGTAAAAATAGCAAAATAAAGGTGCTCATAAGATATCCCAGTATATAGTATGGGAAGCATTGTTAAAGAGAGAACAGTGCCACATTTAGAAAGTTTTCAGCAAAGGCTCTGGAATAACACGAGCTGCCCTGGCATTAGAGGACAGATGCTCTCATGGTGTGATCTGAAAACCAGGAAACAAGGAATAGGAGTAAATGAGGAGCGTGTGTGCTTATATGCAGGTCTGGCTGACACACCCTAAGAAAAATGTGACATAGCTTTAAAAAATATAAATTTGCAGGATGGAGTAGTCTTTCTAAGATGGAAGTTTTCAATCTGAATGGAAAGAAATATATACAATCCAGAGAGAATATGAGGCCATTCTCCCAAACAAAACAAACACAGTGAAAGAAAGGGAAATCCAGAAAGGGATTTGTTAAGTCAGCTTCTTTTCCAGCCAAGCATCTTAAACCTTCCTTTATATACTGTACATTCACGTTAAACTACTCCTTTAATACCTGCCACCCATAAATTCCATGCCTGCCAGATCTTATTTATTGTGAGAATACAGTGTTCCCTCGCGGGGGATGAGTTCCGAGATCTCCCGTGAAAGTCGAATTTCCGCGAAGTAGAGATGCGGAAGTAAATACACTGTTTTTGGCTATGAACAGTATCACAAGCCTTCGCTTAGCACTTTAAACCCCCAAAGCTGAGCAGAAGAGATTCCAAATCAGTCTTTCTTGAGATGCTCAGGATAAATATCAGTTTCAAGCAAAGGAAAATAAGTCAGAGAAAGATATATATATCTGCAGAGCACTAGTGTGTCTCCAGGAATTGCTTAATCAATCTGGCAAGCTAGTTTGTTCCCTCTCTGAAGTTTTTTATTTTTTATTTTACATATACAGTATATAGCAATGTGTGAACAGTGTGGCACCTGGGTGTCATACATTCTGATACAAACAAAGCTAGTAGCATTAATCATAACTACTACATTCAACCAATTTATATATTTCTAATAATAATGCACATTTATATTGGGTTATAGTCTATCATTGTTTAATTATTCCATGTTTTCCCTTGTTATTACTTTTATTTTATTATATAAAGATATATACATATTCTCATATTCCTATGTCTTATTCTAACTTTTAATCATGCCACCATTTTATTAGAAGACATTTTCTTTCTATCCTACTTAATTATAATCATGTCAGCTACCTAAAAAAGGGAAGGAAGGAAGAGAGAGATAGCAAATCAAATCAAAGCAACAACAAAAGAGAAAAGTCATCTATCCATCATCTCTTGTTCACTTGACTCCTTTAATAACGGTGGCGGGTTGTTTTTTGTTTTCTTTACTTGCCTCCCATATTTCTCTCTTACATCTACTTCTGTCTGTATCTACTTCTTGGCTATTCACTCTAAGTATTTTTCCCATTTTACCCTTTTCCACTGCCTAGTTTTGAAAATTTCTGCCCAGACCCCTATCTCCCTTTCAAAAGTATCTTCTTGTATCTCCAATTTTTCTTTAAGTATTACCCCTCTGGTTAATGATAATGATAATGATAATGATAATGATAATGATAATGATAACGATAACGATAACGATAACGATAACGATAACAACAACAACACCACCACCACCACCAACAACAACAACAACAACAGCAACAACAATAATAATAATAATAATAATTTATTAGATTTGTATGCCGACCCTCTCTGAGGACTCGGAGCAGCTCACAAGTAAAAACATCATATACAAATCCAATATTAAAACAGTTTTAAAAACCCTTATTAAAAAAACAATCATACAACCCAAACAAAACATACATAAACCAAGACAGCTAAGGATATATCAATTCTTCCATGCCTGACGACAGAGGTAGGTTTTCAAGATTTTAAAGGAGGGTGGGGCAGTCCTAATCTCCGTGGGGAGTTGATTCCAGAGGGGCGAGGCCGCCACAGAGAAGGCTCTTCCTGTGGGTCCTGCCAGATGACATTGTTTTGTCAACAGGACCTGGAGTAGACCAACTCTGTGGGACCTAATTGGTCACTGGGATTCGTGCGGCAGCAGGCAGTCCCGGAGGTATTCTGGTCCGATGCCATGTAGGTCTTTATAGGATATAACCAACACTTTGAATTGTGATCAAAAACTGATCGGCAGCCAGTGCAGGCTGCAGAGTGTTGACGAAACATGGGCATATCTGGGAAAGCCCATGATTGCTCTCGCAGCCGCATTCTGCAAGATTGGATGTTTCCGAACACTTTTCAAAGACAGCCCCATGTAGAGAGCGTAGCAAGAGTCGAACCTCGAGGTAATGATGGCATGAGTGACTGTGAGCAATGACTCCCTGTCCAAATAGGGCTTTGTTGATAACTATAAACCAATATCACTATGCTGCGTCCCATGCAAAGTCATGGAATCAATTATAAACAAATCAATTCCTCTCCATCTAGAAACTAATAATTTGCTCTCTAACAAACAATTTGGATTCAGAAAAAAAACTATCCTGCAACCTCCACTGCAAAAATATATGGACAACTCATCTAGATCAAGGGAAATCTATAGATGCAATTAATATCGACTTCTGCAAAGCCTTTGATTCAGAGGTACACGACAAACTACTCCTAAAACTCAAATCCTATAGCATCTCAGGATCCCTCCACAGCTGGATTACAGCATTCCTGTCAAACAGACAACAAGTGGTCAAAATAGGAAGCACCAGATCCACCCTAATCCCAGTTAAATGCAGTGTTCCCCAAGGTAGTGTACGGGGACGAACACTCTTCATTCTCTACATCAATGACCTTTGTGATTACATCACAAGCAACTGTGTTCTCTTTGCCGATGATGTAAAATTCTTTAACACCACCAATAACACAACTACTCTCCAAAAAGACCTGAACTCTGTTTCTGAGTGGTCTAACACATGGCAACTCCAAATCTTAGCTAGCAAATGCTCTGTCCTACAGATTGGGAAAAGGAATCTGAACTCCAAATAAATTATCACAGATAATCCGCACTCCGTTAAAGACCTCGTTAACCTAATAACAAAAGATTTAAGTGCCAAAGCCCACTGCAACAACATAGCCAAAAAGGCTTCAAGAGTTGTAAAGCTAATCCTACGTAGCTTCTGCTCTGGCAATCTCTCACTATTTACCAGAGCTTACAAAACTTTCACCAGACACATCCTTGAATACAGCTCATCTGTTTGGAACCCATATCGCATCTCAGACATTAACACCCTTGAAAATGTCCAAAGATGCTTCACCAGAAGAGCCCTTCACTCCTCCACTCAAAACAGAATGCCCTACGACACTAGACTTTCAATCCTGGGCCTAGAAAGCTTAGAACTAAGACACCTTAAATATGATCTAAGTATTGCCCACAAGATCATATGCTGCAATGTCCTGCCTGTCAAAGACTACTTCAGCTTCAACCACAACAACGCAAGAGCACACAACAAATTCAAGCTTAATATTAACTGCTCCAAACGTGACTGTAAAAAATACGACTTTAGTAATTGGGTTATCAAAGCGTGGAAGTCATTACCAGACTCTGTAGCATCATCCCCTAACCCCCAACTTTTTACCCTTAGACTATCCACGGTTGACCTCTCCAGATTCCTAAGAGGTCAGTAAGGGGCGTACATAAGTGCAATAGAGTGCCTTCTGTTCCCTGTCCTATACTCTCTCCTATATCTCCTATATCTTCTCTACTATATCCTCCATAACCTTCATTGTGTATTATTGTGTATTGGACAAAATAAATAAATAAAAATAAATAAAACATGCGTGCTTATATGCAGGTCTGGTTGGCATACCTTTCAATCTGAATGGCAAGCAATAAACACAATCCAGAGATAATATGAGGCCATCCCACAAACAAAGCAAACACGGTGAAAGAAAGGGAAATCCAGAAAGGGATTGGTTAAGTCTGCTTCATTTACAGCCAAGCACCTTAAGATTTCCTTAATATATGTTCAAGTTAAACTACTGCAAGTCATCTTTAATGCCCTCCATCCATTAAATCCATGTCTGCCAGATCTTATTTCTCTTGAGGAGCTTGGAGGTAGGGCTACACATACATCATTCCTCTCTTCAGGGTATCTCTCCCCTAGTTTTCCATATCTGACTTGCGAAAATTGTGTCAAAACTGTTCAGATAATTTTCCTTTAAACTATTTAAGAAAATGGATAATGATGAGAAAAGGGAAAAGACAGAAAGAGAAGAACTGGCCTTTTGTGCAACAAATTTTAGCATATGGAAATTGGGGAAATATAGTGTCATAAGTTTCTTTCTTTCTTTTATTTTATTTACATATTTGTCAAAACATGTGCAATAATTTAATACATATAACAAATGTTAGAATATGGAAATTGGAGAAATGTATAGTGTCAGAAGTTTCATATTAAAATACATTTTATTCTTTCTGCTGTTTCCACCTTCCCTTAAAACATTAATGGAATTTCCAATTGACTGAGAAATCAGAAATTCACTAGATAATTGACAGCAAGGTGAAGCTAAGTTGATCAAGTAAAATTAGCAAATGAGGAAAAATCTTTTACTCAAACTTCCTCAAATCCCCCAATACGTTACCCAGACCTAAGCCACCTATCAAAGATAAGGTTTGTAAACACAAATTAGAGTTAATTAAATTTGGTATTGTATGTTCACAAGAAGAAACATAACAGGCCCCCATGCCCCTCAAGTGTCACCCTAGAATCATCACATAAACACTTCCACACAAGGGGAAAAATTCCCCTATAAAAGTATGTTCCTATATAAAAGGATGTTGTTGTACCTCATTTGTTGGAAGCTGTCCTCAAAGCAAACCTTTGCTTTTTGGGTATAAATATTTCTCCTTTCCTCACAGCTGTCTGGATCTCATTTTTATTTACTCTTGCACAATTCCGGCTCGATTTTGATTCGAACCTCAAATTATTCTTCTGACAATAGTTAAAATATATCTCTTTAAGAAAGATAGGCAAAGAAATGCTAAAATTTAGAGAATTATTAGAATATAGGAAGATGGATGGGTATGTTGAGAAGGGCATGAAACAAAGCACCCAGTTTCAGAACAAATGTTTAAAAATAGAAAGTTAAGGTTGAAAAAAGGATTTAAAAGATGTGGAACCCAAGACTTAATGTACCGGTATTCAAATAAACCTAAAATACTATTATTGCAATAATTATCATATGCATAAAGTATAAAAAAATTAAACAGATGTATTATTTAGCATTTTAAAAAATAAACTTATTTTTCAGATTAAATATCAAGTTAGCTACAGGATGAAATCAAGTGTCTTATTTTCCATCTGCTTTATTCAACCTCCTTTTTTTATTACAAGGTCTAATTTGTAGATACTATAGATTTCTCTAAAGACCATGGCAAAACTGGTGTAAATCCATATAAAGAAGAAGACGGAGAAAAATGGAGAGAGAAATCTGAGATTGGTAGCCTCTTACAGATACCACAGTCCATGCATCACAAACAAGAAGTAGTGAGTTTAGCGGCTGAAGTCTTACCTATACAAAAGCTGAGCAGATTCCAAGTCAGTCTTTCAAGTGATAATTTCATATGCTCAGGAGAAGCCTTAGTTTTAGGCAAAAGAAGTAACAATCGGGGTATATATCATCACAGAACAGGTGTGTTTACAAAAGTTGCTTAATCAACCTGCCAAGTCAGTTTTGATCCTATCACTTCTTCATTGTAAATGTCAGGATGACTTATGGCCTCAAGCAATAAAAAGTTCATTTTGGGAAAACATTTGTTTTCAATACCAAAAGGATCTTAGCACAATAAAAGTATGTTGTTTAAAATATATTGCTTGGTTTTATTTTCTTTCTTTTTCTTTTTAACTACTTAGCTTTTGTGCTGACTTCCATCTAAGACTGTGATTTAATCACATGACCATGGAGATGCTGCAATGATCATTGTGTGAAAACTCACCTTTTAAAATGCCATTTTAATTTCAAATGATCATTTCATTGTGAGTTCAAATGGTCACTAAGAGAATGGTGATAATTCGAGGACTATCTGTGTGCTTGTAGACCATTTTGGTCTCTAGAGTAACTCCTCAGGATGTATTCATTTCTTTTCTCTCCTTCATATATTCTTCCAATAACATTTTCTCTTCAACAACTATCTAATGAACTTGCAAAATTCCAGGCCAACCTATCTTCCTTCTTAAGTAGAGTTATCAATGTTGCTGCATGAATAAATGGCATGATGCATTGTCATTAATTTTCTTGTCTTCCTATCCAGGGCTTTTAGTTATCTTGAGTCCAGTTTATTCTGTATATCTGGACATGTGGTAGTTTATATACTGATTAGAATTGCCCCCGGTGTTAATTGTCTTCATGAGATTTCTGCCACCGAGTTTGAATTTAAAACCTTCACTCTCAAGATTTTAATGTTTAATGCTAAACTTCTTTTTGAGTTCCATGTGCTTGTTGTCCACTTGAAGGCTGCCCAGGTATTTGTAATGGTCTTCTTCATCCAAACTCCTGATGTTATTTTTACAGGGTATTTTTATTTTTATTTCTTTAGTTTTCCACTATTTCCCCCTATTAATGATAAAGATGGCACATTTGTTTAGTGCAAACTCCATTGCATTATCTTGCAATATATATACCATTTTGAGCAGTGATTCTAATTCATATAGTGTTTTTCCATACAGCTGAGGATTATGCATGTAAAGGAGGTGGGATAGTCTGGGAGATGTTTTTGATGTTTGATTGCTAAGACCTGACTTGTTCTGAATTGTTGATAGAGCAATCAGTGCAGTGTCAATCAGTAATGATTAAATTAAGTCTCCTTGGAAAATTCCTTTCTTGATATTGACCTCTCTCTATCATCCCCACTGGCTAGTGACTGTGTCTTTCATCTTTCTGCCATTGATCTTTGCACAAACTGTCTCCTGACTCCTGTTAATTCTAGGCATGATCTCTGGGGGAGATCATCCAAGGACATGGGGTGAGGTATCATCAGCACAGTACAGTACAGCTGTACATCTCCACCCCATGTCCAGTCAATGAAGCAGTGGAAGTGATGTGCCGGTGCCTGGAGGCTGTTGGAGGCTGTTGGGCTGATGGGTGTCAACAGACTTAAACTCAACCTGGGTTTTGCCTCCCAAGGACAACTCCATCTGTCCATCCATTACCCTGGGGGGGAAAAGTATTGACCCCCTCAGAGAGGGTCCGCAACTTGGGCGTCCTCCTCGATCCACAGCTCACATTAGAGAAATATCTTTCAGCTGTGGCGAGGGGGGTGTTTGCCCAGGTTCACCTGGTGCACCAGTTGCGGTCCTATTTGGATCGGGAGTCACTGCTCACAGTCACTCATGCCCTCATCACCTCGAGGCTCGACTACTGTAATGCTCTCTACATGGGGCTACCTTTGAAGAATATTCGGAAACTTCAGATCGTGCAGAATGCAGCTGTGAGAGCAATCATGGGTTTCTATAAGTATGCCCATGTTACTCCAACATTCCGCAGTCTGCATTGGTTGCCGATCAGTTTCCGGTCACAATTCAAAGTGTTGGTTGTGACCTATAAAGCCCTACATGGCATCAGACCAGGGTATCTGCAAGACCGCCTTCTGCCGCACGAGTCCCAGCAACCGGTTAGGTCCCACAGAGTTGGCCTTCTCCAGGTCCCGTCAACTAAACAATGTCATCTGGCGGGACCCAGGGGAAGAGCCTTCTCTGTGGTGGCTCTGACCCTCTGGAACCAGCTCCCCCCAGAGATTAGGATTGCCCCCACCCTCCTTGCCTTTCGTAACCTCCTTAAAACCCACCTCTGCCGTAAGGCATGGGGGAATTTAAACATCTCCCCCCTTGCCCATGTAGTTTTGGAGTATGATTGATTGTGGGCTTGTTTTTTATATATTGGGGTTTCTTTTTTGGACTTTTTAACCTAAAACTGTAATTTAGATTGCTAAATATTAGATTTGTTACTATGTACTGTTTTTACCATTGTTGTGAGCTGCCCCGAGTCTGCGGAGAGGGGTGGCATATAAATCCAATAAATCTAATCTAATGATTATCCAGTTGTGTGGCAGTGAGTTGGATGCTTTCTTGTAATCAATGCATGCTACATTCAAGTTGGCTTTCCTTCTACTTTAAGTCTCCAGAATCATCTTGTCAAATAGGAATTGATTTTTTGTTCCTCTACTGTTTGGGTGGTTTCCTTTCTGCTCAGGTGGGAAAAGCTTGTTTTCAAGTAGCTGTCTATGGAGGTTCTCAGTCAACCAGATCATGGTCCTCCCAAAGGGACTTTCAAGAAGTTGCTGTTGCACCGCATCAGCTACAATACCAGTTAGCAACTTGAAGGTTGTTGGTAGACAGGTAAGTGGCCTTTATTGCCTAATGTTTTCCCTTTCACTGGATCTTTCATTACCAAGTAGTTTTTCCAGATGTTAGCCATTCTTCAATTTCACCTACTTGCAGTTGTTGTTAAATTGTTTAGCAAAAAGTGGGTGTAGATAAGTCAGACGGTTCAGCCAAAATACATTCAATTCATATTCACTTGATGCTGGTGAATTCTTGATCTTCCTTGCCCTTTTCTCAACCATTTCTGCTGCTTTTACAAGTTTTTTCATCTTCTTTTTATTCTTATCCACCTGTACTAAAATATGAATGAATCTGATCTGCACAATGCAGACCCTTTGAGTTATAGAACAGAGGTAGTTGCCAGAATCATTCTGGAACCACATTTTTTCCAGGACTGCAACTAAATTAATTATTCAAAGATGCCAGTTGAAGGCCCAGAAAATCTTGATGATATCCAGTTATACATCTCCACCCTGTGTCCAGTCGGCGAAGCAGTGGAAGTGATGTGCTGGTGCCTGGAGGCTGTTAGGATCTGGATGGGTGTCAATAGGCTCAAACTCAACCCTGACAAGATGGAGCCTCTGTGAGAACAAAAATCAGCTACCTGACACACACATGCACCTTGGAACTGAGCAAGGGCAACGGCTCATGTGCCAGCAGATATGGCTCCACGTGCCACCTGTGGCACCCGTGCTATACGTTCGCCATCACTGCCGTAGAAGATAGGCTCCAAATACAGAAGGACATAAATGTATTAACACTGTGGGCCCAAACTAACAAAATTATGTTCAATGTCAGGAAAAGCAAAGTCTTTCACCTAGGTAAAAAAAAAACCCTAGACACGCATACAGACTGGGAGAAACCACACTTAATAGCAGTGACTGTGGGAGATATCTCGGAGTTTTTGGTGGATAATCAATTAAATATGAGTCAGCAATGTGCAGCAGTGGCTAAAATAGTCAACACAATTGTAAGATGCATTAACAGGTGCATATACTCCAAGACTAGGGAGGTACAGTGGTACCTCATGGTATGAACCCCTCGTCATACGAACTTTTCAAGATACGAACCCAGGGTTCGGAATTTTTTTGCCTCTTCTTATGAACTTTTTTCACCTTACGAACCTGCTGCCGGCCGCTGGGATGCCCGACCTCCAGACTTGAGTTCCTCCCATTTTTTCCCACCCTGTCCTGCCCCATTCTCCCCTCTGGATCTCCATGGGTTTCCTCCGTTTTTCTCCACTCTTTCCTGCCCCATTCTCCTCTCTGGATCTCCATGGGTTTCCTCCATTTTTCTCCACTCTTTCCTGCCCCATTCTCCACTCTGGATCTCCATGGGTTTCCTCCGTTTTTCTCCACTCTGTCCTGCCCCATTCTCCCCTCTGGATCTCCATGGGGTTCCTCCGTTTTTCTCCACTCTTTCCTGCCCCATTCTCCCCTCTGGATCTCCATGGGTTTCCTCCGTTTTTCTCCACTCTGTCCTGCCCCATTCTCCCCTCTGGATCTCCATGGGTTTCCTCTGTTTTTCTCCACTCTGTCCTGCCCCATTCTCCCCTCTGGATCTCCATGGGTTTCCTCCATTTTTCTCCACTCTGTCCTGCCCCATTCTCCCCTCTGGATCTCCATGGGTTTCCTCCGTTTTTCTCCACTCTTTCCTGCCCCATTCTCCACTCTGGATCTCCATGGGTTTCCTCCGTTTTTCTCCACTCTTTCCTGCCCCATTCTCCCCTCTGGATCTCCATGGGTTTCCTCTGTTTTTCTCCACTCTTTCCTGCCCCATTCTCCACTCTGGATCTCCATGGGTTTCCTCCGTTTTTCTCCACTCTTTCCTGCCCCATTCTCCACTCTGGATCTCCATGGGTTTCCTCCATTTTTCTCCACTCTGTCCTGCCCCATTCTCCTCTCTGGATCTCCATGGGTTTCCTCCATTTTTCTCCACTCTTTCCTGCCCCATTCTCCACTCTGGATCTCCATGGGTTTCCTCCGTTTTTCTCCACTCTGTCCTGCCCCATTCTCCCCTCTGGATCTCCATGGGGTTCCTCCGTTTTTCTCCACTCTTTCCTGCCCCATTCTCCCCTCTGGATCTCCATGGGTTTCCTCCGTTTTTCTCCACTCTGTCCTGCCCCATTCTCCCCTCTGGATCTCCATGGGTTTCCTCTGTTTTTCTCCACTCTGTCCTGCCCCATTCTCCCCTCTGGATCTCCATGGGTTTCCTCCATTTTTCTCCACTCTGTCCTGCCCCATTCTCCCCTCTGGATCTCCATGGGTTTCCTCCGTTTTTCTCCACTCTTTCCTGCCCCATTCTCCCCTCTGGATCTCCATGGGTTTCCCTCCCCCCACTCCGTTCGCCTCAGCTTCGTCTGCCGGCAGCTTTTTTTTTTTTAAGCCTTAATGTTTTGGATTTTCCTAATCGGCTTGCACGCATTATTGGCTTTTCCATTGATTCCTATGGGAAACATTGTTTCATCTTACGAACTTTTCACCTTACGAACCTCGTCCTGGAACCAATTAAGTTCATAAGATGAGGTATTACTGTATTAATACCACTCTATAATGCCTTAGTCAGACCTCAACTGGAGTATTGCATTCAATTCTGGTCACCACACTTCAAAAGAGACATAGAAACTGTGGAAAAGGTACAGAAAAGAACAACCAAAATGATAAGGGGACTAGAAACCAAGACATACTAAGAGAGGTTGCAGGAACTGGGCATGGATAGCCTAGAGAAAAGAAGGGCCAGGGGGGACATGATAGCAGTATACAGGGACTTGAGGGGTTGCCACAGAGAGGAGGGGGCACACTTCTGTCCAGGGCACAGTGGGGCAGACGAGGAACAATGGATGGAAGCTGACCAAGGAGAGATTCAGCCGGAAAATAAGGAAGAACTTCCTGATGGTCAGAGTGATCAATCAGTGGAACGGCCTGCCAGTGGAGGTTGTGAACGCCCCAACTCTGGATGTTTTCAAGAGGAGATTGGACTGCCATTTGGCTGGGGAGGTGTAGGGTTTCTTGCTTGAGCAGGGGGTTGGACTTGATGACCTGCAACTTTCAACTCAAATAATTGATAGATAGATAGATAGATAGATAGATAGATAGATAGATAGATAGATAGATAGATAGATAGATGATAGATAGATAGATAGATAGAACGACAGACAGACAGACAAACAGAAAGAAAGAAAGACAGATAAATAAATAAATAAACAAACAAATAAATAAATAAAGTATAACAATAACAGCAACAAGAGGGTGGATCAGGGCCGCCATCAGGAATTTTGGGGCCCCATACAGCCTAAGTGTCTGGGGGGCCCCTCCCTTCTTCCTTCCTTCCTTCCTTCCCTTTTTCTTTCTTTTTTCTCTTTTGGTTTTTTTCCCCTTCCTTCCTTCCTTCCTTCCTCTTTCTTTCTTTCTTCTTTTTCTTTCTTTCCTTTTTTCTCTTCTTTTTATTTTCCC
This sequence comes from Erythrolamprus reginae, assembly GCF_031021105.1. NCBI lineage: Eukaryota > Metazoa > Chordata > Lepidosauria > Squamata > Dipsadidae > Erythrolamprus > Erythrolamprus reginae. Next base: position 98,379,677 of record NC_091953.1, on the reverse strand, counting down.
TCCCTCCTTCCTTCCATCCCTCCTTCCTTCCTTCCTTCCTTCCCTTTTAAATTTTCAAACTGTCTTCTTCATATTCCTGGCTGAGGAATTCTGAAAGCTGCAGTCAACTGTCTTCAGCCATTGTCCAGCCCTGTGCTACGGACCCCTCCCTCCACCCCCTGAAGAGGCCGGGGGCTTCTTTCCAAAGCCAGTGGCAGTGATGCCAGAACCCCATTCCTTGGGGATGGGAGCGGGGGGGGGGGGCTCCACTGGTCTCCCTCGACAAGACCTTCCGCAACACATCAGCCCTGCTGGGCAGGCCTCTTAGCCCCACCAAAGAAATGGGGGCTAAGGAAGACCCCCACCCCCCACCTTGCCCCAAACACTGGCACTCTGCATAACCCATGCGGGGGCTTTGGCTTCCCCTCTGCAGAACAGAAGCTGGGGACCCCTCCCTCCACATACACCGGATCCCTATGGCCCATCCGAGGGCTGGCAAAATAGGTGTGCCCCCCCACCTGCTTTTCTATATATCTCTCTCTCTCTTTCTCTCTCTCTTTCTCTCTTTCTCTTTTTATCTCTCTTTCTCTCTCTACTTTTCTTTCTTTTTCTCTTTTTCTCTCCCTTTCTCTCTTTTTATCTCCCTTTCTCTCTCTTTCTCTTTCTCTCTCTTTCTCTCTTTTTTCTCTCTCCCAACCTCTCTCTTTCTCTTTCTATCTCTTTCTCTCCCTCCCTCTCTCTTTCACTTTCTCTACCTCTTTCTCTCCCTCTCTCCCCTTCTCTCTTTCTTTCTCTTTCTCCCCCTCCCCCTCTCTCTTTCTCTTCCTCTTTTTATCTCTCTTTCTCTCTTTTTTCTCTTTTATCTCCCTTTCTCTCTTTCTCTCTCTCTTTCTCTCCCCCTCTCTTTGTCTCTTTCTATCTCTTTCTCTCCCTCCCTCTCTCTTTCTCTTTTTATCTCTCTCTTTCTTTCTTTCTTTCTCTCTCTCTCCTTCTCCTCCCTCTCTCTGAAGTGGGGAGGGCCGGGTTGGCACCAAGGGAGCTCGAGACGGGGTGCAAAAGCAAACTACTCTGCCGGCCCGGGCCCACATCGGAAGGAAGGAAGGAAGGAATGGTAAAAGGGGCGATCAAGAGAGGAATGGGTGAATGAATGGACGGAGGGTGGGAAGGAAGGAAGGAAAGAGGGAAGGGACAGGAACAGAGGAAGGGTGCAAAGGAAGCAAGGAAAGGTGGGAAAGGGGAGAGTAAGCGAAGAAGGAGTGAAAGAAGGGAATGAGGGAGGAAAGAAGGGAGGAAGGAGAAGGAAAGCAAGAAATGGAGGGAGGAAAGGAAGGAAGGAAGGAAAGAAAGAAAGAAAGAAAAGAAAGAAAGAAAGAAAGAAAGAAAGAAAGGGGGAAGGGACAGGAACAGAGGAAGGAAGCAAGGAAACTTATGAAAGGGGAGAGTAAGAGAGGAAGGACTGAAGGAAGGGAGGGAGGGAAGAAGGTAGGAAGGAGAAAGAAAAGAAGAAATAGAGGAAGGGAAGGTAAAAGAGAGAAAGAAAAAGAGCAAGAAAGAAAGCAAGAAAGAGAGAAAGAAAGAATGAAAGAGAAATAAAAATAGAGAGGGGGAATAAAAGAAATGGAAGGAGGGAAGGAAGAAGAGAAAGCAAGAGAAAGAAAGAAAGCAAGAGAAAGAAAAAAGAATGAAAGAGCAAGAGAGAAAGAGAGAAAGAAAGAAAGAAAGAAAGGCAACTTCAAAGAAAGGCTCACTGAGCATCTCTCACTCTCTCTTTCTATCCCTCTTTCTTTCTCTCTCTTCCTTTCTATCTCTCCTCTTCCTTTCTCTCTCCTCTCTCCCTCTCTTTCTACCCTCCTTTCTCTTCCTTCCTTCTCTCCCTCCCTCCCCTCCCTCCCTCCTTCCTTCCTCTCCATTTCTCTTTCCCTCCCTCTCTTTCCCTTTTCTTTCTTTTGGTCCACTTCTCTCTCTCTCCGCTTCTCCACTTGCCTCCCCCTCGTGCCTCGCCCTTCTCACCTGGCCACCCGCGCGCGCTTACCAGCAGCAGGAATTCAAGTAAGCCCAAAAGAAGCCATTGGCTCCGGGTGGCGTTCATGGCCCCCCCGAACCCCCGGCCCAGCACTTCCGGAAGCCGAAAGGCGCGGCTCTCTTGCCCTTGCAATCCTCGGGGGGATACTGTTGTGGTTCCGTCTGAGGCCCCTCCGGGAACGGCTGACCTTCTGTCGGTTTCCAGCTCAGAGGGAGAGGCTGAGGAACAGGAGGTGCAGACAGACGAGGAGGAGGAATCCCAGGCTGGAGAAGAGGGAGGACAGCCAGAGTCCCACCAGGGGGAGCTCTCCCCAGCAAGCAGCCTGGATTCCTTAGAGGAAAGTGCACAAGCCATAATTGATCTGCGACAACGAAGAGCTAATCAGAGACGGAATCAATTGGCTAAATACTTTCAGCATTAAAGTGGCAACAGCTGGGTTTGGGTGTGGTGCTCTTGGGAAAGGCTAAAAGGCAGACCCACCCTTCCTGGCTTGTGGAGTTTTATCTTTGAGAGTCTTGGGACCTGACTGTGAACTTTGGCGTCTTGGAATCCTGGTTTGTGCCTTTGACTATTGAAACCTTGGGGGGGGTGCCAGCAAGAAGCTTGCTGTATTGACTGGACATCAGGACCCTGCTGTACCGTATTATATCCTGTCTGTTGGGAAGAACAGGTTTTCCTCTGTGCTTATTTTTTCCAGTTATAAAATACTTTTGGCTTTTACCAGAGTGTCTGGCTGTTTTTTCCAGTTGGTGTTGAGGTCTGGGGGAACCCAGACAGAACAGATACAAGGCCGGCGGAGAAGCCGGCCAGGCTCAGCCCTCTCCCGGCTTCCCCAATTCCGCTTCCCCAGCAGCGCGGCTTGGCTTCCAGAGGGCTGAGCCAACCCCGCGGTCTTTCCTCCTTCCGCGGCTGCCATCGGGGCTCCCTGCCTGTCTGCCGGCATCCCTGCCTTCTTTCCTCATTGGGGGTGGGAAGAAGGTGCGGGCCGCAGAGGCAGAGTTTGTCTCAATCGGAGTTGGGGAGTTTTTGGCGGGCACCGGGCCCGGGCCCCCCCCATTTTCCAATTTGGCCGGGGCCCGGGACGCCGCTACCAGTAATACCCATCTATCGGCGGCCCTGGGTGGATTGTAGAGAAGATATGAAGGATAATAATAGTACTACAACCATACAACATAGACATAAGTCAATACTATGAGGATTAGGTGTTCAGCAGAGGGATGACATGAGGGGAAAAAGTGTTTTTTCTCTAGTTTTGGCAATATAATGGCATATAGCACAGGTGTCACTCTCCCTGTATGTAAATCTCACATTTTGAAATGGGAGAAAAGAAATTCTAAAACAATTCAGGTAGGCAGAAAAATGGTCCTACTTGCTTCACTTTTCTAAAAGAAAGAAAATGAGAAAGAATATTGTTTGATCTGAATGGGGATATCCAGTGATGAGAATCCAGTGGTATTGCAATTAAGGAAAGAAGATGAAAATTCCTTAGTTTCTTGTGGAAACTAAGGTCTAATAATTCTGATATGACTGTGCCCTTTTCATGCTAGTTTTACTTGCAGGCAGTTGAAATGACCTATGAAGAAATGGAAAACAGTCATGGTATTTCTCTCAGTTGCCATGGAACAAATAATTTAGCAACTGGTTCTCTGCCCTAATAACTGGATAGGCGTGGCTCGGTGGTCATGTGACTGGGAGGGCATGACCAACTCGACATCACACACACTGAGGGGCACCTTTCCATGTCTGGCCCTTCCTTGCCCCTCCTTGTCATGTCCAACCTCGCCTCATGGGCAGCTCACCTCACTCAGCCCCTCACCTCAAAGGTCTCAACAAGATACAATTTTCCTCTCTATTTATTTACTATGACTGAACATCCACAATACACTATTTAATCCTATGTATATATACTGTATGTGCAGTGGTTAGATTCAGCCAGTTCTCACAAGTTCAGTACTGTAAAATGTAAAACATAAAAGAGGGATAAAACCAGGGGTGGGCAGCAGGCAGGATGGGGTGGAACACAGTTCCACTGGGGGAAATGAAGATATGTGCACAGCTCCAGCTGATTGGTGGCTGTGACTTCCTGGACTACTATTCTCGGTTCAGCTCTCCTTGCTTTTTTCCTCTTTCCTCCTTCCTGGCCTTGGACGAGCTTTGCGGCAATGTGAAAAAAGCAGATTTAAACTTAATATTAGCCGCTCCAAACTTGACTGTAAAAAATATGACTTCAGTAACTGAGTTGTCGAAACATGGAACTCATTACCGGACTCCATAGTGTCATCTCCAAACCCCCAACACTTTACCCTTAGATTATCCACGGTTGACCTATCCAGATTCCTAAAAGGCCAGTACGGGGCGAGTACAAGTGCACTAGAGTGCCTTCCGTCCCCTGTCCTATTGCTCTCCTATATCTCCTATACCTTTCTTCTATTCCTATATCTCTTCTTCTATTCTTTCATTGATATGTTTTATTCCTATATCTTCTCTTCTATTCTTTCTTAGATACATTTTACTATGAGTATCTCCTCTATATCCTTCATTATGTATTTTACTATGTGTATACCCACTAAAACCCTCATTGTGTACTGGACAAAATCAATCAATCAATCAATACATAAATGTTGCATGTGACGCAGCATAGAGAAATTGGTGTGTAGTTTTCTACTAGAATGGGATTTCCCTTTTTGAAGATGGGGATGACCATGGCTAGTGACCATATGTTTGGTAGCGAATTGATCCTGTAGGATTTTTCAAAGATTATGCTTAGTGGTTTTGCTATGGCTGTGGGGAGCTTTTTTAGGAAGTATGGACATAGTCCATCAGGTCTGATTGATGAGAAAGGTTTTAGGCTACACAGTGCTTTTTCAATGTTGTCTTCAAGGAAGTCTGTGTTAAACTGTTGTGAGTATTTGTGGTATGACTAGGGAATTTGGGGCATGAGATGTTGCTGTTTACAAAGACTGAGCCAAAGAATGTATTGAATAGGTTAGCTTTGATTGTTTCATCATAGCATTCTTTGTTGTTGGGTCCTTTTAATGGTCTTTTCCTTGAGCAGCGTGTTGTTATGGAGCAGGGAGATCATCGCTGAAGGCGTCTTAGCCACTGCTGTGGAGTTGTGGATCTCTGCCTCTTTTTGGAATTTCTTTGGCTTTGGACAGCTGTAGCATATTTTCTATTTTCCCATATATACCTTGCACTAGGTACTTAATCTGTCTGTGATTCTTTTCCATAGTACCCCTAATGCTTTAAAACATTCATGCCATTCTTTTCTGTCATCTCATTCCTTTCCCACTGATGGAGCATCTTGTCATAATTTAATAGGTCCCACTCTTACTCAAGTCCAATATATTCCAGTCCTATGCAAAGTTCAGTAATCATAGTCCTTTACATCTCAGATTTGTTAATCTATTCCTTTTAAATAGTCCAAGAAGTTTCTGTAAGTTAAAAATCACTTTGCGTTACTTTAAAGTCTTCCTTGTTCTTATAATAGGATCTCCAGTAATCATAAAGTAACTAGTTATAAAACAGTAAATGTCACCATAATCTTCCAGATAGATGTTATTTCTCTCTTGAAAGAGTTTTTCTAAACTTGTAGGAGTCTAGTATATTCCATACACCAGTAGATGGCAACCACAGCTTAGATTTCAGCGTTGTTGTTTTTTCCCAAGTCTTATAGATATAATTAATCCAAATTTAATTCAGTTTATGGTAACAAAGTCCACTAGTCAAGTAATTTCAAAGCAGATAGTCCAGCATTTTTATGCCTTTCCAAAACAACGACCACCCAATTTAAAAATCAAGATTTTCTATGTTTTAAAAAGTTTTTTGCTGTCCCCCACTTAGTTCCTTTTTTTGGCTCTAGGATTTTTCTCTTTATGGTAGTTCACCACTTTAAAAAATAGTTCTAAGAGTCTCTTTTCCTCTTTGTTTCTTTAAGGTTAGGATCTAAATAAAAAGGAATCTTTTTCATCTGCTTGTTTGTGAAGGTGCTCCTGGTTGTTGCTTAAGCTAACTTCAGACATCCCAGTCTAGATTACTGTGGTTGTCAATGAGAACTACTTGGTACTCAGTTTTTATTGTAGTTAATGAAAAACCTGTTTCGTTCTTCTATTGCTTTTGCCTTTCCTACTCATGGAAGAAAGAAAAGCTTCACTAGATGGCTCCTGTGTTGAACATTCTACCAGTGTTCAACTTTTCCTTTCAGGAATTGATTCCTTCTTTTTATCCCCATATTTTACAAATCTCATTCCACATGAATGTCTTCAATGCCTTGCCCATTAAATTCGTACCACTTAAGCAGATCCTTTCCTTTTTCCCCCCAGCAGAAGAGGTGTAAGGTCTTCCTTTCTTTGTCTTATTCTGGATTATTCTTTGCTTTCCATCTTGCATGATTCTGTTATTATTATTATTCAGTAATAATAATAATTAGTTCTTATAATTCATATCCCATCCTTGTCGCCAATATTAAGTCGGAGCCAGCATGGAAGAACAGAAGTTTATTTCATAGTCGGATGACAGAACAACTGACAGGTTTTTATACCTGGCATAACATTTGAACAACCAATAGCATTACAGAGTTACTCCCGCCAAATCTTGGCTACTCTCCTTCGAGATAGAGGCAACCAATGAGGTGACAGCAACTTATTACCAGGCAGATACACTAATATTATTCATAATTCTTTTATTATTCAGTATTTTATTTGATTGCTGTTTGGACCCTGAAATATCCAAAGATACCAGAAGATTCCTCAGAGGCCATATGTGACATTTTTCTCCTCAGAACTCATCCCTTGGAAATGCTATGGATTAGCTTCGGCAATATTGGGCATGATATCCACCCCAGAAGTCCAAGGTATTTGAGCTATACCCAACCCATTCTGAGCAATCCACTAATTCATATCATTTCTAATCCATAAAATACTGAAATCTATATCTGAGATTCCAAAATATTGGGAGCTTTAAGGTTTCCTTGAATATCAAGATGCTATATGTGCCACGGCTCTTCACATATCCTCAATGTGGCTCAGTCGAAATTTTCTAAGAAGCCCAGTTTCTGATTTAGATTGTCTTGCTTATTTGAACCCTATGACAATCACTAAGTGTTGTACCTCATGATTCTCGACAAACGTATCTTTTCTTTTATGTACACTGAGAGCATTTGTACCGAAGACAAATTCCTTGTGTGTGCAATCACACTTGGCCAATAAAGAATTCTATCCATCTGTCTGTTAATACAATGTATATAACTATTTTGGGTAATGCAATTTATTTATTTATTTATTTATTTATTTATTTATTATTTAGATTTGTATGCCGCCCCTCTCCGAAGACTCGGGGCGGCTCACAACAGAATAGAACAAATCATAAATAATCAGAAAACTTTAAAATTTATACAAGATTTAAAAGAACCCCATAAACTAACAGACGCACACACAAACATACCATGCAATACACATATACCAACAATGTATGTTTGAAAAATGTTCTTTTAAGGGCAATGAGGCAATTGGCCATAAGAGGGAGCCAGCAGAGTTCCTCTTGGGGGAGTATTATTGCTTAGATACTGTGTGTATAGGAATTGTATGCTGATACCTGGTTTGTATATGATAGTTTGATTTATATGTGTATGATTTGGACTGTATAAAGACAACTCAACTGAATAACTAAATAATACACATAGTCTACTTGTATTAGTCTTGTTTATTGGCTGAATATTCCATAGCTGCTACATATACTCTGTCTTAAAGTTTGTTTTAGAGATATTATATTTTCCTAAGCAATCTATCTATCTATCCGTCTATCCGTCTATCCGTCTATCCGTCTATCCGTCTATCCGTCTATCCGTCTATCCCTCTATCCCTCTATCCCTCTATCCCTCTATCCCTCTATCCCTCTATCCCTCTATCCCTCTATCCCTCTATCCGTCCATCCATCCATCCATCCATCCATCCATCTATTTATCTATCTATCTGATTTGGAGGCTCTTTATGTTATACCAGTCCCCATCTCTTTTAATAGTTTTAGATCTCTATCATCCAGCTAGTGTATAAAATTACAAAGGTATCATCTCATTGGTAACTTTTCTCAGAAATAGGTATCTGAGATTGGTGTATAATTGTACATATTTCACAAACCAAAGATACTTTTTTCAGTAATAATGCAAGGAAAATATGAATCATTGAAAACCTCTCTTAAACACTGGGATTAACTTAATTTAATCAGCCACAAGACTGAAAGGTGAAGTATATCGTTGGAGCTTATCACATCTTCACACCTTGTCAAAATCTCCCAGAACTAGAGAATGAAAAGCATCCAAAACAATTGAAAAATCAGTTGGAAGGGTTAAATTCATATTATCCGCCATAGCACTGAAACTCAAGGCAGATCTAATCACGTTGATCTTTTACTTGTTTGCTACCTGATTATGATAATAAAGCAAAGAATGAGAATAAATTTTCTCATAGAAAGGAAATAAAAAATAGGTGTCAACCATCTGTGTTGGGCCTGGTGCATACTCTGTTTAGAAATAATTTTGTTTTCAGAGATGTCATTTCTGAACTTTATTGCTATATTGAATGAGGCTTCTTTACAGAATAATATTGTATGACAATATCCTAAAGGTACAGTATTTGAACTAGAGACCAGGACACAACTAAAATATTAACACAGTATGCAAATTAGTTTATTGAAATATTTAGTACCAATGATGAAACAGAAAAGCTTAAAGAGCAATGGAGTTATAAGTCCCTTTTACAACCTATGTAAACAATTTTTTTTAAAAAAAATGATTGTTATAATATCTATAAGCAGCTGTGGGCTACGAGCCAGAATGCTAAATTGCACTTGCCGCCGTGGCTTGTAAATTCTTGTGGGACCAGCACAATTTTTCTGCTGCACCGGTGAAGGAAGCAAAATCGCTCATGGAACTGCAGATGTGCCCATATTTCGGCAAGGTTTTTTTGCTTTCGTGCATGCTGAAACACGGGCTCACCTGCAGCTCCGTCCGCGATTTTGCTTCCTCCACAGGTGCAGCAGCAAAATCGCAGTGGTTCTGCAAGAACATACGAGCCGTGGCAGCGAGCGCAATTTAGCATCCGACTCGTAGCCCACCGCTGTGTATAAGTAGCCTATTAATAGGTTACAGTGCTAATAAAGATATCTTACTGATTGGGTTAATTCATATGTATTGAAATATATAACTAGGCATAGAAAGAATGAGAGAATATTTCTGAAATTGTTATTTTACCATAGCCATTATTTAAAAACCTTAATTTCCCAGCACTAACTATTAATTTTCTTATGGCTAGGCTTGCAATCCTACAATTAACGTTTTTATTCATCTTGTTAGCACCTATTACATTATTTGTGTGTTCTAGGGCTTAATTGCATTTTGAATCAGCAAAGCAATGTATGGTTTAGAATCCTGATCCATACCCACCAGATTTTTTCCTATTACTCTGTCCTCTGTTTAATGTGTGTAAGAAGATTGTCTTTGTATCTCAGAATGGGAAAAACTGAAGATTTATGAGGAGATTCATTTTTATCATGTGATGAGAATTTCTTTTATCCCTTTATTGCCCAGAATTGTTTCTCAGTAATTTTGCAGCCATAATCAGGGAACTCTAGTTAAGGTGAAACATTGTGTGATGAGAAAACGATCATCTATGTACTCTATGGACTGTGGAAGAAGAATAGAATATACTTGTAATTAATAGATCAAGGCTTTGATTACTAAAAATTCTCTTACACATTGAACAGGAAGGAATCAGGGGCAGCATTATTTTCTTCCTAGAATAATATGAAAGAGGCTTCCCTTCTTTAACTCAATTTTTTGAAAACCAGCTTTGCAGAGGAGCACATTAAACTCGGTTGATGACCGTTCTTTCCCTTCAGCGAGGACCAACATTAATAAGGAGTAGAAATGGGCAATTAAAGGCCCCCTTTTGTCTTCATCAAGAAGCATTTCCACTATTAAGACACCACCACCTGTTTAAAAATACATTTTTCAATTATTCAGAGATGAAAAATTGCTACTACAGTATTTCAACAGTCCAATACACTATTCATAATGCTTTGAAAACACCTCAATTAATATTATGAATCCTTCATTTCAGATGGTGTTTTTCTATACAGTTTCAGGTCACCATATACAAAATAACAGAATAACAGAGTTGGAAGAGACTTTGGAGGTCTTCTAATCCTACCTCCTACTCAGGTAGGAAGCCTTATACCAGTTCAGACAAATGGTTGTCCAATTTGTGGCTGGGCCCAGAGGGAGACGTTCCTCTCTCTGAGATGTGCTCGGCTGGATTTCAGGTGGGGCATCAGCCGCGACCCCAGGGAAGGGTGGGGAGGAGTGGCTATTATATCCCAAAAGATCTGCTCCGAGAGGACTACTATGTCAGGAGTGTGTCCCCCTTCATGGGTCAGACCCTGAATTACCTGAGTCAGGTCCATGGTTGCCATGGAAGCCATGAACTCCCACACCAACCCAGAGGATTTGCTGAGTGATGGTATATTGAAGTCCCCTAGAACAATAATTCTGGAGAAATCCACTGCCAACCCAGCCACCTCCTCGAGTAGCATGAGCAGGGCTGTTGACATGTACCTGGGAAGCAGGTACATGAGCAACAAGCTTACCTGAATTCCTAAGTCCAACTTCACAAAGGGACTCACAACCCACTATCTTGGGAGCAGAGTGTCTGTGTAGGTTGAGGTTGTGTAATGATCTGAATTTAAGAGGCCTAGATACTTTGCCCTTATCATGGTCAGATCATTTTCTGCCATGGCTTGAGTTTAAGGCTCCAGTCCTTACCCACAGGGTAGTTCTGCCCCAGGCGCCTGGTTGACCCAGAAGGCTTTCAGAGGGTGCTTGGGAATTTACCGGATTCACTCATACAGAGTTCGTCAGAGTCCCTGGTATTGGCCTGGAATATGGCTGCTAAAGAGCTGATGTTTTGTTGCTTTACTTTTGGGGCAATTTTATTTCTGCTTAGGTGGAAAGAGCTTGTTTTTGCCTAGATGTTGTTGGACTGCATGAACTACAACCCCAGTTAGCAATCTGAAATTTGTTGGTAAGTACAGGCAGGGCCGCCATCAGGAATTTTGGGGCCCCATACAGCCTAAGTGTCTGGGCCCCCCGCCATTTTAAAACTACTTTAAGTCACCGAGCCACTCCATCCCCCGGGGATCATTTCCCGCTTTACACCAAGCGAGGCGGTCCCATAGGCCAGTGTTTCCCAACCTTGGCAACCTGAAGATATCTGGACTTCAACTCCCAGAATTCCCCAGCCAGATATCTTCAAGCAGTGTTCCCTTTAATTTTTTTCCGGTGTGAGCAGAAAAGTATAATGTCTGAGTGGCACATTTCCATGCCTGGGCGTGGATCGGTTAGAAACAAAAGGGGGTCACGTGACCTCAGGACACACAGCAACGGTCATAAAAATGAAACGGCAGCAAAGTTTTGATCCTCCGATCATCGGGCTGCTGCGAAGGTGCTAAGTGTTAAAAAGGGCCATGTCACTTTATTCAGGGCCGTTGCGACTTTGAACCATCAGTAAATGAACCAATGAGGCCAATGTTTCTATCTCCTGAGTAAGACGGTTATTAAGTGAGTTCTGCCTCACTTTACCACCTTTCTTGCCACAGTCATTAAGTTAATCCTTGCAGCTGCTTGAACATCCCAAAAGATGTTCACATAACCCTGGGACATGGCCACCATCATAACTAACTTGTCAAGTGTCCAAAGTTTGATCCAATAACCCCTTTATTTTTCTAACAAAATCCTTTCTTCCTAGAAGGAAGAATAGAAAGAATAAAATGGAAAAGGGGATTAAAAGGGGATACAAAAAATTTAAAAAAGGGTTTGGTTCAAAGTTCTGCTCAGATTGAAGAAATTGGAGTTTGAGAAGGGTTGATTAAGCTTAGAGTATTGTTTTGTTTGCTCTTTTTTAACTTCTATTTTTCTATTTAGATATATGAATTTAGGAATTGCTGATCTGTTTTAATAAAGTTAGAAGTATTGATTATAATACGATATGCAGTAGGTGATACTGATTTGGATTAATGCATAAATGGAATTGAATTTAGCACTTTGGCATACTGGTTAATAAGTTAGAAATATTTTTTGAAGGAACATTAAGGAGGGAATTTAACTAAAAGAAAATGTATGTAACTGGATGACAAAATTAGAAAAAAACCTTTTGCAACTTTTGGGATGATTGATATTAGTTACTAAGAAAATACAGCATTTTATTCGTGGAAAATTAGATGGTGCATTGTATTATTTGAATGTTGAGAGAGAAAGAAATTACCCCCCAAAGGTCCTTCCACCCTCTTTCCGAAGCTTCGCACTCCCTCTACCAAACCCCCACCCATCTCTCCGAAGTTTTACAACTCTGTCTCAGCACTCACAATGATCAGCTCTCATCTATTTTGACTGCTGGATTCTCCCTTTCAAAATGCGGGGGGGGGGGGGGGCAATCTTCCAGCCCCTGCTTTAAACCCTCTGAGGAGGCTTTTGAGACGCCTTCCCAGCAATCGGGTGATTGCTATCAGCAGCATTGCTGGCTGTCGCGAGCAGATGCTTGCTTCCCTCGTTGGCGAGCCACCTCTTGCAAGACGGAGCCATGGTGCCCGCATCGGCTACACGCTTCGCGTTTTAAGGGGGCAGCTCCAAAACCGGCTTCTTCCTTTTCAGCTACCCGGCAGCCAAGCCTCCCCGCTTTCTCCCCTCCTTCCGGCCTCCCCCCTCTCTCTTGCCTCGCCCCCACTTTCCCTCCCCTGCCCCGGGGGGAGAGATCTGACCACCTCCCACCTTTTCCACCTTCCCTGTGCCTTGCAGGATGGCGCCGAGCAGCTCCTTTGTCTGCGGCCGGGCGGGGAGAGATGGAGAGAGAGAGGCGACTCGTTCGGGCCATACAAAAACCGGCGCCTGCCAGCCTTCTCTCTTCGCTTCCCCCTTCTTCGTTCCCCTCCCGGCCGTGGGAGGGAAGGGGATCCCCTGGGAGCTTCGAAAGGGAGTCCCCCCCCCTCACCAGTCGTGCAAGCCCTGGCTCTTTTGTTGTCTTGGTGCGGGCCGCGGTCGGAGAAGCTCCGCAGTGGCAGAGTTTGTCTCAATCGGGGTTGGGGAGTTTTTGGTGGATGCCGGGCCCCCCTTGGCCCGGGCCCGTCACGCCACTCCCTGAGTACAGGTAATTGGCTTGTTTTTATATTCTTCCACCATTACAAATAACAGGCTATTATTTATCAACACAGTCATTTTTACAAGCTTAGAAAGATTGCTGATATATATTACCAAGAAGTAGCAAAGAGTCACAGGGACACACTGAGAGGTCTAGTTGCATTTTTCATAGCAAAGTCACTAAAATATGACTGAATCTGATGTGCACAACACAGGTCATTTGGGGTATAGAGCAGAGGTAGCAGCTGGAATTAATCCTGAATCACAATTTTTCCAGCACTAAAATGCCAGTTCAAGACTCAAAAAAGTTGAATCATGAATTTAAAATTATACTAGATTTCAGGAAGCTGAAAACCTGAGCCAGTTTCCTAGCTGCTTTAACTTTCCATGATTGAAAAACACCTACCAGGTTTGCAGGCCTGGTACACTTTGTGTAACACATGGAAACATCTCTCATCTGACCAGTCATGCAGAGTCCTGGCCAAAATGTACAGGTCCGCTTCAGGAATAGGATCTTTAAAAAAATCACCTACAAAAAATAAGTAAAACTTCATAAAGCACCATGTCTTCCAAATTATTCTGACAGAATAATCTGTTCTTCCTTTCAAAATCATAGCATCCTAATCCAGTCTGCCCTTCTGCCTACAAAAACCTCTTTTGCTTAGCAAGACATGAGTTCAACCCATTTGGAAGATTGTATCACATACACTTTTACCTGCATGGAAAGTGATCTGGGATTCTTCTGAAGGCAAACAATGGTTCTTGAAGGCTTCTGTTAGTTTAGGAAGGTCAAAAATGGTAACAGTACATTTTGGATAGAGTGAAATCACTTCCTTAGCTAAGCCACCAGTGTTTCCTTAAAGAAAGAACAGAACATAATTAAGTAACTGCAAAACAAACCTTTATACATGTCCAGCTTTTTTACCTGTAACTAGCTGCCTATTATTTCTCTAATCTGCATATCAGATTAATTGGAATCTAATAATTTAAAAAAATGAAACAAACATATTTCAAATTGGTATGCTCTTCATATCATGGTAAACAAATAGTACTAACAGCAGGGAAAGAACGGAGATTGAGCCAATTGTTTCTTAATTTTGATATTGAGAATTCCAAACTATATTGAGAATTCCAAAATTCCTCAGGATAGATGCACTGCATATTCACAATGTCCAGAGAAATGATATTTGATACAGATTGAGTAGGGGGAAAAAACCTGAACATCATCTCAAAGGCCACCAAGTCCTATAACATCTTCAGTCATGGTTTTTTTAACTCCCCAATACTCCCTAATCAAATCCAGTTTTTGGGTCCTTTGTTCATGAGCCTGCTATTCTCTGATTTCAGTTCCTTCCATCTTGGCTAGCACTGCAAAAAGGCAGGAGAAGACTGTTTTCCTAACTGTCTTTACTTTTTAAATAGCCTGTGCCAATTTCTCTATTGTATAGTATCAATTGCACATGACCTTACCCTCCCTGACATCACCCATGCAAACAAATTAACCTCACCATTAATGTGGGCAGCCTCCTGCCCACACCCCCTTATCTTCCTTGGTTACATCAACCTAACTCACATTAACTGGATCCTAAACAAATTCACTATGGAACCCATCCATACTACTACAGTATACAAGGCTGTTACCAATCTGGGACTCGACCAACTAGTAACAAACAATACTAGACTTAACAGTTGCCTAGACCTCATATTTTGCAATAGCAAAAGCACAATTTATGGACAACAAATAAAAGAACATTTTTACAACAGCAATCCCAGCATGATTAACTTCAGCCTCAACCTACACCACTCCAAGATTCACCCTAATAATGTACAATTTACATTATTATACAAAGTACAATTTTTTAAAAAGCCAACTATGAACTCATAGACGCCGAGATCTCAACTCTTGACTGGCAAACTCTGCCGATGCCAATGACCTCTACAACATATTCTTGCTTGAAGTCAAAAGAATTATCAGACTACATGTATCACTAATGACTACCATAAACAAGAAAAACAACTGACCCAATTAATTAAGAAAACTACAAACTAAAAAAAATATCTCTGGTGGAAAAACAAAAAAGATCACATAACCAACTTCAAAAGCTGCTACAAAAATATATACATCAAATAAAGACAAAATGCTTCAACTACCACAGCAAACAAGAGGAAAACCTCCTGCACACCAAATCCAACTGTGCATTCTACAACTTTGTAAATGACAAACTCAGGGATTCAAAACCCATCCCATCACTAAAAAGATCTAACAACAAAGAATGCTATGATAAATTAACCAAAGCTAACCTCTTCAACACATTCTTTGGCTCAGTTATTGTAAACAGCAATGGCTCATCTTCCAAAATTTCCTAATCATACCTCAAACACTCACAACGATTTAACCCAAATAGACTTCACAGAAGACAATGTTGAAAAAGCACCACATGATCTTAAACCTTCTCTATCAATTGGGCCTGATGGTCTATGTGCATACTTCCTAAAAAAGCTTTCCACAGCCATAGCTGAACCACTAAGCATAATCTTTTAATAATCATTCATGACCAGCTCACTACCAAAACTATGGTCGAAAACAATGGTCATCCAAATTTTCAAAAAAGGAGATCCCACTCTAGTTGAAAACTGCAGATCAATCTCACATTGCTGCATCACATGCAAAGTCATGGAATCAATCATAAACTAATCAATTACCCTCCAACTAGAGACTAACAACCTAATCTCTAACAAACAATTTGGTTTCAGAAAAAAATTATCTTGCAACCTGCAACTCTTTCACTGCAAAAACATATGGGCTACATATCTTGATCAGGGCAAATCAATAGATGCAATTTATATTGACTTCTGTAAAGCCTTTGACTCAGTGGTTCATGACAAACTACTTCTAAAACTCAAATTCAAGGGCATCTTAGGATCCCTCCATAGATGGATAACTGCATTCTTATCAAATAGACAACAAGTGGTCAAAATAGGAAGTATCATATCTAATCCTGTTCCGGTTAAGAGTGGTGTACCCCAAGGCATGGTACTTGAACCAACATTCTTCATATTCTATATAAATGACCTTTGCAATCACATTGTAAGCAACTGGATTCTCTTCGCTGACGATGTAAAACTTTTCAACACCAATGATTACACAGCTACTTTCCAAAAAGACATTGACTTTATGTCTGAATGGTCAATCATTTGACAACTCCAAATCTAAACCATAAAATGCTCTATCTTACACATTGGCAAAAAGAATCAGAACAAACAAGACCTTACAGACAACCCCCACTCTGTAAAAGACCTTGGAAAACTTATATCAAATGATCTAAGTGCCAAAGACTACTACAACAACATCGAGAAAAAGGCTTCAAGTGTTGTTAACCTAATTCTACATAGTTTCTTCTCTGGTAATTTCACACTACTAACCAGAGCATACAAAACTTTCACCAGACCAATTCTTGAATACAGTTCATCTGTCTGGAACCCACACTGCATTTCGGGCCTAAACACTGAAAATGTCCAGGGATACTTTACTTGAAGAGCCCTCCACTACTCTACTTGCAACTGGAGTTAGGTTTAGAATGCTTAGAAGTACATCATTGTAAACACGGCCTTAGCCCATAAAATCATCTACTACAATGTCCTTCCTGGCAACAACTATTTCAGCTTCAACCACAACAAACACGACCGCACCACAGATACAAACTTAAAGTAAACCACTCTAAACACGACTGTAGGAAATACGACTTTAGTAACCGTGTAGTTGATGCATTGAACTCACTACCAGGCTGTGTAGTATCATCACCTAACCCCACAAACTTTACCCTTAGACTATCCTCTGTTGACCTTTCTAAATTCCTAAGAAGTCAGTAAGGAGTGTGTATAAGTGCACCCAAGTGCCTTCCGTCCCCTGTCCTAATGTTTCTCTTTTACTAGTACCATGTATATAAATATTATTATATCTCTGTATACCACCCATAT
This sequence comes from Erythrolamprus reginae, assembly GCF_031021105.1. Taxonomy (NCBI): domain Eukaryota; kingdom Metazoa; phylum Chordata; class Lepidosauria; order Squamata; family Dipsadidae; genus Erythrolamprus; species Erythrolamprus reginae. The sequence goes on along the minus strand of NC_091953.1, from coordinate 98,362,515 downwards.
GTACTTGACAAAATAAACAAATAAATAAAATAAATTCAAGGTGATTAGTTAATCCACTTTAAAATGGGGGTATTTGTCAAGATTTGGTATCAACATCCCATAGTGGTTTTGCTATAAGTTTTCCCCCTTTTCTAATTACAGATGAAACAATTGGTAAAAGAAGCTAAGAAATTAATCCATCCATTGGTCTAGCATGTGAAGAAGATGGGTAACCACTGCTTGTACTTACCACCCACATCACAAATGAGTGGGAACTGGGACAGGTCAAAGGCAGAAAGCACTTCTTTTCCTAGGACAGGCCAGAGCTCATTTAAAAAACTAGATGTGGTTTGTAACTCTTCCTTTGATCTAGAATTAAAATAAAAACTAAACATAAACCAAGTAAACATATGTAAATATAACTTTATAAACTGCTATTGTTGTTATTGTTTTTACATATCTGTTTATGTTTCAATGAAAAGGAATTTTTTTACATGATGGTGACCAGAATTTGGAAGACTGTACATGATACATGACACAGTCCTGCCATTTCAATAGACAACGTTATAATGTTCTTGTAACAATGCAGATTCATATAGTTGCAGAGTAGTGATTTGTACATTAAAAAGAAATGCCTAATCTATTTGTTGTGTTTGGCTTTGGGCCAACTCCTGCTCCAAGGACTGTAGGGGCTGATGTGGGAGAATCCTCACATTCTCAGAGGTCAGTTTTACTGCCAACAGCTTCCGATAGCAAAGCGTCTGTGTCAGGGGAAGAGTCTAGTAAAGTAGGATCACCGGAGGAGGTAATTACAGGCAGCCCATTAGCTAATTACCCCATTAGTGAACGGTCATAATCATCATCATCATTGTTAGTTTCAGAAGAGAAAGCATTCATAGATGTTCGCAGATGCAGGTTGATGTCAAGGAAGGAACAACTGTGCAAGTATTATAGGAAATAAAGGAGAACACCTGTGGCTGGGGCAATTAGGCTAATGGGGCTGCTGATAAATTGCCAGTGTTGTTGCCTCTTGGTATGGGAGTTTATTCGTTTTCAGAGAAAGAGACTTGTGGTTTGCTTCAGAAATTTACAAAGACCTTTGTGAATGGCTTCAGGATTTACAAGGACTTTGTGGAACAATTCACAGTTAAGTTTAAGCATGAGGACTCTTGAAGGGGGGGGTGGCTGTGATGTCTTCACAGCTGCTTTTTATCTGCTTTGCTTTTGTTTTATGTTTTTCACAGCATTCAAGGCTTGTTGTGGGTGGGAGAGCTGATTAAAAGTGCGTTTTGGACAGTATTTTCCTTTTCATCAACCAACTTTATTTACTTTACAAATGTGTGTGTTTGAATTTCTCCTTTGGACATTACTGGGGGCTTGTAACGTGAAGCCCAGCATAACACTATTAGGGTTAGGATTAGGGTTAGGGTGACAAAACAATAGCCAGTGCCATAAAAGACAGGTTCAATATGATGATAATGATGGGTTAAAAGCATATGGCACAGCTCTGGACTCCTTCCCTAAGATTACATAGTTCTTTTTCACCTGCCAATGAACAGCTGATTTCCCCCCCCCCAAAAAAAGCTGGTTATTTGGTGGCTTTGCTCTCTTTTTTGAAGGACAGACTAAGAAAGACCCAAGAAGACCTTCAGACAGGGTTGGGGTTCCTCCCAGTTGGACTGGTTTGCCCGAATCAGTAGTAACTTGTTGATGATGTCATGATGATGTCACCAAAACAGATTGGTTGGTTCCGGCAGCATCTTTAAAAAAAAATTTTTAATACAGTGGTACCTCTAACTACAAATGCCTCTACTTACGAGCTTTTCTAGATAAGAACTGGGTGTTTAAGATTTTTCTTCCTCTTTTCAAGAACCATTTTCCACTTACGTACCCGAGCCTCTGAAACTGTCACAGGAAAAGGCAGGGAGAAGCCTCCGTGGGGCCTCTCTAGGAATCTCCTGAGAGGAAACAGGCCCTCCACCCACCCTCATACATTATTTGCTTTTACATTGATTCCTATGGGAAAAATTGCTTCTTCTTACAAACGTTTCTACTTAAGAACCTGGTCACGGAATGAATTAAGTTTGTAAGTAGAGGTACCACTGCATTTGTTTATTTTTTTATTTTTACTCCTGAGCATGTGCAGAAGCTGAGTTCCAACACTGTGCACGTGGTCATCCCCTTTTTTCTTACTTTGGGTTTTTCCTCCAGATTTTTTGTTACCTGCGCATGCATGTAAGTTGGAACCCACCCCTGCCTCCAGGTAATCATATACCTTCGAAGAAGAGGGTATGGGCAGAATTCTTGATTTCAGAAAGTTTGTTCTCTTGCTAACAATTCCTTTCAGCTGTTTATTTTTCTCAAGCAGGTCTGAGTTTTAATTGCTCTTTTTAAAGCTTTACTATGGTTTATGAATAGTTGACTTCTAACCTATTTTATTACCCCTTGCTGGACTTTTTTTTGTCGTTTCAGCAAATTACTTTCATTTTAGCCATAGAGGTTTGTGATGAATTTTTTTCGGGGGGGGGGAGGCAGTGAATGCCCTCCAATTGGACTTGCATTTACCTGGGATTATATTATAAATTTTGCTCTTTCTAGCTTTTTAAAAAATATTTTGTTTCTTGATTTTTGATGGGAAAATTCCTTTCTTTAATCATTTTTTATTCTTGGGGGGGGAAAAGCCTTTCCTTGTGGACACTGGCCTTTGCCTGATGTGTTTCTCTTATCTTTAAAAAAAAGAACAGTGGATTTCTCAAATATTTCAAAAATGAGATAAGATTTTTTGGGAAGTATTTGAAAAAAGAAGGCTCTTGCAGATCTTATTTGAAACTTTAGGGGTTTATTTTATATATAGACATAAAAAGGTTTCTATATAATAACAGTCAAGGAAGACAGTATTCAATAGCTGAAAATTGCAATTATTTGCAACTGGACAAAAAACTGATCTATTGCTATTAAAAATACTTGATTTGGTGAATACAATCTGTCAGAAAAGATTGAAAGGAATATAGATATAAGAAATTCTGAGACAATGTAATTAATAAAGGATGGACTGGACTTTCTTGGCAACAATACTGTTGTTAAGGAGAATATTTCAACAATGGATGTTGTAGATACATTTAAAACAGAAACCTATGAACTTTGGAAATGAGATGCCTAAGGAAAGTTTCATTAATAAAATTAACAAATGAGGCTATGCGATTCTGGACAGATCAAAGATAAAGTTTGGGGTGATTTGTAGTAAATAAGAAACCATGTAGACTTTCTATGAGTAAATTATAAAAACAGATTGTTCACAGAGTGCCTTGAACTTTAACTTCACTGTTGTTTAACCTGTTAGCTATGTTTTTCTTTCATATATGTAATGAATGACAGGTCAGTTGGCTTCCAAATAGATGTAAAAACTTATAAATGTTGGACCTGCTCTGCAAAGGGGGAAGTTATTATTGTTGCAATAGAATTGTCAGAGTTCAACTAGTGGGAATGTGTATTATTGTATTTTGTTATTTTAATTCAGATTTTTTAAAACATTCTTATCTAGTTTTGTCTCTGTTAATGCCATTTTCTTGAAAATATGACTTAACCCCCAAACAAGCCCTAGCCCAATTTTCATAGCTGCACCTAATATAAACTCTGCCTCCAAAATAAGCCCTAGTAAAGCCCTGCCCACTCCATCCCATCATCTGGTTGTACAAGGTGGGGCAATGCGTATGCATAAAAATCAAGCTAGGGTGATGGGGGTGGAGCTGCCCAATGTGCCCTGCACCAGCTTACTTTAGGACCTCCCACACCCTAACACCTGTTGTGCTGCTGACTGACTTCTATAGCCACTTATCATGCCAGTGTTGCTACATGTTATAGTGGCAGGATACTAGATGTGGCAAATCTCACTGGTGTTGCTGTTCATGGCAGGAGGCCACATGGCTCATTGTGTCGGTGTTGCTGCTCGCGAATGCAATGTTGCAACATGCCATGCTGTCTCCTGCTGTGAGCTGCAACACTGGTGCAATGAGCCACATAGTCTCCTGCCATGAGCAGCGATACTGGTGAGATATGCCATGTGACCTCCTGCTGCAAGTGACGACCCTGGTGTGATGACCCACATAGCATCTGGCTGTAGGCAGCCATGAGTGTCCATAGAAGAAGTCGAGCAGCGATATGACTGGTATCACCATGTGGAAGGCCTGGCTGCGGTGGTCCTAAAGTAAATGAATAAGACATCCTCCCCAAATAATATCTGGTACTTATTTTGGGGTCCAAAAGAAAATAAGACCTGGTCATATTTTCAGAGAAGCAAGGTATTTTTTTCTTTTATATTTTGTACTTTAATCTCCTAAATAAAATTTTAAAAATTGTAAAAAAGAGTAACAGAAAAAGCACCAAAATTGTGAAGATTAATCAAATTGGTTAGTTGCCCATGAAACAATTTATTTAATGACCATTCTTTAAAATTTTAATGTTTTACCTGTAAATGACCTCAAAAATGTTGGGAGAGCCATATATTGATGAAATCTGATTTTTCCCTTGCCTAGAAGAATTTTTAAAAAGTTAGAAAGGAACAAGATAATAATCTTGGCATTATGAGCCCAGTTTTCCTTGACTTTCTCAAGTATAGTTCAGCACAATCTGGTAATTTCATTAAAAAGGTAGCAGTATACATGTTTGTTCGGTTCTTTTAATGTTTATTTGTTTATTTATTGGACTTGTATGCTGCCCCTCTCCGTGGACTCGGGGCGGCTCACAACATATAAAAAAACAATATACAATAAAACATCTTAGATCCAATTAATATAAATAACTAATCTAAAACCATTCTAAAAAAGCTACAACATTAAAAATCATTCATTCATATTCAGACCACAGACATACCACATACTCATTGGTCAGAGGCTAGGGACTAGTGACCCCAAGCCTGGCGGCACAAATAGTTTTCAAATTCTTGTGGAAGGCAAAGAGGGTGGAGGCAGTGCAAATTACTGGGGGGAGCTGATTCCAGAGAATTGGGCCCCTCACAGAGAAAGCTCTTCCCCTAGGCCCCACAAAGCAACATTGTCTAGTTGACAGGACCGGGAGATGGCCAATTCTGTGGGACCTAACTGAACGCTTAGATTCATACGGCAGGAGGTGGTCAAGCAAGTAATCTGGTCCGATACCATGTAGGGCTTTATAGGTCATAATCAACATTTTGAATCATGTCTGAAAACCAATTGGCAGCCAATGCAGTCCACGGAGTGCTGAAGAAACATGAGCATACCTTAGGAGGCACATGACTGCTTGCACGGCTGCATTCAGCACAATTTGTTGTTTCCAAACGCTCTTCAGAGGTAGCCCCATATAGAGAGCATTGCAGTAGTCAAACCTCGAGGTGATAAGGGCATGAATGACTATGAGTAGAGACTCCCTATCCAGGTAGGTCCATAACTGGTGCACCATGTGAACCTTGGCAAACGCCCCTCTTGCAACAGCCAAAAGATGGAATCGTGGAGGATGCCAAGTTCATCCCTCTCTGAGGGGGTCAAAAGTCCCCCCTCAGTGTAATGGATAGACAGATGGAGGTGTCCTTGGGAGGCAGAACTCACAGCCACTCCGTCTTGTCAGGATTGAGTTTGAGCCTGTTAGCACCCCTCCAGACCCTAACAGCCTCCAGACCCCGGCACATTACTTCCACTACTTTACTGAGTGGACACAGGGTGGAGATGTATAGCTGAGTATCATCAACATACTGATGAAAACTCACCCCATGACCTTGGATGATCTCATCCAGCGGTTTCTTGTAGATATTATTGGAGGTTTTATTATTAGAGACTGGGTGATAGTTATTAAATATAGCTGGATCCAGGGAAAGCTTCATGAGGAGGGGGCACACAAGTGCCTCCTTGTAGGGAGCTGGAAAGGACCCCTCCCTCAATGAAGCATTGGTAATCTCCTGGGACCAACTCCATGTCACCTCCCTGCTGGCCAAAACCAGCCAGGAGGGACACAGGTCCAATAAACAGGTGGTGGAATTCACAGCTCCCATGGCCTTATCCACTTCATCAGTTATCACCAGATCAAACTCCTCCCATACATATTAGGATGGGCCCCTTCATCTCAACTGACTCATTGTCAGCCGACACTGCATTCCATTCAGGGTCAAGGTCTGTTCAGATCTGAGTGATTTTATCTGTGAAAAACTCATTAAAATCCTCAGCACTACCCTGCAAGTGTTCGTCAACTACCTCCTGATTAAGGAGGAAGCAAATCACCCTAAAACAGGGTCGCTGGGCAGCATTCCACAGATGCAATGTTTTTGGATTAAAGGAAATTTCAGGAGCAGTTTCATTTCTTCAGGTTTATAAATTCACTATTGATGAATCTATAATGAAAAAAAAATCACCAAAATCTTTTTGTTTTAAGATGAATGTTGGACCACATTAGGTCAAATAGAGCTGCTTCTAAATCAAGAGGTTCCTTTCATTGTTGAGTTTCAATGTTATGAACAGAGATGGTCATTCTAGTAATTGGCAAACAGGTCTGGGGAGGCCTATCTGATGAAGACCGCAGTGATATACAGGTAGTCCTCAGGTTGCAACCATTTGTTTACCAACCATTCAAAATTACAACAGTATTGAATGATAGGCCCTTGGAGTTCTAGCCATTGCAGAATCTATACAGTGGTCATAACTTTCCGTCAGCTTCCTGCAAGCAAAGTCAATAGGAAAGTTATAATTTATGATCCCTCTTCCTTAATGGTCAGTGCACTCCTCACATAATTATGGCAACTGACTGCTAGAATTACAATTGCTAAGCCATAGGGTCACATAATATCAGTGTTTTCATAGTTCATATTTCTTTGAAAAATTAACTGCATATTGTTAAATCCATGACAACATCTTAAAACATTATTCAAGTCAATTACTCCTCCTATTTACAAAAAGTTACCTATCAGTCATAAACTTTAAGTCTCTTAGCATAACTCCAAAAGTGGACTTTTCTTGCTTTTATTATTGGAGTTTGGATTTCTGTTCCAGTATCCCTCATGCAAAGCCTTTTAATAATGGAATCAATTAAAATATATGGAAAATTGTCAGGAGCAACATCAAGTCAGTAACATAACATAAAATACCCTTTCAGCTCTGTTTTTATTTATTCTAGTACCCTAGTCCAGAATTGTGTCTGTTTACCTCACAACATCAGGCAAAAGTTGCATTGATGGATACATAACTTCAGAATAGAACTTCATGGAATAATACTGAGACTTTGGGCTTGATTTGACCAGGTAAAGATTGGTAAAATCTGTGTTTCCATAAAGATCTAAAAAAAAAAAAAAAATAAGGTATGTTGTATGTAACTATCTTTCAATTTATTAGAATGATACTTGCGAGATAGCCTTAAACTACTTCTTTAAAAACAAAGTATGCTGTATTTATGTCAAGCCTATGACAAAGTTATGAGACCCAGTTTGGTGTAATTATTAATGTATCAGGATTGAAAACTGGAGAGAGTAAATTCCTGTCCCATGTTACACACAAAGTCTGATGGGTGACTTTGGGCTGGTCACTTTCTCCTATCCATAGGAAGGAAGTGGTGGCAAAGCTCTTCTGAAAAACTTTGCCACAAAATCTGCAGGGATCTACCTAGGCAGTTTCTGAGCATCATACACAACAGAATGCAAGAAAGAAGCATTATAATAATATAATCACAGGTGCAAATAATCCTGACTCTTAGGGGAATAAAACTGATCTCTAAAGCAAAGAATATGTCATACACAATATGACATTCTATAGCTCTGTTGTACTGTTAAATCAATGTTTTGAAATCACCTTATTGGCCAGTGTAAGATGCATTTGTAAATTGTAATCTAAAAGGGGGTGCAATGGCTCAGCTATTAAAGATGCTGAGCTTGTCAGCTGAAAACTGACAACCTGACTTCGAGATCTAAGTGCTGCATGATGGGTGCAAATAATCCTGCCTTTTATTCCCTGCCTTTAAGGGAATAAAACGATTTGTAATTATCTTTCAAGCAAACAAGGATTCACACAATGTGTTATTCTATCACCTATTAGCCAGTGTACAGTAAATGTATTTGTAAATTATAGTGTGCTTTTCATTTTTTAAAAAAAGTTAACATACTGTACATAACTACAAAAAGAAAAAAAAGTTTTTACAAAAGAAAACAAACAAGGCATTTTTAAAAGGTGCATTAAAAACAGGAACACAAACACATGTGGTCTCACCCTGTGCAATTACCATGCTTGCCACATATTTTGGGAACTGGCAGAAGTAGGGAGAGCTAATTTTTTTAAAAAGGATACCATATAAGACAGCTCTTTTCTCATATCTCTTGCAAAACTGAAAGAACAGTGACAGCCAGAACATGAGTGGTTTAAAAAGAGCAACCACCTAACCACAAGGTCTTGCTGCTCTTTGGTCTGCAGAGCTGATTCTCCAGGTCTAAAACTCAATCAGAAAGGGCATTGACTTATTTATTTATTCGATTTTTATCCCACCCTTCTCCTTAGATTCAGGGCAGCTTACAACATGTTAGCAATAGCAATACCTGAAAGCCCCTTCTCGTAAGTTGGAGTCAGCCTTCAGATAGGGTTTTTTCATCCAATGTGATATAAAAATTTAGGAAGAGTAAAATGCATTATGAAGCAGGGTAGACCAAATCTCAAAGACAGTAATGATGAATTCAACACATACAAACACATACACAAATCCGGTTACTACACACTATATCAGTTTTCTGGACTGTGATTTCTGGAAGTCCCCTATCTACAAATTCCACAGGTGCAGCCACGCATCGCTTACTATTATGGAACAATTGTTGGCCATTTCCAGTTGCTTTTTGCTTTTCACAGGATTACCTTTGCCATCCTTCCATTCCAGTGTCAGGAGCTTTAATCCCACACAGACCTCCAGCAACCTCTGCATCCCAATGAGGCTGGTCTTCAAGTTATCAGCCAAAGTCATGGAGGACAGAAGTTCTCCTGACTCTTTCAGCAGATCAAAGATTCCCAACTCACAGGCAGTGGAAATGGCCTACAAAGAAATGGAAGACAGGATAAAAAAACTGTGGCATTTCTCTCGGTTCCATCCAACAATCATAAAACCTATTCATAATTTTACTGAAGAAGGAATCAAGCATCCCTACACATGTTAACCAGCCCATCCAGCTATTGAACAAGAAGAGAATCATGTAGAGAGCCATTTGTTTGTTGAATTGATATTTCCTCTATGTTGAATGTGGATGTACTAACACCTATAAAGTAACCAATCTATATTTTCTTTTATGTACACCGAGAGCATATGCACCAAGACAAATTCCTTGTGTGTCCAATCACACTTGGCCAATAAAGAATTCTATTCTATGTCCCTTTCTAGTACAGTTCTAGGCTTATTTACCAACTTATTTACCAACTTATTTATAGACATATTCAGGCAAGTTCATTCAGGAAAAATGAACACACACACACAGAGAGAAAAAAAGACAGAGAGAGAGAGAGAAAAAAGAGAGAGATAGAAAGAGAAAGAGAGAGAGAGAGACTGAAGTAGCAGATTCCCTTTAAAATCTGATGTAACCAGATTTATTCATCTTGGACCTCACTTCCTAGAAGGAACTTTTTTCAGCCTTGAGGCCTCTAGGGACCATAACTAGAGTTAGAAACATAGAAACATAGAAAATTGACAGCAGAAAAAGACCTCATGGTTCATCTAGTCTGCCTCATACCATTCCCTGTATTTTATTTTAGGATGGATACATGTTTATCCCAGGCATGTTTAAATTCAGTTACTGTAGATTTACCAACCACGTTTGCTGGAAGTTTGTTCCAAGCATCTACTACTCTTTCAGTAAAATAATATTTTCTCACGTTGCTTCTGATCTTTCCCCTAACTAACCTCAGACTGTACCCCCTTGTTCTTGTGTTCACTTTCCTATTAAAAACACTTAATTGAAAAGCAATTACCTATAAACACCTACATGGCTTAGGGCCAGACTATCTATGGGACCGTCTCCTGCCGCATATCTCCCAGAGACCAATAAGATCGTGCAGGGTTGGCCTTCTCCAGGTTCCACCAACTAAGCAATGAAGATTGGTGGGGCTGTATTTTGTATATTGTTGTAAGCTGCCCAGAGTCCTTCAGGATTGGGCGGCATAGAAGTATAAACAAACAAACAAATAAATAAAGAGAGAGAGAGAGAGAGAGAAATTTTGAACCTTCCTTCTACTATAGAAAATACAGTTAGGACCCCACATTTATTATTCAAAGTTTTCTGAAAGAAATCCAATGAAGACTCATCAAATAAAGGAAATCTCAATACATAATGCAATATTAGATATAGAACAGATATACAGTACATTTCGTTACAAGATTAGCATTCCTAGTCCGCATTGGTTGCCGATCAGTTTCCGGTCACAATTCGAAGTGTTGGTTATGACCTATAAAGCCCTTCATGGCATCGGACCAGAATATCTCCGGGACCACCTTCTGCCGCACGAATCCCAGCGACCAGTTAGGTCCCACAGAGTTGGCCTTGTCCGGGTCCCATCGACTAAACAATGTCGTTTGGTGGGACCCAGGAGAAGAGCCTTCTCTGTGGCGGCCCCGACCCTATGGAACCAACTCCCCCCAGATATCAGAGTTGCCCCCACCCTCCTTGCCTTTTGTAAGCTCTTAAAAACCCACTTCTGTCGTCAGGCATGGGGGAATTAAAATATTCCCTTCCCCTAGGCTTATAAAATTTATGTATGGTATGACTGTATGTATGACTGATTTCTTAAATTGGGGTTTTTAGATTTCTTTTTAATATTAGATTTGTTTACGTTGTCTTTTTACTGTTGTTAGCTGGCCCAAGTCTGCGGAGAGGGGCGGCATACAAATCTAATAAACAAACAAACAAATAAAGAAAGAAATAAACAAACAAACAACAAACAAACAAACAAAAAACAGAATGAAGGATAACAACATAAGCGTCAATCATCATCATCATCATCATTTTAGCCATTGTCTATCCACTGCAGAATGGAGGCCTTTTCCACATGTTTCCAACCCATGCAATCCTGAACTTTCTTTTGTCAAATGGACCCACAATACTTGCTGATGTCATTAATACATTTCATGAGAACATTTTTTACCCAGTGAGAGCCATTCTATGACTGCTTTGTTCCACCTGCTATCAGTTCCTTTTGATATGTGACCAGCCCATTTCAATTCTTTTACTCTCTTGATGACATTGTATGCTTTCATTTGTTTCCTACAAACATGGGTCTTTCTATTTTGTCTTGTAAAACCGAGCATGTATCTTTCCATGGGTTTTTGAAGGAAGTTATACAGTGACCAATTTTAATTTTTCATTACCAAAATGCGCAGAAGCCAAATCATGCGCCGGGCAGGGGCGCGCGCACAGGGGTACACTCCCGGCGCATTCTGGTAGGGCTGAAATTGGGTGGCGGTCAGCAGTGGCAGCAACAGCATTTCCAGGCTGGAGGCTCGCTGCTGACTGCCACCGCTGCTGACCGCCGCCCAAATCCCCCTATCCAATGCTACGTTCGGTGTATAAGACGCAGCCAGTTTTCGACACACCTTTTTCCCTCAAAAAGGTGCATCTTATACACCGAAATAAATGGTATACAGATGCAAAATAGAATATTGATTTAAGAATGATGGGATAAAATGTATAATAGTGAATATTATTGATACATTTTAAGGTATATGCATTGATATGTATATGGAAATTGTGGAGAAAAAACCTCACATTTATAAAAAAAGAAATGGAGGGTCTTTTGTAGTTTCAAAGTTAAGATGTAATATTTTCAAGTATTACCCACCTTACCTTGAAAGTTATAAATGAATGCTGGTATTTAAAAAATGTTTGAATAGTTTTAATTTCTTCTGTTGAACCCATTGTTCTTGGTTTCTCTCGTTGATCCAAAAGGTCACTTCTCCAGCCAAGCTTGTTATTCCTGCGTGTAAAAATTGCAAAATATAGATGCCCTTTAGATATTCCAGGGCAAAAGAATATAAATCATTGTTAATGACAAAATAAGGACACAGAAGGTCTTAAAATAGGTTTAGCTGTCCCAGCATTAGCAGACAGCTAAATGTGTGATAAGTGTGAAAAGTAGAAACAAGAAATGGAAGGTTACCACAATTCCCACTGTTACGTTCTGGGACTGAAGAGGCTTGAGACAGGCTTGTATCCATCATGATCCTTTTACCCTTCACCCAAACAACTATCCCACAAACTTATAAAATAACATTATGAATCATTGATAAAAGGATGAACAAATTCAAAACGACAAAACTTAAACTCTAACTCAAGTTTAGAAACTTAAAACTTTCATCTATATCGATAGTAAAGATCTTAAAAGCTGGGTCAACAGATAAGTTGACACCATTTACGACATCTGATAAATTTATAGATACAAATTTAATTATTCTTTCTTTCTTTTTCTTTCTTTTATTTTTAATTTTTCCTCTTCTCTTTTCTTTCCCTTTTTCTTTCCTTCTCTTTCTCTCTTATTTTTTTAATATATGTAAGTGTGTATTTTGATTTATAACTGTATACTCTTATTTCATATTCATTTGTACCAATATTCATATAGTCATTTTGCTTTATGTATCTCTCTTCCTATTTATTTCCAATAAAGAATATATTTTCTTTAAAAAAAGTTTAAAAAAAATGAAAGATTACCTTAATCCTACTGTTAAGTTCTGGGACTGAAGAGGCTTGAGACAAACTTGCAAAATGCAGTTCTTTATTCCAGTAACAAGTAAGATCCAGCAAAGGAGCAGGCTGACAGCTCTCCCTTTTATACAGAGCAGTCAGATGGCTCAACCAATCAACAGCTTCCATATGCTGCAACATCCTACCTGTCAACGACTACTTCAGCTTCAACAACATCAACACAAGAGCACACAACAGATACACGTTTAATATTAACCTCTCCAAATTGGACTGTAAAAAATACAACTTTAGTAATCGAGTTGTCAAAGCATGGAACTCATTACCAGACTCCGTAGTATCTTCCCCTAACCCACAACATTTTACCCTCAGACTATCCAGAGTTGATCTCTCCAGATTCCTAAGAGGTCAATAAGTGGTGTGCGTAAGTGCACTAGCGTGCCTCCCGTCCCCTGTCCTATTGTCTCTCCTATATCTTATATATCATATCGACTATTCTTCTATTCTGATCCTTTTATACTACTCTCATAATATCCTTCTATTCTCTAATTGATATATTCTATTCCTAAATTTTCACTTCTATTCTTTCTCTAATAAATTTTACTCAAGTATAACCACTATAACCTTCATTGTGTATTGTTGTGTATTGGACAAAATAAAAAAATAAAATAGCAGTTATGTTCTTAATACATAACAGCCATAATGGACAAATGACTGTAAAAATTACTGGAGTTAGGCGAGATGGCTAAATTTATAGTTTTGATGAAGACAAAAAAATATACAAATACTTTTATTTCTCCTTTGAAACTGCTTTGGGACTTTGTGCTTGATTACATAGATTTGCTGATACAGAAATGGCTAGTTAATATGATTATGTAAAAGTGAAAAGTTGAGGTTTGATGTTAATCAATGCCTAATGATGCCTAATTCTACTGCACAAAGGGAGTCGGAAGTCAATGCCTTTTTTTCCTTTGCCCCCTTTTCTTTCCTTCAATTTTCTTCTCCCTTTTCCCTTCCCTATTTTCCCTACTATTTACTTTTGTATTTTCTTTGTAGGCTATATCATAAAATAATAATTAAAATATTAAAATGGAAAGAAAAGCAGGAAATGGGGAATAGGTGTAAACGAGCAACTTGTGCTTGGGTGCAGGTACGGTTGGCACACCATAAGAAAAATATGCATATGCACCAAGATAAAATTATATTCCATTCCATTCCAATCCAGTCCAGTCGAGTCCATTCCAGTCCAGTCCAGTCTAGTCTACTCTACTCTACTCTACTTTACTTTACTCTACTCTACTCATCACCCATCTCCTTCCGCAAATGAATGTATGACTGTAACTTTGTTGCTTGTATCCTTACAATTTATATTGATTGGTTCCTAATATGATTTGATTGCTTATTTGTACCAGATTATCATTAAGTGTTGTACCTTATGATTCTTGATGAACCTTTTTTTTATTTTATGTACACCGAGAGCATGTACACCAAGACGAATTCCTTGTGTCCAATTACACTTGGGCAATAAAATTCTGTTCTGTTCTGTTCTGCTTTGCTCTACTCTTCTCTACTCTACTCTACTCTATTCTACTCTACTCTACTCTACTCTACTCTAAACACACTCCAGAAAGAATATGGGGCCATCCACATGAACAAATAAAACAGAGTGAAAGAAAAGGAAATCCAGAAAGAGATTTGGTAAGTGAGCTTCATTTCCAGCCAAGCATCTTAAGTTTTCCTTTATATGTTCAGGTTAAACTACTGCTTCTCATCTTTAATGCCATCCATCTATGAACTCCATAATGTCTGCCAGACTTATTTCTATGGGGGACCCAAGAGGTAGGGCTTTCTTTTTCCCCCTGCCTTCAAGGTCTGTTCCCTGATTCTCCATAGGTGACTTGGAAAAAATAGTGTCAACACTATTCATAAAATCTCCATTTAAACTATATGACAAAATGGAAAATGATTTAAAAACAGGAAAAAGGCAGAAAAGAAAAACTGGTATTTTATTTTAGGAATGTGAATTAAGCACAGTGATCGCTCACCACTTCGTGGTTCACCTTTCGCGTCTTTGATGCATCGCAGGTTTTTTCTCTCCCCTACCCATTGTCCCTCACGTGCTCGGTGTTGTTGCACCTCTCCCCAGAGGACCCCCTGCGCCAGGTAACCGGCTTCCCATCTGGATCCTGAAGATGCTGAGTGCCCACAGCGGTCACCTTCTGCACCTGGAATACCTGCAGCCTCTCTCCTCCTTGCCCATCAGCCCCATCATGGTCAGTGCCAAGTCCGAGCTTCCTTTTGCCTGCCTAGCTGTAATTTTTTGTAATTGTAATTTTTGCCAGTTAAGTTTGCCTTGCCAAAGGGAATCTTTGCCATCTTGATGTCTTCTAATCAGAAAACATAAAATACCATTCCATTATTCTTTAATAACTCCAACTCTTCATCTATCCAATCCATATTTCGGAAATGAATAAAACACAGATACAAAACTCCCAGGCCTCAACCCAGTACTGGGCTGTTGCCCATTTGGAACAAGGCCATGTAAGTGGCGAGCGAATGTATGTAGCTGGGGTGGTGCAGCAGGTAGAGTGCTGTATTGCAGCCACTGTAGATCTGTATGTCAGTGGTTCAAATCTCATCACCGGCTTAAGGTCGACTCAGTCTTCCATCCTTCTGAGGTGGGTAAAATGAGGACCTGGATTGTGGGGGCAATATGCTGGCTCTGTTAAAAGGTACTGTTGCTAACATGTTGTAAGCCGCCCTGAGTCTAAGGAGAAGGGCGGCATAAAAATTGAATAAATAAATAAATAAAATTGAATAAATAAATGTAGCTCCACTTGCACTAGTGGCTGACACATGTGGCTACTGCTTGCATGGAACCATCCCAGGAGTGAGTTTCTCCCACTTTAGACTGATTCCCCCAAATCAGTAGCAACCCACAGGTGATGTCACGATGACCTCTTTGAACCGAATTGGTCATGCCAGTCCATGAGCGCTGCCATTTATTTTTTATTTTTATTTTTATTATTTTATTTTTAAAAACATTTTCTCTTCTGAGCATGTGCAGAAGCTGAAGATGGATTTCCAGCACTGTGCATGTGGTCGCCATTTTGTTTTCGGGTTCTTTTTTAGTTTTTTTTTAATTTTTTTGAATTTTTTTTTAAAGTGTATTTTTTCCCCCTGAGCATGTGGAGAAGCCAAGTGTCCAGCACTGTGCATGCAGTCATTGTCTTGTTTTTGGCTTCCTTTAAAAAAAAGTTAATTTAAATTTTAAATTTTAAGTTAATTTTTTATTCTGAGCATGTACAGAAGCCCAGTTTCTGGCACTGTGTATGCGGTTGCCATCTTGAGGAAGCAAGCAGGCAGCAAGATAAATTAGAAATCACCCCTGCTTGGGTCCCCTCAACTTTTCAGTCCCATAAAGCGGCTGTAAAATGCCTTTCTCTTGTTTTGAAGCCATGCATGCAACATTTTTTGTCCTTGCCTCCTTCCCATTTTTATTTGGTTTTCCCTCCCACCCTGAAAGGAACTCCAAGAAAAAGAAAGTTAGGGGGAAGAAAGGAGGAAAGAAAGATCTGTGAGTGGGCAGGGAAGGGATTGGGAAGAATGAGAATGAGGAGGGCTTCCTGGCTCAGGGAAGGCTTGAAAAATCCAAAGCATGCCATCAATTTTTTTTAATTTATTATTATTATTTTTTTAAATGTTTTTCTTCTGAGGATGTGCATAAGTTGAGTTTTCAGCACTGTGCATGTGGTCGCCATCTTAAGGAAGCAAACCAGCAGCAAGGTTAGTTGGAACCTACCCCTGCTTGGGTCCCCTCAATTTTTCAGTCCCATAAAGCGGCTGTATTGTTAATGTATGTGCAGAGTAGTCATTACATTGATTGCTGGAACTGCCTCTTCAACATGGAACAGGAAGTAATCAAAAGCAAGGCTATTTTCATCCTAGAATAATATTAAAGATGTTTCCTTTATTTAGCACAACTTCTTGTAAACCAGCTTTGCAGAGGAGAACGTTGAACTCAGTTGTTGATTACTATTTCCCTTCAGTGAAGAGGAACATGAACAAGGAGTTGGTGAGGGGCTGCGAAAGCCTCTCCTGTCTTCATCAAGAAGCTATTCCACTATTATGACAGCATTTAGAGGTGAGAAATGCTACTACCTATTTCAACAACCCAATGAATATTGTACAGTACTTATAACATATCCCACTTAATGTTAAGAATACAGTGTTCCCTCGATTTTTGCGGGGGATGCGTTCCGAGACCACCCGCGAAAGTAGAATTTCCGCGAAGTAGAGATGCGGAAGTAAATACACAGTATTTACTGTGGACAGTATCACAAGCCTTTAAAAGACTTTAAACCCCTAAATTACCTTTTCCCATTCTCTTAACAACCATTTACTCACCATTATTACTGGTACTCACCATTGATTAAGACACTTAGTGATCCTGATATTTATAAACATAATTATTTATTAACAATATTTTTTTTGTTATTTATTTGCAAAAATTATTAGTTTGGCGATGACATATGACATCATCGGGCGGGAACAACTGTATAGAAAAAAACCCGTGAAGTATTTTTTAATTAATATTTTTTTTAAAACCGTGGTATGGGCTATTCGCGAAGTTTGAACCCGTGAAAATCGAGAGAACACTGTACTTATTTCAGATATGATAAATTCATTCCAGGCAATGGTCAATTCAGAGAAATGTATTGTTGCTCATATTCTTTCATTATGTATTATATCAATTCAGTCATATAGGATACAGCATTAGTAAGGTTATATTACTGATCAGGTTAATACTGATATATTGAAATACATAACTGGAGTTGAAAGAATGAGATGATATTTCTAAAGTTGTTATTTTACCGTAGCCAGTACTGTTTTGCTGTTGTGAGCCGACCCGAGTCTTTGGAGAGGGGCGGCATACAAATCTAATAAATCTATAAATCTAATCTATCTATCTACAAACCTTGAGCTCAAAGCACTGATTGTTAATTTCCTTGTGGCTAGGCTTGCAGTCCTACAGTTAATATTTATTCATGTTGTTTGCACCTATGGCATCCTGTACTCTGCAGAATTTCTAGTGCTTAATTACATTTTTAGAAGGGCTAAAATACTGAATTAGCACTTATTTCTTTAATGTTTATAAAAAGATTATCTTAGTATGGAAAGATGGGAAGAACTAAAGACCTATAAAGAGATTAATTTTTGTTATATGATAAAAGTTTCATTGATCTCTTTATTGTATAAAATTGATTCTCAGGAGTTTTGCAACCATTGTTAGGGATTCCTAGTTATGTTAAAATCATATTGTGATTAAAAAAAAGGTTCAGCTATTTAATCTGTGGACATGGAAAGAATAGAATATACCTGTAATTAACAAAGCAAGATTTTGATTACTGCAATTTTTTAAAAAACATTCAACAGGAAGGAATCAGGGCAACATTATTTTCTTCCTAGAATAATATGAAAGAGGCTTCCTTTCTTTAACTCAACTTCATGGAAACCAGCCTTGTGGAGAAGCACATTAAACTCAGTTGTTGACCGTTCTCTCCCTTCAGTGTAGAGCAACATTAACAAGGAGTAAATATGGGCTGGTAAAGGTCCTCTTCTGTCTTCATCAAGAAGCATTTCCACTATTAAGACACCACCACCTGTGTTTCAAAATATATAGTACTTATTTCAAAAGCGCAATAAACATTATCAATTTTGAAAATACTCAAATTGTATGTTATGAATCCTGCCAATAAATAACGCAGACCAATTTATTGTGGTTGTTTTTACATATTTTGTCAATTTACAGATATTCTGATTATTCACCAAGGCTTTCCCTTCAATCTTTTCTAGAAATTATTCATGTAAAGTTGCCAAAATAATTTTTGAGTTTTATTACATTATATTAAAAAGGTAAAAGTTTTTGCTGGCCAGTATGACCAAATAACGGAGCTCACCCCATCACGTGGCACTCAGGTCTTGAAATCTGGCTGTCAGCTTTCCAGGTAACAAGCTCAGTGTCTTTAAATGCTGAGCCGTCACTCCCCCATATATTATAATATTATATTATAATGTAATTAATTTAATTGAATGCATTTCTATGCCGCCCAACTCTTGAAGGACTCTGGGCGGCTTACAACAGGATATATAAAATACATTTGAAAACATCATAAAAGTTTTATAAATTGTTAAAAATCACATACATACATATTGTTCAGTCCTGACCTCGCAAATTGTGTGATCAATGGTCTCAAGTCTGCTGGAAAAGCCAGATCTTCAATCCTTTCTGCAAGGCCAATAGAGTGGAGGCACTCCGGATCTCAGGGGGTAGTTAGATTCAGGGAGCTGGGGCAGCCATAGAGAAGGCCTTCCCTATGGGCCCGCCAGCTGACACTGTTTAGCTGACGGGACCTGGAGAAGACCAACTCTGTGGGATCTTACCTGTCACTGGGAACTATGAGGTAGAAGCAGGGATGGGCCTTGAATCAGAACACTGGGAGTGCCATTCTGGTGGTGGAAATGGAGCACATAGAGTCGCTCCATTGCCGCCCGGCATGCACATGCCATGCACGCATAAATGGTGCATATGCAGAACCTGAATCCTCCTGCATTCCTGGCCCGTTCCGGTAGCACCAGGAGTGGTTGCCTGCCAATGGGTAGAAGGCAGTCTCAAAGATAACCTGGCCCTGAGCCACGTATGACTTTAAAAGTAATAACCAACACCTTGAATTGAGCCCAGAGACCTATAGGGAGCCAAAGCAACTCATGGAGGATTGGTGTAATGTGAGTGTACCTAGTCTTTAGTACCCACAGCCACTCAGTCTTGCCTGGGTTAAGTCTGAGCTTGTTGACACCCATCCAGACTCACAGCTTCTAGGCACTGCCACATCATGTCCACTGCTTCACTGAACTGACGTGGGGTGGAGATATACAATTGGGTATCATCAGCATATTGCTGATACCTCACCCCAAAACGTTGGATGACCTCATGTAGATGTTAAAGAGGAGGGGAGAGAGGACTGGGGCACCCCACAAATGAAGGGTCCAGGAATAGAACTCTGTCCTCCTGCCAAGACTGATTGTGAACAACCAGAGAGGTAAGTGGAAAACCATTGCAGCATGTTGCCTCTCAACCCCAGCTCCCTTAGTCATCCCAGAAGTATAGCATGGTCAATGGTATTGAAAGCCACTGAGTGATCAAGTAGCACAAAGATACAGGGCTGACTTCTATCTTGGGCTTGCCAGAGATCATCTATCAGCATTACCAAAGCAGTTTCTGTGCTACAGCCAGGTCTGAAGCCAGATTGACAAGGGTCCAGATAATCCATTTTAACCAATGACCTCAGGAGCTGGAGTGACATCAGTTTCTCTACAACCTTTCCCACAAAGGAAGGTTGGAGACTGGATGAAAGTTCTTTAATTCTGCTGGATCCAGGGAAGACTTCTTGAGGAGGGGTCTCACCACCACCTCTTTTAATGATTGTGGGAAGGACCCCCTCACTCATGGATGTGTTAAGTAAAGCCTGAAGCCAGCCTCATGTCACTTCCCTGCTGACCAAAACCAGCTAGGAGGGGCATGGGTCCAACAAACAAGTGGAGGAACCTCATCATTACCATGGCCTTGTCTACTTCCTCATGAGTCACAGGCCCAAATTAATCCAATATAAAAGGAATAAGACCTGCCCCTGTCATCTAGGTTGGAATTGCTCAATCAGAATCCAGATTCATCCAAATCTGAGTGACTTTATCTGATAAAAACTCCTCAGCTCTACCCTGCAGTAGCTCCTCTGCTAGCCCTACATTAAGAAATTAATGACTCGTCATAAATAGGGTGGCTATGCATGAATCAGCAGATGCAATAAGTGTGGAAAAATGTGAATATTCTGCCACCCATATCGCCACTAAATAAGTCCCAATAAAGGCTCTTAAAAGTGTTCAGTCAGACACTGAGTTACTGGTCCTCCAGGGTTGCTCTAGACATCTCTTCTGGCGCTTCATTTTCCGGAGCTCCTCAGTAAACCAGGGAACTTTCCTAGATCCACTGCCATGGAATGGTCACAAAGGCACAATCTGGTCCAGTGCCCCCAATGCCACCCAATTCCAGGCAGCCACCAGGGACTCAGCCGGATTGTGGACTAGGGAATCTGGTATTACTCCAAGCTCCTTCTGGAACCCTTCAGGGTCCATTAGGCATCTGGGCAGAACCACCTAATTGGCTCTACCTCCCTGCAGTGGGGGATATAATATAGATTAATTATAATATAATTAATTATAATTATAATATAATTAAAATATATATTATGTCAGTTGTACACCCAAGAAAACTGGATGGTGAATTTGAAAAGACAATTTAAGGGAGTTCAAAACTTGAGCCATGTATGAACTTTGCCAGTTCCTTAGCAGATTTAACTTTCTATGATTAAAGAACACCTACCAGGTTTGCAGGCCTGGTACACTTTATGTAGCAGCTGGAAACATCTTTCGTCTGACCAGTCATGCAGAATCCTGGCAAAAATGTACAGGTCCGCTTCAGGAAAGGGATCTTCAAAAAAATCACCTACAAAAGTAAAAGCTCATTGAGCATCATGTCTTCCAATAATCTGTTCTCCGTTTAAAAACCACAGAATTAAGTCTGCCTGCGAAAGTTTCTTGTGGTTAGCAAGACATGAGTTCAACCCACAGGGAACATTGTATTTTTTACCTGCATGGAAAGTGATTCTGGTCTCTTCTGAAGACAAACAATGGTTCTTGGAGGCTTCCACTACTTCAGGGAGATCAAAAATGGTCACAGTGCATTTTGGGTAGAGTGAAATCAGTTCCTTAGCTAAGCCACCAGTGTTTCCTTAAATACAGAATAAAATGTAATTAAATAATTGCAGAACAATATTTGTACATGTCCAGCTTTTTCCCTGAAGCTACCAGACTATTATTTCTCTACAACTGCCTATCAGATTAATTGGAATTTAATAATTTCAAAAATGAGGCAAATGTCTTTCAAATTTGCTATGTATTTCATGGAAAACAAATGCTAATAGGGAAAAAGACCAGGAATTGAGTCATTTGATGCTGAACATTCATATGGTCCTTCCAGGCTATTCAAATTCCTTAGGCTGGATGCCCTGAATATTCCAAAAGTCATTGGCATTTAATGCAGATTGAATGGACAAAAATGGAACATCATCTCAAAGGGCACCAAATCCCACCTTATCTTCAGTATATGAACTCTTGCATCCCCCAAATGTCCAGTATAAGGGTCCTTTACTCATCAGCCTGCCATTCTCTGATTTCAGTTCCTTCCCATCTTAGTTTAGCACTGAAAAAGGGGAGAAAGAGATGACTCTTTTCTTTTCAGAAGTGCCTCATCCTTTCAAACACCTCTGCCAATTTAGCCACTGACTGTTATATCATTTCAGGTCAGAGTGTCAGTTAATCATCTTTAAAGCAGGACTATTTCTCAAAGTCTGCTATGGACATCCCAAACTGTTTTTTGTTTAAGTCTGCTAAGGATTTCTCCTTTTCCAAATGCAGATGAAAAGATTAGTAAGAGAAGCTAAGAAGCCATCCAGCCCATTGGCCCAATATAAGAAGAAGATGGCATGGTGCTGTTTGTACTTACCACCCAGATCGCAAATGAGTGGGAACTGGGACAGGTCAAAGGCAGATACAACTTCTCTTCCTACTACAGGCCAGAGCTCATTCATGAAATTGGAGAAGGTTTGTAACCTTTTCTTTGATCTAGAATTGGAATAAACATCTTTAAATATAACTTTATAAAACGCTATTGTTGTTATTGTTTTACACATCAATTTATGTTTTAATTAAAGGATTTCTTTTTACAGCATTAAAGCATTGCTTTAATTATTTTAATCAGAATTTAGAAAAATACGCACATGATACATGGAGCACTTCTACCATTTTGATGGGAAATGTTATAATGTTCTTGAAACAGCAAAATCGTATAAGTACTCTAACTGCAGACCTCTGCTTTGTATATAAACAGAAATACCTGGTCAATTAGATGTGCCACAACAACATTCCAGTGCCATAAAAGAGAAGCTGAATATGGTGATGAGTCAGGATCATATGACAGAGAAACTTATGATAGTGTGAAGATTAACCATTCTCTAAAATTATTATGTTACCTGCACGTGACCTCAAAAAGCTGGTTTGAGGAAGAGCCATATATTGATGGAATCTGATTTTTTCCTTTCCTAGAATAATTTTTTAAAAGTTAGAAAGAAACAGGACAATCATCCTAGCATCCTAGATCCTGAATATCTTACTGAATTTTCACAGGTCAGATATTATTCTCAAGGTTTTATTATTAAGCCAGTTCTCCTTCATTCTCTCAAAAACAGTGCAGTGAGTTTTAATGCATCTCTACCAAGAAATAGCTGTACAGTCATGTTGATTAATTCAATTCAATTCAATTCAATTTATTAGATTTGTATGCCGCCCCTCTCCGAAGACTCGGGGTGGCTCACAACAATAATAAAAACAGTATAACAATGGAACAAATCTAATAATAAAATTAGATTAAAAAACCCCAACAATTTAAAAACCATACAACACATACATACCAAACATAAAATATAAGAAAGCCTGGGAGAGATGTCTTAATTCCCCCATGCCTGGCAATATAGGTGGGTCTTGAGTAACTTGTGAAAGACAAGGAGGAGCCATTCTAATCTCTGGGGGGAGTTGATTCCAGAGGGCTGGGGCCACCACAGAGAAGGCTCTTCCCCTGGGGCCCGCCAAATGACATTGAGTCGTTTACTTAAATCGGTTACTTGAAGAAACTCCCCAGATGAAGGCAATGAACCCAACTCACTTCTATACTGTCTTTTTAATGAAATTAATAGCTACACATCCTTGTTTTCTCTTTTTTATAAAAAGAAAAATTAATTTAATATTTTTGGTTTAAAGGAAGATTCAATCCCAATTCTGCAGATTTATGAATTTACTGTTGATAAACTTGTTGGTTAAAAAAAAATCCCCCCAAATCTTTTTGTCTTACATCAGATACAGTAGCTCAAATACTTGTTCAATGACTAGTTTGTATCTGATTTTTCACAACGCCATGGAGAATAGTACAATTCTCCACTGTCTCCTGACTTTGACCAAACTCATGTTCATTTTGCTTATGACACTATCTAACCATCTCATCCACCATCCCCTTCTCTTTTTGCCAGTCTTTCTGTGAGCTCTCCCTTCTGTTTTGGTGGTCAGATTATTTGAGCTTCAGCTTCGGTATCTGACCTTCAAAAGAACAGTCAGAGTTAATTATCTTTAAGATTGACTGATTTGATCTTGCAGTCCTTGCAGGCAAATAGAGGGTTCTTAAATCAAGTGGTTTCTAAAACCTGTTGAGTTTTAATGTGGTAGGGATTGTCATTGTAGTAGCTAATACACAAGACAGGGAAAGTCTACCTGATGAAGATTGGAGTGATATACAAGTAGTCCTCAGGTAGTCCTCAGTTTACAACAATTTGTTTAGTAACAATTCAAGTTTCAACAGTATTCCATGAATGATGTTTATAGCTGGAAGTTGGAAATCTCAGTCACATGAGGTTCTTGCTTAATGATCTATACAGTCCTCACATAACAATGGCAAATGAGACTGCTAGAATTACAGTTGCTAAGCAATATGTTCACATGACAGTATGTTTTATGATTGCATCATTTAGTGATGGAAATTCCAGTCTAATTGCTGCTTGAACTTGTAATAGGGAACATAATGACATTTTCATATTTTAAAAATTGTGTTAACATCCAAATAAAGTTTAATGTTTATATTGAGTTTTGCTCTTTTACTTTTTATTGCTTAGAAATTGTTGTTTGAATTTTTGTTTTTTAAACTGGAGGAAGGAAGGAAAAAGATGGGAATGAGGAGAAGGAAGAAGGAATGAAGAAAGGAAAGAGCAAAAGAAAGAAGGGAGGGGTTAATCTTGTTTTAGCTTAGTCTCTTTCAGAATTGCTGCTAAGAAGTAGACCTTCTTCTTCTTCTATTTACTTATTATTTTTGGGATGCAAATGGGCTTTAATTGTAAATTACCTCTACCCCCTATCAATGGGATTTATTGCCTTTGCCACTTCAAGTATGAAATGTTGGCTGTTATGATGCAACATATTGCTTTCAATAAGCTCAGACTCCAATGTTTTACTTTCATTTGGAAAGTGATGGGAGCAGAATGCTTTGTTGGCCTCTCCCCATTTTTTCACTGGTGGGAGGGGGCATTTGCACGATGAAACAGGATTGTTTAATCTTTTCATTCTGACTGAAGGCCACGGGGGGGGGGAGTGGCCAGGAGGTGGGGCTGAGTGTGATGAGTGACATCCAGTTTGATGTGAATGAGAAAATTCAGTGATGATAATTCATTGTCATTGCAATTAAGGAAATAAATGTGTTAATGTTATGTTCAGCATCCAGAATGTGAAATTACTTAGTTTCTTGTGGACAAGGGTCTAATAATTCTGATATTTGGATGATTTTTCATGTTCTGTATTTATTCTAGTTTACTAGTCCCCTGCTGGATGTAATTACCTTACAGCATCAGGAAGATATTGCATTGCTGCATATCCCACTTCAGAACGGAATATTATGGAATGATACTGAGACTTTGGGCTTGATTTGACCAGGTAGAGATTGGTAAAGTCTGTGTTTCCATAAAGGTCTAAAAGAAAAGAAAAAAAACACCACCAAAGGACAAAAAACACTGATATCTTTGCATGTAACTATCTTTCAATTCACAATAGTATCTGAATCTACTTCTTTAAAAGCAAATTATGCTCTATTTATAGCAAGCATATCATAATAATATAAGAACCAGTTTGATGTTGTTGTTAAAGCATTGTTATGTACTGTCCACATGGTTTCACCCAGGTCTAGCATTTGAGTGAGAGAATGCGCAATTCCTATTCCTGTCGCACATTATACACGAAGCCAGCACTTTGTGCGGGTCATTTTCTCTCAGCCCTAGGAAAGCATCATTGGAAAACCTCTTCTGAAAATCCTTTCCACACAATTGGCCAAGTGCAATGGATATTTTTTGTTTTCAAATTTCATTAGATTTGGGATTTAGATATAATTTCATTTCATTTTCATCTCCTGTCCTATTGCTTTCCTATATCTCATATACCTTTCTTCTATTCCTATATCTCTTCTTCTATTCTTTCATTGATGTGTTCTATTACTATATCTTCTTTTCTATTCTTTCTTAGATATATTTTACTATGAGTATCTCCTATATAACCTTCTTAATGTATTTTACTATGTGTATATAGATATACACCCACTAAAACCCTCATTGTGTATTGGACTAACTAACTAACTAACTAACTAACTAACTAACTAACTAACTAAATAAATAAATAAATAAATAAATAAATAAATAAATAAATAAATAAATAAATAAATAAATAAATAAAAATAAACAATAGTAATGCTCATGGTTTGTAAACAAAATTGGTTTTGTTTTGTTTTAAAAATGCTGATGTTTTACTGTTCAAGTTTTAGATGACTTTCCAAAAGTGAATATAAAACATTGAGAAGACCAAAAAGATGCTGTGAATCAGACTGGACCAAATCTCAAAGGAAGTGATAAAGTGATCAATGCATAAAAATACACATACAAACCCAGTTACTATACACTATACCAGCTTTCTGACCTGTGATTTCTGAAAACCTCCCTTCTACAAACTCTTGGATCTGTCAAGCTCAACAATGGCAGCCACAATTATGCAATAATTGTTGGCCATTCAAGTTGCTTCCTGCTTCTCACCTTTGCCATCTTTCCATTCCAATGTCAGGAGCTTTAATCCCACACAGGCCTCCAACAGCCTCTGCATTCCAATGGGGCTCGAGCTCAAGCGTTCAGCAATAGTTGTGGAACACAGCTGTTCCCTCGACTCTCCCAAAAGATCAAAGACACCCAGCTCACAGGCAGTTGAAATGATCTAGGAAGAAACAGAGAGAAAGAACAAATGCCATGGCTTTCCTCTCAGTTCACATCCAGCAATCACAACATCTATTTGTGTGGTTTACTGAAGATGTGAAGCAGGGCTACACATGTTAACCAGAGGTGGGATCCTCCCAGTTCGGACTAGTTCACCCAAACTGGTAGTTACCCCCTGGTGGCATCATGATAATGTTGGTGTCAGTCTGTAGGCACTGCCATCTTTTTTTGATTTTTTAATAATAATTGTTTCTAAAGTTTCTTCTGCGGATGTGCAGAAGCCAAGTTTCTGGAACTGTGCTTGTGTCAACATTTTGTTTTCAGTGTGTTTTTTAAAATGTTTTTGGGGGGCTGCAAAAGGAGCTATAATAAATATTGTTCAGATCTCACATTTAGTATTCAACATTTTCTGAAATAAATTCAAGCAAAAAAGTGTAGCAAATAAAGGAAATCTCACAGACAGATATAGAATTTGTTGCCAGATCAGGATGAAGCAAACTGGCAGCAAGGTAAATTAGAACCTACCCCTGATGTTAACCAGCCCTACCAACCTTGGGAGCAAGAGGAGAAACAGTATAAGTAGATAATTGTTTGTTTGTGCAGCCACATCCCCTAACAACTAATCAAATAATAATAAAAAAAACATAAAACAATATTATTTTCTTCTTCATCTTGGGCTTTGTTCAATTTATTGTGGAGTTTCAGACAAAATCTATACATACAAGTGCACACAGAGATAAAAAGACAGAATGTGTGAGAGAGAGAGAGAGAAAGAAAGAGAGAGAGAGAACAATCTGAGCATCCATATTTTTATGGCAGAAAAAATATTGATTCTGCCTCTTTCTTACCAGCACAACAATTTGCTTAGTTTAACAAGAGTTATTAATGTTTTAGTAATTAAACCAATACAGATACAATACAATACAGCTGCCTTTTACTATAATAAGAGATATTGTGAGATATTGTTGAGATCTCACATTTAGTATTCAAAATTTTCTGAAATAAATTCAAGCAAAAAAAGGAAATCTCACAGACAGATATAGAATTTGTTGCCAGATTAAAGTAGAAAACAGGAAGAACTATGTACAATCATGACATTCTTTAGCAAATGACATCATAAACTTTGGTGATTCTATTGTTTTCACAACTATTAATAAGATGAGAAGTGTCTTTTGAATATTAATATTTGCAGGTAATTATCCAACTTACTGCCACAATAATTTGCAGAGTTTAAAAATTATTTAATGCTTTATGAATACTAATAAATGTTGAACCTCTTATCTGTTTTAGTAAACATTGCTTAAACCTGCATTTAGTTTCCTTAAAGAAATTCAACCAACATTTATGAATAAAAGGAAATCTGAAGACTTAGATGCAATATTAGATATAGTCCAGTTATAGATTTTGTTGCCAGATTTGAGTTAAGACATGCAGGAAAGTATACAGTCACTAGCTTATTTAATAAATTGTCTGGGATATTTATTCCTGGAGATCAATGTTAGTCCTTAGGACATGGAAACTCTTTAAGATATAATCATCTGGTAATAAAAGATTTTATGAAAAACTACTAAGGAATTTACCTATCATGGCATAATAAAATTTTATAAACTTAATTTTGATTTCTTAGTATCAAAAGAAGAGCATATTTGAACAAGGAAAGTAACCTGCTAATGTCCAATGAAGCAAGTCTGTTCAAAAGATAAAAGAATCTTGCCGACATTTAATAGCTGGCTCTTTCAATACAACATAAATTTTGATGTTTCTGTTGTTTTCAAACCATAAAGAAACTGAGAAATGGAAGGTCTTTTGTAGTTTCAAAGTTGAGAGTTCATATTTGGAAGTATTAAGCCACCTTACCTTGAAAGTTATAAATGAATGCTGGTAGCTAAACAATGTTTGAATATTTTCAATTTCTTCTGGTGAACTCATTGTTGTTGAATTCTCTTGTTGACCAAAAGGACCTTTCTTCAGCCAAAATACTTAGTATTCCTGAGTATAAAAATGGCAAAATATAGGTGCTCATTAGATATCCCAGAATAAAGTATGGGAAGCATTATTAAAGATAGAACAGTGCTACATTTAGAAGGTTTTCAAGGGACCTTCAGCAAAGGCTCTTGAATAACATGAGCTGCCCTGGCATTATAGGACAGGTGCTTTCATAGTGCGACCTAAAAACCAGGAAACAAGGAATAGGATTAAATGTGGAATGTGTGTATTTATATGCAGGGCTGGTTGACATACCCTTCAATCTGAATGGTAAACAATAAACACAATCCAGAGAGAATATGAGGCCATCCCCACAAACAAAGCAAACACGGTGAAAGGAAGGGATATCCAGAAAGGGATTGGTTAAGTCAGCTTCATTTTCAGCCAAGCGCCTTAAGCTTTCCTTAATACACGTTCAAGTTAAACTACTGCATGGATTTAATCTTTAATGCCCTCCATCCATTAAATCCATGTCTGCCAGACCTTAGAAACATAGAAACATAGAAGACTGACGGCAGAAAAAGACCTCATGGTCCATCTAGTCTGCCCTTATACTATTTCCTGTATTTTATCTTACAATGGATATATGTTTATCCCAGGCATGTTTAGATTCAGTTACTGTGGATTTACCAACCACGTCTGCTGGAAGTTTGTTCCAAGGATCTACTACTCTTTCAGTAAAATAATATTTTCTCATGTTGCTTTTGATCTTTCCCCCAATTAACTTCGGCTTCTAAGATCACTGGAGCTGAATCCGTACCGCTGGAAGCAATGCTATATCCCTCTATAGTATTATTTTGTAAGGTGTCTTTTGAGAAAACTGAACAGAAGTATCTATTGAAATGGTCAGCGATCTCCTTAATTCCATCAATGCATGTATTATTCCCGGTACTAAACTATTGAGGACCCTGGGGGTAGGGCTTTCGCACATACATCGTTCTTCTCTTCAGGGTATCTGTCCCCTGGTTTTTCATATCTGACTTGGGAAAATAGTGTCAAAACTGTTCAGATAATTTTCCTTTAAACTATTTGAGAAAATGGATAATGATGAGAAAAGGGGGAAAAACAGAAAGAGAAGAACTGGCCTTTTGCTTCGGGAAAATATGTAGGAGAGAGGGATAAGTATAGGTGTACAGCTAAGTGCAATGAATTTTAGCATATGGAAATTGGGGAAATATATAGTGTCAGAAGTTTCCTTTTTAATTAATTTATTTTTATTTACATATTTGTCAAAACATGTACAATAATTTAATACATATAACAAATGTTAGAATATGGAAATTGGAAAAATATATAGTGTCAGAAGTTTCCTTTTTACTTAATTTATTTTGATTTACATATTTGTCAAAACATGTACAATAATTTAATACATATAACAAATGTTAGAATATGGAAATTGGAAAAATATATAGTTTCAAAAGTTTCATATTAAAATATATTTTATTCTTTCTGCTGTTTCCACCTTCCCTTAAAACATTAATCAGAAATTCACTACATAATTAACAGTAAGGCGAAGCTAAGTTAATCAAATAAAAATAGCAAATGAGGAAAAATCTATTACTCAAACTTCATTAAATCCCCAAATAAGTTGCCCAGACCTAAGCCGCCTATCAATAATAATGTTTATTTATTTTTATTTATTGATTGATTTTGTCCAATACACAATGAGGGTTTTAGTGGGTATACACATAGTAAAATACATAATGAAGGTTATAGAGGATATACTCATAGTAAAATATATCTAAGAAAGAATGGAAGAGAAGATATAGGAATAGAAGAAATGTATAGGAGATATAGGAGAGCAATAGGACAGGGGACGGAAGGCACTCTAGTGCACTTGCACTCGCCCTTTACTGACCTCTTAGGAATCTGTATAGGTCAACCGTGGATAATCTAAGGGTAAAGTGTTGGGGGTTTGGGGATGACACTATGGAGTCCGGTAATGAGTTCCACGCTTCGACAACTCGGTTACTGAAGTCATATTTATTGTAGTCAAGTTTGGAGCAATTAAGGTTAAGTTTAAATCTGTTGTGTGCTCTTGTGTTGTTGTGGTTGAAGCTGAAGTAGTCGCCGACAGGCAGGACGTTGCAGCATATGATCTTGTGGGCAATACTTAGATCTTGTTTAAGGCATCTTAGTTCTAAGCTTTCTAGGTCTGTAAACACAACTTAGAGTTAATTAAATTTGGTCTTGTATTCTTGGTCTTCTTGTTCACAAGAAGAAACATCATAGATGACATACTTACATGCCCACATGCCTCTCAAGTGACACCCTAGAATCAGCACATAAACACTTCCACACAAGGGGGAAAGTTCCCCTATAAAAGTATGTTCCCCTATAAAAGGATGCAGCTGTACCTCATTTGTTTGAAGCTGTCCTCAAAGCAAACCTTTGCGTTTTGGGGAAAAAAATTATCCTTTCCTCACAGCTGTCTGGATCTCATTTTTATTTACTCTTGCACAATCCCAGCTCGACATGGAATTATTCTTCTGACAATAGTTAATTTCTTTAAGTAAGATATGCAAAGAAATCCTAAAATTTAGAGACTTATTAGAATATAGAAAGATTGATGGGTGCACTGAGAAGGGCATGAAACAAAGCACCCAGTTTCAGAACAAATGTTTAAAAATAGAAAGTTAAGCTTGAAAAAAGGATTTAAAAGATGTGGAACCCAAGACTTAATGCACCAGTATTCAAATAAATCTCAAATACTATTATTGCAATAATTATCATATGCATAAAGTATAAAAAAAATTAAACAGATGTATTATTTAGCATTTTAAAAAATAAACTTATTTTTCAGATTAAATATCAAGTTAGCTACAGGATGAAATCAAGTGTCTTATTTTCCATCTGCTTTTTTCAACCTCCTTTTTTTTTGACTAAAAAAAAGGTCTAATTTGTAGATACTATAGATTTCTCTAAAGACCTTGGCAAAACTGGTGTACATCCATATAAAGAAGAAGACGGAGAAAAATGGAGAGAGAAATCTGAGATTGGTAGCCTCTTACAGATACCACAGTCCATGCTTCACAAAGAAGAAGTAGTGAGTTTAGTGGCTGAAGTCTTACCTATACAAAAGCTGAGCAGATTCCAAGTCAGTCTTTCAAGTGATAATTTCATATGCTCAGGAGAAGCCTTAGTTTTAGGCAAAAGAAGTAACAATAGGGGTATATATCAGCACAGAACAGGCGTGTTTACAAAAGTTGCTTAATCAACCTGCCAAGCCAGTTTTGATCCCACCACTTCTTCATTGTACATGTCAGGATGGCTGATGGACTCAAGCAATAAAAAGATCATTTGGGGAAAACAAATTGTTTTCAATACCAAAAGGATCCTAGCACAATAAAAGTATGTTATTTAAAGTATACTGTTTGGTTTTATTTTCTTTCCTTTTCTTTTTAACTACTTAGCTTTTGTGCTGATTTC
Organism: Erythrolamprus reginae; assembly: GCF_031021105.1. Lineage (NCBI taxonomy): Eukaryota > Metazoa > Chordata > Lepidosauria > Squamata > Dipsadidae > Erythrolamprus > Erythrolamprus reginae. The sequence goes on along the minus strand of NC_091953.1, from coordinate 98,330,493 downwards.
CATCTAAGGCAGTGATTTGATTTGATTTATTTTGTCAATCTCACATTAGAATAGAATGGAATAGAATTCTTTATTGGCCAAGTATGATTTGACACACAAGGAATTTGTCTTGGTGTATATGCTCTCAATATACATAAAAGAAAATATAGATTTTTCAAGAAACATGTGGTACAACACTTAATGATTGTCATAGGGGTCAAATAAGCAATGAAGAAACAATCAGTATTAATAAAAAATCTTAGGATACAAGCAATAAGTTACAGTCTTACAATGTTAGATAATACATATAAGTTATTGGATAGTGTGAATGGAAGAGGCAGATAGAATAGCTCCAAAAAACTCTTTATTTGGCAACTATTTACAAGCCAGCAGAGCCTCGGTCTGAGAGTCAACCCTTTTATAGGAAGCTGCCAGAGAGTCTAGCCAAGCAGCAGTCAATATTTTCCCTCCAGAATGGAAGTCTATGTGCTTGTCTCATAAAAATATGTAGGAATTAAGTCTGTGTGTTCAACTAAGGAGCCTCATCTTTTAGAATATGGAAATGATTGACATAGTAAAAAGAATATATTTCTCTAAGAAAGATAGAGGGAGTGACCTTCAGAGAATTAGAAAATGCTAATATGCTAATATCTACGGTTGGAGCATTATTAAGACAAAGAAAGATGGGGAGAGGTTGAGAATAGCATGAAACTAAACACCTAATTTCAGAACAAATATTTAACAATAGAATTTTAAGCTCTAAAGGGTGATTTAAAAGATGCTGTAACCAAGATATATCAAAATAAACTTAAAATATTATTATTGCAATAATTATATGCACATTGTACAAAAATCTAAAAATCAGATTTATTTCTCATTTCAAATATTAACCTATCTATACAAATCTAGACAGGGAAATTCTGGAAATTATGTTAGTAGAAATATCCTTAATTACTATCTGCCTTTTCCAATATGCTTTTTATTATTATTATTATTATTATTATTATTATTATTATTATTATTATTATTAGATCCTTTCTCTAATGACTTTGCAAAGTTGGGGTAATTCCATACAAAGGAAAAGCCATAGAATTCTGGATAGAAAATCTGAGGTTAGTAGCCTCTTATAGATACGACAATCAATACATCACAGACATGAAGTGCTGAGCTTAGTGAGTGAAGTCTTACCTACAGGACAGCTGAGCAGAAGAGATTTCAAATCAGTCTTGAGATGCTCAGGATAAACCTCAGTTTCAAGTAAAGGAAAATAAGTCAGAGGAAGGTGTATATATCTGCGGAGCACTAGTGTGTTTTCAGGAATTGCTTAATTGACCTGCCAAGCCAGTTTGTTCCTCCTCCAAATGTTTTTTTTAAAATTTTACATATATATAGTAATGCGTGAACAGTGTGACACCTGGGTGTCATACATTCTGATACAAACAAAGCTAGTAGTATTAATCATAATTACTACATTCAACCAATTTATATATTTCTAATAATAATACACATTTATATCGGGTTATAGTGTACCATTATTTAATTATTCCATGTTTTCCCTATTTTATTATATAAAAATATATACATTTTCTCTTATTCTAACTTTTAATCATGTCGCCCTTTTATTAAAAGACATTTTCTTTTTATCCTATCTAATTCTGACCCCTATCTCCCTTTCAAAAGTATCTCCTTTATCTCCAATTCTCTTTTCAACTCTCCTAAAAGTATTTGCCTCCCTTTTACTTTATCAGTCACTGTTATTTTCATTATTATCTCATCCCTTTTTTAAAAAAAAGTTTTATTTATTAATTTTGCAAAAAAGAAAAACATCACAATAATGTTTACAGATATTTACACATTTCCTTATATTTCTTACATTACAATATTTGATTATAGTTATGTACAATATATTTCATATGTATGTATTTATCAATTTTTATATGCCCATAGACATTTTATCACAATACCTTGTTTCTATCTTCTATCCATTTGTGCCAATTATTCCATGTCTCATAGAATTCTGAATCACTTGTTCCCTTAATTTCCATTGTCATTTGTCTATTTCTGCACATTTATAAATTTTTTCTATAGTGTTATTTTCTGGTGGAATCATTTTGTTTTTCCAAAATTGAGCGTACAATATCCTTGCTGCTGTTGTACTGTGTTCCTTTGGGGTATTTTTCCCCAAATTCCCTACAGCATACATTCTGGGGTGAATTCTATTATCTCAGATAGCCATTTGTGGATTTCCTTCCAAAATCCTTTCATTTTGGGATAAGTCCACCACAGTGAAAGAAAGTGCCTACTTCTTCCTTACATTTCCAACATTTTGCATTTAAATTTGGATAATTTTTTGCCAATCTGGAAGGAGTCTTCGGAGAGGGGCGGCATACAAATCTAAATAATAAATAAATAAATAAATAAATAAATAAATCTGTATAACATCTTATAATAGTTTTATTTGAATGCCACAGATTTTGTTATTTTACAATTTGCACCTCTATAACTGTCTGGTTTGGTGCTGCAACCCAACAGGACCGACACAGACTTCAGAGGACAATCAGAACTGCAGAAAAAACAATTGCTGCCAACCTGCCTTCCATTGAGGACCTGTATACTGCACGAGTCAAAAAGAGGGCGGGGAAAATATTTACTGACCCCTCACATCCTGGACACAAATTGTTTCAACTACTGCCCTCAAAACATCACTACAGAGCACTGCACACCAAGACAACTAGACACAAGAACAGTTTTTTACCGAACGCCAACACTCTACTAAACAAATAATTCCCTCAACACTGTCAGACTTTCTACTAAATCTGCACTTCTATTCTACTAGTTTTTCTCATCATTCCTATCACCCATTTCCTCCCATGTTGACTGTATGACTGTAACTTGTTGCTTATATCCTAAGATTTATATTAATATTGCTTCTTCATTGCTTATTTGACCCCTATGACAATCATTAAGTGTTGTACCACATGATTCTTGACAAATGTATATCTTATTTTATGGACCCTGAGAGCATATGCACCAAGACAAATTCCTTGTGTGTCCAATCACACTTGGCCAATAAAAATTCTATTCTATTCTATTCCATGACTTGCCCCAACCAGCAGGTGTATGTGATGCCCAATATTTTTCACCCATGCAATCATGGATTCTCTGGCTACTGTTTCTATCTTATCCATTTCTAGTAGGTATTGATATATTTTTGATATTATTTTTTCATCCGGTCCTAGCAAAATTTTGCAATTTTGTTCTTCCAGTTCTTCTTTACTATTTAATTCTCCGTTCAGATATAAGATTTCACTGTATTTCAAAGTTTTGGTGGGATCAATCAGATTAGGGTAAATTATAGCCTTCGTGGTTGATAGCCACCTCTGTATTTTTATATAATTTTTCTTTTTTATTTCCTGCCATGTTTTTAGAAGAGATTTTCTAATTAGATGTCTTTGCATTTTTTAATCAGCCTTCCATAGATGTACATGCCATCCTGTTTGCAAATCATGACCTTCCAGGGTCAATATTCTTTATTGAATAGGTTTATCCATTCCTTAGTCCATCTTAATGAGGCTGCATTATAGTAGAGTTTCCACTCTGAGAATCCTAGGCTGCCTCTGCTTTTACTATCCTGCAAACATGAAATTTTGATCCTTGATTTCTTATTACACCAAATGAATTTTGTTATATTTCTGTTCTGTTCCCTAAAGCATTTTAAGTCTAAAATAATAGGAGCAGTTTGGAATTAATACAGCTATTTGGGAAGAATACTCATTTTTATTACCACTATCTGGTCCAATATGGAAAGTTGTAATATTCCCCATTTTTTGAAATCCTGTTGTTTGTTGCATTAACTTGTCATAGTTATCTTTTTTTTATGGAGGAGCATATATTCATTATAAACCCAAATATTTGCTCTTTTTAGTTGTTTGTAAATTTAGCAATTTTTAAATTTGTCTTCTTTTCTTAATGTCATGTTCTTTGTCATCAATTCAGACTTTTGTTTGTTAATTTTTTAGCCCTGTGAATTCCCCAAATTTCTCTATTTCTTTAATTAACTCCTGTCCTGAAGCTATCAAATCTTCTAAGAAGAATACTACATCATCCATGTAAGCTTGCAGTTTGTATTCTTTGTCTTTTGTCTTGGTTCCCCCAATTTCTTTGTTGTTCCTTACTTTATTTTTTATTAAGGAATTTTTAAAAAAAATTATCAATAATTTTTTTAAATTTGTTGCAGAATTTTAATTTTTTAATCAAATCTAATAGATGGCACCAATTTACCAAAACTTTTTGAACATCCAGAAAGGCAAGAACTATCCATCATCTCTTGTCCCCTTGAGTAATTTATTTTTTTTGAAAAATATTTTTATTAAATATATGCGTTAAAAATGAAACAGAGACAAATATAAATATAATACATGACATATCAATCATGTATGTTGTATTATGACAGAGATAAAAGAAAAGAGAGAAGAAAGAAAGTGAGAAGATAGGAAAAATATAGTAGAAGAGGAACTTTGGTGAAATTGAAAGGAAAAGGTAGATTGAAAAAGAAATGAGAAAAGGAGAAGAGATGCCAGCTATTTAGTTGCACGTTCCATAGTGTACAACTTCTAATTTAAATATGTTGTTGGTGTAAATTTCCCTTGATTTTTTAAATTAGTTCATTAAATGACATTAGTTAAATTTTTGTAAATATTGTTGGTTTTTATCTCACAAGCAAGTTCTTGTCCATGCACTCAATATTTTAGGGGTTTGTTTGTAATGTTAATTGTAAGTCTGAAGGTTGTGTCGATCAATGTCTTTTGTAAGTTATGTGAAAGGTTTGTTTATGTTTCATGGTGTGTTGCCAGTACATGAAATTGTTGAGCAGTCTTCTTTTTAAATAATATTTAAGTATTTTTTGGTCTCAGCTTTATAGGTCATAACCAATGTGACTTATAAAGGTTTCCAGACACCTTTATAAGTCATATTGGTTATGACCTATAAAACCCTACATGGCATCGGACCAGATTACCTCTGGGACTGCCTCCTGCCGCATGAATCCCAGCTATCAGTTAGGTTCCACAGAGTCAGCCTTCTCCAGGTCCCATCAACTAGACAATGTCATTTGGCAGGGCCCAGGGAAGAGCTCTCTGGAATCAGTTCTCTGCAGAGATTCATAATGCCCCCACTCTCCTTGTCTTCTGGCCAATGACTAGACCCCAGCCCCCCCCCCCCCCCGGCGACAAGTATGATGTATGCCTATTGTTTAAAAAAGTGATTTTTAATGTTCCAGGGTTTTAGAGTAATTAGTTAAATTAATTGGATTTTAGATATTTATATTGTACATTGTTTTTTTCTGATATGTTGTAAGCTGCCCCGAGTCCTCAGAGAGAAGTGCCATATAAATTCAATAATAAATAAATAAATATAAGTTGTCCCAGACTTTTATTTTTCCCTTTCATCAGCAGATGGCACTCTCCACCAAAATTTCAGTATCACTACTAGTCAATGATTATTTTAAGTTATGATTCAGTTATAAAAGCAGGATAAACTTGTTATGATTCCAGCATTTTAAAATGACTCGCCATTATGTCTTCCCAGTTTAAGAGTCCAATTTTCTGTATATTTAAAAATATTATTTTTCTCTTTACATCTTTTTCTTCCAGTCTGGTATTTTCCTCAAAATGCTCAGTCACCACTTAAAAAGATAATTGCAAGCAAAAAATTCAAAGTTCTTTCTCAAGGTTATAAGCAAAAAGAAATCATCTACCCCAGTTCCAGTCACTGTTCACGTACTTCACTTTAGGACCAGTCTTAGTTGTTCCCCAGTTGTCCCTGACTTGTGACAGCCATCTTTAGACTGCCTCTTCTCCTCCCCTTGGCTGAGAGGGAAATAGAGCCTCAGGTCAGACAGGAGAGCTACAGTTCTCTGCAATCTCACAGGGTTCCCCTTTTCACTTCACCACTCCTACAGGGTAGCTTTCGCTCATTTTGGAGACCACCAACAGGAAGAACCTGGCACAGGAGTCTGGAGACCCACTCCATGTATCCAATTCTTTCTATGACATCAAGCAGAAGTCCTTCCAAGCCAGTTCTTATCCTGCAAGCTCTTCATTAAAGATGTCAGAATGAATGGTGGCAATAAACAGATTATTTTAGGAAAACATTTGTTTTCACTACAAAAAAAAAAGAATTTTGGTATGATATTAGTTTGCGTTCTGACCCAGCCTTAACAGAATCAAGAAACAGACTCCTTGTCCTGAAAAAAATCCTCTTTGTTTAACTACTGTGAATTCATGGCATTCCCACACAGAAAAACCCAGGCAATAATCCTTCCAAGGATTAATTGCAATAACAGATCTTATCAGTCCTTGGATAATATAAAGCCCTTCATGGCATCGGACCAGAATACCTTCTGCCACATGAATCCCAGCGACTGGTTATGTTCCCCAGAGTTGGCCTTCTCCGGGTCCCATCGACTAAACAATGTCGTTTGGCGGGACTCAGGAGAAGAGCCTTCTCTGCGGCGGCCCTGACCCTCTGGAACCAGCTCCCCCGGAGATTAGAACTGCCCCCACCCTCCTTGCCTTTTGTAAAGTTCTTAACACCCATCTCTGCCGTCAGGCATGGGGGAACTGAGACATCTCCACCGGGCCTATACAGTTTATACATGGTATGTTTTTGTGTATGTTTGCTTTCAATAATGGGTTTTTTAGTGTTTTTTAAATTATTAGATTTGTTCTTACATTGTTATTGTTATTGTTGTGACCCGCCCCGAGTCTACGGAGAGGAGCAGCATACAAATCTAATAAATAAAATAATAAAATAAAAATTACCAAGCAAAAAGCTATAAATTAAACCCTGGCAAGAAGTCTCTGAGGCACAAACCACGATAAGGAAAATTTCCTAATGAAATACTGAACACCCCCCCCCTCTTTTGCTTCTATTTGTTCTCTAGCCAAGGAGGGACTCTTTAGCACCCACATGTGCCTTTTTTCCCAAGTCAGCCCCTGTACCTCAGTTGTTCTTCTCTCCTGACAACTCCCTGCATACCTATGTCTGGAACAGGCCCCAGCTGTTCTTCTTCCTCACTTATCTCTGACTCTGCTGGGAAATGTTGGATGGCCCTGGCTCTATCTCTGCTTCTGATGCAGAGCATCTATCAGAGCCTTCCCTGTTGTCACACACAGGCTAACAGTAATTCATGTTAGATTCTAATTATGATCTTATCTTAGTGATGGTCTTCTTCTTTCCAGATATTTTACCCTGTGATGAACACTGAGGGAGTCCTCTCCTGAGGTATCACTGCTCTGGCCAGCTGCTCTCACTCGCTGGCAAGAAACAGAGAACAATCTCCTCTTAGTTCACCCTGCCTGCACAGGTGTTCTGTGGCTCTATACTTGCTGTTTTGAGGCTCTCTACTAAAGCTGTTCTGAGGCTGTTTGCTGGTATCACTTCCACCAGCCTTCACCCGCCAGCCTTAGTGGCACCAGCTGCTTCTGTCTCTCTTGGGGAGGGGTGTCAGTCCACACTCTCTCTCATCCTCATTCCAATTTCATCCTCATCCCATCATACATAACTAGTGTGGAAAGAATATGATAATGTTTCTGAAATTGTTATTTTATCATAGCCATTATCTTAAAACCTTAACTAATTTCCTTGTGGCTAGCTTGCAATCTACAGTTAATATTTATTTATGTTGTTTGCCCCTATGGTATCCTGTGCTGTTGCAGAATTTCTAATAATTAATTAATTATTAACTATTAATAATTACATTAGCAAAGCAATATGTGTGTTTTAGAGTCCTGATCCTGACCTTTCAGATTTTCTCTAATACTCTGTTATTTCTTTAATGTTTATAAAAATATTATCTTGGTATGTAAAGATGGAAAGAACTAAAGATCTATTTTTGTTATGTGATAAAAGTTTCATTGATCTCTTTATTGCATAGAATTTGTTCTCAGGAGTTTTTCAACCATTGTTAGCCATTCCTAGTTATTTTGAAATCATATTGTGATAACAAAAGGATCAGCTATTTAATCATGTCTACAGAATAGACTATACCTGTAATTAACAAAGCAAGGTTTTGATTACTGTAATTTTTTCTTAAACATTCAACAGAAAGGAATCGGGGCAACATTATTTTCTTCCTAGAATAACATGAAAGAGGCTTCCTTTCTTCATCTCAACTTCTTGGATACCAGCCTTGCGGAGAAGCACATTAAACTCAGTTGTTGACCGTTCTCTCCCTTCAGTGTAGTGCAACATTAACAAGGAGTAAATATGGGCTGGTAGAGGCCCTCTTCTGTCTTCATCAAGAAGCATTTCCACTATTAAGACACCACCACCTGTTTCAAAATACATAGTACTTATTTCAAAAGCGCAATAAACATTACATATTTTGAAAATAGCTAAATTTTATGTTATGAATCCTTCTTTCAAATACAGTGATCCCTCGAGTTTCGCGATCTCGATTATTGCGAAACGCTATATCGCGATTTTTCAGCAAATGATACCATCTCGATCTTCGCGAAACGCTATATCGCGATTTTTTTAAAAAATTAATTAAAAAAAACCCCACTTCCGCATTTGGCTTCAGGACTCATCTGGGAAGCGGCGCGGCTGTTTTAAAAGGTGGCAGCCGGCCTGGGGGGCTTCCTAGCACCCCCCCCGAGCCCCCAACCCGGGCTCGGGGGGTGCTAGGAAGCCCCCCAGGCCGGCTGCCACCTTTTAAAACAGCCGCGCCGCTTCCCAGATGAGTCCTGAAGCCAAACGCGGAAGTGTTTTTTTTTTTAATTAATAAGGCGAACTTCCGCGTTTGGCTTCAGGACTCATCTGTGAAGCGGCGCGGCTGTTTTAAAAGGTGGCAGCCGGCCTGGGGGGCTTCCTAGCACCCCCCCGAACCCCCTGGCGGGCGGTGTGAACGGGCAAGCAAGCAGCCGGGTGGGCGGGTGAACGGGCAAGCGGAGCGGCCAGGCGGGCGGGTGAACGGGCAAGCGGAGCGGCCGGGCGGGCGGGTGAACGGGCAAGCGGAGCGGCCAAGCGGGCGGGGTGAACGGGCAAGCGGAGCGGCCGGGCGGCCGGGTGACGGGCAAGCGGCAAGCGATCTTGGGGTTTCCCCTTTGCCTGGGTGGCGGGAAGACCCAGGGAAGGTTCCTCCGGCCGCCCAACAGCTGATCTGCTCCGCAGCACGGCAGCAGCGAGGAGCCGAAGATGGGGTTTCCCCGTTGCCTGGGCAACGGGGAAACCCCATCTTCGGCTCCTCGCTGCTGCCGCGCTGCGGAGCAGATCAGCTGTTGGGCGGCCGAAGGAACCTTCCCTGGGTCTTCCCCCTGCCCACACGCAAACTCCACCATCTGCCCATGTGCGGCCATGAAAAAAAGGGCGCGCATGCGCAGATGGTGTTTTTACTTCCGCACCGCTATATCGCAAAAAATCAAGTTTCGCGAGGGGTCTTGGAACGGAACCCTCGCAAAACCCGAGCGATCACTGTATGTTATATTTATTCCTGCCAATAGATAACACAGACCAATTTATTGTGGTTGTTTTTGCTATTTGTCAATTTATAGATATTCTTACTATTAGCCAAGGCTTTCCCTTCAATTTTTTTTCTAGAAATTATTCATGTAAAGGTTTTTCTTGCCAAAATTATTGTTGTGTTTCATGACATTATATTAATAAGGTAAAGGTTTTCCCTGTCCAGTTATGACCAACTCTAGGGAGTGCTGGCCATCTCTGTTTCTTAGCCATGAGAGCCAATGTGGTCCAAAGAAACTTCCCTGGTCATGTGGCCAGCATTACTGTACACTGAATTGCATAGAACAGTGTTACATTCCCACTGAAGTAGAACCTATTTATCTACTTGCATTCACTTTTGAATTGCTGGGTTGGCAAAACCTGAAGCAGATAACGGAGCCCACTGTTAGCTGCCTCAGGTCTTGAACTCTGGATGTCAGCTTTCCAGGTAAAAAGCTCAGCGTCTTTAACTGGGGACCTCCATGGCTAACCCGTCTACTGCCTCTAGCAGTGCAGGCAGGGCTGTTGTAATGCAGCTGGGAAGCAGGTACATTAACAATAGGCCCAACTGAATCCCTGAGTCCAGCCTCAAGACTTACACCCAAAAATCTCTGGGGCAGGGATCCTACGAGGACAATGACTTTCACTACACCACCCCTTCCCTGGAGTCGCAACTGATGTAAAACCTTGTTGGGGCAGATCTCGGAGAGGGAAACACCCCCCTTCTTGGCCCAGCCAGGGCTCAGTTATGCATGGCAGGTCAATCTCCTCCTCCAGAATTAAGTCCTGAACAAGGGTTATTTTTGCTAACAACAGATCTGGTGTTGTGTCCAGAGGACAGCTGGAAAATGGGAGCCACCCCTTGTCTTAGGATGGAAAATACAGAGCCAGGATTGGCTGGCTCAGCCTGGCAGCAGGATATATAAATAGCTGCCAGGCACCGCCATGTTGTTGTTGTTGTTATTCCAGTTGCAGTTCACACATTGCTGTTCTCCAAATAAACCTTGTTAACAGTTTCCTGGCGTCTTATTACACCCTAGAGATCACCTCCCCCACATCTTTGGCCCTCCTCCTTCCCAGTATGCTGGGCTTTCCACTCATACCAAGCTGATGATTATATATGAGTGCCCATCTGCTTCTGTTTACATACTCAGCAGAGGGGGCTCCATTCTCCCAGAGACTCAGTTACTCCCAATCCATTCCAATACCCTTTCCACACACACATCCACACTAATGAAGGGCTACAAAAAAAAAATTACTATGACGCTATGGGCGTGGCTGATTTTCTGGGTGTGGCTTGATGGTCATGTGACTGGCTAGGAGTGGCTTGACAGCCATGTGACCAGGTGGAAGTGGCTTGACAATCATGTGACCAGGGTAGCTTAAAGGTCATGTGACTGGGTGGGAGTGGCTTACCGACCAAGATAAGTTTTCAAATAGGTGCTTGGATTAACTCACATTATATGAATGGCTATCAAAAAGGACCGATGATAGATAGCATTATTTGTTGAGAACTACAGTAACATTTTAAGGTTTTGTACTGAACCCACAGGGATTCAGTACAGATTAGGCAAATAGCTCAATTTTCTCTAATTACTGTAAAAGTTCAGTTCTAGATAATGATTAAAACGATTAAAGCGTTTATGGGTAAAAACATATTATTTAATTATTTCCTATTTTAAAAGTAATTAAGGATCGTACTAAGGTACTAGAGAAGGAAGGACAATAAAAAACTATTATGTAGTTTTGAAGTGCACAAACGTCTTAGATCTACTTTTTGATAGTTTATATCACTGGTTTTTTTAATAATAGATTTTAACATTTTAATATAAAAACATGTTTTACCAGAGAAATCTCTGGTAAAATTTTAATTAATTGTCTCTGTGCCTCTTAATAAATATGCCGTTTTCCAGGTTGATTAGCTATTCTTAAGTTTTCATTAATATCTAAATGTAAATAACATTGATTTAATCTTATGATAAGGTTTAATAAAGATAACAATTATTCCAAGGAAATAATATTTGAATTAAGATAATTTTGTTTACTGTTCATCGGTAGTACATATCATCTTTATCTGAATAATAATGTGATAAAATATTTTCTGTTGTCTCTCCTTAGCTGAACTCCTCAGTCATAATGCCATATAGAATTTTTCCAGACCGGTCATTTGTTTATTTACTCTACTTAGACATGAGAATGATTGCTCATGTCTTATTCTAATATTAAAATATGCACCTCTAACATTCTAATTGTGTTCATCTATAAATAAATGAAGTACAAGTTGTACAGTAATTATATTGTATATTAGCTATTTTCACATAAAAATATACCAATGGGCATATTTTGATTTTCTGCATATTGTTTCTGGGGATGTATAGGATGCTCAGGGAGGGGGAATCGCTACCAGCACCAGGATACCAACAGAGCATTGTAATGACAAGCCAATGCCACCCCACCTCCCCATCGTTGGAATAGATGCCAATGTTTACTGACTCCCTCTTGCTTAACTGAAGTTCGAGGCTCCCAGGAGACATCTGGCATTTGAATCTGCTCCAAAGCCTGGCACAAGCATCCTCAGTTACCCAGCCAGCCAGCAACTAGAGAGAGATGTTGCTGCACCCATTATTTTTCTGAGAAAAGTCATTAGCCCACCACAGAGAGCAGAATCAGTGAGGAATGGGAAACACTGGCGGTGGCTGCTGCTGCTGCTCCGCTTTTGGCCGTGCAATATTTGTTAGTGCAGACACACTCCATTACTCCACAACAATGCCCATGAGAGGCAGCAGAGCACCCTCCTTTGGAAGGACACCGCTGAAATTGGTGCAGGAAGGAATCCCAGGCAAACTGGACGGTGAATTTGAAATGGAGTTTAAAACCTAAAGCCATATATGAACTTTGCCAGTTTCGTAGCAGATTTAACTTTCTATGATTAATTTAATTTAATTTATTAGATTTGTATGCCGCCCCTCTCCGGAGAAAACCTACCAGGTTTGCAGGTTTGGTACACTTTATGTAGCAGCTGGAAGCATCTTTCATCTGACCAGTTGTGCAGAATCCTGGCAAAAATGTATAGGTCTGCTTCAGGAAAGGGATCTTTAAAAAAATCACCTACAAAAGTAAAAGCTCATTGAGTACAATAACTTCCAATAATCTGTTCTCTCTTTAAAAACCACAGAATACAATCTGCATGTGAAAGTTTCTTGTGCTTAGAAAGACATGAGTTCAACCCACAAGGAACATTGTATTTTTTACCTGCATGGGAAGTGATTCTGGTCTCTTCTGAAGACAAATAATGGTTCTTGGAGGCTTCCACTACTTCAGGGAGATCAAAAATGGTCACAGTGCATTTTGGGTAGAGTGAAATCAATTCCTTAGCTAAGCCACCAGTGTTTCCTTAAATACAGAACAAAATGTAATTAAATAACTGCAGAACAACACTTTGTACATGTCCAGCATTTTCCCCTGAAGCTACCAGACTATTATTTCTCTACAACTGCATATCAGATTAATTGGAATTTAATAATTTCAAAAATGAGGCAAACATCTTTCAAATTTGCTATGGATATTATGAAAAACAAATATTAATAGGGAAAAAATCCAGAGATTGAGTTATTTTATTTATTGGACTTACTTAACATTTGATTCTCAAATTTCATATGATTCTTCCAGGCTATTAAAATTCCTTAGGTTGGATGCACTGAATATTCCAAAGGTCCAAAAACATTGGCATTTAATGCAGATTGAATGGACAAAAACTGAACATCATCTCAAAGGGGACCAAGTCCCACCTCATCTTCAGTCATGAACACTTGCTTCCCGTAATGGGTCCCTTAATCATACAGGCCACTGTGTGCACCGTAGAAATGGTGAGGTGCACGCAGCGCCGGGTGACCAGCGGGCCGGCGCACACATCCCAGTGAGATTTTGATTCTGTGCATGCACAGGAAGCAAAATATTGTGAGAGGACGTGCATGCGTGTGAGATTTCAGTGACTTTTGGTGATTTTTTGCTTCCACACATGTGCAGAAGCAAAAAAAATCACCAAAATTTAGTGCACCTGCATGTTTTCTGAAGATTTGCTTCTTGTGTATGCGCAAAAGACAAATCTTGCTCAGCTGCATGTGCATGCCTGCTGGTCACCCAAAGCTGTGCATGAATCCACAACGGTAGTGGCGGTAATTTCGAACCCCTGCCTGCTTGCAATCCCCCAGGCAAATCCCATCTCTTTTTCAAACATAAACCAATTTATCCACTGACCCTTATATCATCTCAGGTCACGTAGCAGCTAATCATCTTTAAAACAGGACTATTTCTCAATGTCTGCTATGGACATCCCAAACAGGTGTTGTTGTTTTTTTTAATGTCTTCTAAGGATTTTTCCTTTTCCAAATGCAGGTAAAAAGATTTGTAAAAGAAGCTAAGAAGCTATCCAGTCCATTGGCCCAACATATGAAGAAAACAGCAAAGCATTGGCTGTACTTACCGCCCAGATCGCAAATGAGTGGGAACTGGGACAAGTCTAAGGCAGAAAGCACTTCTCTTCCTACTACAGGCCAGAGCTCATTCATGTAATTGGAGAAGGAGTGTAACTCTTCCCTTAAGGCAGAATTGAAATAAACATCTCTAAATATAACTTTATAAAATAGTATTGCTGTTATTATTTTACATATCAATTTATGTTTGAATTAAAGAAATTCTTTTTACAGCATCGTTTAAATGATGTTGATCAGAATTTGGAAAAATATGCACGTGATACATGGGGCAGTCCTATCATTTTGATGGGAAATGTTATAAAATTCTTTAAACAAAGCAGAGTCATATAGATACTCTAACTGGAGACCAGTGCTTTGTATATAAACAGAAACACCTGGTCATTTGGATATGACACAACAATATTCCAGTGCCATAAAAGAGAAGTTGAATATGGTGATGAGTCAGGATCATATGACAGAGAAAATAATGACAGTGTGAAGATTAAGCATATTGATTAGTTGTCCACAAAACAGTTACTCTAACCATTCTGTAAAATCATAATGTTACCTGCAAGTGACCTCATAAAGCTTGTTTGCGGAAGAGCCATATACTGATGGAATCTGGTTTTTTCCTTTCCTAAAAGAATTTATAAAAAGTTAGAAAGGAATGGGACAATCATCTTGGCTTTTTCTACTGCATAGAAATAGATCCTGAATGTCATACTGAATTTTCACAGTTCAGATATTATTCTGAAGGTTTAATTATTAAGCCAGTTCTTTGTTCTCTCAAATAGAGTACAGTAAAATCTAATGCATCTCTACCAAGAAATAGCAGTATACAGGGGTGGGCTGCTGCCTGGACAGTGGGGAATGCAGTGGGGTCGGGAAAAGGAAGCTCCACCCCAGAGCACCCAATTTGCACTGAAAGATGAAAGAAAATGCAGGGCATACTGCATAAGCCATGCCCACAGTGTGGTAGTAAACATTTTGGTAGCCCTTCACTGGCTGTACAGTTATGTTGCTTCCTTGAAGAAACTCCCCAGAGGAAGGCAATGAACCCAACTCATTTCTATAATGCTGCCTTTTTAATGAAATATCGCTGGTGGTCTTCATCCCCCGGTGCTTTTGCAGGAGGCCCGGGGGACACGACTACCGGCGTAGCCGCCATTTTGGAAGGAGGCCAAGATCTCGGGTGGCTTGGCACCCGATGACGAGTCCGGGGAGGAGCCTCGAAATCTTTCTTTCGCCCCGGACTCGTCAAGAAGCAAACACCCAGCTGGGCTTTTGCTTCTATTTCGGTGGCCATTTTGCTGTGCCTCGTGGCGTCGGCCATTTTGCTAGAAGCCTCATCGGAGGCTTCCTTTACAGTTTGGAGTTGGGGGTGGAGGGCCTTGGATTCCTCCTCATGACCGAGGAGGGAATTCCCCTGTATTAGGATTTTCCCCTTAGTGAGGTTTTACACGGCCTCTCGGGGAGTGGCCTTGTTAGCAGGGGGGGATGCGGCCTAGCGGGCCCTGCACAGCCTTCGAGCCTTTGGGGCTTGGAGGCCACGGGAGGGGATCCTCACGTGCCTTACCTACAGTGTTTTTATTTGAATTTACCCAATGGCCCCTAAAAGACAGAAGGCCCCAGCTGCTCAGGTTGAGCCTGTGGCGTGGCCTAGGAGGGCAGTGAGGCCCTCGGCCAGGGCTCGATCTGGGCAGGAGGACCCCTAAATAGGGGTCTGGAGGGGGGGCAGGAGGTCTGGTCCCCCTATTAATGATACTAACATGTCTTCTCACTCCTGGTCTAGGATCACCGAGAGACTGGATGACCTGGATGCCCGTTGGAGGTCGGTGTATGGGCCAAGGTGTGCCACCCCATCAGCCCCAGAGGCCCTTGGCAGAGCACTGGGTGAACCAGCGGCCTAGGCCGGGCAGATGGCCCAGACTGGGCAGATGACAGCATCGCCTAGCTCAGTAGGAGCTGGGCCCTCCTGGATGGCTTCTACCCCATTGGAGACAGGTGAGATCGCATCACACCCAACATCCACACCGCTCCTCCCTCTGCCCGGACAGGCCATTGTTCCCCCGGGTTTTGGGAGTGGGGTCAACTTCATGGGTACACCAGCGGTCACTTGTAGCCAAGTCTGGGCCCCACAAGCTACTGTTGCTTTGGCTCAGACCCCTGCGACGGCCTCTCCGTTGGGGTCAGGGGAGACAGGGGCGGGAGTCACCACGGCCTGGGACCCTCTGGCCAGTATTAAGTCGGGGGCCATCCCGTGGGGGCTGCCATCCACGCGTCTCGGGTTTCATTTACATCCCTCAGTTAGGGAAACTATTTGGAAAGGGGAGTACGTTGATCTCTTCTCCCTCCTTAATAGGGAGGTCCCCAAGAAGGAGAAGGAAGGGGAGGTTCAAGGGGACAAGCCTAAGAAGATGAAAGTCAGCACATGCTTCAGCTCTTGGCTGTATGCTTATCTGACTTATGCCTCTATAGTAATTCAGAGGGAGCCCGCCAGGGCTGCCTCGATGTTAAAATACATTGATTTGATTGCCCGTGCTCATTTTGAGTACAAGGGCTCAATTTGGCATCACTATGATAAGGCTTTCAGAATGCGGGTGGCATTCGATCCCACACTCCCTTGGGACATGGTTGTTCCCGACCTGTGGTTTGCAGCAACCCACATGTCTGGGAATGAGGGTTGTGACCGCACAGATATCAGTCACTTCATGGAGGAGGAGCCTATGGCGTCCACTCCGGTTAAGATGGCCATGGGGCGTGGCAAAAGCCGCCCCTCCCCCATGTCATGAATTCTCTACAAAGGGGCTTGTTTTCGTCCCTTTTGAAAGTTCAGACATGCATGTGGGAACTGTGAGGGTTCCCATGCCACCACAGTATGTACTAGACCCAAAAGGGGAAAGGATAAAAGGGGGGGTCAAGCTAATCAGCCCCCGCCCACTGGGGGAAAAGGGTCCCAGCCCAATTAAGCTTGAAGTCTTGAAGGAATGGCTAAGGGGTTATCATCCTCATGGGAGAGCGGCTGCTCTCCTACAGGGCTTCTCAGAGGGCTTTAGGATTCCGTATGTGGGGATATGGAAGGCCTTTATGTCCGACAACCTCAGGTCGGTTGTGGGACATGAAGACATCGTTAGGGCCAAAATACAGAAGGAGGTGGCTGAGGGCAGGGTGCTAGGGCCTTTCCCAGACCCGCCCTCGCCAACTTTGCGGGTGTCCCCTTTAGGCGTGGTCCCCAAAAAGGCGAGTGGTGAATTTAGGTTGATTCACCACCTGTCTTTTCCAAAGGGTGAATCAGTGAATGATTTCATTCCTGATGAACTTTGCTCGGTCCGCTACGCGTCTTTTGACGCGGCGGTGGCCATGGTTAGGAAGTGTGGGGTTGGAGCCCTTATGGGTAAATGCGACATTAAGTCAGCATTCCGGCTCCTCCCCATACACCCAGACGACTTCGAGCTCCTGGGCTTCCATTTCGAAGGTGGCTTTTATGTCAATAGAGCATTGCCAATGGGATGCTCTATCTCGTGCTCTCTTTTTGAGAGCTTTAGCACCTTCTTGGAGTGGGCGCTCAGGAGGCGCAGTGGTCTGGGTTCAGTCGTTCACTACCTCGACAATTTCTTGTTAGCGGGGCCTGCGCGTTTGGAGCAATGCTTCGCTTTGATGCGGGACTTCGAAGCCCTTTGCGCTCAATTGGGGGTGCCTCTGGCCCCCGAGAAGACCGAGGGCCCCGCTACCAGGATTACCTTCCTGGGTATTGAATTGGACTCAGAGGAGCAATCTTCCAGATTGCCCCTAGACAAATTGGTCAAGATACGGAATAAGCTCGACTTACTGTTAGGTAGCTGGAAGGTCACCCTTCTGCAACCACAGGAGCTTGCTGGGCTCCTCAACTTTGCCTGCCGGGTAATTGTTCCCTGCCGGGCTTTTTCCCAGAGGTTATACAATGCGATGAAGGGGCTGCGCTTGCCCCATCATTGTACCCGCCTATGCACAGGGGTCAGAGATTACCTGCGTGTGTGGCGGAGTTTTTTAGATCACTTTAATGGGCTGTCCTTTTGGAGGCACGAGCTTCTTTTGGAAGCTGAGTTGCAGTTATGCTCAGACACTGCGGGGACCCGTGGGTTTGGGGTTATACTAGGCGACCAGTGGTGTCATTCTACTTGGCCTCCGGAATGGATGGCCTCTCCCCTGGTCAAGGACTTGACCATCTTAGAGCTCTTTCCCTTGGTAGTAGCGTTAGAGCTTTGGGGAGAGCAGTTTAGGGACAAAACCGTGACAAAACCACTAAAAGCGACAGGGTCGTGCGGCTTGTCCGCCATTTCGTGCACAGGTTGTTGTCCCTAAGTGCCCTATTTTTTGCCCGACACGTCCCCGGTCTAGATAACGGGATCGCTGATGCCTTGTCCCATGGTCAGTTGTCCAGGTTTCTGACCCTGTCTCCGTGGGCCTGCACGTCACCAGAAGCCTTTCCCGACCACCTTTGGAGCCTGGGCGGGCTCCTGAGCAGTGGAGAGCAGAAGCCAGCAGGGCCATGGCCCTCTCAGTGGCACCAAGCACCCTGAGGGCTTATCAGCACGCAGGTAAGGAGTTCGTGGATTTCAGGCAGGATAGGGGTTACCCCCATAGTTGGCCAGCCCCAGTGGAACATCTGATGGAGTTTTGTGTCCAGCTCAGGCAGCGTGGCCTTTCAGTTAGGGCTATTAGGTCCAAGTTAGCAGGTCTCACCTTTTTGTCCAAGGCGGGTGGATTTTTGGACCTTTCTTGTGACTTCCGCATTCGGAAGATGCTGGAAGGCTGGGTGAGGGAGCGATCGGGGACCCCTGTAGATAGCCGACAGGCATTGATGGTGCAACAGCTGTCGCTTATTAACCAAGCTTTGGACAGTCTGTGTGCATCTTTCTATGAGGCCCGCCTCTTTCGGGCGGCGGCATGTGTCATGTTTTTCGGGGCCCTGCAGGTCAACGAGGCTTTGGCCTCCTCTCGGGCTGACAGGTCGCTCTGCGCCTTCCAGTTTTCTGATCTAGAGTTTAGCGATAGGGGTGTCTCCCTTCTGGTGAGACAATCCAAGACAGATCAGTTACGTAGAGGGTTTAGGATAGAACTAACGGCTGCCACCGATCAGTCTGTGTGCCCGGTGGCTGCCCTTTCTCAGTTCTGTAGTGTGAGAGGAATGGGGCAGGGGTACCTTTTTAAGCATCAGGACGGTAACCCCTTGTCCCGCTATCAATTCTGGGTTCTAGTGTCCAGGGCTCTGGTCCAGTTAGGCATTGATCCCGCCGGCTATGGAACACATTCGTTCCGTATCGGCGCTGCCACTAGTGCGGCACTTTTGGGTTTCCCGATCCAGAGGATTTGGGAGATCGGCCGCTGGCGGTCAGCGGCATATTTGGGTTATGTATGGCCTGCTGAGGGTCTAGGGCAAGGTCTTAGGCTAGGTAACCTCTCTTTGCCCTCTTCCAGATAGCCCCGCCAGTACGAGACCGACGGCGTTGCTTTGCGGTCACAGCATGATATTTTGGGCCGGCCACTCAGCAGCAAGAACCGCCGTGGGGACCCAGCTGTCACTGGGCTGATGGGTCAACGTCATATGGATGGGAAGAAGAGGCATGCGGTGGGAAGGGCTTCTCCCACTACTACTGGGAGGGCGGCATCCAGTAGCTGTGCCCAGGTGGTTGGTCTTGCACCTCGGTGGCAATGACCTGTGTGTGCCTTTGATCTGTCAGGCCCGCAAAAACCTGTGGAGGCTTCGCACTGTGTGGCCCACCACGCAAGTGGTGTGGTCTGAGATCCTCCCGAGGATCACCTGGAGGGACGCCATTTCCCTTAGGGCCATTCACCGGGTTAGACGGAGAGTGAATAAGGCTCTGGGTAAGGTGGTCAGAGAGTTAGGTGGGGTTGTAGTGGCCCATTCCCACATCACCATAGATCAGCCATGGCTTTACCGGGCTGACGGTGTTCACCTGTCAGAGCATGGGAACACCATCTTCTTACAGGACCTGCAGCTGTCACTGCGCGAGCTGGTGCAGTTAGAGGGGGGAGTCGGGGGGCCAAGATAGAGATCTGACTCCCACTCCGTGGCAGGTTAGGGGCGGAAAACTGGGTGGTGGTTTAGCAACTGCGTGTTCTCCGTTGGGCATCTTTGGGGATGATTGACAGGTTCTCTCCAAAGGCTTGTGGTTCGAGCGACCTGAGCAATTGGGGGGAACCCGTCTTTGGGTCCCGCCCATTTTATTCCCCTTGTAGGGGTTAGCCGGCGGGACCTCCCACATGCAAGTGCATGGCAATGTCTCAGGTGAGGGAGTGGTCCCTCACCTGGATTAGCATGGAGCTACGCCCATAAGTTGCCCCGGAAGTTTTTCTGATGTCATTTTCCGCCCCGGAAGCAATTGTTTGACCCTGCGGGTCCTTGTTAGGGTTATAGTTAATTATGATAATTATGCTAATTTATTTAAATAAATTATGCAAATTTAATAAAAATGACCCAGTTTTAAATCCAGCTCTTGTGTCCGTGTCGTTACTCTGCCTCTCCTGCAATTAACAGTTACAAATCCTTGTTTTCTCTTCTTTATTAAAAAAATAATAATTTTAATATTTTTTGGTTTAAAGGAAGATTCAATCTCAATTCAGCAGGTTTATGAATTTACTGTTGATGGATGTGTAGTTTTAAAAATAATCGCCCGAAATCTTTTTGTCTTATATCAGATACGATGACTCAAATATTTGTTCAATCACTAGTTTGTGTCTGATTCTTCACAACCCCATGGATCATAGCTCTTTTACTTTTTATTGCTTAGAAATTGTTGTTTAAATTTTTGTTATTTAAACTGCTGCTTTTCATTTTACTTGCGTAATGATCTATTCAGTCCTCACATAACAATGGCATCTGAGATTGTTAGAATTACAATTGCTAAGCAATATGGTCACACGTCAGCACTACGTAATGATGGAAATTTCAATTGTTGCTTGAATTTGCAATAGGGAACATGATGACATTTTCATATTTTAAAAATTGTGTTAACATCCAAAAAAGTTTTACATTTATACTGATTTTTGCTCTTTACTTTTTATTGCTTAGAAATTGTTGTTTGAATTTTTGTTTTTTAAACTGCTGCTTTTCATTTTACTTTAATTTAAATATGTGCATTATGATCTAAATTACCTTTATAAACAAACTTTGAAAGGTTCTTTTTTGATTGGCAGAGTCTTACAATAATTACTTTTTTGATGTAAATTACAATTTTATTTAGAAAGTTACGTTGATTTGATATACTGGATAAACAATGTGGAATTTTTTTTTTTTTTTAAAAAAAGGTTTTTAAAATACACCAGTATTTTTATTGTTTATTTTTCTTTGAAATATTAGCTGCATATTGTTAAATCCCATTACAAACATCTGAAAACATCGTTCAAGCCAATGTTCTCCTATTTACAAAAAGTTATTGATCAGTCATAAACTTTAATCTCAGTTCTTCATCTTCATGAAATGATTTCATGGCATAACTCCAAGTGTTTGCTTTGTTTGCTTTTATTATTAGAATTTAGATTTCTGTTTCAATTTCTCTTGTGTAAAGCTTTTTAATGTTGGTACCAATAAAAACAGATAAGAAATTCTGAGGCGCAACAAAATGCTGTCTATAATTTACTGCTGTTTTATTTTCATTTTGGCATATATGATTATGCATGGTATGTTGTGTGTATGTCTTGCTTTTTTAAATAAGGGGTTTTTAGAGACTTTTTAATATTAAATTTGTGATACATTGTTTTTATTATTGTTGTGAGCCGCCCTGAGTCTGCAGAGAGGGGTGGCATACAAATCTAATAAATAATAATAATAAATAATAATTTAGAGAATTCCAATTTAATAAGGCGTAATAAAAAATTTCCTTACTAAAAACTGTTGCTGTCTTTAAGTGTTCAATTAAAGTATAGTATAATAACTACTTAAGTCAGGTTCAGGACATGGTGACTATATGAAGATGTTCACAGTTTTCTTGGCATTAGGAAACACATTGTTATAAAGTAATAAGAAAGAAATTGTTATGGAACAACAATTTTCTTCTGAGGTTTTTTTTCTTTTTTCTTTCTCACTATTTGGGTAACTATTCTCCATAGATCTGAGTTTTGTGAGAGTTTCCAACTCAAGGAGTAATCAGATACAGCTCACCATAATTTTTAGAAGGTCATTCATGATCAGCCTGATTCTATCATGGCTGCTATTGAATATTTTAATACCAGTTAACTGAGATCAGTTTAAAGCTGTGAGAAAATAATAATGAATGCATCTATGTAGCAGAGTTGGTATTTAGCCGGTTTGGACTGGTTCAGCTGAACAGGTTGTTAAAATTCTACCCAGTTTGGTGAACTGACTAATTCCACTCTAGGATGGCCCCATGCATTTTCAGGCTATTTTCGACCATCTTCAGGCCATTTTTGGCTGATTTTTCTGAAAAATGGCTGAATACAGCAAAAGAACCTCTACAAGGAAGGAAGGGAGGGAGGGAGGGAGGCAGGAAGAAAGGAAGGAAAGAAAGAAAGAAAGAAAGAAAGAAAGAAATGAGGAGAAGGAAGAGAAGAAAGAAGGAAGGAGGAAGAGAAGGAAAAAATGAAGGAAGGAGAGAAGGAAGGAAGGAAGGAAGGAAGGAAGGAAGGAAAGTGTTAATCCAGTTTTAACTTAGTCTATTTCAGAATTGCCTGCACAAAAGTAGTCCTCCTTCTGCTATTTACTTATTATTTTGGGGGTGACAATGGGCTTTAATTGTAAATTGCTTCTGAGGCATCAATGAGATTTATTGCCTTTGCCACTTCAAGTATGAAATGTTGGCTGTTATGACACAATATATTGCTTTTAATAAGCTCAAGCTCCAATGTCTTACTTTCTTGGGAAAGTGATGGGAGCAGAATGCTTTGCTGGTCTCCACCCATCCTCCCCACTGGTGGGTAGGCATTTACACAAGGAAACTGAGGGTTTCTTAACCTTTTCATTTCTGGAGGTGTTGCATATAGACCCAAGGCCGAGGGGAAAGGGAGAGTGGCTAGGAGATGGGACTGGGTGTGATGAGTGAGATCCAGTTTGATGTGAATGAGAAAATTCAGTGCCATTGCTGTTCAGTTCGAGAAAACTCCCTAATCTTAGGTTCCCGGGTCTATTTGACCCGGACTGCAAATCGATCATTTTAGGTACTTAGTTTTGGTCTTTTTGAAAGCTTTCTTCACCTGGAAACATGTTTGAACATTTCTGCAGACAATGGAATGAAAATTGAACTGAAAAAATTAATCCTTATTGATTTATTTTGCACATAAATGTGCCTCCCCCTCATTTTTGTGAATTATTTTTAGGTTTATTGATAACTTTGCCTGCAAAATGCATTATATTTTACTAAATTGGTGTGGGATTGGTAGCTTGAACATTTCTGAACATAATGATATGAAACTTGAACTGGAAAAATTGATGCATATTCATTTACTTTGCAAATAAAAGTCTCTCCCAGCCTATTTTAATTGATATAAAAATTATGCTGTTAATTTCAAACTTACATACTTGGTTTTAGTAAAATGGATTTCTTTCATAAGATTAGTTGTCTGGCTACAATATGCTTGCTTTTCAAAAGGATATTCCAAATATTTCTAGCCAAATATATATAAAAGTGAAAATAATGGCACACAGCAAGGCCTGGGGGGTTGGCCCTTTTGTGGCAAAAATAAACCAATAAGAATCTTTTTTTCAGTTCATTTCTATTTTTCTTATGTTTAGGATTGTTTAATTTAGTATATCAAAACTTTTGGGGGAATATTCCTTAGAGATTTGTAGCCTACAAAAATATAAATTGACAAAAAATATAAATTGACAAGGGGGGAGGGGATTTTTGATCAAAATAAAAATATAAGCCTCAATTTTTTCAGTTCAATTTTCATATCATTATGTTCATAAATGTTCAAACTAGTTTTCCAGTGGAAAAAGTTTTCAAAAGGACCAAATTCAAGTACCTTAAAAAATCTGGGTCTATATGACCCAAAACAGAGTCAACGTGACTTTTTTTTTTGCCCAGAAAATTTTTTCCCGCACCCCCACAAATATTTTTATGATGATCAGCCATGTTAAAATGAGTAAATGAATGCATAAGATATTTAAAATATTTCAGATTTGAAGTCTGCGTAAATATAAAGTGAAAATGTTTGCAAGCAGCCAAGGGGGGGGGGCTTATTTATGATTGTAAACAACCAATAAGAAATATTTCTTTCAGTTCATTTATATTTTTCTTATATTCAGAAATGTTCAAACTACCAATCCCTCACCAACTTTAGTAAAATTGAACACATTTTGCAAGCAAAACTATCCATAAATTGAAAAATATTTCACAAAAACGGGGGGCACGCATTCTATCAGCAAAATAAACCAATAAGAATTACTTTTTTCATTTCAATTTTCATATCATTGTGTGCATAAATGTTCAGACTACTTTCCAAGTGAAAAAAGTATTCAAATTGACCAAACATAAGCACTTCAAATGAAGAGTTTTCGGTCCGGGTCAGGGTGACCCGGGAACAGAAGAAGTGTGACTTTTTGTTTTTCAGCAAGAAAGAAACCCCCCATCCCCCCAAAAAAATTATCATAGAGAGAACCCCTGAAATTATGAAAAGTCATGAAATTTCAAGTTTCAGATATGCAGGGAAAACTTTTTACAGGGACTCAAACTTGGCTTCGGGTCACATACAACCCGAACAGAACAGCAGGAAATAAGTGTATGAATGTCATATTCAATTTCCAGAAGATGAAAATTCCTTAGTTTCTTGTGGACAAGGATCTAATAATTCTGGTATCAAGATGTCCTTTTCATGCTCTTTTCGTTATTCATTCTAGTTTACTAATCTCCCACTGGATCTGTTTACCTCACAGCATCAGGCAAATATTGCATTGACGGATACACAGCTTCCGAATAGAACTTTATGGAATAATACTGAGACTTTGGGCTTGATTTGACCAAGTAGAGATTGGTAAAGTCTGTGTTTCCATAAAGATCTAAAAAACATCAAAACATCAAAAAATATTGATAAGACTGCATGTAACTATCTTTCAATTCACAATAGTGTCTTAGTCTACTTCTTTAAAAACTAATTATGCTGTATTTATCTCAAGCATATCATAATAATATAAGAGCCAGTTTGATGTAGTTGTTAAGCCATTGTTATAAACTCTCCACATACATGGTTTCACCCAGGTCCAGCAATTGAGTGAGAGTATGCTCAATTCCTATTGGTTGTTACAACTGACAGCTCTCTATAAAAGGGCTAGTTGTCGGATTGCAAGTTGCTGATTGTATAGAGAAGTTGCCAAGTAAAGAAGTTCCTTTTGAAGTCTGTCCCCTGTAATTATTCCTACAACTCAACAGGCATGATGCTAAATTTCTTGGAGACTATAAGTTCCTGTCCCACATTATACACGAAACCAGCTCTTTGGGCTGGTCCTTTTCTCTCAGCCCTAGAAAAGCGTCATTGGCAAAAGTGTCATTGGGATTTGGATATAATTTCATTTTGAAAATTGGTCCAGTCCCATAAGACAACAGTAATGCTCATGATTTAGAAACAAAGTTGGTATCATTTTGTTTTGAAAATGCCAATGTTTTACTGTTCAAGGGTGAATATAAAACATTGGGGAGACCAAAAAGATGCTGCAAATCAGACTGGACCAAATCTCAATGGAAGTGATAAAGTGACCAACGCATAAAAATACACATACAAATCCAGTTACTATACACTATGCCAGCTTTCTGACCTGTGATTTCTGAAAGCTGCCCTTCTGCAAACTCTTGGATCTGTCAAGCTCAACAGTGGCAGCCACAATTATGCAATAATTGTTGGCCATTCCAATTGCTTCCTGCTTCTCACCTTTGCCATCTTTCCATTCCAGTGTCAGGAGCTTTAATCCCACACAAGCTTCCAGCAGCCTCTGCATCCCAATGGGGCTCGAGCTCAAGCGTTCAGCAATAGTTGTGGAACATAGCTGTTCCCTCGACTCTCCCAAAAGATCAAAGACACCCAGCTCACAGGCAGTTGAAATGATCTGGGAAGAAACAGAGAGGAAGAACAAAAGCCATGGCTTTCCTCTCAGTTCACATCCAACAATCCCAGAATCTATTTGTGTGGTTTACTGAAGATGTGAAGCAGGGCTACACATGTTAACCAGAGGTGGATTCTTCCCAGTTCAGACTGGTTCGTCCGAATGGGTAGTTACCCGCTAGTGATGTCATGATGATGTTGTTGCCAGTCCGTGCGTGCTGCCCTCTTTTTAATTTATTTATTTTTTAATTAAAAAGTTTATTCTGTGCATGTGCAGAAGCCAAATTTCTGGAACTGCGTATGTTTCAACATTTTGTAGGAGGAAACAAACTGGAGGAAACAAACAGACTCTGGGCGGCTAACAGAAATAATAAAACAATGTACAATAATAATCCAATAAATACTAAAAAAGATTAAAAAACCATTAATATAAAAGACCAAACATACATACAGACATACCATACATGAAATTGTAAAGGCCCAGGGGGAAAGAGCATCTCAATTCCCCCATGCCTGGCGGCAGAAGTGGGTTTTAAGTAGCTTATGAAAGGAAAGGAGGGTGGGGGCAATTCTAATCTCTGGGGGGAGTTGGTTCCAGAGGGTCGGGGCCACCACAGAGAAGGCTCTTCCCCTGGGTCCCACCAAGTGGCATTGTTTAGTTGACGGGACCCGGAGAAGACCCACTCTGTGGGACCTAACCAGTCGCTGGGATTCGTTCAGCAGAAGACGGTCCCTGAGATAATCTGGTCCGGTGCCATGAAAGGCTTTATAGGTCATAACCAACACTTTGAATTGTGACTGGAAACTGATTGGTAACCAATGCAGACTGCGGAGTGTTGGTGTAACATGGGCATATTTGGGGAAGCCCATGATTGCTCTCGCAGCTGCATTCTGCACGATCTGAAGTTTCCGAACACTTTTCAAAGGTAGCCCCATGTAGAGAGCATTACAGTAGTCGAGCCTCGAGGTGATGAGGGCATGAGTGACTGTGAGCAGTGACTCCCGGTCCAAATAGGGCCGCAACTGGTGCACCAGGCGAACCTGGGCAAATGCCCCCCTTGCCACAGCTGAAAGGTGTTTTTCTAATATGAGCTGTGGATCGAGGAGGATGCCCAAGTTGCAAATTCTCTCTGAGGAGGTCAACGATCCCCCCCCCAGGGTAATGGATGGACAGATGGAATTTTCCTTGGGAGGCAAAACCCACAGCCACTACGTCTTGTCTGGGTTGAGTTTGTTGACACCCATCCAGGCCCCAACAGCTCCAGGCACCGGCACATCACGTCCACTGCTTTGTTGACTGGACATGGGGTGGAGATGTATAACTGGGTATCATCGGCGTATTGATGATACCTCACCCCATGCCCTTGGATGATCTCACCCAGTGGTTTCATGTAGATATTAAATAGCAGGGGGAAGAGGACCGACCCCTGAGGCACCCCACAAGGGAGAGACTTCAAGGTCGACTTCTGACCCCCCACTAACATCGACTGCGACCGGAGAGGTAGGAGGAGAACCACTGGATAACAGTGCCTCCCACTCCCAACCCCTCCAGCCAGAGCAGAAGGATACCATGGTCGATCATATTGAAAGCCACTGAGAGATCAAGGAGCACCAGGACAGAGGACAAGCCCCTGTCCCGGGCCCGCCAGAGATCATCCATCAACGTGACCAAAGCAGTTTCCATGCTGTAACCAGGCCTGAATCACAACTGCTGAGGACCTAGATAATCGGCTTCTTCCAAGGACCCCTGGAGTTGAAGTGCCACCACCTTCCCAACAACCTTCCCCATAAAGGGAAGGTTGGAGACTGGACGGTAGTTATTAAGCACAGCTGGGTCCAGGGAAGGCTTCTTGAGGAGGGGGCGCAAAAGTGCCTCCTTATAAAGGTCCGGAAAGGACCCCCTCCCCAAAGAGGCATTGACAATCTTCTGGACCCAGCTCCGTGTCACCTCTCGACTGGCCGAAACCAACCAAGAGGGACACGGATCCAGTAAACAGGTGGCGGAACTCACAGCTCCAATGGCCTTGTCCACTTCACCAGGTGTCACCAAGTCAAACTCCTCCCAGACAGATGGACAAAGATGTTTAGCCCCAGTCACCTCGACTGACTCGCGAAAAACGTGTTAAAATCCTCAGCACTACTCTGCAAGGGCTCCCCAACTCCCCCCTGATTAAGGAGGGAGCAGGTTACCCTAAACAGAGCGGCCGGGCGGGATTCTGCTGATGCAATCAAAGTGGCATTATATGCGCATCTTGCCGCCTTGAGCGCCACTTTGTAAGTCTTAATATGAGCTCTTACAAGTGTTTGGTCGGATTCGGACTTACTCTTCCTCCATCGCTTCTCTAGACGTCTCTTCTGGCGTTTCAACTCCCGGAGCTCCTCGTTGAACCATGGAGCTCTAAAAGTTCTCATGCTGCGGAGAGGTCGCAACAGCGCAATTCAGTCAAGGGCCTCCGCTGCCACCTCGTTCCAGGCCTCAGCCAGAGAGTCTGCCGAACTGTGGACGAGTGTATCTGGAATAACCCCAAGCGCCTTCTGAAAGCCCTCTGGGTCCATCAGGTGTCTGGGGTGGAACAACTTAATCGGTTCCGCCTCCCTGCAGGGGAGGATTGCAGCCAGGAAGTCAAGCCGCAGTAGAAAATGGTCTGACCATGACAAAGGCAACACTTCTAAGCCCCTTAGTCTCAGACCATTACTTTGCAGAGTTTAAAAATTGTTTGATGTTTTATGAATACTAATCAAACCAATAAAATAATAGATGTTGAACCTCCTATCTATTTTAGTAAACATTGCTGAAACCCTGCATTTAGTTTCCTTAAAGAAATTCAACCAAAACTTATGAATAAAAGGAAATCTCAGGACTGAGATGCAATATTAGATATAGGATATATACAGATTTTGTAGCTAGATTAGAGTTAAAACATGCAGGAAACTATACAGTCACTTATTATTTAATAAATTGGCTGGAAGATTTATTCATGGAGATCAATGTTAGTCCCCAGGACGTGGAAACTCTATAAGCTATAATAATCTGGTAATTAAAATCTGGTAATTAAAAATGTTATGAAAAACTACTAAGGAATTTACTTTATTACACCTAAATGGCATAATAAAATTGTAAACTTAGTTTTGATTTCTTAGTATCAAAAGAAGAGCATATTTGAACAAAGAAAGTAACTTGCTAATGAAGCAAGTCTGTTCAAAAGACACAGAAAATAATAATAATTATTATTATTTATTATTTATTAGATTTGTATGCCGCCCATTCTCCGGAGACTCTTGCAGTCATAGCTGACTCTTTCATTACAACATAAACTTTGGTGTTTCTATTGTTTTCAAACCATTAAGAAGCTGAGAAATAGAAGATATTTTGTAGCTGCAAAGTTGAGATTTCATATTTGGCAGTATTAACCCACCTTACCTTGAAAGTTATGAATGAATGCTGGTAGCTAAACAGTGTTTGAATATTTTCAATTTCTTCTAGTGAACTCATTGTTGTTGACTTCTCTTGTTGACCAAAAGGACCTTTCTTCAGCCAAAATACGTGGTATTCCTGAGTATAAAAATGGCAAAATATAGGTGCTCATAAAATATCCTAGGATAAAGTATGGGAAGCATTATTAAAGAGAGAACAGTGCCACATTTAGAAGATTTTCAAGAGTCCTTCAGCAAAGGCTCCTGAATAACTTTAGCTGCCCTGTCATTAGAGGACAGGTGCTCTCATGGTGTGGCCTGAAAACCAGGAAAAAAGGAATAGGAATAAAGAAGGAACAATGGGAAGGTGCCAAACTAGCTGCAAGGATGCTAAAGTTCTAATTCATTTTCAGCCACAAAAACTCAGGCCAGTCACTTTTTCCTCAGCTCTAACCAACAAAATGGCGATCCATGCAGATGCTTAATCACATCGCTAGGCAGTGAAAGTTTAAAAAAGATTAAAATAACCTAAGTATAGATATATCAAAATCAGCAAACCAGCTTCAACTTAAAAAATAAGGAGCAACGAGACACAACAAGCAGCTCAAACAACCTCTCCAACTTTGTAAGACTACAAAGTAGCAAACAGAGGTATGTTCCAGAGCGGAGGGAGGGAGAGAAAACAGAGGGAGCCTGTTACCGGAGAGAGAGAGAGAGAGAAGAAACCCGTGCTGTCGTTTACTAGAGAGTGAGAGAGGCAAAACCTAAAAAGGACAGAGGGAGTGCGTTACCAGAGAGAGAGAGAGAGAGGCAACCTGTGTAGCCCTGCCGCTACCCAGCTGAGGCAACCTGATTAGCTCTGCCGCTCCCCAGCTGATTTAAATTCTTTTCCCTGCTAACAAAGCTTCCCATCTGATTTCCACACCGTTTTCACTGTGATTGAAACAAAAGGGCTTCCAGCCTGCCGAGGCAGCACCAAGCAAGGCAATCTGAGGCTTGAAGCTGCAGTGGAGCCGTTCCAATGCTCCCGCAACACAGTAACCAAGGCTCCTAGCAACAAAGCACCTGAAATTTCCAGGAACAAAGTAGCTTCTAACAAAGGGTGAGGGGGAGCTTCTAATAAAGGAATAGGAAGGAGTGAGTCACAGGGGACTGACAGTAGTAGCTGCTATTATTTCCCCAGCCCAACCGTGACCGCTCTGAAGACCAAATTTCCCCCTGGCACCCTGAAAGAAAGTGAAAAAAAGAAAGTGGGAAAGAACAGCCCTGGCTCTGCAAACACCCAGACGGTGTTATAAAAGCATATGCAAACAAATGAAAGCAGAATGACTCAACTACCACAGAATAGAAGAGGAAAACCTCCTACGCATCAAATCCAATCGTGCCTTCTACAACTTTGTCAACAACAAACTCAAGGACTCTAGACCTATCCCACCTCTCAAAGCACCCAACAACAAAAAATATCATGATGATTCATCCAAAGCTAACCTTCTAAATTCATTCTTTGGCTCTGTCTTTGTCAACAGCAACGGCTCATCCCCCAAATTCATCACTCACACCTCAAACTCTCTCAATGACCTAACCCAAATAGACTTCACTGAAGACCGAGTTGAAAAAGCATTACAGGACCTTAAACCTTCCTACGTGCATACTTCCTAAAAAAAAGCTCTGTTCTGCTATAGCTGGACCACTAAGCATAATTTTTCAAAAATCCTTCAGTACTAGTACACTTGCTAAGATATGGTCGAAAGCAATGGTCATCCCATCTTCAAAAAGGGAGAGTTATCTTGTCAATAACTACAGATCAATATCACTCTGCTGCGTCCCATGTAAAGTTATGGAATCAATTATAAACCAATCAATTACTCTCCACCTAGAAACGAACAATCTGCTTTCTAACCAACAATTTGGATTCAGAAAAAAACTATCCTGCAATCTACAGCTCCTTCACTGCAAAAACATATGGACAACTCATTTTGATCAAGGAAAATCTATAGATGCAATTTATATTGACTTCTCCAAAGTCTAAAACTCAAATCCTATGGCATTTCAGGATCCCTCCACCGCTGCATTCCTGCATTCCTGTCTAACAGGCAACAAGTGATGAAAATAGGAAGCTCCATATGCACACCTGTCCCTGTTAAAAGTGGTGTCTCCCAAGGTAGCATACTGGGACTTACGCTCTTCATTTTCTACATCAATGACATTTGTGATCTCATCACAAGCAACTGTTCTTTTTGCAGATGATGTAAAACTCTTCAACACCACTGATAACACAACTACTCTACAAAAAAACCTAGACTCAGTTTCTGACTGGTCCAAATATGTTTTGACATATTTGTCAAAACATGTGCAATAATTTAATACATATTACAAATGTTAGAATATGGAAATTGGAGAAATATATAGTGTCAGAAATTTCATATTAAAATATATTTTATTCTTTCTGCTGTTTCCACCTTCCCTTAAAACATTAATGGAATTCCCAATTGACTGAGAAATCAGAAATTCACTAGATAATTGACAGTAAGGTGAAGCTAAGTTGATCAAGTAAAAATTAGCAAATGAGGAAAAATCTTTTACTCAAACTTCCTCAAATTCCCCAATAAGTTACCCAGACCTAAGCCACCTATCAAAGATAAGGTCTGTAAACACAAATTAGAGTTAATTAAATTTGGTCTTGTATGTTCACAAGAAGAAACATAATAGATGACATACTTACACACCCCCATGCCCCTCAAGTGTCATCCTAGAATCAGCACTTAAAAACTTCCACACAAGGGGGGAAATTCCCCCATAAAAGTATGTTCCTATATAAAAGGATGTTGTTGTACCTCATTTGTTGGAAGCGGTCCTCAAAGCAAACCTTTGCTTATTGGGTATGAATATTTCCCCTTTCCTCACAGCTGTCTGGATCTCATTTTTATTTACTGAATCCCGGCTCGATTTTGATTCGAACCTCAAATTATTCTTCTGACAATAGTTAAAATATATCTCTTTAAGAAAGATAGGCAAAGAAATGCTAAAATTTAGAGAATTATTAGAATATAGGAAGATGTGTGGGTATGTTGAGAAGGGCATGAAACAAAGCACCCAGTTTCAGAACAAATGTTTAAAAATAGAAAGTTAAGCTTGAAAAAAGGATTTAAAAGATGTGGAACCCAAGACTTAATGTACCGGTATTCAAATAAACCTAAAATACTATTATTGCAATAATTATTATATGCATAAAGTATAAAAAATTTAAACAGATGTATTATTTAGCATGTGTTATTTAGCATTTAAAAAAATAAACTTAGATGTATTATTTAGCATTTTAACAAATAAACTTATTTTTCAGATTAAATATCAATTTAGCTACAGGATGAAATCAAGTATCTTATTTTCCATCTCACAAGAAGTAGTGAGTTTAGCGGCTGAAGTCTTACCTATACAAAAGTTGAGCAGATTCCAAGTCAGTCTTTCAAGTGATGATTTCATATGCTCAGGAGAAGCCTTAGTTTTAGGCAAAAGAAGTAACAATAGGGTTATATATCAGCACAGAACAGGCGTGTTTACAAAAGTTGCTTAATCAACCCGCCAAGCCAGTTTTGATCCCATCACTTCTTCATTGTACATTGTACATCATTGTACATGACGGCCTCAAGCAATAAAAAGATCATTTTGGGAAAACATTTGTTTTCAATACAAAAGTTTTCAATATAAAAGTATGCTATTTAAAATACAGTGGTACCTTGTTTTATGTATGTTTAGTAACTGAGACTTGTTTAAATGTTTGATTAGATGAATATATTACACATAAACAATATATTAAGAATTTTTACTTATACCGTACTAACATTGCATTTAAGATTTGAAAATTTTTTACTAGACTTTTTAACATTTAACAAATGTTTGATTATGTATTCTTTTTTCTATTTGAATGTATACTTTCAAAAGAAGCGGGGAAATACATCCCCACTCTATGTTTAATGTTTGTATGTCTGTATGTCTATTTTATGAAAAATAATAAAAAAAAATTAAAAAAAAAATAAAATACAGTGGTACCTCATGATACGAACCCCTCGTCTTACAAACAACCCAAGATACGAACCCGGGGTTCAGAAATTTTTTGCCTCTTCTTACAAACTTTTTTCTTCTTACGAACCCGCCGCCGCCGAGAAGCCCTGCCGCCCGGCTGTCACTTTTTGAAACAGCCGGGGGGCTTCTCAGCGTCCTCCTGAATCTGAACGCCAAACCCAAACTTCCGGGTTCGGCATTCGGGAGGCCTCCGAGAAGCCCCCTGGCTGTTTTAAAAGATGACAGCCGAGTGGCGGGGCTTCTCAGCAGCCTCCCGAACACCAAACCCGGATGTTCGGCAAAAGTTCGGGTTCGGGAGGCCGCCAAGAAGCCCCGCCACCCAGCTCTCACCCTTTAAAACAGCCGGGGGGCTTCTCAGCATCCTCCTGAACCCGAACGCCAAACCCAAACTTCCGGGTTCGGCGTTCGGGGGGCCTCCGAGAAGCCCCCCGGCAGTTTTAAAAGATGACAGCCGGGCGGTGGGGCTTCTCAGCAGCCTCCCGAACCCCAAACCCGGAAGTTCGGCAAAAGGTCAGGTTCGGGAGGCTGCTGAGAAGCCCCACCGCCCGGCTGTCAACTTTTGAAACAGCCAGGGGGCTTCTCAGCGTCCTCCTGAACCCGAACGCCAAACCTGAACTTCCGGGTTCGGCGTTCGGGAGGCCTCCGAGAAGCCCCCCGGCTGTTTTAAAAGGTGACAGCCGGGCGGCGGGGCTTCTCAGCGGCCTCCCGAACACCGAACCTGGGAACCAATTTCATCTTACGAACCTCCCCCGGGAGCCAATTAGGTTCATAAGACGAGGTATTACTGTATATTGCTTGGTTTTATTTTCTTTCTTTTTCTTTTTAACTACTTAGCTTTTGACTGTGATTTGATTTGTTTTATTTTGTCAATCTCATATTTGATATTCTTCTCTTTACATCTTTTCCTTCCGGACAGCTATTTTCTTCAAAATGGTCAGTTGCCATCAGTGGCGGGTGCTACCAGAATGGGCTGAGAGCACAGGAGCTTACGTGCCTGGCACCTATGCTCTCGGCATGGGATTCGGTTCATTTCTGTGCATTCTAAGATCTTTTTTTATTATTGTTAGATTAGTAGTGACTGATCATATCATAAAGACAGGTTGGTCGCCAATATCCAAGTTTTAATCACATGACCATGGGGATTCTGCAATGATCATTGTGTGAAAACTCACCTTTTTCAATGCCATTTTAATTTCAAATGATCATTTCATTGTGAGTTCAAATGGTCACTAAGAGAATAGTTATAATTTGAGGACTATCTGTGTGCTTGTAGACCACTTTGGTCTCTAGAGTAACTCCTCAGGATGTATTCATTTCTTTTCTCTCCTTCATATATTCTTCCAATAACATTTTCTCTTCAACAACTATCTAATGCACTTGCAAAATTCCAGGCCAACCTATCTTCCTTCTTAAGTAGAGTTTATCAATGTTGCTGCATGAATAAAGGGCATGATGCATTGTCATTAATTTTCTGGTCTTCCTATCCAGGGCTTTTAGTTTGCTTGAGTCCAGTTTATTCTGTATATCTGGACATACGGTAGTTTATATTCTGATTAGAATTGCCCCCGGTGTCAATTGTCTTCATGAGATTTCTGCCACCGAGTTTGAACTTAAAATCTTCACTCTCAAGATTTTAATGTTTAATGCTAAACTTCTTTTCGAGTTCCATGTGCTTGTTGTCCACTTGAAGGATGCCCAGGCATTTGTAATGATCTTCTTCATCCAAACTCCTAATGTTATTTTTACAGGGTATTTTTATTTTTATTTCTTTAGTTTTCCACTATTTCCCCCTATTAATGATAAAGATGGCACATTTGTCTAGTCCAAACTCCATTGCATTATCTTGCAATATATATACCATTTTGAGCAGTGATTCTAATTCATATAGTGTTTTTCCATACAGCTGAGGATTATTCATGTAAAGGAGGTGGGATAGTCTGGGAGATGTTTTTGATGTTTGATTGCTAAGAACTGACTTGTTCTGAATTGTTGATAGAGCAATCAGTGCAGTGACAAACAGTAATGATTAAATTAAGTCTCCTTGGAAAATTCCTTTCTTCATATTGATCTCTCTCTATCATCCCCACTGGCTAGTGACTGTGTCTTTCATTTATCTGCCCTTGATCTTTGCACAAACTGTCTCATGTTTCTACTGACTCCTGTTAATTCTAGGCATGATCTCTGGGAGAGATCATCCAAGGACATGAGGTGAGGTATCATCAGTACAGTACAGTACAGCTGTACATCTCCACCCCATGTCCAGTCAATGAAGCCGTGGAAGTGATATGCCGGTGCCTGGAGGCTGTTGGGACCTGGATGGTTGTCAACAGGCTCAAACTCAACCTGGATAAGACGGAGTGGCTGTGGGTTTTGCCTCCCAAGGACAACTCCATCTGTCCGTCCATTACCCGGGGGGGAAGTATTGACCCCCTCAGAGAGGGTCCACAACTTGGGCGTCCTCCTAGATCCACAGGTCACATTAGAGAAATATCTTTCATTTACAGCGAGGGGGGCGTTTGCCCAGGTTCACCTGGTGCACCAGTTGCGGTCCTATTTGGATCGGGAGTCACTGCTCACAGTCACTCATGCCCTCATCACCTCGAGGCTCAACTACTGTAATGCTCTCTACATGGGGCTACCTTTGAAGAATGTTCAGAAACTTCAGATCGTGCAGAATGCAGCTGCGAGAGCAATCATGGGCTTCTCTAAGTATGCCCATGTTACTCCAACATTCCGCAGTCTGCATTGGTTGCTGATCAGTTTCCGGTCACAATTCAAAGTGTTGGTTATGACCTATAAAGCCCTACATGGCATCAGACCAGGGTATCTGCAAGACCGCCTTCTGCCGCACGAATCCCAGCGACCGGTTAGGTCCCACAGAGTTGGCCTTCTCAGGGTCCCGTCGACTAAACCATGTAGTCTGGCAGGACCCAGGGGAAGAGCCTTCTCTGTGGTGGCTCCGACCCTCTGGAACCAACTCCCCCCAGAGATTAGGATTGCCCCCACCCTCCTTGCCTTTCGTAAACTCCTTAAAACCCACATCTGCCATCAGGCATGGGGGAATTGAAACATCTCCCCCTTGCCCATGTAGTTTTGGAGTATGATTGATTGTGTGCTTGTTTTTTATATATTGGGGTTTCTTTTTTGGACTTTTTAACCTAAAACTGTAATTTAGATTGCTAAATATTAGATTTGTTACTATGTACTGTTTTTACCATTGTTGTGAGCCGCCCCGAGTCTGCGGAGAGGGGCAGCATATAAATCCAATAAATCTTTTTTTTTTTTTGAAAAAAAATTATTGGTTTAAAATACATATATATACATTTACAAAAATATAAGAAAGATAGATAAAAGATAAACAAACCATAAAACAAAAATGATAATAATAATAATAATAATAATATAATTAATTAATTACTTATTTAAGTACAATAAACAATAATAACTATAACAATAAACAAATAGTATAATATATATTATTTAAATTTAAATTCTCTTATGAGGAGGAATTTCATAAGTCATCTTCTAATTTCAAATTATCTTCTGGTGAAGTATACAATCAGTATCCACTGTTTTTTCCTTTTGTTTATCCATATATTTTTAATTGTTTTTATTTTCTTAGCCACCTTCATGCATTCTTATTTAGTTAGTTTAATTTCATACAATTTTTTTCCTAAAAATTACTGTATATAAATTATTTGTAATTTGTTATATCAAAAAAGGGAAAAAAGGTATTGCTATTGTTGTATTTTAATTTGAGTTTTCATTTCTTCTCTTAAACCAATCATAAAAGTACAGTACTTCCAAGTTTTATAATAGTCGGAGTCTTCCTTGTTTTTTAATTTAAGAGTTAATGCATCCGATTCTGCAGAATCTAATTTTTTTTTTAGTATCAATGCATCGTCAGGAGGTTTTGGTTGTTTCCAATATTGGGCTATTGCCATTCTAGTTGCAGTCAATATATGTATTAATAAGTAATATTTATTTTTATCTATTTTTTGGTCTATAATCCCAAGAAGGAACGCTTTGGGTCTTCTATTTACCTTAATTTGTAGCATTTCTATTATCCATCTTTGTATTTTAATCCAGAGGTTTTTAATTATTGGGCAAGTCCACCAAATATGGTAATAAGTCCCCAATAAATCCAATAAATCTAATCTAATCTAGTCTAGTCTAGTCTAGTCTTGTCTAATCTAATCTAATCTAATCTAATCTAATCTAATCCAATCCAATCCAATCCAATCTAATCTAATCTAATCTAATGATTATCCAGTTGTGTGGCAGTGAGTTGGATGCTTTCTTGTAATCAATGCATGCTACATTCAAGTTGGCTTTCCTTCTACTTTAAGTCTCCAGAATCATCTTGTCAAATAGGAATTGATCTTTTGTTCCTCTGCTGTTTGGCTGGTTTCCTTTCTGCTCAGGTGGGAAAAGCTTGTTTTCAAGTAGCTGTCTATGGAGGTTCTCAGTCAACCAGATCATGGTCCTCCCAAAGGGACTTTCAAGAAGTTGCTGTTGCACTGCATCAGCTACAATACCAGTTAGCAACTTGAAGGTTGTTGGTAGACAGGTAAGTGGCCTTTATTGCCTAATGTTTTCCCTTTCACTGGATCTTTCATTACCAAGTAGTTTTTCCAGATGTTAGCCGTTCTTCAATTTCACCTACTTGCAGTTGTTGTTAAATTGTTTAGCAAAAAGTGGGTGTAGATTAGTCAGATGGTTCAGCCAAAATACATGCAATTAATATTCACTTGATGCTGGTGAATTCTTGATCTTCCTTGCCCTTTTCTCAACCATTTCTGCTGCTTTTACAAGTTTTTTCATCTTCTTTTTATTCTCATCCACTTGTACTAAATTATGAATGAATCTGATCTGCACAATGCAGACCCTTTGGGTTATAGAACAGAGGTAGTTGCCAGAATCATTCTGGAACCACATTTTTTCCAGGACTGCAACTAAATTAATTATTCAAAGATGCCAGTTGAAGGCCCAGAAAAGCTTGATGATACCCAGTTGTACATCTCCACCCCGTGTCCAGTCAGCGAAGCAGTGGAAGTGATGTGCTGGTGCCTGGAGGCTGTTAGGGTCTGGATGGGTGTCAATAGGCTCAAACTCAACCCTGACAAGATGGAGCCTCTGTGAGAACAAAAAATCAGCTAGGTGACACACACATGCACCTTGGAACGGAGCAAGGGCAACGGTTCATGTGCCAGCAGATATGGCTCCACGTGCCACCTGTGGCACCCGTGCTATACGTTTGCGATCACTGCCGTAGAAGATAGGCTCCAAATACAGAAGGACATAGATATATTAACACTGTGGGCCCAAACTAACAAAATTATGTTCAATGTCAGGAAAAGCAAAGTCTTTCACCTAGGTAAAAAAAAAAACCTAGACACGCATACAGACTGGGAGAAACCACACTTAATAGCAGTGACTGTGAGAGAGATCTCGGAGTTTTGGTGGATAATCAATTAAATATGAGTCAGCAATGTGCAGCAGTGGCTAAAATAGTCAACACAATCCTAAAATGCATCAACAGGTGAATATAATCCAAGACTAGGGAGATATTAATACCACTCTATAATGCCCTAGTCAGACCTCACCTGGAGTATTGCATTCAGTTCTGGTCACCACACTTCAAAAGAGACATAGAAACTCTGGAAAAGGTACAGAAAAGAACAACCAAAATGATAAGGGGACTAGAAACCAAGACATACTAAGAGAGGATGCAGGAACTGGGCATGGAGAGCCTAGAGAAAAGAAGGGCCAGGGGGGACATGATAGCAGTATACAGGGACTTGAGGGGTTGCCACAAAGAGGAAGGGGGCACACTTTTGTCCAGGGCACAGTGGGGCAGACGATAGATAGATAGATAGATAGATAGATAGATAGATAGATAGATAGATAGATAGATAGATAGATAGATAGATAGATAGATAGATAGATAGATAGATAGATAGATCTGAATGGGGATATCCAGTGATGAGAATCCATGGTATTGCAATTAAGGAAAGAATATGAAAATTCCTTAGTTTCTTGTGGACAAAGGTCTAATAATTCTGATATCACTGTCCCCTTTTCATGCTACTTTTACTCGCAGGCATTTGAAATCACCTATGAAGAAAGGGAAAACAGTCATGGTATTACTCTCAGTTGCCATGGAACAACACTAATCCAATGGTGGGATTCAAATAATTTAGCAACTGGTTCTCTGCCCTAATAACTAGGTGGATAGGCGTGGCTGGGTGGTCATGTGACTGGGAGGGCATGACCAACTCGACATCACACACATTGAGGGGCAACTTTCCATGTCTGGCCCTTCCTTGCCCCTCCTTGTCATGTCCAACCTCGCCTCATGGGCAGCATACCTCACTCAGCCCCTCGCCTCAAAGGTCTCAACAAAATACAATTTTCCTCTCTATTTATTTACTATGACTGAACATCCACTATACACTATTTAATCCTATGCATATATACCATATGTGCAGTGGTTGGATTCAGCCAGTGCGCACAAGTTCAGTACTGTAAAATGTAAATGTAAAACATAAAAGAGGGATAGAAGCAGTGGTGGGCAGCAGGCAGGATGGGGTGGAACACAGTTCCACTGGCGGAAATGAAGATGTGTGTGCAGCTCCAGCTGATTGGTGGCTGTCACTTCCTGGACTACTAGTCTCGGTTCAGCTCTCCTTTTTTCCCCTGCTGCTGTGTCTGCACTCCTTGCTTTTTTCCTCTTTCCTCCTTCCTGGCCCTGCGATGAGCCTTGCGGCAATGTGAAAAAAGCAGATATACTCCTCTGCAAAAATTGCACCTGCAGTTAATTGCCCAGATTCCTCTTGGGCAAGGAGGATTCTGAGGTTCATCAGCAGAGGTGTGCTGGGGAATTTCAGACTTTTCTGACAGATAACGTTGTTCTGATTTATTCAGTGTTTTATTTTGATGTGTATATGCCCATGTTAAGTCTTTCCTCAGATATACTGGAACAGTTTGACTCTGTAGCTCAGTCCTTTATGAAGGAGATAGTTCATCCTGCTCTGGAGAGCCCATCACTAGATCCCACCCAGATGGACAATTTTTGTCCTGTCTCCAATGTCCTCTTTTAGGAAAAGGCTTTTGAGAAAGTAAATGTGCAACACCTTCAGGGAAGCTTGGGTCAAAAGAACTACTGTGTTTTTCGGTGTATAAGATGCACCTTTTACTTCACAAAAGTGTGCCAAAAGCTGGGTGCATCTTATACACCGAATGTTGCTGAGGCTGCCGGGTAGCCCTTGGTGGGAGGCTGGTGGCTTGGCCCTGGGGATGCCCCTGAAGGTGGGGGATTTGAGTGGGGGCTAATGGAGCCAATCAGTAGGCCACACCGAGGCCTACTCCACCAGCTGGATGCACTGAGGGGAATCCTCCTCACGAGCAGCTCCCGGAGGCTCTGCTCCACACCCAGCAGCAAAGCCTTGCATTCCAGGTGGCTGA
Organism: Erythrolamprus reginae; assembly: GCF_031021105.1. NCBI lineage: Eukaryota > Metazoa > Chordata > Lepidosauria > Squamata > Dipsadidae > Erythrolamprus > Erythrolamprus reginae. Next base: position 98,289,529 of record NC_091953.1, on the reverse strand, counting down.
TGGGGCCTCCGGGTGGCAGGAACAAGGTGGCAGGAATGAGGGGGGCATGCCCCTGAGTTAACCTCTTCTGGTGGAGACTGGCTTCCCTTTGAGCAGTAGTAGTGCCGAGAACATCACGTCCATGCCCCTGGCCCTCACTACCGCCAGTGTCCACCAGGACCGGTTAACTCAGGGGCATGTCCCCCCTCATTCCTGCCACCCAGAGGATTTCCCTGGCACATCCAGCCAGTGAAGGAGGCCTCGGCAACATTCCTCAGCTGCAGAGAACCAGGCAAGGCATCCCCTCAGCACATCTTGGGGGGGGGGGGGCCCGGCCAGAGAGAGATTGCAGCGCAGAGTGCAGGAGAGGAGGTAATCCTGTTCGGAAAGCTGTAAAACCCAGAAATGGTGCAGTTCTGTGTGAAAAAGGAGGATAAACTCAGAAGAAGTAGGATGGGCTGCTGGCTGGTTCCCAGAGAGCAGAGACGAGAAGGAAAGAAAGAGGGGGGAGTGAGAGGGGGAAGGAATGTGAGAGAAAAGGAGAAAGAGAAAAATGAAAAAGTGATGGAATGAGGGAGAGGAAGAACAATCAAATGAGAGATAAGTGAAAGAGAAGGGAGAGAGAAATGAGAGAAAGATTGAGAGAGAGAGAGAGAATGAGAGGGAGAAGAGAGAAAGAAATGAGAGAGAGAAGGGGCAAGAAAGAAAAAGGAAGAGGAAGAGGAAAAAGAGAAAAAACAGAAAGTGAGAGAAATGAGAACAAAAAGGGGGAGAGAGAGAAACCAATGGCAAAAAAGGGGAGAGAGAGGGCCAGGTGCATAGAAATGAGAAAGACCTGGAAGGAGAGAATGAGAGAGAGGGAAAACAGAGAAAGGGAAGTGGAGAGGAGAGGAAGGAAGAAAATGGAAAGAGAGAGGGAGGGAAAGAGAGGAAGGAAGGAGGGAGGGAGGGAAGGGAGGGAGGGAAGAAGGAAAGAAAGAAGGGAGACATTTCCCACAGAAAACACCAGGAGTCACAAACCCACCCCCTCGTGGCTGGAGAGGTTACTATTACAATGCACACCAATGCAACTATACACAAGAACAGGTTTTTCCCGAACGCCATCACTCTACTAAACAAATAATTCCTTCAACATTGTCAAACTTTTTACTATGTTTGCATTACTATTTCTACTAGTTTTTTCTCATCATTCCTATCATACTTTCCTCCCACTTAGGACTGTATGACTGTAACTTGTTGCTTGTATCCTAAGATTTTATTAATATTGATTGTTTCTTCATTGCTTATTTGACCCTATGACAATCATTAAGTGTTGTGCCAGATAATTCTTGACAAATGTATCTAAATAAATGAATGAATGAATGAATGAATATTCTATTCTATTCTATTCTATTCTATTCTTACTATTTAATACTACACCATTTGGTTCAGAATACTTTTTTCGTTGTTTTCCTCCTCTAAAATCTATCTGCGTCTTATACACCGGTGCATATTATACACCGAAAAATACAGTAAGTTTCTTTTAAAACACTTTTTATTTTGCTCATTTAAAAAAAAATTCTTTTAAGTAATATGAGCACAAGTTCCTGGTTATATATCTCAATTTAGATTTTATCTGCTCTGAGCTGTGATTTTTCTCACAGGTCTGTTATGGTCTGTTTCCAAAAATGGCACTATGGAACCTGATAAAGGTCTCTCATTTCATTTCATTTATTCGATTTGTATGCCGCCCCTCTCTGGAGACCCAGCTTTATATAGAATACAGAGAAACTAATACATACTTTAATTAACTTGATATTTGTAATAACTGAGATACACAATTTCTAACTATTTCTTCTTTATTCACAGCGGGAGCTTAACGAGCGGCTGTAACACTTTCACTCCGGCTCGCGCTCAGCAGAGAAGACGCGTAAGACCAGGAGCGCTCCTATTTATAACATTTAGCCCAGCAACAAGCGGCAGCTGACAGCTATCTGATATTGGCGCCAAACTACAACAGCCAATAGAAAACAGGTAAACAGTTCTTCTTACATTTGATTATTTCTGCTTAACAACAACTATTAGAACTTTTGCCTAGATACAATTCTTAATATATACTTCGGACATAACAATATTAATATACATAAAAGCTTTCAGATTGTTGAAACAGATTACAGGAAGGAAAAATCATTCTTTGAACACTGCCCAAAAACAGCAAATTATAAAGCAATGATATTATTGTAACTTTAAGAGGAAGGAGGGTCTTTTTTTTAAAAGATGTTTTACAGGTGGCACCTTCCACCAAATAGAATAGCAAAAATGTTCCTCTCCATTATGTTGGAAATGTAAGAAGGAAATAGGATCTTATTATCATCAATGGTGGACATGTAGTAAAGTCAAACTATATTGGAAAATGATAGAAAGAATGATAAAAGAAATAGTAAAACAGGAGATAGAAATAACCCCAGAATTTTACTTACTGGGTATAACTAATCAGAGACACAAGAAAGAAATTTTATATCTAGTTATTCATATTTTGACCGCGGCCAGGATAATATATGTGCAAAATTGGAAAGGGGAAAATATCCCCAAAGAAGAGGAAGTTATTAAGAAAATATTAGATTGCGCTGAAATGGGTATGATGACAAGACGATTAAAAGACCAAGAAGAAACAGAATATTATGAGATATGGAACAAAGTGTATATATGGATAAACAAGAAGAAATATTAAAATAATGAATAAATAAATAAGAGAATTATATTAGTAGTGATATGATTTAAGATTTATGTTAGAATTAGCATTGATATGATTTAAGAGTTATGTTAGAATTAGTTTATGTATGAAAATTTATTATATAAGATAAAGCAAATTTCTTCTTTTCATTTAAAGTAATAAGTTGAATTTAAGTATTTTTTTAAATGTATTATTTTTCTGTTTTGAAATTTTACTTCTAGAATAAGCGGGGAAGATACAACCCCATTTTTATGTTAAATGTATGTTTGTCAGTTTTGTCCATTTTAAGAAAATTAATAAAAATATATTGGAAAAAAAAAGAGGAAGGACAGGGTATTGGTGGCGAGAACCTACATGCAATTACTCTTTATTTTTCAATAACCTAAATAAGTTATGTCACAAACATATTGACCAATTAGTATATTTTTTCTACGATAGAAGAAAATATATTGATGACTATATATTTTCACCATTGCCTTTATTAAATGCTTCTGTTAAACAGATCAAATGACAATTTAAAAAATATCACACATTGCAATATTAGATAGCTCTAATGATTTATTTATCCTTAATTAGTTGCCTTTGTTTTCTTCTGTTTTGCTTTTTATTATTAGAAAGGATTGCAGAAGTTGTTTTGGATTTAATGTTGGCTTTCGGGTTTTTTCTTTCACCCTCAAGATATTATTATGCAATTAAAACTCTAACGAGCTGCTTAAGATCTTCCCAGCTCTTACCTTACAAGCCCTTTCATTGTTTCTCTTTGCGAAGAATGTTTCCAAGCCCTAAGTCTTTGCAGGGTTTTTTTCATTATTCTAACTTTCTCTGAGTAAGTTTTTTCCCAGCCCTAACCAGGTGCTAATGATGTTCCCAGCTCTTACTCACTTGCAAGCTCTTTCATTGTTACTCTCTGCCAAGAATGTATTCCAAACCCTGTCTTTGTAGGGGGGGTTTTCATTGCTTTACTTGCTCCATTTATTTCTTTCCAGCCCTAACCAGGTGCTATTAATGTACCCCATTTCTTTCATTGTTACTCTCTGTGAAGAATGTTTTCCAAGCCCTTAGTCTTTGCAAGGTTTGTTTCATTACTCTAACTTGCTCTGAGTAAGTTTCTTTCCAACCCTAACCAGGTGCTAACAATGTTCCCAGCTCTTACCGGCTTGCAAGCTCTTTCATTGTTACTCTCGCAGAATAAATTTTTTAAAGCCCTTCCTTAACCAGAGGATAAAATAATGTGCTGAAGCTGACCAGACTAAGGACACTAGCTAGATGATACCTGGTAAGTAGATTATTTCCCCTATTTTCCTCCCCAAAAATTAAGGTGCATCTTATCTTCGAAAAATTCGATCTCTAGATACCTTTCAATCAGAATTCAGGCCTGGATATAGGGCAGAATATGGTCATTCTTCTCAATGATCTCCCGGGAGATCATGTTCTCTCTGCTTAGAACATCAACATCAATGATCATCTGGGGAAGATGATTGGAAAGAGATTTAGAATACATAAAAGGAAGAATTTAATAATGTCTCTTATTTCTTCCCAAGCACTCTTGCATGTTAGCAAAATGTAGAAAGTATTCTGAAAGTAGCAAATTTTACTGGTACATGCACTATAATTCAGCTTCTTAGAGAATCCAGTCTTTATTTGAAAACTGCCATAAAAAGAGTATTTACAGTTTCATACGGCAGCTTACTCTGCTGATTGGCAGCTATTTACACCCATGACCTTCCTCTGATGTTTAGCCTGAATGTATTTTCTTCTACTTTAAGCCCTCAGAATGGGACAACTCACAGTAGCCAGGCTGATGTGGCTGCATAGGCATGGGTGGGTGCAGAGAGCACAATGTGGCTGGCTCAACACCACTCACACAGTGCAGCTTTCTTGGTAGCGCCAGGTGGGCATGGCCAGGTAGGTGCAGCTACTCAGCGCTGCTGATTCAGAACATCTATGCTAACATGACTTCTTTTTAAAAAATAATAATATTTATTTAAATTCAAACATACAATCACAAATATTTAAAATCATTGGACACTGTGTGACATAACTGTTTTATATTTTTTATTGTGCTCAGTCCCTATTACCACTATAACTAATATTACACATTATACTCTATAATTTTATACATATTATATATAGTATATATACATTGATCTTACTTTGGTATCCCCCCTTTTTTAACCTTCTAACCAATCCTCTTTCTGTTAGATCCAAATTTCTATTCTCTTTTCACTGTATATCTTTATATTTTCCTTTTTCTCAACCAACAATAGAACCTATTCCAACATTCATAATATTCATACTTTTTTTTTCATCTCCATTGTTTATTTCCACACAAGTTGTTATTTTTTCTATTAAGTCGTCTCCAGTAACTATATTTTTGCTTTTTTTTAATTTTGGGGCAAGAGCAATTCTAGTCACTGTTATTATATTTAGAATTAGGTATAATTGAGGTTTTTCATACTTTTCATGTATTATTCCCAGTAAAAAGAATTCAGTTTCTTTTTCTATTTTCCTTTCTAATATTTCTTCTAACCAATTTTGAACTCTTTGCCAATATTTCTTTTTTTTTGCTTTATCACAACGCCGCCATAAATGATAATAGGAACCGAATTCTTTTCTATATTTCCAGCATCTAGATGTAATTTTTTTCTCCATTTTCACTTATTGTATAGATGTTATATGCCACCTATAAAACATTTTGTACCAATTTTCCCTGTAGGCTGTTACCAATATCAGTTTTTTATTTCTTGTCCACATTTGTTGTCATTCATCTAAATTGATATTATAACCAAAATTCTGGGCCCATTTAATCATATTATCTTTGACTTGCTCTTCTTCCATCTTATAATTTAACAGATATTGATAAAATTTTTGGATTGATTTTTCATTTGTTCCTAATAATATTCTATCTAATACTGTTTTTTTCTCTACCCCCTTTCTCTTTTGTCTTTTTTCATATCATGATTTTATCTGACAATAGTCCCACCATTCTAGTTCAATCCCTTCTTCTCTTAATTCCATTCTAGTTTTTATGGTGCCTTCTTCTTTAATCAGTTCTTCATATGTTATAACAGAGGATCGAATAATTAAAAAAATTGTATAGTTATTTATTCTGCATTAAATTAGAATAAGAGAAAGTAAAATAAACAATTATAGCATGGGGAAAAAAACTTTGAATACACGATAGACTTAAATAAATGGCAGCAATTATGGGAACGAAATTATAAATTAACAATGGCTACAGCATATAAAGAGAATTCATATAAAATGTTTTATAGATGGCATATGTCACTGAAAAAGTTGGCAAAAATGTTTAAGGATAAATCAATTAAATGTTGGAAATGCCACCAGGCACCAGGATCACATTCTTGCAGAAGCAAGAAGTAAGCAAGAAGCAAGAAAGTATAGGGAAAAAATACTTAGTATTGGGTTAGAAAAGATGGCATAGCAACATATTGATTTGAAGCCAGAGTTGTTTTTGCTGGGTATTTTTTCAGAGAAATATAGTAAATAAAATGTATATTTAATTATTCATGTAATAACTGCAGCTAGAATTGTATTTGTGCAAAATTGGAAAGCAGGAAAAATTCCCACAAAGGGAGAGATAAAGAAAATAAAGAGCATTTCTTACAACCCAAAAATGTATGATGTAATTCAATATAGCTATAAATAGTTACATTTCTATTTCTACTGATCTAATGCCAATATTTCTAATAAAGCACAGATTTTTAATACATTTATATGACTTTTATCAGTATTTTGTATAATTGAGCCCCATAGTTCATTATACTTGTCCATACAAAGTCCATATCTACATTCAGCATTCTCATAAATGGCAAGTACTATCAGGTCTTCAATGCATTGAATCAATGGGGTCATGCATTTATCTTTTCAGTGCTGCGTACTAGTCTTTTGGCCATAATAGAGGTATAGAGGTATGGAAAATTACTTCTGATTAGGCAGGTGTCTTGAGTAACTGGTGCAATGATTTACAACTCTAATTCCAGGCTCAATTATGGCGATAAGGTGAAGACTAACTGTATATAATTCTGAAAAATGTTAGTAAAATTGATACTTCATATCCTTTGAAATTTTTGAAAGACATGGAATAGATTGTTTTTGTAAGTTTTAATACCTGATAATAAATAATAAATATTACATATTTTACCTTTGAAATTACAAATGAATGGATTTCAATCAGGTGGTAACAGTTGGTGTATTTAACATATAACTTTGAATAGTGAATCTCTATTTTCTCTTCTGCTGATTGAGCAGTTCCTATATACAGTGATCCCCCGGGAAAAGAAAAGAGAGTAGGGAAATTTCATTAAACATACAATATCATGATGAAAATTACTGCCAATCACAGAAACATACATACTAACTCTTCTCCAGTGCTCGGCTGAACACACACAGAAATATAAAAATGGCAGATTCCTCTCCAACTTCTAAGGCCATCAAATTCTTCTGTCTTGATCCCACTTTTTGGATAAAACCTTTTAGCCTTGAGGTCTGGACGGACCATATTAGGATAGATGGGGAAGAGGTAAAGAAGGGCAAAAAACTAACCAATAAGTTTTAGAACAAATATTTTAAAATAGTACCTTAATCTCTAAGGAAGAATTTAAAAGACCCTGTACCCAGGACTCAATATATTAAAAATATCTCTGAAATGCTACTATTGAAATAATTAGTATATGCATATACTGCAGAAAATACAAACAGAATTCTTTATTGGCCAAGTGTGATTGGACACACAAGGACTTTGTCTTGATGCATATGCTCTCAACGTACATAAAAGAAAAAGATACATTTGTCAAGAATCATGTGGTACAACACAGTGATTGTCATAGGGGTCAAATAAGCAATGAAGAAACAATCAATATTAATAAAAATCTTAGGATACAAGCAACAAGTTACAGTCATATAGTCCTAAGTGGGAGGAAAAGGTTGATAGGAACGATGAGAAAAACTAGTAGAATAGAAGTGCAGATTTAGTAAAAAGTCTGACAGTGTTGAGGGAATTATTTGTTTAGTGATGGCATTCGGGAAAAAATTGTTCTTGTGTCTAAACTGCCCAAGGAGCTGCTGATACAGTTCTACAGAGGAATCTTGGTGTGCAGTGCTCTGTAGCAACATTTTGAGGGTAGGAGTTGAAACAGTTTAGGTCCAGGATGCGAGGGGTCAGTAAATATTTTCCCTGCCCTCTTTTTGACTCGTACAGTATACAGGTCCTCAATGGAAGGCAGGTTGGCAGCAATTGTTTTTTCTGCAGTTCTGATTGTCCTCTGAAGTCTGTGTTGGTCCTGTTGAGTTGCAGAACCAAACCAGACAGTTATAGATGATAGACTCAATTATTCCTCTGTAGAACTGTATCAGCAGCTCCTTGAGCAGTTTCCTGAGCTGGTGCAGAAAGAACATTCTTTGTTGTGCTTTTTTGATGATGTTTTTGATGTTAGGTGACCATTTTAGGTCTTGAGATATGATAGAACCTAGAAATTTGAAGGTCTCTACTGTTGATACTGTGTTGTCTAGTATTGTGAGAGTGCAAGGGTTTCTCCTAAAGTCTACCACCATTTCTATGGTTTTGAGTGTGTTCAGTTCTAGATTGCTCTGGTCACACCACAAGAATAGTTGTTCAATTTCCTGTCTTTATGTGGATTCACCATTGTCTTGAATGAGTCTGATCACTGTTGTATCATATGCAAACTTCAGTAGTTTAACAGATGGATCATTTGTGATGGAGTCATTAGTGTATAGAGAGAAGAGAAGTGAGAGTACACAGCCTTGGGGGGCACCTGTGCTAATTGTACATGTATCTGATGTGATTTTTCCTAGCTTCACCTGCTGCTTCCTGTCTGTTAGGAAGCTTGTGATTCACTTACATGTGTCTTCAGGTACCGCTAGCTGATTTAGTTTGGTTAAGAGGGTGTCCGGTATGATGGTATTGAATGCTGAACTGAAGTCTACAAAGAGGACCCTAGCGTAGGTCATTGGAGATTCAAGATGTTGAAGGATGTAGTTTAGAGACATATTAACAGCATCATCTGTTGATCTATTTGCTTGGTATGCAAATTGCAGGGGGGTCTAACAGTGGATCCGTGGAACATCACTAGCCTTTCAAAGGTTTTCATAACTACAGATATTAGAGCAACTGGTCTGTAGTCATTCAGTTCCTTGTTGGAGGGCTTCTTCAGCACTAGGATGTTAGTAGAGCATTTGAAGCAGGAAGGAACATAGCACAACTCTAGTGATTTGTTGAAGATTTGGGTGAAGATGGGGGCCAATTGCTCAGCATAGACTTTTAAGCAAGAAGGAGTTATCTTGTCTGGGCCTGGTGCTTTTCCAGTCTTCTGTCTGTGAAATAGATCTTTCACTTCCTTTTCTGTGATCACTAGGGGTTATAAACCCAATGGGATAGGTTCAGTTGTAGAAGATTTAACTGTTGTTGGTGTGTCTGGGATGGAGGTTGTGCAGATAAGTGGTTGTGGTTTCTTTTCAAACCTGCAGTAGAACACATTCAGGTCATCTGCCAATTGCTGATCTCCTTCAGCTTGGGGATGTGGTTTGCTGTAACCAGTGATGTTTTTGAAAGTTTTCCACATTTTTGCTAGTTCATTTGTTGAGAATTGATTCTTTAGCTTTTCAGAGTAGTTCCTTTTTGCTGCTCTGATCTCCCTTGTTAATATATTTCAGGCCTGATTGTACAGCATTCTATCAGGCTTCCTCTTTGGAATGATGTAACTACTTGAGTTTGGCTGTGAACCAAGGTTTATTGTTACTGTATATTTGCAAGTTCCTGGTTGGAAGTACTGTACTAACTAGGGAAGTACATCTGATGACATGTGTAATATTCTAATGTACAGATGAATATGTATAGTTTTAGAAGAAGTGTATGTGTGCGTGTGTACATACACATACAATATACTGTATATAGTAGATAATGTATATATTTGTGTGTCTTTGTGTAATATGTACATACAGCATATATACATAGGATTAAATAGTATATTTTGGATCTTCAGTAGTAGTAAATAGGGAAATTGTATCTCATTGAGGCTTTTGAGCGAGGAGTGGCCAGGCACCCTAACCCTAATCCTTGATGTCAAGTTGGTCATGCCTACCCAGTCACATGATCACCAAGCCACCCATACACATGTCTGTGAAGCCACTCCCACAAAATTAAGCCACACCCACAGAGTGCTAGTAAAAATTTTGGGAACCCATCCCTGAACCATTCCCTCTAATATATCCCTATCAGTCTGCAAACCCATTTGTGCCAGGGGTGGGTTATATTTACCTTCCCTACTGGTTTTTGTAATCAACTTGTAATCAACAAATAATTACATTGATTGCCGTAACTTCCTCTTCAACATGGAACAGGAAGGAATCTGGGGCAATGATATTTTCTTCCTAGAATAATATCAAAGATACAATGGTAACTTGATTTACAAATTTCATTCGTTCTATGACCAGGTTCTTAAGTAGAAAAGTTTGTAAGTAGAAGCAATTTTTCCCAAAGGAATCAATGTAAAAGCAAATAATGCATGCAAACCCATTGGGAAAGAAATAAAAGCACGAAATTTGGGTGTGAGGAGGAGAAGGAGGAGGACAGTCGCTGCCAAAGGAAGAAGGTGAGATGAGGACAATAAAAAAAATCCAAAACTTTAAGTCTAAAAAAAAAAAGAGGGACTGAGGCAGTGAGGAGGAGCATGCACTTCCCATACACCCGGCGTGAGGCTGTATCCCACATGCCAGAGAAAGAAACCCAGGTGGGTGTGAGGGGGTAACATCCTACTCCTTTGACAGAAAGGTGGCGGCTGCGGCTGCTGCTACCTGCTTTCTCTTCCTTCCCATGCTGAAGGGCTCCCCTCTCCTCTCACTCACTCACTTTGTAACCGGCGCCTTTCCTTCACTGTGGTGACTCCTTGGTTTGGCTGAAGCCGAGTTGATCCAGCCAGGGTGAAGCGCCCCCTTTTGCCTTTCCACGCCCAGACGCTCCATGAGGCAACCGCACGCCAGGTGTATGGGAGGCAGTGCAAGGGAGTCACCACAGTGAAGTGGTTTATTCTCTCTCCAAGCGCTCAGAGAAAGGAAAACGCTCCATTCCCTCTAGGCTGCCCAGAGCGAAGAAAGCATTTCTTTTCTCTGGGTGTTGGCAGAGGTTTATTCCTTCTCCAAGCTTCCAGAGAAAGGAAAATGCTTCGTTTCCTCTGGACTGCCAAAGCCTCCTTAAGCACCACCGAAAGGCTTCTCTGGCAGCCCAGAAAAGCCCAAAATGGCCGGGATTTAAGGGGGAATGGCAGGAAAGAGGCCAGCCTTCGTGCCATTCTCAAAATGGCATGATAAGTTTTTCTTTTTATTGTTTTTAAATTGTAGTATTAATTGGATTTACACTATTGTCCTGTTTTTATATATGCTGTGAGCCACCCCGAATCCTCGGAGAGGGTCGGCATACAAATCCAATTAAATAGATAGATAAATGATAGATAGATAGATAGATAGATAGATAGATAGATAGATAGATAGATAGATAGATAGATAGATAGATTAATTAATTAATAAGACAAAAAAAATCTTGAACACCCGGTTCTTATCTAGAAAAGTTCTTAAGTAGAGGTGTTCTTGGTAGAGGTTTTCCTTTCCTTAATTCAACTTCTTGCAAACCAGCTTTGCAGAGGAGAACATTTAACTCAGTTGCTGATTGTTCTTTCCCTTCAGTGAAGAGCAACATTAACAAGGAGTAGGTGTGGACTGTGAAAGCATCTCCTGAAGGCTTTCAGAAGCAATATTAGTATTATCACAGCACTACCTGTTCCAAAATACTGTATGTTTCAATTATTTAGAGGTGAGGAATGTTACTACCTATTTCAACAGCCCAATTAACATTGCACAATATTTTCAACATGTACTAATTTATGTTAATAATCTTCTTTCATATATGATATATTCATTCCAGCTAATGGTCAACGAAGACAAATTTATTGTTGCTCTTATAATTATATTCTTTCACTATGTATTACATCAATTCAGTCAATTTTACAGCAAGTGTAGAAAGATTGCTGACATATTTCTAGGCAGTAGAAATCAGGAAGTAACAATGTGCCCCAGGATCACTGCGAGAAGTGCTAGTATTTACCCCTTTCATAGCACCAACATTAAAATACTAATGAATCAGAGATTCACAACAGAGACTTTTGGGATTATAGAGCAGAGGTAGCTTTATATTAGAATAGAATAGAATAGAATAGAATAGAATAGAATAGAGCAGAGCAGAGCAGAGCAGAGCAGAGCAGAATATTTTATTTGATTAAATGTCATTAGATACACAAGGGATTTTTTCTCTAGTGCAGAAGCTCTGAATATACATGCAAAACAAAAGTATAACAACAACAAGAAGAGGGTGGGTAGTAGAGAAGATATGAAGGATAATAATACTACAACCATACAACATAGACATAAGTCAGTGCTATGAGGATTAGGTGTTCAGCAGAGTGATGGCATGAGGGGAAAACTGTTCTTTGTCTAGTTTTGGCATATAATGGCATATAGCAGGAGTGTCAAACTCCCTGTATGTAAATCCCATGTTTTGAAATGGGAGAAAAGAAACTCAAAAACAATCCAGGTAGGCAGAACATGGTCCTACTTGCTTGACTTTTCTAAATAAGAAAGAATATCCTTTGATCTGAATGGGAATATTCAGTGATGAGAATCAAGTGCTATTGCAATTAAGGAACTAAGTTTATCAATGTCATATTCAATTTCCAGATGATGACAATTCCTTAGTTTCTTGTGGAAAAGGGTCTAATAATTCTGGTATCAATATGTCCTTTTCAAGCTCTTTTCTAGTTTAGTCTTGATTTCACCAGGTAGAGATTGGTAAAGTTTCTGTTTGCAGATATAAAAAAGAAAAAAAGAATTATGGGTATTATGAGAATTATAAGTTAAATTGCATGTAACTCTTTTTCTATTAATTACAGCAAGGATTCCTAATCTGCGGGGTGCAGCCCAGTATTGGACCCCGACTCATTTGGAACCCTGCCCACCATTTGTGCCAGGAGTAGGTTCTTACCTACTGGTTCGCATCACATAAAAAATGCACATTTTACACATGCATGCTTGCTTCGCTCACAGGCATGCCACATAAAGCATCCTAATGGATATAAAGGATGCTCTCTACATGGGGCTACCTTTGAAAAGGGTTTGGAAACTTCAGATCGTGCGAGAGCAATCATGGGCTTCCCTAAGTATGCCCATGTTACACCAACACTCCGCAGTCTGCATTGGTTGACGGTCAGTTTCTAGTCACAATTCAAAGTGTTGGTTATGACCTATAAAGCCCTTCATGGCACCGGACCAGAATATCTTCGAAACCGCCTTCTGCCGCACGAATCCCAGCGGCCGGTTAGGTCCCACAGAGTTGGCCTTCTCTGGGTCCCGTCGACTAAACAATGTCGGCTAGCAGGACTCAGGGGAAGAGCCTTCTCTGTGGCAGCCCCAACCGTCTGGAACCAGCTCTCCCTGGAGATTAGGATTGCCCCACCCTCCTTGCCTTTTGGAAACTCCTTAAAACCCACCTCTGCCATCAGGCATGGAGGAACTGAGATATCTCCCCTTGCCTATGTAGTTTTATGTATGGTATGGTTATGTGTATGCTTTTTAAATAATGGGTTTTTAGACTTTTAATATTAGATTCGTTATTGTATATTGTTTTATTACTGCTGTGAGCCGCCCCGAGTCTGCGGAGAGGGGCGGCATACAAATCTAATTAATAATAATAATAATAATCCTATGCGCATGCGTGGAAGCATATGCACATGTGCAATGTTTATTGCAAGCAGCTTTCAAGAAGCGGTGACTACAGGACTGGTTCAGGGTATGGCCATCCAGCCATCACTACCTGTTCAGCCTCAACGAGTTGCAATTTCCCTTTCTATTTACTGAATATCCAAAATACACTGTTTAATCCTACGTATACAGTATATGCCATACGTGCAGTGATTAGACTCAGCCAGTTCGCACAGGTTCGGTACTGTAAAATGTAAACGTAAAACATAAAATAGGGGCAAAACTCTTGCTTAGAAACAGTAATTATGGACTCAATTGTGACAGTAAGTGGAGGATTACCTCTTGATGAGTCATTTTCTAGCGATTTTATATGTAGGTTTTAAATCTTAATGCCAGTACTTTAATGAAACTGCCCTAGTTTTCCTGGAATCGCACAGGTACATGCATGCCCCATAACTATGTATACACCCCATACATGTATACACCCATAACTGCAATAAGCCATGTTTCAGAGAACAGTTTTTAAAGCCTTGAAAGCTTCCTAATATTGTCTTTGATACCCCATAATTCAATAATTATTAAATTAATAGAAAAAGGGATGACATGATCGAAACATTTAAATATGTTAAAGGGTTAAATAAGGTCTAGGAGGGAAGTGTTTTTAATAGGAAAGTGAACACAAGAACAAGGGGACACAATCTGAAGTTAGTAGGGGGACAGATCAAAAGCAACATGAGAAAATATTATTTTACTGAAAGAGTAGTAGAACCTTGGAACAAACTTCCAGCAGACGTGGTTGGTAAATCCACAGTAACTGAATTTAAACATGCCTGGGATAAACATATATCCATCCTAAGATAGAAATACAGGAAATAGTATAAGGGCAGACTAGATGAATCATGAGGTCTTTTTCTGCCGTCAGTCTTCTATGTTTCTATGATTGATGGGTATTATAGGGTGGCAATATGATAATCATATGTACAGTGGTCTAATATCTCTGAGTGTGTCTGTCTATAGAAGAATGGAATGGAATACAACAGAACAAAACAGAACAGAATAGAATAGAAATAAGAGAGTTGGAAAGGATCTTGGAGGTCCAACCCCCTGCTTAGGTAGGAAACCCTACACAACTTCAGACAAATAGTTATCCAACATCTTATTAAAAACTTTCAATGTTAGAGCATTCATAACTTCTGGAGGCAAGTTATCCACTGATTTTGGGTTTAGAGGTTAGATAGGTTTGTTGTTATAGAAATTGTTAGTTTATGCTATTATTTAAAGGTAAAAAAGTTTGATGTCATTATCCTATTCTACTCCCCCCCCCTTTTCTTACACTTTCCCTTTCTTCTCCCCTATCTTTCCTACTATTTTCTTTCATGTTTTTGTGTTTTATAGAATAAATTAAAAATAAACAAAAGAACAAACTGCACCAAAAATGGAATCTGCACACAGTTTGCCTCCCTCACTCTTTCGTGATCATCTGGGAAATCCAATCATTGGAAATTCTTGCCTTCCATAGAACATGACAGATCATCTTGTACAGCAGAACATGGAAGCATCCTTTCCCAGCTGAAGGCAAATGGTGTTGAAGAGGCACACCCTTCCTTTGCCCAAAGGGCAAATTTTTGAGCACATAGATGTTTCTAATATATTTATGCAACTATCATTTTCAAATTAGCCTGCTGTATTTTGTATAAACCCATATTTCATTATATTTCTTCATATAGAAACTCTACATCTATCTGCAATTCACTTGTGGGGGGACATGTGCAATTGAGCTTCTTATTTGTTGAGCAAAAGAGGCCATGTTTATGCTGTTATATCAGTTTTGCTTTACTGCTAAAATTACCATGTAGGTTTTTTAGCTTTTTCTTGCATTGTGTTTTTATACTTACCAACGACATGATAGATATTGACGAGCCAGTATCAATCTCCATTTCACAGGGAGATCTATCCATGAGCACAGTGATGATTAATTTTTTATTGTTCTAGTGTTTCGTCTGATTGGTCCCAGATTGTGAACCATCGTTGGCTCATTGATCTGGTTATCTCCCCTCTTGTCTCAGCTTGTTTGGCTGATAGTTGCACCTGGTGTCTCTGGCAGGAAAATGTGGCACTTGGCAGATCTGTGCAATGTGGCCTGACTTACTGCACCATTAGCAAATGGCATCACAAAACTGGCAGGACATTCAGGAGTGTGCATCAGATCTCTGGCACCGATCTGTTCTGAAGACCTCTTCATCTCTCCTATTGTTGGACTCTTCGTGGTACTGCATTTCATGCTCTTCAGTGGTTGGTTTCTTTGGTGTTGGTGTATTTTTTCATTGCAACAACTCAGCGGCTTTATTCAAAGTTTCTGCAGCCCTGGCCTCCTCTAACACAGTTTGCAGATTCAGGTTAGGCTTTGTAGTCTGATGTCTTGGACCCCTCAAATGAGCTGGCCCAGTAGCATGTTGTCTAGATCAGTGTTTTTCAACCAGTGTGCCGTGGGACATGGTCAGGTGTCCTACAAGAGGGGAGAGAGAAAGAGCGAGAGAAAAAAAGCAAGAGCGAGAGAGAAAGAAAGAGAGAAAGAAAGAGAGGGAGAGAGAAAGAGAGGGAAAGAGAGAGAAAGAAAGAGGGAGAGAAAGAGAGAGAGAGAAAGAGAGAAAGAGAGAGAGAGAGAGAGAAAGAAAGAGAGAGAGAGAAAGAGAGAGAGAGATAAAGAAAGCAAGAGAGAGAGAAAAAGAAAGCGCGCGCGAGAGAGAGAGAAAGCAAGAGAGAGTGTGTGAGAGAAAGAAAGCGAGAGAGAGAAAGAGAGAGACATAAAGCAAGAGAGAGAGAAAGAGAGAGAGAGAAGGAGAGGGGGAGAGAGAAATGAGAGAGAAAAAGGGAGAAAAGGAGAAAAATGAGAAAATGATTGAGGCAGAGAATGAGAGGAAAGAGAGAGAAACAAAAGAGAGAAGTGACTCTTGATTTAAAGCATATGATTAAAAGCACCCAAAGAATAAGGGAGAAACCCCCCCCCCCCCCGCCCCAGCCCTCATCTGTTTTTGGAAATGGTTCAAAAGTGTGTATACACACACGCACAAGGGGGGGATAATATGAATAATATGTACTGTCATAGAGTGTCATTTTGGTTGGTGGTGTGCCCCAGGATTTTGTAAATGTAAAAAATGTGCCACAGCTCAAAAAAGGTTGAAAATCACTGGTCTAGATCACAGAATTGGCAATGGATTGCTGCTTTTCTGAGAGCTGCTATGTATTCATTTATGGTTTTGCTGCCATGCTGTAAACGTTGGTGAAATTCATGCCAACTGACCACCTTGGAAGGCACCAGAGTATAATGAGTCTGTAGTAATTGTTGCAGGGATGACCGAATGGGGAATCAGTTCTGCTAAAGACACAGCTGGCTCAGGAACATTAGTCGCTTCCTGTTTTCCTAGAGACCTTGTAAGTCATTGGCTTCAAGGAAACAGCAAAATCATGTCACGTAGGACCCCCAATTCTCCTTGGTTGGGTGGAACAGTGTCATCAGGTGGAAGGATGACTTAGTGACTTGCTAGTAGTTTGTTTAAAATTCGTGCCTAAAATGTTCGACACTTCCTTCTCGGTCAGTCTGCTTTACTCCAAAGTAGCTCTTCACTATTCCACCTTCATCACCAATGTTGAGTTTTGGTACTGAAGAGTCAGAGGCTTGAATAGTGACAACTGCTCTTTATTTAGAATAGTGAGAACTCCAGCAAAAGCCCAGCCAGTGGCTCCTGTTTAAATAGGGAGCTCTGGCTGGGAAGAACCAATCAACGATTAGCAATCTCCTGCTTAGCAGAGTGGAACTGTTTGAAGACTTACTAGCTAACATGCAAATCTCAGGACACAACATGTGTAGTTCAATACTATCATTCATAATGAGTGTGAAGATCCTTATCTTACACCTTTTATAAAGTATGTCAACTCGAACTCACTTAAGCACATATACTGCTCATTTGCTCCATTCCTGTTATTGAGCAAATGGCCAAAAGAGGACCTGTCTCGACACCTAATTTTATTCATGAATCTTCCCTGAGAGATTTCAAAACCTTCTAAGTGTGATCTCGTTGTCTCTTTAATATTGCTTTCTGCCATTTTTCCTTTTGCCATTAAAGACGCCTATGAACTGGCTAAAAAACTCTTAGTTTGGGTCCCAGAAAAAAAACCACATTGAGTTTGTTTTGGTACCAGCATTTGTTTGTAAATGACAAGCTGAAGTGCATAATCCTTGCAAATATTGATACTTAACTTTAAAACCCCATCAAACTCTTCACTTTGCATTTTCTTAATGGTTGGGAAAACAAGAGGGTCACCAAGTTTATGTTGCAAAGAAAGTGTCAGCTATTAAATAACTCCAAGATTAGACTTGCTTCAGTGGACATCAGTAGGTTAGTTTCCTTGTTCAAACATGCTATTGTATCAGAAATTAAAATGGGTCCAATTATAGCAGCCAAAATGTTATTACAGTTTGCTTTAGGTGTAGGTAATCTCATGAATAATGTTTAATCATATCTCTTGGCTTTTTATTATCCAGATAATTACAGGACATATTCAGCAAAAAAATTCCCATGTCCTGAAGACTAATGTTAATCACTGGAAATAAATCACTTATTCAACTTATTAAATAATTAATTAATATATTTCCTCATTTTGTTGATGTTGCAACAAAATCTTGCTGGAACATGATTTTATATTTAAGATTCCATGTATGTCTTGAGACTTCTTTCTATTTGTTAATCGGTGGTTTAATTTAATTCAAACAACTTTGAATTCTTATTTTTAATTTCAAGAGAAGCAGAGAAAACAACTGCAAGAACTTTGGTTTAGTTTGTTGCTCTTTTTAACCCATCGTGTCC
Source organism: Erythrolamprus reginae (assembly GCF_031021105.1). Taxonomy (NCBI): domain Eukaryota; kingdom Metazoa; phylum Chordata; class Lepidosauria; order Squamata; family Dipsadidae; genus Erythrolamprus; species Erythrolamprus reginae. The sequence goes on along the minus strand of NC_091953.1, from coordinate 98,271,187 downwards.
TGACTTACTTTTTTTTTCAGTCTTGAAGGAAATTTGAGATTTCTGATATTTGTGGAGACCCTCTTTCTAAACATTATGTCTCCTCCTGAAGCCAGTCCTTCAAAATTTGGCAGGCAGAACTATAGCACAGTATGAGATAAATAATATCTATTTTTACAAATATTAAAATTACCCTTTGTGTTTCCCATTTTTCCAATGTAAATTTGAAGTATCCTTATAATTCTAAATGTCCATTAACTATTAAATCGACTATTAAATGTCAATTCAAAAACTGGCAGTGTTTGAATTGGCAACTACAACATATGGACTTTGGGGCAAGATTTCTTTGTGTAATAGAAACGATTTATAATAAACAAACAGCAAGAATAATAATAAATGGAGAAATCGCTGATAAGATTGATATTATTAAGGAAACAAGACAAGGTTGCCCATTATCACCATTGTTAATTATTTTGACATTAGAGGTATTGAATAGAAATATAAGATTAAATTAGGAGATCACAGGACTTAAAATTAGAAAAGAAGAATATAATCTACAAGCATTTGCGGATGACATGACTTTTATACTTGAGGATCCACTTATATCAGGACAGAAACTTTAATATCAAATAGAGAATTATGGAGAGGATTCAGGTCTTAAAATCAATAAAGATAAGACATAACTAATCATAAATAATATGATCATATGATCATAAATAATATGATAGAAAACCAAAAATGGGATTAATAGAGCTTTTGAACATACCGATAGTGAAAAAAGTAAGATATCTGGGGATCAAAATCTCAGCAAGAAGTTCAACACTTAAGGAAGATAATTATATAAAAGTCAAAAAACAGATTGAGAAAGATCTGGAGGAATGGAAAACTGTTCAATTATCATTAATGGGCAGAATTGCATTAATTAAGATGAATATACTACCATGCTTACTTTTCTTATTTTCAATGATACCAATTAAAGTAAATAAAACTTTTTTAAAAAATAAGATTATTAAAATAATGATGCAATTTATTGAGCAAGGGTAAAGACCAAGGATCAGTCTAAAAATGTTACAACATGCAAGATTAAGAAGTAGTTTCGGTGTTCCTAGCTGGGAGCTGTATTACCAAGCAACAACAATGACATGGAATGAACTATGCTTAGAAATAAAAGACTTTTAATACTAGAAGAACATGATTTACAAATTGGATGGAACACATTTGTTTGGTATGGAGGACATAAAATACATAACTACTTCCAGAGACATAGTATAAGAAACTCATTATTACCAATTTGGGAAAAAGTGAAGGATAAACATTATTCTAAAATATCACATTGGATATCAACAATAGAAGCTCTAATACACCCAAGTAGAATGGATTGGAATAATATTCTGAGATACAGGGATATTATATCACAAACAAATAAGTTAAAATCAGAAAGGATTGGAAAATCAAGGTATAAAAACAGATTGGTATATGAATATACTGTACAACTATAAGCAAGATATGAAAAACACATGAAAACAGAAGAAATTAATTTGGACAAAACAAAATTAGATGAAATTCTACTCAGATCAGATGAAAAGTTGATAAAGAAATTATATAATTATTTGCTGTCCATTGAATTAGAATTTGAACAAGTGAAAGAAACTGATAAAATGGATGAGGCATATAGGATATACAATAGATACAAATATGTGGCATCAACTACGGGAAAGAAATTATAAAATGACGATGTCAACAGATTTCAAAGAGAATATGTACAAGATGTTTTGATGGCACATGTCACCAGAGAGGCTAGCAAAAATGTTTAAGAACAAATCGATGAAGTGTTGGAAATGCAAGTATACACCTGGCACTTTTTTTCATACGTGGTGGACTTGCAAGGAACACAAAAAATACTGGATAGAAGTTCAAATATGGATTGAGAAGATATGGAATCAGACTATTGAGTTAAAACCTGAAATATTTTTGTTATGTATTTTGCCAGAAAAATTTAATAAAGAAAAACATGTCTAATTGTTCATATAGTGACTGCTGCCACAATTGTTTTTGCACAAAATTGGAAGTTGAATAGAATACCAACAGAAAAAGAAGTATTAAGAAAGATTATGGTCTGTGCTGAAATAAATAGACTAACAATGAAAATTAAAGACAAAGAAGACTCAGAATTATGAAATTTTTATGAATGGGTTGAAAATAAAAATAGATAATATAAATAATTAATATAAAATTAAGGGAAAGGAATGGAAATTATTGAAAAAACCCGCTTGACAAAAAGAGAAAGGGAGGCAGCATTAGATTATTATGTAATACATTTTTAAGGAGAAAAATTAAGAACTAAGATTATGAATGTTAAATTTGAAAATGAAGATAAATTATGTAATGCTTAGCTTTCTTTTTAGATTAAAACTAGTTGTTTAAGTAATACATTACCTATTTTTAATATAAGATCTTTACTCATATAAGCAAATTACTGATAAAAATAGGATTTAAGATGTTTTATTTGAGAATTGTCACAAAATTACTATTTTATCACTATGAGTGGTCACTATATGAGACAGTGACAGGATGTGGCTACTGTAAAAGGCAGTTCATAAAACAAGAACTACCTGTACTATCACCTGATATTCTTGAAACGTTGTGATAGTACAGGTAGTTCTTGTTTTATGAACTGCCTTGTACAGTAACCACATCCACATATTCTTGAAATGATGAGACCACATTTGGAGTACTGTGTTCAGTTCTGGAGATATTGACAAAATTGAATGGGTCCAAAGACGGGCTACAAGAATGGTGGAAGGTCTTAAGCATAAAACGTATCAGGAAAGACTTAATGAACTCAATCTGTATAGTCTGGAGGACAGAAGGAAAAGGGGGGACATGATCGAAACATTTAAATATGTTAAAGGGTTAAATAAGGTTCAGGAGGGAAGTGTTTTTAATAGGAAAGTGACCACAAGAACAAGGGGACACAATCTGAAGTTAGTTGGGGGAAAGATCAAAAGTAACATGAGAAAATATTATTTTACTGAAAGAGTAGTAGATCCTTGGAACAAACTTCCAGCAGACGTGGTTGGTAAATCCACAGTAACTGAATTTAAACATGCCTGGGATAAACATATATCCATTGTAAGATAAAATACAGAAATTAGTATAAGGGCAGATTAGATGAGGTCTTTTTCTGCCGTCAGTCTTCTATGTGATGTGATGTTTCTATGTGATGTGCACCGATAACAAAAGGTAAAAGGAACCCACCCCTGATTTAGAGGATGCTGAAGATAGGTTTTGGGGGGGGTTTTTGGGGGGGGGTTGTATATTTCTTTAATTTTTTCTCCAACTTGAAAATGTACATACATAAAAACAAACATACCATCAATGCCTAATAATATGCTTATATGATCTCCTATATACAAAATTAATAAAACATTCTAAAACTTATTTTCAGTTCATCCATCATTACTCTATCTTTCTAACAACCAAGTTAAAAGATCTCTTTTTATTGATAATTAATGGGGCTTCCAGTCCTTGTTTAGCATTTACAATTAGAACTGTAGTTCCTATGTAAAACTGTCACTATTTTTATGATCTTATTTCAGCTTTCCTTTGCTTTACAGATCTGTAAACATAATAAATTATTCTTTTATGTCTTTCCTCACTATGAATGATCACTGGATGTGGTTACTTTACAAGGCAGTGCATAAAACAAGAACTACCTTGTACTATCACCTGATATTCGTGAAGGTGGAACTCTTTGGCTTCTATTGCTTAATACTATCTGAGCAATTTTCTTATAAACATGTTTTGAAAAATAATATCCCATTCATATTAGAATACCATAAAAATATATTGGTCTGTTTTGCCCAATAGCAAAAATGAATATATCATGTTTGAAAGAAGGTTTCATAACTTGAATAGGCCTAAAATATTCTAATTTGTTCTTTTGTTGAAATAAGTTTTCTATTTTCTAAATAATTGAAATCTATTTTGAAATAGGGGGTGGTGTCTTAATATGGAAATGCTTCTTGATGAAGACAGGAGAGGCCCTTTACTACCTTTTACCTATTCCCTACTAATGTTGCTCTTGACAAAAGGCAAACAGAGGACAGCAACAGAATCTTCTAAGAAATAATAACAACAACAACAACAGAGTTGGATGGGGCCTTGGAAATCTTCTAATCCAACCATCTGCTTAGGCAGTAAACCCTACATTACTTCAGACAGATGGTTATCCAACATCTGCTTAAAAACTTCCAGTGTTGGGGCATTCAGAACTTCTGAAGGCAAGCTGTTCCACTGATCAACTGTTCTGACTGTCAGGAAATTTCTCCTTAGTTCTGAGTTACTTCTCTCCTTGTTTAGTTTCTACCCATTGCTTCTTGTTCTACCCTCAGGGTGCTTTGGAGAATAGCTTGACTTCCTCTCCTTTGTGACAACCCCTAAGATATTGGAACACTGCTACCATGTCTCCCCTGGTCCTTCCTTTCATTAAACCTAGCCATGCCCAGTTCCTGCAACTATTCTTCATATGTTTTAGCCTCCAGTTCCCTAAATGGAGTTAAGGACAAGTAACAGCCATGCCATCATTCTGGGAAGAAAATAATATTGTTCCTAAAACATTATTTGTTTAATTGATGAAGAATGCAATGGTTAAGGAAATGTTACAATAAAAACTTATTTATTAATTACAAATATATTCTACTCCTTCCAAAATCCATAAAGATATGTAGATAATTACAGTGGCAGCTGAGATGGCCCTCTCTAAATGGTGTAGTCATAAAGAACAATACCATGTGGCCACATCACTTTAGGACAACAATCCTGGCAGTCCTGGTTGCCATGGTAACCCAAGATACTGTATGGAATGTGAGAGTGCCACAGGAGTGCTGTGGAGTTGGGGGGTGTTCTGTCTGGGTTCCCCCAGACCTCAACACCAACTGGAAAAAACAGCCAGACACTCTGGTAAAAGCCAAAAGTATTTTATAACTGGAAAAAATAAGCACAGAGGAAAACCTGTTCTTTCCAACAGACAGGATATAATATGGTACAGCAGGGTCCTGATGTCCAGACAATACAGCAAGCTTCTTGCTGGCACCCCCCCCCCCCCCCAAGGTTTCAATAGTCAAAGGCACAAACCAGGATTCCAAGACACCAAAGTTCACAGTCAGGTCCCACGACTCTCAAAGATAAAACTCCACAAGCCAGGAAGGGTGGGTCTGCCTTTTAGCCTTTCCCAAGAGCACCACACCCAAACCCAGCTGCTGCCACTTTAATGCTGAAAGTATTTAGCCAATTGACTCCGTCTCTGATTAGCTCTCCGTTGTCGCAGATCAATTATGGCTTGTGCACTTTCCTCTAAGGAATCCAGGCTGCTTGCTGAGGAGAGCTCCCCCTGGTGGGACTCTGGCTGTCCTCCCTCTTCTTCAGCCTGGGATTCCTCCTCGTCTGTCTGCACCTCCTGTTCCTCAGCCTCTCCCTCTGAGCTGGAAACCGACAGAAGGTCAGCCGTTCCCGGAGGGGCCTCAGACAGAACCACAACAGGGGGAATCCCTGGAAAGCCCAGTATACTGCATGTGAGTTTGAAGAAGCCAGGGGAATGCTTGGGAGGCCTGATGCAGCCACACGTCAGTGGTGGACGGCCTGGGGACAGATGATCTGGAACGACATGCCTTCAGGAAACCCAGAGAGAGAAAAGTACTGAGCAAGCACAGTGATTTGTAATTACAAACATCATAAGTGTAAGCTAGTTGCAAAGTATTTGAATCATGATCATGTGTGAGGGGGCACTGCAACAGCTGGAATGTTTGAGACAAGTCTTGAGTACCACTTACTCAGCACTGTTGCACTTTCAAACAGTTGCTGAATGAACACTCAGTAAACAAGGACTAAGTCAGTGTTTTTCAACCAGGCTTCCGCAGAACCCAAGGGTTCTGCAAGGGCCAGCCAGGGGTTCCGTGACATAATAAGAAAAAAAATGATTAAAAAAAATTAGGGCAAAACTGACCAGGACTGCATCACACCTAACCTCACCTTTTGGCATTCCAAGATGGCGATTTAGGCAGATGTTTAAATGGAGAGTGGGAATCCAGGTTTGAAGAAAAACATTAAAAACATTGGAATCCTGGTGTTAGAGTTGTCAGAGTTACAATTCAATTAGTTAGACAGACTTAAAGTACCATTTAACTTATTTAATAATAAACAAACAGAAACTGTCCAGCCACGAGGAATCTCAGCCACGAGGCAACCAAAAGCTACCTGACAAAGGCAAGACAGAAAAGTATCTTCAAAGCCATCAACCATCTCCGTAAAGATCCTGCATGAAAGCCAAAAGCAACAGGACTCCGGAGGTTCAACTGATCGTAAGTGATTGATCCCTACTGCCCTTAGAATCCCACAGAACCCCAATCAACACCAGTGCACCGCAGGACCACCAGTCCCAGCAAATCAACCCCAGCAATCTGCCCGTGTGCCATCAGCCTGATCCAGCCCAGCCTGTCCGATCCCCAGCTGATCTATCCGAAGTGGCGGCATAGCCTCTTATAACTTTTAATTCGCCTGATTTATAGCTAAGCCATCCAAAGCTTCTAACTTTTAGCAAAAGCGAAAAGAGTCTTTTTACTCTGCATTGCCCGATCCCCAGCCTCTCGAAGCCTCTAGTAACTTTCAAATTGCCCGACTCCCAGCTGAGATATCCCAAAGCTTCTAACTGACTCCCTGCTAAACAATTCAAAGCTTCCAGCTTCTAGCAACATTTACATTACATTAAATGTAAACTAATAAACTCAAGAAGTATTGCTAACAAAATACCCGAGCTCCTTACCTTACTAAAAACCGCCAAATACGACATCATATTTATATGCGAAACATGGTTAAACGTATCTCTCCCCAACTCCATTATTACAATTAATGACTACCACGTTTTCCGATCTGACCGCATTGCAAGTGACAGAACGCTTAAACTCAAACATGCAGAGGTCAACATGGATACATTCTGGTTGTTGGTTGAAAATGAGTACCCTGCAATTGCTGAGAAAGCTTTGCGACTTCCGTTGCTTTTTTCCACCTCATATATGTGGAAGTTTGGATTTTCGGCCATGAGCAACATCAAACACAAGAAACGAGAATACCTTTTCTCTGTCAAGGAAGAACTTCGCGCCTGTCTATCCAAAATTCGGCCAAGAATACAGCTGCTGTGCAGAAGGTACCAAGCACAATGTTCACACTGAACATTTTTCCGTACTCAACCTATTTCTGTAAGACTTGTAAATGCTGTTGATTAATAGTAACTAGCATGATCAGTGATCTTTTTTTGCTGTGCAAACCACACAATTACACGATTAGTGGACTAGTTTTCTGAAGTGTGCCAGGAATAAATTACAGGTATGAAATGTAATAGAGCAGAGAGTGTTGACTTTTTTGAAGTCAAAGTGGTCTCCAACAGTCCAACTCACCTATGAACATTTTTAGATCGAAAAAAATTGGGGGCTCGCCTCGAAGGGACATAAAAAGTACCAGTACACAGTGCAGGTTCTGCCAGAAATCAGACAACACCGGAGGGTTCCCCTAAAGTAAAAAGGTTGAAAAATACTGGACTAAGTAGCATGAACTGCTTGGAATTTAATATGTTCTGAACCAAGATATTTTTTTCTTTCTCTAGGGAATAGGAAAAAGAATAATCCTATAACTCCAGGTATAAAGGACTGTGCATTAGAGACGTGTAAACCAGCCATTTTTCTGTCAATCAGAATATGTCATAATATTACATCTTTGGAAAAAATGATTGGACAAGCTTGTTGAACATCAAAAGTTTAGTTACCCATTTTAAAGATATAACAAAAGGTTATATCTTGAAGTGAATTTATTATAAGTGAACTTGGAATATATTTATAGTGAAATTTTTTTTTGTCTTTTTAATGTTTTCTTTTTTCCTCCTGTTTAGGGAGTTGTACAGTTTTATTTTATGCATATTTTCTTGTGTGGAAAGGGAACTACACAGAGACAGTGTACGTTACCAGACAAAGCTAGACCAAATTATTGTAAAATGCAAATAATATATGTGACATGCAGGAAGAAATGATTAAATTACAAAAGAGGAACCAGACAAAGCTTGACCAAATCATTGTAAAATGCAAATAATACATAAGACATGCAGGAAGAAATGATTAAATTACAAAAGAGGAACAAAAAAACCTGAGACATGGCACCAGGAAGAGATTAGCTCCAAAATATAACTTGGGAAAAGGCAGACACCAAGTTAGAATAATAAAGAACTGATACTTAAAGCCATTCACACCTTTCCACAAGATTCAAAAGCAATCCACACCTCAAAACAACATTTTGAATCTACATTGACCTTTTTCCCCTCCCACTGAGATCACTCTCGATATGGAGGAAAAAACAAATACAAACTAGGATGAGGACAATGAACTACCATACAAAAGCCATGGAAATTAGACCCAAAAGAAAAGAGCATGCAAAATGAAAAGTTTACTTGACTTGATTTAGCCACTCTTTGCCTTCCTTCAAATAAACTGCTTTCTGGTAGCTGACCTTTCAAGATTATTTCTAAACATTTGCAGAGGTTTTTTTTTCCCATCCAGGAAAGAACCGGGAATTTTTACCCAACACCTGAAAATAGATTAATTAAGAAAAAAAAACTTGGCAGCCACTGGGCTGGTAAGTATGAATTTTGCCTTTCACTGATTAAAGAATACCTACCAGGTTTGTAGGCCTTTTATACTTTTCTTAGCAGCTGCAAACATTCGCCATTTGTCCAGTCACACAGAGTCCTGGCCAAAACGTACAGGTCTACTTTAGGAATAGGACCCATCTGGAAAGCCTGCACCTCTCGCTGTCTCCGTGGCTTCTTGCTGCTTTTGCACTTAAACATCTCCTTTTTGGCTGGAAAAAGAGGCAAGAAAAAGGGGAGAAATAGCCATTTTTCTCCATGGTAAGTTTAGCACAAAAGTAGAAAGCACAGGCAGCAAGAAGCAAATGTCTCTCTGTGCCTCAGCCAGCATCCCAAGTCAGAGTGTTTCCCTATATTCTTCTCACTGTCTCGCTGGCTTATTTGGGCTTTGCATACTCACACACATGCACAAAGACAGCAAAAAGAAAACGGGGAGACAACTCCAGTCAGAGATTTCCCCATATGCTCTCTGGCTTCTGCTTTTGCGCTAAACATAGCACGAAGAAAAGTCTCCCCTTGTTGGCAGAACAAAGAGGCAAGAAAAAAGAGAGAAATTGTCCCAAGGCAGAGTGTTTCCCCACAACAACACACGAGCATACAACAGATACAAACCTAAAGTAAACCACTCTAAACTCGACTGCAGGAAATATGACTTTAGTAACCGAATGGTTGATGCATGGAACTCATACCAGACTCTGTAGTATCAGCACCTAACCCCCAAAACTTTACCCTTAGATTATCCACTGTTGACTCTCCTGATTCCTAAGAGGTCAGTAAGGAGCGTGCATAAGTGCACCAGAGTGCCTTCCGTTAAGTAAAGAAGTAAAGAAGTAAAGAAGTAAAGAAGTAAAGAAGTAAAGAAGTAAAGAAGTAAAGAAGTAAAGAAGTAAAGAAGTAAAGAAGTAAAGAAGTAAAGAAGTAAAGAAGTAAAGAAGTAAAGAAGTAAAGAAGTAAAGAAGTAAAGAAGTAAAGAAGTAAAGAAGTAAAGAAGTAAAGAAGTAAAGAAGTAAAGAAGTAAAGAAGTAAAGAAGTAAAGAAGTAAAGAAGTAAAGAAGTAAAGAACAAAAGAAGTAAAGAAATATTCCTCTCGCTTTCACCCTGGCTTCTGCTTTTACACTAAACATAGCATGGAGAAAAGTCTCCCCTTGTTGCCCAAAAAAGAAGCAAGTAAAGGGAAGAAAAAACCAATTTCCTCCATGTTAAGTTTAGTGCAAACTTTTTTTCTTTTACTCCCAGCTCTGGATACTCTTTGTGGCTTTAATGCGGGAGAACCTTACTCTGAAAAGCCTTCTCTCCCATCCTCTTCATACAGAAGTATGTCGTATGAAGAAATGCTTTCTATGTTTCTACAAGGCACAGGAGCTCTGCCAGATTTCCCTCCCCCTCCCCTTTAGTTGGCAATCCCAGTTAGATTTCATTAGCCCGCTTTTCATATTGCTTGAAAGAAAGCATTACACGCACGGCAGCAAGAAAAAAATGGGAAGAGATATATTATGAGGGGTATATTATTTTCGTATCTTTCAGAGACAAAGAATTTTTCAGAGGGGGCTCCAGCCTTCGCCCCTGGCTTACTCATCTTTCAATCATTCATTCACTCTCTCATTTGCACAACCATTTACTCCCCTCCCCAATAAAATAACTATATAGAACAATTTAAGTCCATACAAGGCATATATAAAGAACAGTAAGATTTTCTTTCTTCTTGATGTTTAAAGAAGCTGCGATGTACCAGGATTTGTTCGTTCTTTTCAAGGTCTCTGTTTTAAATGTGTTTATAATGAGGAAAAATATTCTCCTTGAGCTTAGAGCTCCCCTTAGAGGTAGTTCTGTCAGTCTCCTGTCAGTCTGGACAATAGTGTCTATTAGATTTAATACAAAGTCCAAACAGTCTGTTGCTGGAACTGAGGTACAGGCTAAAAAGAATGTAAGCTTTGGAGGGATGGTAATAAGCAGTCTCAAAAAGGGAGTGATTAAATCAATGGGCTTTCCCACTATATTTGAAAACAACTTTACCTTTTAAATTGGATTGTATTTCTTGACAAATGGGGTTTTTGATAGTGAGTAAATTACTATTGACATGTTATATGATGCTAACCATATTCAAACTCTGTGGGCAGTCTTTAGACTCTTCTTCATGGCTGTTTTCATACTGTTTTACCATCAGGGTGGTGCAGGGGTGGGCTACTGCCCAGACAGGGTGGATCGCAGTGGAATAGTAAAAATGGAGCTTCACCACAGAGCACCCAATTTCCACTGAAAGATGTTGAAAATAAATGCAGGGCATCCAGCATAAGCCATGCCTACAGTGTGCTGGTAAACATTTTGGTAGCCCTTCACTAGCTGGGACTCTTGCAGCAGAAGGCGGTCCTGCAAGCAATATGAATATGTACCATCATCATCATCTTATACATTGTCTATTTACTGCAGGGATGGGCTACTGCCCGGATTGGGGGGGGGGGGAATGCAGTATGGTAGCGAAAATGGAGCTCCACCCGAGAACACCCAATTTGCACTGAAAGATGTTTAAAAAATGCATAAGCCATGCCCACAGCATGGTAGTAAAAAATTTGAAAGCCCTTCACTGGTGTGGTGTCACAAAATATACCACCCATAGCATCCCCTCCTTGCTAGGTTTATTCATGCTTAGCAACATGCTATGCACTATTCATATAGGACAAGCTAGGAATTTTCCACCAAGGAGAAAAAGATCCCTTTTCCTCAAATCACTGTGGTTTTACCCTCCTCTCCAGAGGTGGGTTCCTCCCAGTTCAGACCGGTTTCCCTGAACTAGCAGCAAACTGCTGGTGATGTCACAGAACCAGAAAAGATGCTGTCATCTTCTTTCAGGAATTTTTTTGGGGGAGAGGAAGGATTTATTTTTTGATTTTTAAAACAAAAAATTTCTGAACATGCGCAGTAGCCAAGTTCCTGGTATGAGCTGCCATCTTGTTTTTGGTTGATTTTTTTTAAAAAAAAATTGAGAGTTTTCAGCACTGTGCATGCCACGTGGCGCAGGAGGAAGAAAACCAGCAGCGAGGTAAGTTAGGACCCACCCCTACTTCTCTCAAGTAGTTTCAATTTCTAATGAAATTGAAACTGGTTTCAATTTCTAATGAACCAAGATATGTCTTGCCACCCCATCCCATATATTGCGTGCAGAATTTAATTTACAAAGATGGACAGTTGGACACAGTAGCTGCTCAGCTCAGTATGTCTCCTGCTGGCTCAAAAAAAAGAATGCAGGCACCAGAGTCTGGTCTCACCTATACTACTACTATGCTTGCCACACATTCAGGGCCTGACAGAAGAAATAGGGAGAACCAAATTTTAAAAAGTGGATCCCCATATAAAATAGCTTTCTTCTCATGTTTCCTGCAAAACTGGAAAAAAAACCAGTGAGAGCTGGAACATGAGTGGTTTCAAAAGAGCAACTACTCAACCTTGGTGCTGTTTGCTTTACTTCTGTCCCAGAACAGATTCTCCAGGTCTGAAACCCAAACAGAATAAGCTTAAGGAGAGTGTCTGGGCATCAGAGAAGACAGCCTTAGGAAAAGGAGGGGCTGGGTAGGATTTGTTTCTAAGTTTTGTGATTGCACCAGCGAGCAAAGACTACTGTCCTCAAATATGTATTCAGAGAAGAGAGAGAATACTTTGTACAAACTGATATAGTGAAGAAAGGAAGATAAGGAAAGGCAGCCAAAGGAAAAAAGACATATGGCATTTAACTCTTGTTAGAAAGACACGTTCATTCCAATTGCTTCCAGCTTCTCACAGGATTACCTTTGCCATCTTTCCACTCCAGTGTCAGGAGTTTAAACCCCACGCAGGCCTCCAGCAGCATCTGCATCCCAATGGGCTGGCACTCAAGCGTTCGGCCAAAGTCACAGGAGACAATGGTATCTCTGACTCTCTCAGATGATCAAATATGCCCAACTCACAGGCAGTTGAAATAACCTATGAAGAAAGGAAAAACAGTCTTAGCATTTCTCTTAGTCAGCATGGAACAATGCTAATATCAATCTGTGTAGTTTAGTAAAGAAATGCAGACAAAATTCAATATTCCTAGGACCCTTCTCCCCACTTATTTGTCTCTGTATAGGGTAATGGATTGGTTGATGATTGATTCCATGACTTTGCAGGTGATGCAACATAAAAAGATTGGTCTGTAATTTTCAACTAGGCTGGGATCTCCCTTTTTGAAGTTAGGGATTACCGTGGCTCGTGACCATAGGTTGGGTAGGGAGATGGTCCTGAAAGATTTATCAAAAATTATACTCAGTGGTTCTGCTAGTATAGTAGAAAGCTTTAAAGAGTAGACACATAATCCATCTGGTCCAATGGACAGAGATAGTTATAGATTGTGTAAATCCTTTCCAACATTATCTTCTGTGAAGTCAGTGTGTATTAGATCATTATAATTTTTTGTGGTTCTGCTAGGAAATATTAGACATAGGTTGTTGCTGTTAACAAAGACTGAGCCAAAGAATGTGTTAAAGAGGTTGGCTTTAATGGTTTCATCATTACGGTCTTTATTTGTTAGGTCCTTTTAGGGGTGGGATGGTTCTTGCCTCTTTAAGTTTGATTTTTACAAAATTGTTGGATGCACAGTTGGATTTCATGCACAGGAGGTTTCCCTCTTGATTGATATGATATTGTGCATTCAGTCTTTATTTGTTGACATAAGTTTTTGTAGCAGCTTTTGGAGTTGACTATGTAGCCAGTTTTGTTTTTTCACCAATACTATACTATATACTATATACTATATGAATGGACATTTCTGATCTGAAAATTTCTTTCAGCTGGACTGAGATAAAATTCAAACTACACCAAAATAGGGAAGCTGTGTACAATTCGTTTCTCTCACTCTCACCTGAGATATCCAAAGGGGATATATTCTTGTTTTTCATGGAACATGACAGTCTTCCTTGCACATCATAACATGGGATCACCCCTTCCCAGCTGAAGGCGAATAGAATTGAGGACCCACACACCTTTCCTTTGACCTCTTTGAATCTCTCAGTTGCCCCAAGAATACTTTCTAGTGACCTGTCAGGAATTGGAACAAGAGAGAAAAGGAATGTGCAGAATCCTTTGTGCAGCCATATCTCCTCTATATTGAATGATTAAATGCAATAACACAAACACACAAACTAATGCTCCATTCTTCTCCAGTGCTGGGCTGAACACACACACAAAAAGAGAAATGGCAGATTCCCCTCCAACTTCTGAGGCTATCAGATTCTTCCATCTTGGGTCCCTCTTTTTGGACAAAACCTTTTATCTTGAGGACTGGGCGGACTATATCTGGTGAGCTGTTCAACCATCAAGGAGGGAAGTTGTTGTGATTCAGCCTGAGGCTCCTCAGGGAACAGCTGGAACTCTGCCGGATCCATGCTAAGAGGGGGAGGATGATGAACAGGAGGGGGAGGACCAGGCAGAAGAGGAAGAGGAGGAGGGAGAGCAGCCTGAGACCCCTGGGGAGGGGCTCTCCCAGCGAGTAGCCTGGATTCATTAGATGAAGACGCCCAGGCTATCATAGATATGAGGCAGAGACGGGAAGCCCAAAGAAGGGGCCAATTAGCAAGGTATTTCCATCCCTGAATTGGTAACAGCTGGGTTTGGGTATGGTTCTCCTCAGCAGGGTTGAAAAGGCAGGCCCGCCCTTACTGTATTGTGGAGAGTTATCTATTGGGAGTCCTGTGACCTTGCTTCGATTCTTGGCGTCTCTGATCCTGGCTTGTGGCTTCGAAGGCTGAAGACTTGGGGGAGGCGTGGGTTTTATTACCTCCAGTGTTGTTTTTGCCAGCAAGAATCCTGTTTTATTGCCTGGCCATCGTGAAACCCCTGTGAAGCTTCATAATGTTCCTGTCTGTAAGAACAGTTTTTGTTACCTGTGTTTGCTTTCAAATATATAAACTGCCTTTACTTTTTACCAGTGTGTCTGAATACTCTTTTTAGTTGGTGTTGGCGTCTGGGGGGACCCAGACAGAACAGAAGTTAGTCAAAAAGACCAGTATACTTGCTGGGAAAGAAGTAAGGACAGGAAGACAGATGTCTCTTCACATCACAATAGGAATCTCATAATTTTTATATGTATGCTGTTAAGGAATATCTTTTGGAAAAAATCCACTAAAAATGATTGTATCAGGCTGATAAAAAATATAATCTAACATCATTATCTGATGATGTTACCTCAGGGGTGGGTTCTTAACTTACCTTGTTGCCAGGTTGTTTCCTTCTGCATTGCATGGGCATGTGCACATTGTGTGCCATGCAGGTGCAGGAATCTGGGAGCATGCACCACGCTGAAACCCTGGCTTCTGTACATGTGCAGAAACAAAAACAGCTGCATATGCGCAGAAGCAAAAAACAAGATGGTGGTGCTCTAGCACCAACAAAGACCAGCTGGCCAGAAACCAGAAGAGCAGCTGGTGACAGCGTGTGTGCACACAAAGTGAACTCTGAATGCCACCTCTGGCATGCATGCCATAAGTGCACTGTCACATCTATAGACTAAGGCGCCAGGCTGGAGAAAGTTTGTCAGATAACATCTAGTTTGTAAGAAAAATGAATAGCACCGTACCAAACAGAACAGAACAGCATAGAATTCTTTATTGGCCAAGTGTAAGTGGATGCACAAAGAATTTATCTTTGGTCCATATGCTCTCGGTGTACATAAAACGACAAGATGTCAGGTGACTGCGCTTCATGGTGCTTTTTGCCAGATTCTGGTACAAAGGCCCATTCAAATGAATGGATTTGCTTAATGAAATGAGCTTTTGTTTACAACTATGGAATTTGTAATGAAAAAGGCTTGAAATTTACTTCTGGTTGGGCAGCTATCTTGACTTAAAATAATAATGAACTATGACCATAATGCAGGGCTCAATTAGAGTCATAAAATGAGGATTAACTGTATATAATTCTGAATAAAGTTTGTATTATTGACAGTACATATACATTCACATGTTATTCAACAAATAGAATGTTTTTGTAAGTTTTAATATGTTATGTATTATATATAGGTATTACATAACTTACCTTTGAAATTATAAATGAATATAAGTGATGAAACATTTTAATATATTCAGTTTCTTCAGCTGAACTCATTGTGTCCTTAGTAAGTTCTACAGTAGCTCTTTTCATATTAAATCAAATGTCTCCAGTTCACAAGGCCAGCACTTCAGATATTTATGTCTTGCTGCCAGAATTAAGAAGTCAAAGTTGCGAATAAATAAATAAAGCCCTAAATGAAACTGTGAGGGTTTCAGACTGGAACAATGGAATTGGAGTAGAGCATTCCAGGTGTTGACCAATCTGTTGCTGAAGTCATATTTTCTGCAATCGGGTTTGGAGCAGTTTACCTTGAATTTATATCAATTGTTTGCCCATGTATTATTGTAGTTGAAGATGAAGAAATCGTTGACAGGTAAAACATTGAAGAACACAATTTTGTATATAATGCTTAGATCGGACCACAGGCAGAGCAGTTCCACATTGTCCAAGTCCAGAATTTTAAGCCTGGTGGCATAAGGGATTCTACTGTAAGTAGAGGAGTGGAGTATTCTTCTCATGAAATACCTCTAGACCCACTCAATCGTATTAATGTCTGATATACAGTGTGGATTCCGGATGGATGAGCTGTATTTAAGAATTGGTCTGGCAAAGGTTTTGTATGCCCTAGTTAGCAACACAATGTTACTGGAGAAGAAGCTTTGCAAGATTAGGTTAACAACTCTTAATTCCTATTTGGCAATGCTGCTACAGTGAACTCTGGGGCTTAGATTGTTTGAGATGATTATTCCTAGGTCCTTGACAAGATCATTTCCATCCAATTTGGTATTCTGATTATTATTATTTTTTGCCAATATGCAGGACAGAGCATTTATTAGTTGAGATTTGGATTTGTCAAATGTACGACCATTCTGACACATAGTCAAGGTGGCTTTGTAGGGCAGCAGCATTGTCAGGGGTGTTAAATAATTTTACATCATCAGCGACAAGAACACAGCTGTTTTTAATATGATCATAGATCATTGATGCAAAGCAAACAGAGTGTGCATCCTAAAATGCTGTTTTGGGTTAACTGGTGCTGGACTTACAGAATTTTTCCCCTAAAAACCAAACTGCTTGTTAGATATTATTATTATTATTATTATTATTATTATTATTATTATTATTATTATTATTATTATTGTTATTGTTATTGTTATTGTTATTATTATTAATTAGATTTATATGCCGCCCCTCTCCGAAGACTCAGGTTGTTTGATAGCAGGTTGTCTGTTTCAAAGTAGAGTTATTGATTCCATAACTTTTCAGATGATACAACACAGTGAGATTAGTCTGTAATTTTCTACTAGACTGGGGTCTCTTTTTTTAAAGAGACTCCATAATGGCTAATGACCATAGGTCGGGCAAAGAACTGGTTCTGAAGGATATCTCATAGATTGTGCATAGAGTTTCAGTTATGGTTAATGGCAAACTTTTTCAAAAAGTAGACACATAATCCTTCAGGGCCAACTGATAGAGATGACTTTAGGTTATATAGTGCCATTTCAATGTTATCTACTGGAAAATCAATATAGTAATTCATTAAAAATGGGTTATGATATGACTAGGAAATGGGGGGCAGCAGCCATTGCTTTTGACAAAGACTGAACCAAAGAATGTATTAAACAGGTTTGCCTCAACAACTTCATCATTACAGTTTTCCCTGTTAGGCCCTTTTAGAGGTGGGATAATTTATGCCTCTTTAAATATGGCATTTATGAAATTATAAAAGGGTCGGGAAGAATTCGAGTTTAACAGCTCTTCCTGCTCTTTGCAATGGTGATTGGTACATTCAGCCATTATATGGTGGCATAAGGCTGTGTAGTGATTTTTAAAGTTAGCTATTGTAAGAAACACCTATAGAGGATAGGGCCTGAAAATGTTATGTTCCATATATTTCAGAGAGAAAAGTGAACTTTTAAACCTTGGCACTCATAACCAGTTAGGAAATTGCACAAGACAATGAAAAACATGTTTATTACGAAATAGACTGCTGACGGTGTCAGTTTTAGGCCAAAGAACTTTCATAGAGAAAGAAAAACAAGTATGATCCCTGGTTCTGAGGAAACATGAAGAAATAGGAAGTTGGCCTGGAATAACATGCCCAAATATAGACAATAGGAAAAGGGCGGTCGATGTCATATTCAATACTATAAATGTTTCACTGTACTCATTGGTAGGGTATCTCGGGTTTTAATTTGTGATCCCATATATTTATACATATCTGGTTGCTAGACATATTTTTTATGTCTATTTTTTCTCTAAATAAATTTTTGATTCTTATACCAGAACTCTGTGTGTGTTTTTTTAGATTTTTCTGTCCGCTACATAGCCATTTTTGCTTTGTCTCCAAAGATATTTTTTCTTGGATTGTAACTTTCTTATTGTAATAGGTTTGTTTTTTTTGTTTTAGGGGTTATTTTAAGTATGTATAGATTAATGGCTTGATTAACTGAGCAAAAAAAGTGTTATAATGACCTTCTGCAGTTATACAGCCTGTAAACAGAAGGTGCCAATGAAGAGATGTGAGGTCAGCAGCTGTGAGATCATAGTTGGCTTTTTAAAAGTTATAATGGAGTCCCATCATTATGACCTTCTTTGTAAGAACTAGAATCAATCATGCTGTGATCACTGTCGGAAAAAGGTTCTTTAACTTGTAGGTCATAAATTAAGTTTAAGCTATTGCAGAAACGAGATCTAAGCAATTGTTGAGCCTAGTGTTGTTTGTTACCATCTGCTCCAGCCCCAGAGTCATAACAGTGTACAGGGTTGCATGTATAGATTCAGTTGAATATTTATTTAGGGTCCAATTAATAACAGGCAAATTGAGGTCCACAATAAAGATAAGGGTGTGTGAGAAGGAAGCTGCACACGTTACTAATTTAACAAAGTTTAATGATGGATATGTATAAGAAAAAGAAATAACTACTGTATAACAACCATTAAAGGCCCGGAGACTAAAACATGTGAAGAACGGTTGCAGGATTTGGGTTTGAAAGACAAAGAGGAAGAGTTTCATTTATTTTCCAAAGCACCGGAGGTTAGGACAGGAAACAATGAATGGAAAATAATCAGGGGGAAAAGCAACTTGGAATTCAAGAGAAATTTCCTATAAGTTAGGATAATTAATCAGCAGAACAGCTTGCCTTCAGAAGTTGTGGGTGCTTCATCACTGGAGGTTTTTAAGAAGAGACTGGACAGTCACTTGTCTGAAATGGTATAGGACCTCCTGCTTGAATGGGGGCAGGCTGGACAAAAAGACCTCCAGGTGTAGTATGATTCTTTCACCACATCCCATGTTAACCCTGATAATATGTTATCAGTCTTTCCACACTGAAGTTGTTTTTACTTGTTATTCTGTTATTCTGATACTACCCCAGGGTACTTTTAAGCAGCATAGTTTTATTGGGTTTTGGGAGAGGCTGTGACTCAAAATGAAGGCAATAAAAGTAAAATAAGCACCATCCATACAACAGCACATTTTGTACTGATAGAGTTTATTACGAGCTCAAGAATGGGTGGAGAACACTTTAGCTTATAAGTGGACCAGGCAGCCCCTTTCAAGTCAATGAATTATGATGAGCTTGTTATAAATCAGGGAGAGAATAGAAAACAAAGATTCAGAAGAGAGAAGAGATCGCTGAGATGGGGGCAGGAAAGAACTCTGAAGTTACATTTAAGATATGCACTGAAAGTTGGAAGCAGAAACAAGTCCAAAGAGCA
Organism: Erythrolamprus reginae; assembly: GCF_031021105.1. NCBI lineage: Eukaryota > Metazoa > Chordata > Lepidosauria > Squamata > Dipsadidae > Erythrolamprus > Erythrolamprus reginae. Next base: position 98,251,743 of record NC_091953.1, on the reverse strand, counting down.
TAAACCAGGATTCTGGAGACAAACTGGGTTGGCTGAATTTATGCAAATAGATAAAGACAGGGGTGGGCTATTGCCCGGATGGGGGATAATGCAATGGGGTAGAGAAAATGGAGCTCCACCCCAGAGCACCCAACTTACATGGAAAGATGTTGAAAGAAAATGCAGGGCATCTTACATAAGCCACACCCACAGTGTGGCAGTAAAATTTTTGGTAGCCCTTCACTGGATAAGATAAATAAGACAAATATGTGCTCATTTGATTGATAGAGGTAGGGGCATAACCACAATTAAGTGTCCATCTAAGAGTCACAGAACTGGGATTAGTGGCAAACAATTTTTAAAAATAAACAATAAAATAAAATCCCTACAGCCCAGATTTACATCTGTGAATCCCAGATGCGTGTGGAGATAAGTCTGTTATATATGAAGGTCACTTTTTTAAAAGAAATGTTTTAATTGAATTTTTAAGGTTTTAAAAAACATATATACATATTCACATTTTTCATTCCTGTGACATCAACATAAAGTTAGTTATAAATATATGTTATTCCATCGCATTGTCCTTTGATATGATGTTTTCATTTACAATCATATGGAAGTTTTCCAGTTCTTTCTGATTTCTAATCAATTGTAGAATCCCCCCCCCCACTATTCCCTTTCTTCACAATTTTGTAGTTCTAACATCAGCCGGGATGGTGCAGCAGGTAGAGTGCTGTATTGCAGGCCACTGAAGCTGACTTGTAGATCTGAAGGTCAGCAGTTCAAATCTCATCACCGGCTCAAGGTTGACTCAGCCTTCCATCCTTCCCAGGTGGGTAAAATGAGGACCCAGATTGTGGGGGCAATAGCCTAACTCTGTTAAAAAAAGTGCTATTGCTAACATGTTGTAAGCTGCCCTGAGTCTAAGGAGAAGGGCGGCATAAATATTGAATAAATAAATCAGTTTTGTCATTTCTGCGCAATTCATTATCTTTTTTATTATTATATTCTCCAGAGAGGAACTTTCAGCTTTCCATGTTTGTGCAAAGATTATTCTAAGCAACAGTCAAGATGTGTATTATAAGATATTGGTTTTCTTTGGTCCATTGCCCTCTAATGATCTCTAATAAGTATATCTCTGATTTGAATTCAATTTGAGAATCTATCATTTCTTGTATCCACATTCTTATCATGTTCCAATATTCCCTTGCCACTGGGCAAGACCACCACATATGATGTTTTGTACCATGTACCTGTTTGCATTTCCAACATCTTGGGTTCATATTAGAGTATATTTTGGCAAGTCTAGCAGTCGCTAGATAATACATTTTATATACATTCTTTTTGTACAATGCCTACATAGTCAATTTATAACTTTTCATCCATAGTTTTTCCCAATTGTCTAGTTGAATAGTATGGCTGAATTTTTTCATCCATGAAATCATATTATCTTTTACAATGTCTTCAGCCTTATCAAATTGGAGTAAACAGTTATACATTTTAGTTATAAATTTGTTTTCAGGTCCCAGTAGGATTTTATCTATTATATTTTATTCTTTATTTATACCAAATTCTTCCACATCTTTTTTATACCAAGTCTATATCTGTAGATGTGGTCACCGATGAATACCTCCGGAACCGCCTTCTACCGCACGAATCCCAGAGGCTGATAAGGTCCCACAGAGTTGGCCTTCTCTGGGTCCCGTCGACCAAACAATGTTGTTTGGCGGACCCCAGGGGAAGAGCCTTCTCTGTGGCGGCCCCGACCCTCTGGAATCAACTCCCCCCAGAGATTAGAACAGCCCCTATCCTCCTTGTCTTTCGCAAATTACTTAAGACCCACCTATATCGCCAGGCATGGGGGAACTAAGACATCCTCCCCCAGGCTTTTATATATTATGTTTGGTATGTATGTGCTGTATGGTTTTAATTGCTGGGGTTTTATATATGTTTTTTAATATTGGATTTGTTTTACTGCTATATTGTTTTATTATTGTTGTGAGCCACCCCGAGTCTTCGGAGAGGGGTGGTATACAAGTCCAATAAATTATTATTATTATTATTATTATTATTACTATTATTATTATTATTAATAATAATAATAATTCCTTCATCCTCTAGTTCTTGTTTGGTCTTTAAATTACCATGTTTATTTAATAATTCTTCATAACTTCTCATTCTTGATCTTTCTAACATGTTAGGGTAGATCGTAGCCTTCATTGGAGACAGCTATCTGGGTATCTCCATATAGTGTTTTACTCTGATTTTTCTCCAGGTCTGTAATAGTGCAATGTGAGTGTTTAGTGTTTTTCTTTTCCCACAGGTGAGCATGTCAACCTTCTTGTAAATTGTGACCCTCTAGTGTAAATATTATTTCATTATTTTATCCACAATAGCAGTGCAGTTTGATAGTATATCTCCAGATCTGAGAGTCCGAAACCACCTCTAACTCATCTATGTTGTAACAATTTAAGTTTTATTCTTGGCTTTTTTCCAACCCACATAAATTTAGATATTATTTTGCTTACTTCTCTAAAGAACTTTTAATCTAATTTTATTGGTACAGTTTGAAGTAGGTATAAACATCTCGGTAAGACATTCATTTTTATAACTGTAATTTTCCCTATTAATGATAATTGCATCTTTCCCCATCGTTCTAAATCTTGTTTTGTTTTATGGAATAATTTACTATAATTGTCTCCTGTAAGTGATGAATAACTTGCTGTAAGCCAGATTCCTAGGTATTTAATTTTTTTGTTGTTGCTGTTATCTGCAATTCTGTTTTCTCAATTAATTTTTTTTATCTGATTTTGGGTACAAATCTCATCACGGTTGACTCATCCTTTCATCCTTCCGAGGTAGGTAAAATGAGGACTTTGATTGTGGGGGCAATATGCTGGCTCTGTTAAAAAATTGCTATTGCAAACATGTTGTAAGCCTCCCCAAGTTTAAGGAGAAGGGTGGCATAAAAAAATTGAATAAATAAAAAAATAAAATTTTACTTAATATTTTTGTTTTGTTCCTGTTTATTTAAAGTCCTGGCACTTTTCCAAATAATTCTACTTCATTTAATAATTGTGTTTCTGATCCTATTGGGTCTAAAAAGTACACTAGGTACTTTGCCCGGGTTTTGTAATTTTCCTTTTTTATTCTTTATTTCTTCATTTTTAGAAAGATTCTTATCCCTTCTATTTCTTGTTGTTCTTTCTCTTTGTTGTTTTTGTCCTCCTATTCTACCTCATTATCTTCAGATATTTCTTCCTCCTGACTTCCGCTATCTAAATCCTCTCCTTCTGATGTTATAAACTGCTCATAAAACTCTTGTCTAAGTTATCTATCTTGAATTTCCCTCCCAGCTATGAGATGAGCGTTCCTTCTGGAACCAGCCATTTAAAAAGAACATTTTGTTTGTTTAGCTATGTTGCCAGGACGTGATATGGTCTTCTTGCTATTTGTTTTAGTACCTGGATTTCATCATCATCATCATCATCATCATCATCATTATCATCATCATCATCATCATTATTTAGATTTCTATGCTGCCTGAGACTGTGGGCAGTCACAGCAAGCAAATACAGACCCTATAAGAAATCTAATATTAAAATACTCTAAAAAGTACAATATTAAAAACATATTAAAAATCTAACTTAATTTATATTCTAAAACTCCAATATATTTAAAAACCAGTCATCCACATTCATCCAGTCATAGGCTGGATTAGATGTTAAAATTTCAGTGGCTCCAGGCCTGTCGGCAGAGGTGCATTTTTAAGGCCTTACAAAAGACTGGGATGGTGGGAGCAGTACAAATCTCCAGGGGAGTTGATTTCAAAGGGCTGGGGCCACCACAGAGAAGGCTCTTCCCCTAAGCCCTGTCAGGCAGCATTGCCTGGCTGATAGGACCTAGAGAAGGCCAACTCTGTGGGACCTGACCGGTCGCTGGGACACATGAGACAAAAAATGGTCTCATAGGTAATCTGGTCCAATGCTATATAGGGCTTTATAGGTCACAAACAACACTTTAAACTGTGTTCAGAGACCTATTGGCAGCCAATGCAGCTCACTGAGTACTTCAGAAACATGGGCATATCTTGGAAGGCCCATGACTGCTTGTGTGGCAGCCGGCATAGTCAGGAGTCGAGGAGGAAAGAGGTCGTAAGTCGAGGACTAGAGTAGTGTGGGGTTGTAGGTCGAGGAATAGAGGGGTCATAGGTCAAGGACTCTACACTATGGATCTGATCTGGTCTTTCTTTTAAACCTGACAAGCCCTTAGCGCATATGCTGTGAAATTTCCACTTTCCTCGAAAAGTAAAGTATTTTGCTGTTTTTTACAACTGAGGACAGTAGGCATTCTAACACCAATGGACCAGGTATTCCACAGTAAAAGCATTGGTGTTGTCAGTAATGATACACCTTCTCTTGTGCAACAAATAGATACCTGCCGAATTCCAAAATCTCAAGACTCTTTGCAATAATTTTTTAAAAATCCAGTATAGATATTGTAATGGAAGGATACATCAAAGTAGGGTTAGTAGATGGATAACAGGATTAGCATAGTAAATAGATACATCTATCTCTTGTTTGACCATGTCCAGCTTGCCTTGATTCATGGATCTTACATTCCAGGTTCCTATGGAGTATAGATCTTTACAGCATCGGACTTTCCATTTACCATCAGTTACATCCACAGATGGGGTGGGCTCAAGTTTTCTTTCCTGCCGGGGTAGCACAGCAGGTAGAGTGATGTACTGCAGGCCACTGAAGCTGACTGTAGATCTGTAGGTGAGCGGTTCAAATCTCATCATCAGTTCAAGGTTGACTCAGCCTTCCATCCTTCCGAGGTGGGTAAAATGAGGACCCGGATTGTTCGGGGCAATATGCTGCTCTGTTAAAAAGTGCTATTGCTAACATGTTGTAAGCCACCCTGAGTCTAAGGAGAAGGGTGGCATAAAAATCGAATGAATGAATGAATGAATGAATGAATGAATGAATGAATGAATGAATTAATTAATTAATTAATTAACGAATTAACGAATTAACGAATTAACGAATTAACGAATAAATTGCTCAGGGATGTACCACAGGGACATGCATGTGTTGTGCACCATGTGCACACTTCACATGTGTCCACAAACATGCACAGTGTTTTTTTGAAGTTTTTGCACATGCTCAAAAGCAAAATATAAGAGGGTGGTGCCTATGGTGCTGCCGAGAGAACTGGTTTGGAGACATGGCAGGCCTGGGTCATTGCCAGTTCCATTGACCCAGGCTGTCAAGTTACTACCATTTCTATAGAACCAGTCCAAACCAAAAGGAATCCACTTCTATCCACAGTTGAGCATCCTTTCAGCTTTGGCCCAGTCAGTTCATTCTTTCTGGTGCTACTAGTACCAGCCCTTTGTTTTTCCCAGTAGCGTACTGGACACCTTCTGATCTAAGGGGCTCATCTTCCAGCATCATATCTTTTTGCCTTTCGACACTGTCCATTGGGTTTCTTTTTCAAATTTGCTGGCAAATTTAAGCAGGCTGTACACTGTTGTCCTGCCTATTTAACTTATTTGCAGAGCACTACATGAGAAGGGAGGGCTAAATGAATCACAAATTGGAATTAAGATTTCCGGGAGAAATATCAAGAACCTCAGATATGCAGATGATACCACTCTAATGGCAGAAAGCAAAGAGGAACTAAAGAGCCTCTTGATGTGGGTAAAGGAGAGTGCAAAAGTTGGCTTGAAATTCAACATTAAGAGAACTAAGATCATGGCATCTGGCCCTCTCAATTCCCGGCAAATAGATGGGGAAGAAATGGAGGTAATGGCCAATTTTAATTTCCTGGACTCCAAGATCATTGCAGATAGAAATTACAGCCAAAAAATTGGAAAGAAAGCTACGGCAAATCAAGACAGCATACTAAAAAGAAGAAACATCACCCTGCCAACAAACATGCTTATAGTCAAGGCTATGGTTTCCCCAGTTGCAATATATGGCTGTGAAATTTGGACCATAAGAAAGGCTTAGTGCAAAAGAATTGAGGCCCTTGAGAATGGTGCTGGAGAAAACTCCTGTGAGTCCCTTGGACTGCAAAGCTATCAAACCAGTCAATCCTAGAGGAGATCAACTTTGACTGCTCTTTACAAGACCAGGTCCCTAAGATGAAACTCAAATACTTTGGCAACCTAATGAGAAAGAAGTACTCACTGGAGAAGAGCCTAATACTGGGAAAGATTGAGGGCAAAAGAAGAAAGGGACAATAAAAAATGAAGTGGCTGGATGGGCTCACTGAAGCAGTAGGCATAAGCTTAAATGGACTCTAGGCGATGATATAGGACAGGAGGAATGTTTTTCATGGGGTTGCGATGGGTGGACACAACTTTGCAACTATTTGTTTGTTTGTTTGTTTGTTTGTTTATATTTCTATGCACAACATCATAGGGACTCACAACACCAAGTAACACCAAATACACTCACAAGTTAGAATCCAATAGTAAAAGTAACTTTATAATTATAATATTTTTAACACTCAGTAGGAATGAAACATGTTGAATACTATTTTCTGACCAAAATGACATCAAAGATACTCCCTTTCTTGAACTGAATATTTTTAAAGCCAGCTGTATTGAAGAGTATACGATACTCTAAGGCTGTCCGTACTTTTCCTTCACAATGAAGCAACGTTAAGATGCTGTACATATGAGCAGGGAAAGATCCAGATATTTCTTCATTAATAGTTGGCTCCACTACCAAGACTCCACCACCTGTTGCAAAAGTAATTTGTTAACTCAGGAATAAGTTCTATGGAAAAGAAAAAGTGTTCATGCATCTCATTTTCATTACTATGGCTGTGGCCTTGTGGTGGGATTTTTGTTCACCTCTGCAAACTGGCTGAAGTGAGGGGCATAAAGCCATGTCATGCCCAGGAAGGGTGGGGAACAGGAGAGACAACAAGAGGAGTCCTGCCTTGCTCCACACGCCTCAATGAAAGGCCACTTCGCTTTCCCTCCTCTCCGATGCTGGAAGGGAACTGTCAGCCAGGCACCCAGTCACCCGTTCATTCCCTTTGTGTGTGTGTGTGTGTGTCTCTGGGCTCTCCGGGTGCCACAGTCCACCATGCTGGCTGGGAGCCAACCTGCCATCCTCCATGAGTTTCAGATACCACTGATGGGTGGGAGAAGGAGGAGAGAGAGAGAGAAGCCTGTAAAGTCATCAGCACCTTTCCTCAGTGGAGGAAACCCCTGGAGGATAGCAGGGTGGCTCCCGGCCTGGGTGCTGGACTGTGGCACAGGGTGATCACATACACACACACACAGGGAGGGAGGGAGGGAGGGAGAGAGGAAGGGAGGCAGAGGAAGAGACAGATGAATGTGCAGTTGGATGTGTGGCTGACAGCTGGAGTCCACCGCCAAAGAGGGGAGGGGAGGGAAAAGGCCACTGCCTTTCATTGGGGCATAGAAACATAGAAGACTGATGGCAGAAAAAGGTCTGCCCTTATACTATTTTCTGTATTTTATCTTAGGATAGATATATGTTTATCCCAGGCATGTTTAAATTCAGTTACTGTGGATTTCTCTACCACGTTTGCTGGAAATTTGTTCCAAGGATCTACTACTATTCTTTCAGTAAAATAATATTTTCTCATGTTGCTTTTGATCTTTCCCCCAACTAACTTCAGATTGTATCAAACTATCTGAATTGAGTTATATTTTGCTCCTCTGGAATGTGGCCATACCTTGTTGGGAATCTTCCCCATTATATTCCATCACAACTCAGACCTTTAGGATTCTAGCTTCCTTTCAACAATCCAGGCCAAAGATCCCCTTCCATTCATGGAGCGGAACTGCCTGCCCACTTTATTACCCACACAACCCCAACTGGCAGAGCCAAGATTGCATGTTTGGTGACTCATTTAATGACTGCAATGGCCTACAAAAAAACCTCCAAGCCAATTTTAGGTCACAAATTGATATTTTGTCAAAAATTGTTGCAAGTACAGAAAAAAACCATGGAAAGCCCTGATTGGCTGGCTTCACTTCCCATTCAAAATGGCAGTTTTTCTCTTTATGGTAAAACAGATATGCCTACCTGGTTTACAGACCATAAATACTTTTGTTAGTAGCTGGGTGCACTTTTCATCATTCCAATTAAATAGGACTCTTGATAAGATGTAAAGATCTGCTTCAGAAATTGGATCTTGAAAGAAATTCCCTGCAAAAAGAATAATTCCTTTAATAAGGTAGAAATCAAAGTCTATTATCACCTTAGATACAGAATCTACTCTCCCTTTCACAAAGCTTGGCTTGAAATGCCACTAGCTTCTTTCAATAGAGTTTTTTTTTTTGAAATGGCATAAATATTGATTCCAAACTTATATTACCTTCATGGAAAGATATCTGGGAGTCATCTGAAAATGCATTAAATTTTTTAGATATTTCCACAACTTCAGGAAGGTCAAAAACTTTCACAGTACAATTTGGGTATTTTGAAATCAATTCTTTAGCTAAGCCACCGCTACTGCCTTGAAAAAAGAACAAAATACAAAAAAAAGGAACTATGTTAGAAAAAATATCCTGCAGGTCAACATTTTTAACATTTTACTAGAATATTTATGACTACAGTAGTCCCTCACCTATCGCTGGTGTTACGTTCCAGACCTGGCCGCGATAGGTGAAATCCGCGATGGGGAATTTATCGACTGATAGTACTTATTTAAGTATTTATATTGTAATTGTTTGGTAAGTTTTCATTGTTTTAAGTGTTTATAAACCCTTCCCACACAGTATTTATTTTAGATACAGTATTTAAATACAGTATTTACAATTTTAGATATATTTTTTTTAAAAAAAACCTGCCAATCGAGTTCGGCGGGCTGTTTAAATCTGCCGATCGACTTCCTCAGAAACCCGCGATGAAGTGAAGCCGCAGTAGGTGAAGCGCGGTATAGCGAGGGACTACTGTACTTTAAAAAAACCTTAGCTCATTGTTTTATTTTTCATCCATCTGCCCTAATCTGGCATATAATATTGTGATTTAAAAAAAAACATATTCATTGAGATATATATTGTCTGATTCATTGAGATATTCATTGAGATATATATTGTCTGATTTAAAAAAAACATATTCATTGAGATATATATTGTCTGATTCCTTCTCCTATATTGTTTTTTAACAATATTTTAACAGTACTGTTAAAATAGTACTATTAGTACTATTAATAGTACTAATAGTACTATTAATAGTACTAATAGTACTATTAATAGTACTAATAGTACTATTAATAGTAATATTAAAACAGTACTGTTAAAACAGTACTATTTTAACAATACTGTTAAAAAACAGTACTGTTTTTTAACAGTATTTTTAATTCTGTTCTTTTACTATGCACATTTTTTCATTTCTTTGAAAATCTATTTACTAAGTTTTATTTCTCATTCCATTCCTATCCAGTGACTCTTTGCATCACATTTTCCTTCATTACTTTGCTTGATTAAAACAAAAGAACATCATTTTATTCTAAGTGGGTGCAACAAAATCAATCCAATCCTTTTCTATACCATTGCTTAAACTTCCATTCAATAGTATCTATTTTAAATCAACTTTTGCCTTTTTCTATCCTATGAATACTTCATAGGATTCTGGTGGGGCAGCAGGAAGGAGGAAAGAGACTGCTGGTCCGCCGGACTACGGCAATTGACATCAAAATATGGGGTAAATTTGGCCAATTTTTGAAAAGTCAGCACATGGTCCAGTGAGGTGAGAATCCCCTGTCTCGAGAGACCTCCGTGCCCTATCTTCTGCAGTATTTTTTCTGCTTTTTTCCATGGAGGAACCGGGAGCCCCGATCAGCTGGGGCTCGGAAGATGGCGACCGTTAAGGTGACCGTTGCAGGGATAGATCAAGAATGAGCTGATTGCATATGGTCCAGTGAGGTGAGAGTCTCCCATCTTGGAAGACCTCGTTACCCTTTCTATCTGGAGTGTTTCTACCATGATAGAGCTGGGAGCTCCGATCAGCTGGGGCTCGAAAAAATGGTGACAGACTGAGACTTAGATCGAGAATTAGCCTACCAACCAAACAGACCTGATTAATCGAGCCAGGCAGCACTGGGACGCTGGGTGCCAAATGCTGGGTGCACGCAGCGTCAGAAGAACTGTGCTATTGCCAAGAGAGTGAAAATTACAGGGGAGGAAGGAGAGAAGATCGAGGAAATATAGCACAGCTGGAGGCTAATCAGAGACTGTCGAGGAGAACTATCGAGGAGAGACTGGATATTATTGGAGATTGCTGAAGACTGAACTACAGGGACTCCCAAGTAACGAGAGCCAGAGATGTCACCCGATACAAAAAATAGAGACTGGAAGTATTGGAGGGCGAGTGGGGTGACTGACGGAAGCCTAAGACATTGTAGAGATGGAAGAAGCACACAAATAAGATTGGAGGATGCTGGCTGGTGGCAATGGCCGGCATCAAAAAGACTAACCCACTTAGAGACTCGAACATTTATTTTAGATCTTTTAGAACACAGCCAGCCTAGGGTTTGGCGCCATCTACTGTTGACTATTAAGACTGCTGAATGCTTTTAAGAACTGCTGATTGACTGACTTTCCCTATACAGTGGCACCTCGGTACTCGAACGCTTCCTTTCTCGTACATTTCGGATAACGAACAAAATTTTCAGCAAAAATTTGCTTCGGTATCTGAACAAAAATTCGGATACCGAACAGCCACAGAAAATTTTGTTTATTATCCGAAATGAGGGGACGGGGTGAGAAGGAATGGGAGTCGGAATCTGACATGCCCATTCTGGCCGCCCACTAAACAGCCTCCCAGTCGTGCTCCAAGCTGTAGGGAGTGGGGGGGGCGGCTGCAATACCGGCAGTTTCGGAGGAGCTCCTTTCCTCAGTGGTTCGTCTTCCCTTTAAGCAGTTACACCAACTTTCTCTTTCCCGAGAGTAGCGACGGCAGCAGAGCCTTTCCTTAGAGCAGTAACAGCGCCGGGAACATCAGCGGTTTCCCTTTCTCATCTCACGTTCCCGGCGCTGCTGCTACTCTAAGGAAAGCCTCTGCTGCCGTCGCTACTCTCAGGAAAGAGAAAGTTGCTGTAACTGCTTAACGGGAAGACGAACCACTGAGGAAAGGAGCCCCACCCGAAACTGACGGTATTGCAGCCCCCCCCCACTCCCTACAGCTTGGAGCGGAAGGGTGTAGGAAGGGTGGGGCGGCTGCAATACCGTCAGTTTCGGGGGGGCTCCTTTCCTCAGTGGTTCATCTTCCCTTTAAGCAGTTACACCAACTTTCTCTTTCCCGAGAGTGGCGACGGCAGCAGAGGCTTTCCTTAGAGCAGTAGCAGCACCGGGAACATCAACGGCTTCCCTTTCTCATCTCACGTTCCCGGCGCTGCTGCTGCTGTAAGGAAAGCCGCAGCCGCAGTTGCTACTCTCGGGAAAGAGAAAGATGGTGTAACTGCTTAAAGGGAAGACGAACCACTGAGGAAAGGAGCCCCCCTGAAACTGACGGTATTGCAGCCACCCCCCCCCCACTCCCTACAGCTTGGAGCGGAAGGGTGTAGGAAGGGTGGGGCGGCTGCAATACCGTCAGTTTCGGGGGGCTCCTTTCCTCAGTGGTTCATCTTCCCTTTAAGCAGTTACACCAACTTTCTCTTTCCCGAGAGTAGCGACGGCAGCAGAGGCTTTCCTTAGAGCAGTAGCAGCACCGAGAACATCAACGGCTTCCCTTTCTCATGTCACGTTCCCGGCGCTGCTGCTGCTCTAAGGAAAGCCGCTGCCGCCGTCGCTACTGCTGGGAAAGAGAAAGTTGGTGTAACTGCTTAAAGGGAAGAAGACGAACCACTGAGGAAAGGAGGCCCCCCCGAAACTGCCCCCACCCTTACTACAGCTTGGAGTGCTTAGACCTCATATCTTTATCCCATAGGAAATAAAGGAAATAGGGGCTGGAAACCAATTAAACCCATTTCCATTATTTCCTATGGGATAAATTAATTTGGTACTCGACCAAATCGGTTCTCGACCACACTTCTGGAACGAATTGTGGTCGAGAACCGAGGTACCACTGTATTGTTATTGTGTTTTTTAATGCTCTTATTGTTTTTTTATTGTTTTTAGTTAAATCATCTGTTTATTAGTGGGTTTAATTATTTTATTAGTGGGTCTAATATTAATAGTTGACCTTTTAACCTATTTTGATGAATTAATTTTAACTTGTATATATTTTTAATTAATTTATTGGGGGGTAATTTTAGCGATGGATATTTGGGATCGGATGGAAGGCATATATGAAATGAATGGAATGAATGATTGGATTAATTTGCTGAATGGATGGGATGGGTCAGACTATAGTATGGATGAGGTGAATGGTAATTGTAATTTATATGAGATGAATGAGCGGGGTGGGTGGGATGCTATGTATGGGTACAATGGGGATAGTTTAAATGCAGAATTTAGCCTACCTGGCGGTAGAGAGACAGGAGGGACGGGGGCATCTTTCTCCGGGGTGACAGAGGGCCAGAATATTCCAGTCCTGCTGGGGAGAGGTAGATATGGCGGGAGTCACAGGGCTAGCCGTTCTAGAGGAAAAAGAGATCACTGCTTAATAGTGATCCCTTGTTCCAGTTCCATGAGCTCAGCCCGGGGTTCTGGTGACGAGTGTAATCTGGGCCCTGGGCTCAAGCTGCTGCTGCTCAATGCCAGATCGGTAGTAAATAAAGCTCTCCTCATGCGGGATTTAATCCTGGATGAGGAGGCCGATCTGGCCTGTGTGACTGAAACCTGGCTGGGCCCAGAGGGAGGAGTTGCTCTCTTGGAATTATGCCCAGCTGGGTTTCAGATATGGCATCAGCCTCGACCTCAGGGAAGGGGGGAGTGGCTATTGTAGCCAGGGAGAACCTTCACCTGCGTAGACTCGTTGCCCCTGAGATTGCGGGTTGTGAGTCACTCCTTGTGAAGTTGGATTCAGGGGTTCAGGTGGGCTTGTTACTCACGTACCTGCCTCCCAGCTGTGTGTCAACAGCCCTGCCTGTGCTGCTCAAGGAGGTGGCCGGGTTGGTCGTGGAGTTCCCCGGACTTATTGTCCTGGGGGACTTCAATCTGCCATCACTCGGCGGTTGCTCTGGATTAGCACAGGAGTTCATGGCCACCATGACAGCCATGGACCTGACTCAAGTAGGTGGACACACACCAGATATGATATTCTTCTCAGAGCAATTAAATAATGGTCGAAGACTAAGGGGCTAAGAAGCATTGCCTTTGTCATGGTCACTAACTGGCCTGTAGTTACCAGCTTCTTCTCTACTGCCCTTCTTATGGATAAGCACAACACTGGCCAGTCTCAGGAACATCTCCTGTTAACAGGGATTGGTTAAACAAATCAGTCAGTGGGGTAGCAATGACAGATCTGAGTTCTTTAAGAACTCTGGGGTGGATGCCATCTGGACCCATTGCCTTATTTATCTTTAATCATTCAAGTTCTTCTAAAACATCGGCTTCTAAGATCACTGGAGCTGAATCCGTACAGCTGGAAGCAATGCTATATCCCTCTATAGTATTATTTTGTAAGGTGTCTTTTGAGAAAACTGTACAGAAGTAGCTATTGAAATGGTCAGCGATCTCCTTATCCCCATCAATGCATGTATTATTCCCGGTACTAAGCTTCGTGATGCTGCAGTTTTTCTTCTTCCTATCACTAATATATCTGAAGAAGGTTTTATCCCCCTTCTTTACAGATATGGCAATTTCTTCCTCTTTTGAGGCTTTAGCAACATATATTATCTGTTTCGCCTCCTTCTATCTCATTTTATACACCTCTCTATCAGCCATACTTCCAGACTCTTTATACCTCCTATAGGCAGCCTTTTTTTCATTGACTATAGCCCTTACATCATTGCTAAACCATAGCGGTTTCTTCTTCCTTTTACCTTTAGTTATTTGCCTTACATACAGTCCTGTGGCTTTTAAGATAGCCCACTGGGTGCTCGCTCCTGCCATTTTATCCCTCCCCTTTAATTCATTATTTAAATATTCCCCCATTGCATTAAAAATTGTTTTTCTGAAATCCAATACTTTGGTTGCAGTATAGGATTGCTCACAAGCAGTTTTTGCATCAAACCACAAACATAGATGGTCACTGCAACCTAAATTTTCTCACACCTTGACCTCTGAAACCCAATTCCCATTTGTAAAAACTAAATTTAGAATATTCTCCCCTCTAGTTGGTGTCTTAACCAGCTGTGCCAGAGTTGCTCCTGTAAAGGCCTCTACTATATTCTTAGTTTTGCATGTAAGGGTACTGGGGATATTCCAGTCAACATCAGGCATGTTGAAATCACCCATAACCACAATATCTCCCTTTACTGCCATTTGGGTAATTTCATCCACTTTCATACTACTTTGTCACATTAAGATAAATGGTTAGTGAAAGATGTTAAAACGGAGTCAGTTTTGTTAAATTGTAAAAAGCCTTTGTCCTTTATATGTACTCTGACCTTTTTAACTAAAAGGTGCAAGAAGTGCTATTTGTAACAGAATGTGCCTTGCAGTTAGAGGATGAGTAACTATTGTTTAAAGGGGGAGAGATTAAGCAGACCCGGCTGGCTTAGTTTATCCTGTGGATAAGGAAGAAGTATACGCTTGAAAGGACATGTAGACAGGCAATCATTAAATTTTTACTATGGCTTCTTAAAAAGAGGGTAGGTGTTTTGGGGAGGGAATTTAGTTTATGACCCACCACATCGGGCTAGCTGGCGTAGGACTGGGAGGAGTATGTTAGGGCAGTGTTTCCCAACCTTGGCAACTTGAAGATATTTGGACTTCAACTCCCAGAATTCCCCAGCTAGCGAATGCTGGGTTGGGAAATTTTGGGAGTTGAAGTCCAAATATCTTCCAGTTGCCAAGGTTGGGAAACACTGTATTTGGGTATAACTAACCTGCTTTTTGCTTCTGTAAAGGTCTATACTTGGGGAGCGAGAGAGATTATCACACTCAAATAAACCTTTGTCACTTTTGCCCTCTTTGTCTTGTTGCATAATTTCTTTTAGGGAATTGCAGCTAACAGTTAGCAAAAAATATATTGTATGTGTAAAAACCAGCTAAAGTACATTGTATGCATATCAGGTGTTATGTTGAAGCATCTTTTACTCTAAAAATTCCATGACAGTAAATGTAGAACTGTGATGCATCCTCTAATGTTTGTTTTCTTGTGAAGATTTCAGAAATGGTTTGCCATTGTCTCCTTCCTAGGACTAGGAGAGATTGGCCCAAGGTCACCCAGCTGGCTTGATGCCTAACACAGGATTAAAACTCACAGTGTCCTGGTTTCTAGTCACTACACCACCTGGTTCTCTTTTCATATTATGTATCATGGCAACAACTCACCCAGGCAAGAAAAGAAAAAAGAAGGAGAAGAATGCTTTCATCTTTAAAATTTCTTCCACCTCTTTCCAAACAATCACAGGACTGTTGATTGTTATTTTGAGACATCCAGTAATTTTGATAAACAGTTTCAAAAATAGTTACAGTATTTATAAGTAAAATTCAAACCTCTAGGAAAAACAAGATCACAGGATGGGATCTTGCAATTCTACTATTGAAATTGGAGAATTATAAGATCTCCAGAGTATCACATAGCATTAAATTGGTAGTAATGTGCATGATGAAGACCTTCATGGACTTACCACCCAGATCATAAATGAGCTGAAAACCAGAAAGATCAAAGGCAGAGACCACTTCTTTTCCATGCAGACTCCAAGCCTCATCCATGTACCTGAAAAAGCTTTCAACACCTTCCCTTGATCTAGAATTGAACAGAGCTTCAATTAAATAAAATACAACATGAGTAACATCTGAGCATGAAGCTAGAATTGTACTCTTCATTATTCTATTCATTTTTTGTAACTGTTTGTGTTACTACTCTGGTTTTAAAGAGCAGGTTGCTTAATATCTAGATTGAAGTGAAATGGCATTAGGTGTCTGTCTGGGGTCCGAATGACTTGTTCCCATTTCCATTCAGTTTATGCCCTTAGTAATTCCTGGCCATGACATTGTATTTCATGACATACAAAAGGATCTAAACAGATGGTCAAATCTACACCTCTCTCTAAAGGGAAAGATATCCACAATAAAAACCAACATTCTTCCATGATTTTTATATCTATTTCAAATCGCGCCAATTAATAATAACACAAGAACAATAGAACACAAGAACAAGGGGACACAATCTGAAGTTAGTTGGGGGAAAGATCAAAAGCAACGTGAGAAAATATTATTTTACTGAAAGAGTAGTAGATCCTTGGAACAAACTTCCAGCAGACGTGGTTGGTAAATCCACAGTAACTGAATTTAAACATGCCTGGGATAAACATATATCCATCCTAAGATAAAATACAGAAAGTAGTATAAGGGCAGAGGTCTTTTTCTGCTGTTAGTCTTCTATGTTAGAATGTTTCTAATAATAATAATAATAATAATTTATTCAAAAGGCAAGGAGGGTGGGGGCAGTCCTAATCTCTGGGGGGAGTTGATTCCAGAGGGATGGGGTCACCACAGAGAAGGCTCTTCCCCTGGGTCCCATCAGACGGCATCATTTAGTCGACAGGACCTGGAGGAGGCCAACTCTTTGGGACCTAATAATTAACCTAAATAAAACCTTTTAAAAACAATTTACACAAAAAAATCCGCAAATTTATTTGGGCCAAAAAGAAAGCAAGGCTTAAATTAAAAAACCTCCAGGACCACAGATCAAGAGGAGGCTTCAGCCTCCCAAATTTTGAACTTTATCATCAAGCTTCAATTCTTACGTTGATAAAAGACTGGATAACATTAAAAAATACAAGAATACTAACCCTTGAAGGATTTGATCTTCAATCTGGATGGCACTCTTTTCTGATGTCTGATATTCATAAAATACCAAATTACTTTAAACCTTGCTACATAAGAAAAGCACTAATAACTGTCTAGCAACACATAAAGAAAAACCATTACCATTCTATTCCAAAATGGTTATCACTGACTGAAATAATCATATACCCAACTGTTTTTTCTCGCACAAAAATTTTAACATACCAACAATTACTAGACGAAAACAATAACCTATTTACAAAGCAAACCCTCTTTGAAAAAGGGATAAAACTTGACTGGCTATCATACCTACAAATTAAGTCTAAATACAGAGAACATAAAAACAAATTCGGCTTTCAAAAAAATATTTTACCTGACACAATTTTTCATGCCCCAGAGGGAAAAACAATCTCCAAAATTTATAATTTTTTGTTAACGCAGGACACTCTAGAAGAAGAAGTGAAGGGATCAATGGGCTCAAAACTTCAGTTACCAATCAACTTGATTGAGTGGGAAAAAATTTGGACAATAAACTACAAACTGGTTCTAGCGACCTCTTACAAGGAAACTCAATATAAAATGTTTTACAGATGGCATTTATCCCCCACTTGACTATCTAAAATGTTTCCCAATATGTCTCCCATTTGTTAGAAATTTAAAAACCAACCTGGAACCTATTATTACGCATGGTGGATGTGTGAATATGCAAAAAACAATTGGCAAAAAATTTAGAAACTTCTGGATCAAGTTATACCGCAGATTATAATACCCAAACCAGAGCTATTCCTCTTAGGAATTTTCAGACAAAAGTTTACAAAAGAAGATTGCTATCTCATTATACAAATTCTCACAGCAGCCAGAATTGCCTATGCGCAATTCTGGAAACAAGAAAATACCCCAACTACATTAAATATTTTGACAAAAATTATGGAAAATTATGTGCAGAGATGTCCAAAATCACAATGGAAATTCAAAATAAGGATGAATCAGACCTTTACAAGGCCTGGGAGAAGTGGTACGACAACTCATGAATGAACCTTAATAATTTTCTACTAATTGGTATCAATCATGATAACTTAAAGATAGATATCAAGTTCTGCAATCTAAATTTTTAGTTTATCCTTTTGAGATTTATTGATATATATACCCACAAATTCTTAATACATTTATGATACATGCTCATATACACTTACTACTCATGCGCACCACAGTCATACAATTCTAAAGTGTCTGCTATGTTGCAGACACACTTAGAAACATAGAAACATAGAAGACTTACGGCAGAAAAAGACCTCATGATCCATCTAGTCTGCCCTTATACTATTTTCTGTATTTTATCTTACAATGGATATATGTTTATCCCAGGCATGTTTAAATTCAGTTACTGTGGATTTATCAACCACCTCTCCTGGAAGTTTGTTCCAAGGATCTACTACTCTTTCAGTAAAATAATATTTTCTCATGTTGTTTTTTATCTTTCCCCCAACTAACTTCAGATTGTGTCCCCTTGTTCTTGTGTTCACTTTCCTATTAAAAACACTTCCCTCCTGGACCTTATTTAACCCTTTAACATATTTAAATGTTTTGATCATGTCCCCCCTTTTTCTTCTGTCCTCCAGACTATACAGATTGAGTTCATGAAGTCTTTCCTGATATGTTTTATGCTTAAGACGTTCCACCATTCTTGTAGCCCGTCTTTGGACCCGTTCAATTTTGTCAATATCTTTTTGTAGGTGAGATCACCAGAACTGAACAGAACTCCTTTTTTCTTTATTCCCTACCCCTTTTCCTTATTTCCTTCTTTAGCCCTTTTGTGTTTTTCCTTTTATTTTCTTGCTCCATATTATTTATACTTTTTATGCTACTTTGATGATCAAATATATATATATATATATATTTGTTATTATGATTTGTCAATTTTATAATATACTATGTACCTTGTTACTTTTCTGTTATGTTTGTCTCCCCCCTCCTTTTTAAAATGTTAATATTTAATAAACATTATTATTATTTTTTAAAAAAGTAATTCCTGAGTATTCCAATATGTGGCTCAGGCTCAGTTGTTTTTGAAGAATCTGAAAAATAGCTCAAACTTCAGGAATTTTGAATTATATTCAAGCCAGGAAATAATGATCAGATGAGTTTAGGAGCAGAAGATAATGAGAAAAAGGACAAAAGTATGACAATCCTATTCAGCACATCTCTCCATACCTTCTTCTCCTTGCAAACCATCTCCCAAAATTTCCATTAACTGATGATAAATTGCCCAGTAGACAGTTTGCAATGCAGTCTCTAAATTTGTGATTGTAGGTTGGGTGGAACATGAGCATAGTAAGAGCAAAGCACCGAAATCTGTGTTGGTGGATATCAATTGCTAATGTAATCCCCCTGTCTTATTAAAAGAAAACTTTCCTGGATGTTATAAAAATGCTATTTTTACCTGTACAAAGGTCCATAACATTCCTTTGAAGAAATGCCACATATTGATAGAATCTGAGGTTTTCCATCCCTGTAGCATTTTTTAAATTGAAAGCAAGAAAAATACCATTAATGATTACATTTTTTCTTTCTTTCCAGCATCAAGTGCTACTTATATTAAAATAGTGAATCATATTACCTGAAAAATATTGTAAAAATAGTGTAACAGTACCTGAAACCAGCGAAGTGAATGAACTGTAATTAAATGTTATTTCCATCTAGTTTCACTAATTTTTTTATTATTAAATAGTATAAAGATCTAATAAATTATTTCAACTAATTCTGTTACAGTTTTTTTTTAAACTTTGAATATTAGGCTTTCTGAATTCTGATATTTCGTCAATTGAGTTTTGCTTCAATCATCAAAATACAGTGATACCTCGTCTTACAAACCCCTCATCATATATGTGTCTGTCCAGGCATGCCAGTATATACATAGGAACCTTCTCCAAAGATGTTAAGCAAGAATTATATTTTATAAGTAACATGAACCACTGGAAAGTCCAAAAAGAAAAGGGTATGTAATCAGTTCACCACCACTGAATCTGCTGAAACTCCACCTCTCATAAGCAACAGAATGATTCTTAAACAAATCCACAGCTTCAAAGATTATTAATTATTTGATCTTAGGGGAGGTAGCAGAGTAAACAGGCAAACTGTATTGAAATCATGATTATTTTAGAATGATTTAGTACATAATCATAAAAATGATACCACTTCCAAGTGAGGACTCAAATTCTTGTTACTTGTGTGGGAAAGAAAGCTCTTCAAGTGTCCTGGTCTCTAAAATACTCTTGGTGAAAAGATTTTTTTATTTCACCAATGCTCCTTTCTTACCTTACAGCTTCAGGCAAGTATTGCAGTGATGAATACGTATATTCAGAAAAGATTTTCATGGTGTAATACTGAGACTTTGGGCTTGATTTAGCCAGAAAGACATCAGCAAACTCTGAGTTTCCATAAAGATCTGAAAATGAAAGCATAAGACTATTGCTTCAAAACACCATTGCTGAATTCCATATACAGTGGTACCTCGGTTCTCGACCACAATTCGTTCCAGAAGTGTGGTCGAGAGCCGATTTGGTCGAGTACTGAATTAATTTATCCCATAGGAAATAATGGAAATGGGTTTAATTGGTTTCCAGCCCCTATTTCCTTTATTTCCTATGGGATAAAGATCTGAGGTCTAAGCACTCCAAGCTGTAGTAAGGGTGGGGGCAGCTGCAATACCAGCAGTTTCGGGGGGGCTCCTTTCCTCAGTGGTTCGTCTTCTTCCCTTTAAGCAGTTACACCAACTTTCTCCTTCCCGGTGGTGGCGACGGCGGCGGTGGCTTTCCTTAGAGCAGCAGCAGCGCCGGGAACGTGACATGAGAAAGGGAAGCTGCTGACATTACCAGCGCTGCTGCTGCTTGAAGGAAAGCCTCTGCCACCATCAGGAAGGAGAAAGTTGTTGTAGCTGCTTAAAGGGAAGACGAATCACTGAGGAAAGGAGGCCCCTGAAGCTGCTGGTATTGCAGCTGCCCCCACCCTTCCTACAGCTTGGAGCGGGGGGGGGCTCCTTTCCTCAGTGGTTTGTCTTCCCTTTAAGCAGCTACACCAACTTTCTCCTTCCTGATGGCGGCAGAGGCTTTCCTTCGAGCAGCAGCAGCGCCGGGAATGTCAGCGGCTTCTCTTTCTCATGTCACGTTCCCGGCGCTGCTGCTGCTCAAAGGAAAGCCTCTGCCACCGTTGGGAAGGAGGAAGTTGGTGTAGCTGCTTAAAGGGAACAAAACGAACCATTGAGAAAAGGAGGCCCTCCGAAACTGCCGGTATTGCAGCCCCCCCCCTTCCTACAGCTTGGAGCACGCTGGGAGGCTGTTTAGTGGGCAGCCAGGATGGGCGTGTCAGATTCCGACTCCCATTCCTTCTCACCCCGTCGCCTCATTTCGGATAATAAACAAAAGTTTCTGTGGCTGTTCGGTATCCAAATTTTTGTTCAGATACCGAAGCAAATTTTTGCCGAAAATTTTGTTCGGTATCCGAAATGTACGAGAACCAAAGCGTTCGAGTACCGAAGCACCACTGTACTTTTGAGATGTGCAAAGCATACGCTTCATTATAAATGATTACATTTGAATTTATTTAATTCATGAAACCAAAACCACTTGATCTGGCATGCCAAAAAAAGTTCTTAATAATGTTGAAACAAGTCACAAGCTGGCAAAGTGGCTGAGTTCTCTGGACATAAGCTATATAAGGTAACAAATTAGTGAACAAAACTCATAACTGTTGTAGCCCAGCTCCTGCCCCAAGGAATGTGGAGGTGGATGTGGGGGAGACATCCACATGTCACAGGCCTGTTTTGCTCCCAGTGGAATCTGCCGACAAAGTCTCCTCTGACCAAGGAGGCATGAGTGACATTGAGGAGGGGAGTTTGGCAGACAGCCCAGGAGGAGATCAATCATCTGTATCATCCCTGGATTCTGAACAAGAATTAATGACACATCCACGCATGCATAGAGTGATGCATAGGAGACAACAACTGAAGGATTATTACAAGAGAAAATGAGGCCAACTGTGGTTGGGTGGGGCTGCTGTAATTAATGCTACAGATAAAAGCGCAGCCTGGTGTTTTAGCCTCATGGCAATTTATCTGATTCATTGTTTCATCAAGATCATGGTTTTTGTGCTGTTCAAGATTGTGTGTGGACTCCCTGGACTTTAGAATTGGACTCAATTTCCCAGTTATTAGGTGAGCAATTGGATCGCATTTAACCTGTGCCTTGTGTGTATCAGAAAATCCCTTTGACATTTAAAAAGGGAGCTGTTTCTGTTTTTCTGTTTATAAAAACCTTTGGGTTTTCCTTTTATCGTGTGGTGTGTGTCTTCCTGGACTAATTACCCTGTAATTAAGGGCGGTTGAAACACGCCAGCAGAACACATAACTATGAAAAAAACATTTTAAATTAAAAGAGGAATGAGAAAAGAATGGCCATCAATGCTAAGTAAAAATAATGCTATGTGGTCATTTTTAAATAAGTGTAACTGCTTTTCCCTGCTAACGGGATCACCTTGGCCCTCCTTCCATTCCACTTTCAGGACCTTTAATTCCGCGCAGGCTCCCAGCAGCATTCGCATTCCATTGAGACTGGTCTTCAAACGCTCTGCCACAGTTGCAGATGACAGCAATTTCCCCGATTCTCTCAGCAGATCGAAGACACCCAGTTCACTTGCAGTAAATATGACCTTGAAAGAAATTGGCAGATGTACAAAGGGGAGATATACAAAGCTTTTTAGGGTTTCAGATGACACAGAGAATCATTATTGCACTTCAGGGAATAATATACTCTAAGAATCAAAAATTATAATAAATGGCAACCAATAAGTCCCACTGTGACTGTTAATGAGTAAGAGACAAAAATGGACTCATAGCTATATTTCTTTGCACCACTACCTCACTTCAGAATGGAATGATTAACAGCCTATGATCAACAGCAAGATGTATGGTTTATAAATAAATAAAAATTAAATGAAGGAACACAATTGCAACTAGTAAGATCCCATCAGAGTACTGGGTTTACTTAAATGATTTGTGGGGAAACATCAGGAAGGAGTCACATTTCCATTGAAAAAAACATTCAGTGATTGTCAACTTTGGGACCATTTTTTTAACGTATTGCTTTTTAATTGATAAATAAAAAAGAGAAAAAAGTCAAAAAAATAATGATAGAAATGCGAATGGACTGCGCCAAATGGCAAATGGGCTGCACCAGTGGCAAACAGGCCACACGAATGGGCTGTGGTGGTGGTGAACAGACCACACCGAATTGGCCATGGCGCATGGGCCAAATGAATACCGAATGGATGCTGGGAAGCAAAGGCAGATTTTTTTTCTTGTTTTCCTCTCCCAGAAAGCTACATGCATGTTATAGTCCAGAGCATCTTATACTCTGAAAAATACAGTAATTCACTACTTTCTCCCAAAATTAGATGAGTATAGGACTGTAAAAACATGTCTTATAAAGAAGTAATATCTTTATTACATTTCCAACAAAGCACTGTTTCTGAAAAAAAACTTCCCCTATATTTTATAATTGGACTTACTGATGAAGTCAAATTGGCAAGGGAAAAAATAGGTCAAACTTTTTTTATCAGTTGCTCTTATCTATTTGCCAACACTGCTGTTAAAATCTTCATGTCCACATTATATTTTATAATTGGACTTACTGATGAAGTCAAATTGGCAAGGGAAAAAATAGGTCAAACTTTTTTTTATTAGTTGCTCTTATCTATTTGCCAACACCGCTGTTAAAATCTTCAGGTCCACATTATCAATGAGACTGGAGAATAATTAACATACTGACTATGATCACTACAAGCTTTTAATATAACTGTAATATAAGCCTGATTAAATGCCAGTGATAAAGTTACCTTTATCTTTACACACTTGACATAGTTTGGGTACCAAAAGGTCTATAAATGTTTTATACCACTCAAGAAGGTGCCCATCTTATCCTGGTATTTTACCAATTGCCATTTTAAAAATTATGTTTTTAATTCGTCGGAACAAATAAAAGTTGTTTCTCTGAATCATATAAATATGGTATATTAATTTTCTTTTCAAAAGCCTCTACCCTTCAGTGCATTGTTTGTTTTTCTACAGGTAGTCCTCCCTTAACAAGGGGTCATTCTACAACTATTTGAATTGACAATGGCAAAGGAATTGGTGCTTTATAACCTGTAAAGGAATGCCAGACATCATAAATGGTCAGAATGCCCCCTGTGGACACATGAATGGATGTTGAGTAGGTCAGACTTTATTATTTCCATTCCACAGTCACATGACCACAATTCGTAGTTTTTTGCCAGTTTCTGGCAAAAAGGGCCATTCAAAAGAATGGATTGACTTAATGACTTGGGCATTCACTTAATAACTGTGGCATTGATAATTACTGTGATGTTTGCTTAACTGCCATAAAAAAGATCCTAACTTTACTTCCGGTCATGTAGGTAATTTCACTTACAACCCTAAGCCTTACAATTACATTTCAATGCTCAATAATTATCATAAGATGAGAATTGCCTGGTAAATAATTCCCCCCAAAATTAAAATTGACACTTTATAGCCATTGAAATTTTATATAGACAAAGAATATATTTTTGTAAGTTTGAAAATCTCATACATTATTTGTAAGAATTATACATCTTACCTTTGAAATTACAAATGAATGCTGGTGATGAAAGAACATTTTTATATTTTCAGTTTCTTCAGAAGAATGCATTGTGTTCTTAGGAGGTTCTACAATAGTCCTCTTCATAATAAATCAAAAATATTAAATCGTCAGTTCACTAGGCCAGCATTTAGATTTTTATGATTTGACAGCACAATCAGGAAGTCAATGTTGCAAAAATAAATAAAGTGATAAAAGAATTGTTTTCAAAATTGTTTAAAAGGAAAGAGGGAAGGGAAATTTCATTAAATAGATGACAATGAGAATCACCACTATTCAAAGAAGCACAAGTAAGGAAATATATTTGAAATACAGTGATACCTCGTCTTACGAACCCCTCTTCATACTTCATGATACAAACCCAGTGTTTAAGATTTTTTTGCCTCTTATTCCGAACTGTTTCCCTGAGGCTTCTCGATTTGCCAGTGCTGCTTTGAATCCCAGCGACAAACTCCCCCCTTCCAAAGTGCATGGGGAAAAGACTCATGGAGCTCAAGAGAGGAGAAAGGTGTGGGAGAAATGAGCAGAATGGGGTGGGCAAAAATGGGAGGGAAAGACTCATGGAGCTCAAGAGAGGAGAAAGGTGTGGGGAAAATGAGCAGAACAGGGTGGGCAAAAACAGGAGGGACTCATGGAGCTCAAGAGAGGAGAAAGGTGTGGGGAAAATGAGCAGAACGGAGTGGGCAAAAACGGGGGGAAAGACTCATGAAGCTCAAGAGAGGAGAAGGTGTGGGGAAAATGAGCAGAACAGGGTGGGCAAAAACGGGAGGGACCCATGGAGCTCAAGAGGAGAAAGGTGTGGGGAAAATGAGCAGAACAGGGTGGGCAAAAACGGGAGGGACCCATGGAGCTCAAGAGGAGAAAGGTGTGGGGAAAATGAGCAGGACAGAGTGGGCAAAAATGGGAGGGACCCATGGAGCTCAAGAGGAGAAAGGTGTGGGGAAAATGAGCAGCACAGGGTGGGCAAAAATGGGAGGGACTCATGGAGCTCAGGAGGAGAAAGGTGTGGGGAAAATGAGCAGGACAGGGTGGGCAAAAACGGGAGGGACCCATGGAGCTCAAGAGGAGAAAGGTGTGAGGAAAATGAGCAGGACAGGGTAGGCAAAAATGGGAGGGACCCATGGAACTCAAGAGGAGGAAGGTGTGGGGAAAAGGAGCAGAACAGGGTGGGCAAAAACGGGAGGGACTCAATTAACCAATTAAGTTTGTAAGATGACGTATTACTGTATTCTCATTGATTCTAAGAATTTTCTTAAAAATAAAATTTCCTTAATCACGTACCGTATTTTTCAGTGTATAAGATGCACCTTTTTCTTCCCTAAAAGAGGCTGATAATTAGTTTGCGTCTTATACTCTGAATGTACTCCTCCCCCCCCCAGCCCTAACCAGCTGCTAACAATCTTCCCAGCTCTTACCTTGCAGGCTCCTTCATTGTTTCTCTCTGTGAAGAGTGTTTTCCAAGCCCTAAGTATTTGCAGGGTTTCTTTCATTACTCTAACTTGCAAGTAAGTTTCTTTCCAGGCATAATCAGGTGCTAACAATGTTCCCAGCTCTTACTGGCTGAAGAGACCAAGGCGCTGTAACCTGGTATCATAAGGGAGGTGCTCCATTTCCTTTATCATTCTTGTTCCCCTTTTTTGCACCTTTTCTAGTTCCATTATAACCTTCTTGAGGTGCGGTGTCCAGAACTTCCTCCCTCCTTCCTTCCTTCCTTCCCCCTCCCCGCCCCCAAATTTAGATCTACATTCCAATATGAGCGGCTTACTAATCAAGAGAAATTTTAAAAAGAAATAAAGAATAATTGAATTATTATGTATTTAGAGAAAATAGTCCCATTTTTGTAGTTTTGCCTTTTCAATTTTTTTCCTCCTAAACTATAGATATTCTTAAAATATAGATAAAATGCAAGGGAAGACTTAATAAGATATTCATCAGAAAACTACCACCACATAATTATTTATAGCCCTTCTATAGGCAGATGCAATCTTCATTATATTTTTCAAGTGCTATTATTGTGCACATTTAAAAAGTAAAGACTCAGTCTTATTTCAAAGTTGCAATTACTATAAATTTCTCTGAAGTCCTTGAGAAAACTGATCTAATATGCAACTTCAAAAAAATACAGAAAAATTGAATAGTAAATTAGGAGTTTCTTACATGTAATGCAAGCAGTTCTTCACAGATACTCCTTTGGAGATTGAAGTCTTATCCTCGTGAAAGCAGAGCAAAAGGAGTGATAATTTTGTGAGATGCTCAGGCTAAATCCTAAAAAGTCAGAGAGGAGGATATATATTTGCAGAGCATAGGTGTGTCCCCCATATGATTCCTAATCAATTTGTCAGTACATTCTGATCCTCTCATATTGTCATTAGAGATTCAGGAATGGCATGGATTCAAGTTACATGAACTACCTTTGGGAAATGCTTTCAGTTGAAAAAAAAAACATTGCAAAATATTGGCTTGTTTCCAAAGATTTCTAGGAAATTTTTTACATGTTAACTTTCATGTTTCTTTTTTTTTTAAATGTTTTTATTGACAAACATAACAAACACAACACAAAACATAAAAGGGAGCTACATTTGCTCAACTCAGAATAGAAGTCTTCATTGTACAGAAGAAGAAAAAGAAACTTATTATTATTTAGATCAATTCAGAGAATTATAAAAATACCTATTATGATTCACTATTTGAAAACAAGTCTAGTGAAATATTGAACTATTTATATTTTCTAAAAAGAAAAAGGGCTGATTATAAGTTGAATCAAATCAAAGAAATATATTGCAGCAGAGGCAGAGTAACGACACGGACACAAGAGCTGGATTTAAAATGGGTCATTGTTATTAATTAAATTTGCATAATTTATTCATTAAATTAGCATAAATTTAAACAAACCCTAACAAAGGACCCGCAGGGTCAAACAATTACTTCGGGGCGGAAAATGATATCAGAAAAACTTCCAGGGCAACTTATAGGCGTAGCTCCATGATGATCCGGGTAAAGGGCCCCGCCCTCACCTGGATCTCTGCCATGCACCTGCATGTGGGAGGTCTCACCGTCTAACCCCTACAAGGGGAAAGAAATGGGCGGGACCCAAAGACAGGTTCCCCCCAATTGCTCAGATTGGCTAGCCACCATGAGCCTTTGGAGAGAACCTATCAATCATCCCCAAAGTTGCCCAACGGAGAACACGCAGTTGCTAAACACCACCCAGTTTTCTGCCCCTAACCTGCCTACCCAAATGACCAAAGGTAAGCCAATTAGCCTAAAAGGGGGTCGAAGCACCCCCTAACCACCTATCCGTCACCACAGTGTGGAATAGGTGAAAAACGGTCACAGAAAATACCGAGACCGCCCAAAATTCTTATTCGCCCCCCCTAAGGGCAACCCACATTAGCACACTGAAAAATAGGGAGGGCGAGTGGGTGTTCGCTGCTCGTTGTTGTCGGGGCGAAAAGGACGCCCAAAGCCTGCGCAGCCCCTTTTATAGGGCTGGCAGGCTCCTCCCCCGATGACGTCATCGGCTATAGCCAATGCTGCTCAAAATGGCCGGGATCTCACGAAATCTCATGAGATCCCTGCTTCTCAAAATGGCGGCTGCGCCAAAGAGCCGTGTCTCCCTGGCCCTGTGGCAAATCCGGGCCGGGGAGTGAAGCACCGGCTGGGCATTGTAGCAGTGGCGGAGTAACGACACGGACACAAGAGCTGGATTTAAAATGGGTCATTTTTATTAATTAAATTTGCATAATTTATTCATTAAATTAGCATAAATTTAAATAAACCCTAACAAAGGACCCGCAGGGTCAAACAATTACTTCCGGGGCAGAAAATGACATCAGAAAAACTTCCAGGGCAACTTATGGACATAGCTCCATGCTGATCCAGGTGAAAGGCCCCGCCCTCACCTGGATCTCTGCCATGCACCTGCATGTGGGAGGTCTCGCCGTCTCACCCCTACAAGGGGAAAGAAATGGGCGGGACCCAAAGACACGTTCCCTCCAATTGCTCAGATCGGCTAGCCACCATGAGCCTTTGGAGAGAACCTGTCAATCATCCCCAAAGATGCCCAATGGAGAACATGCAGTTGCTAAACACCACCCAGTTTTCCGCCCCTAACCTGCCACGGAGTGGGGGTCAGATCTCTATCTTGGCCCCCCGACTCCCCCCTCTAACTGCACCAGCTCGCGCAGTGACCTCTGCAGGTCCTGTAAGAAGATGGTGTTTCCCCGTTCTGACAGGTGAACACCGTCAGCGCGGTAAAGCCATGGCTGATCTATGGTGATATTGGGGTGGGAAACCACAACCCCACCCAACTCTCTAACCAGCCTACCCATA
Organism: Erythrolamprus reginae; assembly: GCF_031021105.1. NCBI lineage: Eukaryota > Metazoa > Chordata > Lepidosauria > Squamata > Dipsadidae > Erythrolamprus > Erythrolamprus reginae. The sequence goes on along the minus strand of NC_091953.1, from coordinate 98,222,904 downwards.
GCCTTATTCCCTTTCTCCTGACCTTTTGAATGGCCTAAGGGAAATGGCATCCCCAGACGATCCTCGGGAGGATCTCAGACCAGACCACTTGCGTGGTTGGCGAAGTTTTGCGAAGAACACGCAGGTCTTTGCGGGCTTGGCAAAGCAATGCCAGACCCCCAGGTACACACAGGTCTTTGCTACCAGGTGCAAGACCGACCACCTGGGCGCGACACACCTTGTGCCGCCCTCCCAGGAGCAGCAGGAGAAGCCCCTCCCATCGCAGGCCTCTTCTCCCCATCCAGACTATACTGACCCATGGCCCAAAGACACTGGGTCCCCACGGCGGTTCATGCTGCGAAGCGGCCCTCCCAAAAGACCATACTGTGGCCACACAGCAATGCCATCAGTCTCACTCTGGCGGGACTATCTAGAAGAGGGCAGAGAAAGGCTACATAGTGTGAAATCCTGTCCTACTTCCCCAGCTGGTCGTACATAACCCAAATAGGCCGCTGACCGCCAGCGGCCAATCTCCCGGATCCTATGACTCGGGAAACCAGCCATTGCTGCACTAGTGGCAGCGCCGATATGGAACAAATGTATTCCATAGCCAGCGGGGCTAATGCCAATCTTGACTAGAGCCCTAGTCACTAAAGCCCAAAACTGATAACGGGTAAGCGGGGTACCATCCTGGTGTCTAAAAAGGTACCCCTGCTCCGCACCCCTAAGACTGCAGAAATTAGAAAGAGCTGCCACCGGGCACACAGACTGATCGGTGGCTGCTGTCAACTCTATCCTGACACCCCTACATAACTGGTCAATTTTAGATTGTCTCACCAATAGGGAGACACCCCCCCTCACTAAAATACAGGTCGGAAAACTGAAAAGCACGGAGAGACCTGTCGCCCTGAGAGGAGGCTAAGGCCTCACTGACTCGAAGAGCCCCGAAAAACATGACACTGGCCGCCGCTTGAAAAAGGCGGGCCTCGTACAGAGAGGCGCACAGGCTGTTCCAAGCATGATTAATAAGGGACAGCTGCTGTACAGTTAACGCCTGTCTACTGTCCGATGGGGGTGCAGGCCGCTCCCTAACCCAACCTTCCAGCATCTTCCGAATGCGGAAGTCACAAGAAGAGTCCGGAAAGCCACTGGCCTTAGACAGAAAGGCCAGGCCTACCAACCTGGACCTAATAGTCCTGACTGAAAAGCCGCGCTGCCTAAGCAGCATGCAGAACTCCATGAGGTGATCTACTGGGAAGGGCCAAATGTGAGGGTTCCCCCTGGCTTGCCTAAAGTCCCAAAACTCCTTACCTGAGTTCTGATATGCCCTCAAGGTGCTGGGTGCAACTGAGAGGGCCATGGCCCTGCTTGCTTCCATCCTCCACTGTTCGTGAGCCTGCCCGGGCTGCAGAGGTGGTCGGGGAAGACTTCCGGTGACGCGCGAGCCCACGGAGCCAGCATCCGAAACCTGGACAACTGACCATGGGACAAGGCGTCAGCGATCCCATTATCTAGCCCGGGGACATGCCAGGCCAGAAACAGGGCATTTAGAGACAAAGACCTGTGCACAAAATGGCGGACAAGTCGCATGACCCTGTCACTCTTGGAGGACAGGGCATTCACAACGTGAACCACCGCCATGTTGTCACACCATAAGTGCACAGTTTTGTCTCTAAATTGCTCTCCCCACAGCTCTAAAGCTACTGTAAGTGGGAAGAGCTCCAAAAAGGTCAAATCCTTTCCAGAGGCCACATGGAATGGCACCACTGGTCGCCTAAAATAACCCCAAACCCGCAGGTCCCCACGGCGTCCGAACATAACTGCAGCTCAGCTTCCAAAAGAAGCTCGTGCCTCCAGAAGGAATGACCATTGAAGTAGGCCAAAAAGACCCGCCATACACGCAGGTCATCTTTGACCCCAGCGCTCAGGCGGGTGCGATGATGGGGCAATCGAAGCCCCTTCATCGCGGTGTAAACCCTCCGGGAAAAGGCCCTGCCAGGAGCCACCACCTGGCAGGCAAAGTTAAGAAGCCCGGCGAGTTCCTGTAGCTGACAAAGGGTCACCTTCCGGCTATCTAGCGCTATGTCAAGCTTGCTCTGAATCTTGAGCAGCTTGTCCAGGGGCAATCTACAAGATTGCTTTTCTGAGTCCAATTCAATACCCAGAAAAGTAATCCTGGTAGCGGGGCCCTCGGTCTTCTCAGGGGCCAAAGGGACCCCCAATTGAGCACAAAGGGCTTCAAAGGCCAACATCAGGGCAGAACATTGCTCTGAATGCGCAGGCCCCGCCAACAGGAAGTCATCGAGGTAATGAATGACCGAACCCAGACCAGAATGCCTCCTGAGCGCCCACTCCAAGAAGGTGCTAAAGCTCTCGAACAGGGAGTCAGATATGGAGCAACCCATTGACAATGCTCTGTCCACGTAAAAGCCACCTTCGAAGTGGAAGCCTAGGAGCTCAAAGTCATCTGGGTGTATGGGGAGGAGCCGGAATGCCGACTTAATGTCACATTTACCCATAAGGGCTCCCACTCCACATTTCCTAACCATGGCCACCGCCGTGTCAAAGGACGCATAGCGGACTGAGCAAAGCTCATCAGGAATGAAGTCATTCACTGATTCTCCCTTCGGGAAGGACAAGTGGTGAATCAACCTAAATTCATCACTGGCCTTCTTGGGAATCCCCCCCAAGGGGGAGACCCGAAGAGCTGGTGAGGGCGGGCATGGGAAAGGTCCCAGTACCCTGCCCTTGGCCACCTCCTTCTGAATTTTAGCCCTAACAATGTCTTCGTGACCCACAACCAATCTAAGGTTGTCAGACATAAAGGCCTTCCTAGGCCTAACATATGGGATTCTGAAACCCTCGGTAAAACCCTGTAAGAGAGCAGCCGCTCTCCCATGAGGGTGATAATCCCTCAACAACTCTTTGAGCACTCCCAGCTTAATTGGGCTGGGCCCCTTTTCCCCCAGCAGGCGGGGGCCGTTTAGCCGGCCCTGCCTCATCCTTCCTATCCTTGCCCCCTTTGGGCTTGGTGCAAGCACTGGTGGTGTGGGAGCCCCCACAATTCCCACACGCGTGTCTGAACCTGCATAAGGGATGAAAACATGCCCCGTTGGCTGCAAACTCATGACGCGGAGGGGCGGCTCTTGCTGCACCTCCCCCACCTGCCCGGGCCGCTGGCGTCACCGCCAGCTCATCCTCCATATAGTGACCACTGTCTGTGCGGTTGCCACCCCCAGCCCGAGACATGTGGGTTGCATTAAACCACAAGTCCGGAATGATCACATCCCATGGGAGTGTGCGTTCAAATGCCACCCGCATCCTAAAAGCTTCATCGTAGTGGCGCCAAACCGTGCCCTTGTACTCAAAATGAGCACGGGCGATAAGGTCAATGTACTTAAGCATCGAGGCAGCCCGAGCGGGCTCCTTCTGTATCACCACTGAAGCATAAGTCAGATATGCATACAGCCATGAGCTGAAGCACCTGCTAACCCTGACCTTCTTGGGTTTGTCTGCCTTTGCCTCATCCTCTTTTTCCTTCTTAGGGACCTCCCTATTAAGGATGGAGAAAAGGTCTACATACTCTCCCCTCCAGATCCACTCCCTGACAGTGGAAACCCAAAGGCGTGGAGGGTAACCCCCACGGAATGGCAGCTGCCCGTACAGCAGCCAAAGGGTCTAAGACCATGGGAACCCCCACAGTCACCTCCCCTGACCCTGTTGAGGGCAATGAAGCCGTCGAAGGGGCCTGGGACACCGCAGTAGCAGTGGATGAAGCCCATACCTGACTACAGGTGATGGCTGAACTACCCGTGGAGTTGACCCCACTCCCAAAACCCGGTGGCATAATGGCCTGCCCGGTCAGAGGGAGGGGAGGTGTGAATGTTGGGTGTGGTGCAGTCTCACCTCCCCCCAAAGGGGTAGAAGCCATCCATGAAGACCCAGCTCCTACTGAGCCAGGCGTCGCTGTCATCTGCCCGGTCTGGGCCGCTGGTTCACCTGGTGGCCTGCCAAGGGCTGCTGGAGCTGCTGGGATGGTGCCTCTGGGCCCATACACCAATCTCCAATGCGCATCCAAATCATCCAGCCTCTCGATGATCCTGGACCAAGAATGAGCAGGTATATTAGATTCAGATGCCCCCCTCCTGACCCCGGCTTGGGTGTCTTCTTGAACCAACCGGGCCCAAACCGAAGGTCTCAGGGCCCTCCTGGGCCGTGCCCCCGCCTCCATAGGTGGGGGTAAAGGCTTCTGCCGTTTAGGAGCCATCAGAGTCAAAATAAGGAAAGTCAAGTGAAAAGGAGGGCCTTAATGGGAATTGCTCAAATGGGGATAGCCTGGCAAGGTGAAAATTGCTCCTTGTAAGGTGAAAGGCTCACCCCTAGGCCGCTAGGCCTGAGTCCAAGAAAGGCCGAACCCGGCCTGCAAGGGTGCACCCCCCTGGAACTGGGCCACCCCAAGCTGTAAAAGGGGGGAAAATCCCCCCAGAGGAAAGGCCCCCACCCAGGAAGATTCCCCCTTGTATCCCAAGGGGGGTCTTTAAAGCTCTCTGCCCCCCGCGACACCAAACCAGGCCTCCAATGAGGCTTGCAGGCCGTCTAAGATGGCCGACACCACGAGGCAGCTCCAAAAGTGAAGGCAAACCCCAGCCGGGTGTTCCTGCACCAGCTAATCATGTTATCTTTTAAAATCCAACCTACAGTTTTACAATTTATTAAGTATTTATATGCTTTCCCAATCAATTTTCCTTTATTTAATATTAATAGTTTGCCTAAAATGTTGTTGTGTTTCCTAAATATATATATTCTTCTATCTTTATGGAATCTAGACTTAATCTGTGCATATTGCCACCAATCTATTACGACACCTGTGTCCAGTAATTCCTGTCTCTTTTTCAAATTCCTATGTAATAGGTCCTATATTTCCACATTTTACCTTCTTGTGGTAAATTAGGGGGACATATGGCTTCGATTGAGGATATCCATTCTGGCATAACTGAAAAGTGGTCTTTTTTAATGTCATTCCAGACCTCCAATAGTGCCTTTCTAATTGTATGCCTCTTAAAATAAGAGTGTGTTTTATACTTCTCATACCGTATAAAAGCATGCCAGACTAATATCAAATCATGGCCTTCCAAATTTAGTAACCTTCTATTTTCTAATGTGAGCCATTCTTTAATCCAAGATAGGCCTGCTGCTTGATAATATAACTTCCAATTAGGGAGGGCAAGGCCTCCTCTTTCCTTCACATCTTCTAATACACATTGTTTTATTCTAGGTTTTTTACTTTGCCATATAAATTTCTTTGTTATCTTTGTTAATTTTTTGAAAAAAGTCTCCTCCTGGGTTTATGGGGATTACCTGGAATAAAAACAAAACTTTAGGTAAAATATTCATCTTAATTGTAGAAATTCTTCCTAATAATGATAAATGTAGATTATTCCATATTTCTAAATCCTTTTTAATTTGCTTTAAAAGTTTCATGTAGTTATCATCTTTTAACGACATAGATTTAGCTGAAATCCAAATACCTAAGTATTTTACTTTGTTTGTTATTTTCATTTTTGATATTTTTTCTAATTGTTTTGCTTGAAAATCTGTCATATTTTTAGTTAACAATTGAGACTTATTTTTATTAATTTTCAAACCTGCTACACTTCCATATTCTTCTGTTAAATCTATTAATTTTGATATTGAGGTTAAGGGATCTTCTAATATAAAAGCAACGTCGTCAGTGAATGCCTGTGCTTTGTAGGATTCATTTTCAATTTCTAGACCTTTGATATTATTATTTATTCTTACTTTTATCTATAAGGTTTCTAATGTTAAAATAAATAACAATGGTAAAATAGGGCAGCCCTGTCTAACTCCTCTTTGTATTTCAAACTTTTCTGTTTGATCGTTATTCAAAATAATTTTAGCCGTTTGGTTTGAATATATATTATCAATTATATTGAAAAATTTGGGTCGTGACTGCCAGGGCAAAAACGGAGGTCCAGGGACGGAGCTCAGTCCCCAGCCTCCTGACGTGGCTCCACTGCCACCGGAGGAGTCTTTCATGTTTCTAAGCTAGCTTCTTTCTAGAAATTGCCTGGTATTTTATCCTCTATGTGGGGGTTAAATCCAGAAGGTTCTGACTGATTCTGGAGAACCAGTAGTGGAAATTTGGGTACTTCGGATAACTGGCAAATACTACCTCTGGCTTGCCCCAGAATGGGGTGGGAATAGAGATTTTGCAGTGTTCTTACCTGGCCACTCTCACCAAGCCACACTCACCAAGCAACACCACAGCACCATGCCACATCCACAGAACCGATAGTAAAAATGTTGGATTTTACCACTGCCTCTACCAATTACATTTTGTTTCATATTCTTTTTTATAGCATCTATAATGTCTGCTAATTTAATTTGACTGATTTGATTTTGTAGACAAGATGCTTTCATTTCATTTCATTCATTCATTCCCAAGTCTCTGACTATTTCATTTCTAGGGTCCTAGAACTGATGTTTCTTTCTGTGACTGACTAATAGATGTGAAGTGGGTACATTGATTATGGCTGCCCCATTTTGGGGATTGTTGTTGAATTCTCCAAGGCTGAGGTGGTAGCCAGATCTTATCCTCAATGGACAGAATGAGTCCCAATTGTTAAAACCTTTCCTTGATCTATCCCAAGGATTTTTGTATGGCCTGAGCAATGCTTGATCAGAAAAAAACCAGAAAGAAATGGCAATCCTGTTTATATTTGCACCAGTGTCCAGCCAGTAGTCGATTCTCTAATTTGAAGGCCATGGATTTCTAAGGAGATTTTACTAAGAGAGAGGTTATTTTGGGGTGTAGATTAAGAGAGTTACTGAGGAAAAGAAAACAATGCTGCATCATGACCTTTCAGCTTGTCAGAAACTCATTGAAAGGACACCGTAGGGCTAGAGACAAGTGAAATGAAGTAAAGGTCCAATGTGAAGTGCTGCTGTTAAGGGATATTTACTTTAGAAGCACTTTGATTTGGTTATTGAAGTACTGTATTTCATAGTAATTTAAGCCAGCAATTGTTTGTTGGTTGGTTGGTTTTGTTTGTTTGTTGGATTTATATGCCGCCCCTCTCCGAGGACTCGGGGCAGCTTACAACATATTTTACAACATATAAAGAAACAATATAAATATCCTAAATCCAATTCATCAACTAATTGATCTAAAAACTCCAGTAACATGAAAACTCACTCATTCTCATTCAAATAACAGACATTCATTACATTTCTCAGCCAGGGGGCTAGAGTCTAGTGGTCCCAAGCCTGGTGGCATAGATGAGTTTTCAGATTCTTATGGAAGGCAAGGAAGGTGGGAGCAGTAAAAATCTCTGGGGAGAGCTGATTCCAGAGGGCCAGAGCCCCCACAGAGAAGGCTCTTCCTTTAGGTCCCACCAAGCAACATTGTCTAGTTTATTTTTATTTATTTTATTTATTTATTCTTTGTCCAATATACAATACATATGAAAGAGAATAGACATTAAGTAATATATATAAAGATAAAAAATAAGAAAAAAGAGAAGTAGAAGGAAAGGAGAGAAAATATATGATATATGAGATAAGGAAAGACAATTGGACAGGGGACGATAGGCACATCAGTGGACTTATGTATGCCCCTTACTGGTCTATTTTCGTAAGGTATTCTGTTTCGAGTGGAGGAGTGAAGGGCTCTTCTGGTGAAATACCTTTGGACGTTTTAGAGAGTGTTGATGTCTGAGATGTGGTGTGGGTTCCAGACAGATGAGCTGTATTTGAAAATGGGTCTGGCATAGGTTTTGTAGGCTCTAGTCAGTAGTGAGAGATTGCCAGAGCAGAAGCTACGTAGGATCAGGTTAACAACTCTGGAAGCCTTTTTGGCGATATTGTTGCAGTGGGCTTTAGCACTTAGGTCATTTGATATTAGTATTCCAAGGTCTTTTACTGAGTGCAGGTTGGCTGCGAGAATTTGTTTATTCAGTTCATAAATGTGGTTTGGATTCTTTTTGCCGATGTAGAGGGTAGAGCATTTGTTGGTTGATATTTGAAGTTGCCAGGTGTTAGACCAATCTGAGACAAAGTTGAGGTCTTTTTGGAGAGTGAGTGTGTTGTCAGTGGTGTTGAAAAGTTTCAAATCGTCGGCAAAAAGCACACAGTTGCTTGTGATATTATCACAGAGGTCATTGATGTATGGGATGAAAAGAGTAGGACCTAGTACGCTGCCTTGGGGAACGCCACTTTTGACAGGGACGGGGGAGGAAATGGCGCTTCTGATTTTGACAACTTGTTGCCTGTTTGACAGGAAAGCAGTAATCCAGTTGTGGAGAAGACCTGAGATGCCATAGGATTTGAGTTTTAGGAGAGGTTTGTCGTGAACCACTGAGTCAAAGGCTTTGCAGAAGTCGATATAAATTGCATCGATGGATTTTCCTTGATCAAGGTGGGTAGTCCAGATGTTTTTGCAGTGAAGTAGTTGAAGGTTGCAGGATAGTTTCTTTCTCAATCCAAATTGTTTTTTTGATAGTAGGTTATTAGATTCTAAGTAAAGGGTGATTGATCTATTTATAATAGATTCCATGATTTTACAAGGGACGCAGCATAGTGATATTGGTCTGTAGTTATCAACTAGTGATGGGTCTCCTTTTTTGAAAATGGGGATGACTACTGCTTTTGACCACAACTTGGGAAGTGTGCTGGTCCTGAAGGATTTTTGGAAGATAATGCTTAAGGGTTCAGCTAAGGTAGAAGAAAGTTTTCTTAGGAAGTATGCACAAAGACCGTCTGGTCCAACAGATAGGGAAGGTTTGAGATCATGGATTGCTTTTTCAATGTGGTCTATAGTGAAGATGATTTGGGTTAGGTTTTTTAATGAGTTTGGAGTGCGATTTGCGAAGAGGGGGATGAGCCATTACTGTTAACAAAAATGGAGCCAAAAAAGGAGTTGAAGAGGTTAGCTTTGGATGGGTCATCTTGGTATTCTTTGTTGTTGGGACCTACGAGAGGTGGAATAGGTCTGGAGTCATTAAGTTTGTTGTTGATGAAGTTGGAGAAGGCACGGTTAGATTTGGTGCGTAGGAGGTTTTCCTCTTGTTCACTGTGATAGTTGAGACATTCTACTTTTATTTGTTGGCATATGCTTCTGTAGCGGCTTTTGAAGTTGGTTACTGGACCTTTTTTGTTTCTACGCCAGAGGGATCTTTTTTTGGTTTGTAGTTTCTTTATCGAGACAGGTACGTTATTTTTTCATTTTCTTCTGGGAGAGGTGATTGGAACATGCAGATCTATAAGTCTATTAATTTGGTGTAAGAATGTGTTGTAGAGGTCATCAGTGGTGATGTAGTTAGAGAACAAGGATTGGCAATTAATAAATGAGATTGGCGTCTATGAGTTCGTAGTTGGCATTCCTGAAATTGTACTTAGGTGCTGCGTTGTTCTGTTGAGTGTTAAGATGGCGTAGGTTGAGGTTGAAGTTGATCATACTATGGTCGCTGTTGGAGAAGGGTTCTATGATATGCAGTCCATAAATAGCACTTTTGCTATTACAGAATATGAGGTCGAGACAGTTGTTGAGTCTGGTATTGTTTGAGACTAATTGTTCCAGTCCCAGGCTGGTGACGGTGTTGTAAATGGCGGTATGTATAGGTTTGGTAGAGCATTCATTTAGTGTCCAGTTGATGTGTGGTAGGTTGAGGTCACCTAGGAAGATAAAGGGATGGGGGCAGGAGGATGCCCATGTTAGTAGGGAGGTTAATTTTGATGCATGGGTAGTGTATAGTTTGGAGCTCTGTAGCACAGTAAAAATTGGAGAGTAGTGTTGAGGGAAAGATCGCAGATTAAGGTTTCAGGAAGGAATAAATCATGTGCAACTTGAATGTTTTTTAGATTGAGTGAGATTTTATAGAATATGGCTACACCACCTCCTCTGCGGGGTTCGCGGTCGGACCGGAAAACCAGGTAGTTATTTTGTGTGATGATGGAGTCAGGATAGGAACAATTCAGCCATGTTTCACAAACAAAGATTATGTCAAATAAGTTGGTGTCGAGTAGGAGGAATTCTGATAACTTGTTGATTAAACTTCTTGCATTGATTAGTTTACATTTGAGATTGAATTTGTGTACAGGAAGGAGACTGGATTGGGTTGAGTTGAAGTAGGATTGAGGCGAGGTAGTAAGGGACGCGTTTTCCTATTCATTGCTGGAGGTGCAATGTTGACATAGTTGACAGGACTTGGAGAAAGTCGACTCTATGGAACCTAACCAATTGCTGGGACTCATGCCATTTGTATCATTTATACCATAAATTCAATTTTGGCTGTCTCTAAAAACTGCAAATTAAGATAATAAGAGAGTACATAGCCTTTTGGGGGGCTGCTTTTCCCCAAATCCAAATTCTAACAAAACCTTGTTTAGTATATACTTAGCAATCACATTTACCAAAGTCTCTCTCTCTCTCTCTCTCTCTCTCTCTCTCTCTCTCTCTCTCTCTCTCTCTCTCTCTCTCTCTCATTTTCTCATTTTCCTCCCCCCCCTCTCTGTTTGTGTGTATATATCCAATATTTCCTCTACTGCTGGCCAGTATCCACAAACAGCTATAGAGACCTACAGTAAAAACAGGAAGTCAATTACTTTCTCTTATATACCTTGAATATTACAAGATTGTCCAATAAGGTTACAAATCCAAATTAAATATAAAAGAAAATAGATGCTATATTTGATGAGTTACTCAGTATGTATAACAAAAATACTCTTAGTAGATATTCAAACAGGACTGGCATAATACATTTTAATTCAAAAATAAATAAATAAACAAAATAGGAAGTAAATTGCTTTTTAATAGCTTTTTAATTAACTGTTCATCACCATATCAAAAGCTTTTCTTATAACCAAGATCACCATAGTTATTTGATATTGTACAGAACATATTGTTGACATAACTCTAGATACTCCAGTGGTAACAGAAACTTGGCACTTGTTAGAGGGAAAGAACGTACATAAATTATTAATCATCCTGTGAAAATTGCAGTTAAGATATTTGCATCTATATTTAGGAATGCTAGCAACCAATAACTTATTCAGTCTTTAGTTTAAGAACTAGTTTTAAAAGCATCATTACATAAGTCTCACAAGTGATGTGGGAACAGTCCCCTTTTACAAAGGCTCATTACATATTCTAATTATACAGGAGAGAGCCAGTTTGGTGTAATAGTTAAGGTATCAAAGTCAGAAACTGAAAACTCCAAATCCTAATTCCATTTCAGGTACAAACCCAGGGGCTTCTCCAGGCAAGTGCGAGGAGTAAAAATTTTACAAAGGAAAAGAAAGGGAAGAGGAGAAGAGGGATGAGGAAGACCAAGCTCTGTATGTTTTACATCAATCTATGAGGATCACCCAGAAAGTAATGCACTATATATTTTTTTTCTCAGCCTATAGTAATGGTACGAATGCGAAAATTAAGATATACATTATTTGAATTGTCAGGAATGCATGTGTAAATTTGTGTTTCTTCAGGCAGATAGCATAGCTGCAGCAGTGTTTCAAAATGGCGTCTGTAAGTGATGTACGTTACAAGCAGCGTGTCATCATTGAATTTCTCACTGCGAAGAAAGAAACTGTTGGGCTATTCACAAATGTTTGCATATAGTTTATGGAGAATCTACAGTAAACAGTAGTATGGTTCATTGCTGGGCACAGAAGGTGAGGCCATTAGAAGACAGTTTGACACAGGTCCAAGATTTGCAGCATTCAGGGCAGCCAGCTATGGGTGTCACACCTGACAAGACGCACCTTGCTAATATCGTCATTCTCAAGGACCAACACATAACAACTCGGCAGTTGGCGCTGAAGCTATCAATCAGAAAGGAAGTGGATGCAATCATCTGTGCTTTTGATTACTCAAAAGTGGGTGAATAATGGGTTCTGCGCTGTCTTATGGTGGAACACAAATCTCTCAGAAAAAACATTTCCTCTGCTGAAAACGGTTTCTGCGGAAACGTTTTGAAGCTGAGGGGGAAGCGTTCTTGTTCAGGATTGTGACAGGTGATGAAACCTAAGTTTATCATTTTGAACATCATCCTCAATCTTCACAGAAGAAAAAATTCAAGGTAAATGCTTCCACCGGTAAGGTCATGATCACTGTGTGGGTGTGAGGGTATCACTGTGTGGGACTGTGAGGGTGTCATACTCATTGATGTGATGCCAAGAGGCAGCTACATTAATTCAAAAGCTTATGTGAAGACATTAATCAAAGTCAAGAAGTGCTTCCAACAACTGCTGCGCCATAACAACCCAAGTGAATGTTTAATTCAACATGACAATGCTTGGCCTCATGCAAGTTTGAGAACTTCGGAACACATCACAAAACAGATTTGGACAGTATTCCCCATCCATCCTACAGCCCTGACCTAGCTCCCTCAGACTTCCACTTGTTTGGGCCACTAAAGAATGCCATTAATGGAAGACATTTTGAGGATGACAAAGAGGTGATTCACACAGTGCAGAAATGGCTTCATGACCAGAACAAGGAGTAGTACCGACAGGGCATACACGCTTTTGTGTCTCGCTGGAGGAAGGCCATAGAATGGGATGGAGATTACGGGGAAAAATAGGGCGTGTAGAAGAAACATCATTCTTTCTTGTGTGTAAGTTTCATTGTGTTCAATAAATAATTGTTGAATAAAAAATGTGGTGCATTACTTTCTGGGCGAGCCTCGTATATTAAGTCAACTGGGCCAGAGGCCTTCCCAAATTTCAAACAGTAAATTGTATGAAATGCCTCCCGCAACATTATGGAAACTTGGTAGGATGAAATCGACAAATGGAATATACAGTTAGAGGGATTTAAATTATTTAAGACAAATTCTTTGTGTGTCCAATCACACTTGGCCAATAAAAAAAAATCTATTCTATTCTATTCTATTAAAAGAAATAGATCAAATAAAAAAGGAGTTGCACTATATATAAGAAATAACTACATCTCTACAGAAATAGAGCACAACAATAATGAATGCATTTGGATCAATATTAAAGGTGGGGGAATGACATTGCCATAGGTCTATACTATAGGCCACTCAAACAAAGAGAAAAAGTAGAATTTTTTGCTAGTCAGCTAAGTAAGGAATATAGGAAGCACATCACAATAGTAATGGGGGATTTTAACTACCCTGACATCAACTGGGAGACAAACTCTGCTCCAGGTGGAAGATCCAATAGGTTCCTAACAATCCTAGCAGACAACTTTGTTTCCCCAAAAGTTGAGAAGGGGGAAAAAAGTGGAGAAAGGAACAAGAGGACCAGCCATATTGGACTTAATTCTCACTAACAAAGATGAAATGATAAAAGGTGTTGAAGCTACAGGAACCTTGGGGGCAAGTGATCATGCAATATTGGAATTCAACATTATGTAAACCCAATCAGTAGAACAAGTCAAAAAAGAGTCTTGGACTTTAAAGAGAACTAATTTCAATAAACTTAAAGAGAGCCTGGGAAGCATTCCATGGACGAGAATCCTCAAGGGGAAAACAACTCAAAACTGGCTGGCCAACCACACTCAACGTGTAGTGCATCTACATGGAGGGAAGTATGCAATGGAGTACTTCAAGACTCTATTTTAGGCCCAGTACTTTTCAACACCTTCATCAATGACTTGGATGAGGGGATAGATGGGGAACTCATCGAATTTGCAGATGACACCAAACTGGCAGGAATAGCCAACACTCCAGAAGATAAGCTCAAGATACAGAAGGATTTTGACAAACTTCAACATTGGGCGCTATCTAACAAAATGAATTTCAATGAAATTCAATTTAAAAAGTAAGGTTCTACATTTAGGCAAGAAAAACAAAATGCACAGGTATAGTATATATGGTCCCTTGCTCAACAGTAGTAAATGTGAGAGAGACCTTTGAGTCTAATGAAGAATCATTTAAATATTAGCCACCTGTGTGCAGCAGTTGCCAAAAAAACAACAACTCTAGGCTGCATTAAACAGAGGGATAGAATCAAGATCACGTGAAGTGTTAATATCACTTTATAATGCCCTGTTAAGGCCACACTTCAAATACTGCATTCAGTTTTGGTTGCCACGATGCAAAAAGGATGTTGAGACTCTAGAAAGAGTACAGAGAAGTTCAACAAAGATGATTAGGGAAGTGGAGGCTAAACATGAAGAACGGTTGCAGGAACTAGATATGTCTAGTTTAATTAAAAGAAGGACTGGAGCAGACATGATAACAGTGTTCCAACATCTCAAGTATTGCCACAAAGAAGAGAGAGTCAAACTATTCTCCAAAGCACCTGAGGGTAGGACAAGAAGCAATCAAGGAAACTTAGAACTGAGGAGAAATTTTCTGACAGAACAATTAATCAGTGGAACGACTTGCCTCCAGAAGTTGTGAGTGCTCCAACTCCGGAAGTTTCAAAGATGTTGGATAATGATTTGTCTGAAGTAGTGTAGGGTTTCCTGCATAATCAGGGGTTTGGACTAGAAGACCTCTAAGATCCCTTCCAATTCTGTTATTCTATTATATATTACTGACTATTACAAGGCTCAAAATAAATTTCTATTAGAAATGCTCAATTTAAATATTTTTGTACAATTAAACCTCAAGATATATGACAGAGATCTCAATTGTACTTTGATAAACTTTAGACACGGTGAGGTTATAAAATCATATCATTATATAATCTAAGTCAGTAAACACTGTACAGTACATTGAAATAATTTTCTTTCAACACTTGACAGACATGAAGCCCCATTAGCAACATTATTTTCTGGCCAAAATGATATCAAATATATTTCCTTTCGTTAGCTGTATATCTTTGAAGCCAGTTGTGCTGAGGAATGAATGATATTCTGATGGGGTCCGGATCTTTCCTTCAGAATGAAGCAGCAGTAAGACAGACTGCATGACAATGGGAAAAGATAGAATCTTGTCTTTGTCTAATATTGGTTCCACTATACTCCACCACCTGTCAAAATATAATTTAGGAATAATAATAACATACACTTCAGATGTGATTACATTACAATTACAACAGCATAATTCCTTGACTATTAAGATCAAGAATGTAAATGACATAAATTTAACTATTTTGGCATTACATTATATAGAGAAAGGCCATTTTATAAGCAAGGTACCTTTGCATGCTGGATATGGTTTATGTCCTAAGGCAGCCACGAAGCTATTGCAGATGCATCCTCATTTTTGCAGACACTTATGAAGGTATACAACACAAAGCTCTCCCCACTCCCACCATCTTCTCTCTTCCTTTTCATATTGTTGGTTACCTTGCACTTTCTTTGACTGGAAAAATGCAGGATGGTTCCTCCTAAACTAGCTGCCATATACATCCCCTACTCAAAGAGAATATCTCCCTAGAAAACAAGCAGTAAACAATTTCTTCAAGATCTAAGTTAATTTTTTAAATAGATGAATGTGTTGGGATGCTCTTCTTCATCCTCTGATTTCCCTCACTGGGGAAAAACACAACTTGTATATAGTATTTATTCTTAATCCAAAGAAATTTCAGGGTAGGGAAAGTAAGACAGATTTCATAAAAGGGAAAATACAGTGAGAGGTCCTAGTATATCTGGATGTGGTACAGATTATATCATAAAGAAAATTCCTTAGATGCCAAATTGCTCCATGTAAAACAAGTTAGAGAGAAAAGGTGTCAAGCTGCCAGTCAGAATTCAGACAAATAAAACTCAGAGTCCTTTTTATAAAAGTTCAAAAGTGAATTTATCAAAATCAGAACTAGAAGCATTGAAAGAAAAGAAAAGTCTGAGAAAATGGCGCGATACAGACGTATATCAAACCCCTTTTTCCAACCCTTTCTCTCATATCATGTATCTTCCCAAGTCAATTGGTGGATACAATTGAGTCCTGATACCAGATCTAATTCTTCATCCTATCTTACATTATATTTTGCTGGTTACAACTTCTACCACTATTCTCTTTCCTCTTACTTCAGCATTAACTAAACAAGGCAATTGTTAAACAATATACTTATACTTAGAAGGACATGATTTATAATTAGAATGGCCCGCCTTCCTATGATATGAAGAAATTAAAATTCATAGATACTTTCAAAAACACTATATAAGAAACTCACCAATATCTATCTATATGGGGAAAATAAAGCCTAAAATATACTTGAAAATTCCAGAACAGTTCTCAACAATGAATAGAATAGAATAGAATTCTTTATCAGCCAAGTATGTTTGGACACACAAGAAATTTGTCTTGGTGCATATGCTCTCAGTGTACATAAAGGAAAAGATACATTTGTTAAGAATCATGAGGTACAACACTTAATGATTGTCATAGGGGTCAAATAAACAACGAGAAAGCAATCAATATTAATAAACATGCAACCGCTGGGTGAGATTATCCAGGGGCATGGGGTGAGGTATAATCAGTACGCTGATGATACCCAGCTGTACATCTCCACCCCATGTCCAGTCAATGAAGCAGTGGAAGTGATGTGCTGGTGCCTGGAGACTATTGGGGTCTGGATGGGTGTCAACAGACTCAGACTCAACCCTGATAAGATGGGGTGGCTGTGGGTTTTGCCTCCCAGGGACAATTCCATCTGTCCGTACATTACCCTGGGGGGGGAATTATTGACCCCCTCAGAGAGGGTCTGCAACTTGGGCATCCTCCTCGATCCACAGCTTACATTAGAGAACCATCTTACAGCTGTGATGAGGGGGGCATTTGCCCAGGTTCACCTGGTGCACCAGTTGCGGCCCTATCTGGACCGGGACTCACTACTCACAGTCACTCATGCCCTCATCACCTCGAGGTTCGACTACTGTAATACTCTCTACATGGGGCTACCTATGAAGAGTGTTTGGAAACTTCAGATCGTGCAGAATGCAGCTGCGAGAGCAATCATGGGCTTCCCTAAGTGTACATACATCCCAGACAAACCATACATAATAGTATAGCTCATGCGGCTGCACTTTGCACAATCTGAAGTTTCCAAACACTTTTCAAAGGTAGCCCCATGTAGAAAACATTGCAGTAGTTGAACCTTGAGGTGACAAGGGCATGAGCGACCATGAGCAAAGACTCCCTGTCCAAATAGAGCCGCAACTGGTGCACCAGGCGAACCTGGGCAAATGCCCCCCTTGCAATAGCCGAAAGATGGTGTTCTAAAGTCAGCTGTGGATCAAGGAGGATGCCCAAGTTGCGGACCCTCTCTGAGGGAGTCAACAATCCCCCCAGGTGATGGACGGACAGATGGACGTGTCCTTGGGAGGCAGTAGCCACAGCCACTCCATCTTGTCTGGATTGAGCCTGAGCCTGTTGGCACCCATCCAGACCCTGACAGCCTCCAGACACTGGCAAATCACTTCAACTCCTTCACTGAGAGGACACAGGGTAGAAATGTACAGCTGAGTAGAATCAGCGTACTGGTGGTAACTCAACCCATGCCCACAGGTGATCTCATCCAGCGATTATGCTCTATTGCTTGTGTTTGCAATAGAACATATTGCAAACACAAGCAATATTACCTGATTGATCTCGCCCAAAGTTCTGGCAACATTAACCATCTCTGTTACTTATTCTTTGTTAGTAAGAATTAGGCCCAGTATATCTTTTCCTCTAGTTCCCCCTCCTCTACCTTTTGAATCACAAAGTTGTCAGCTAGGTTGGTTAGAAATCTCTTCAATCTCCCACTTGCTGCAGAGTTTGCCTCCCAGTTAATATCAGGATAGTTAAAGTCCCTCTGTGATGTATTTTCTATATACATTTGTTAATTGTTTAGTAAAAAGTTCATCTATTTTTTCTGTTTGGTTGATTGGGTGACCTGTAGTATACTCTTGAGCCAGTGTTTTGTTTCTAAATTCCTTTGTTCTATCAACAGTATAGGTATGCAAACAATATGCAAAAGTATAGAGGATTGGTTTGTCTGCCATAGTTTTCAGTTTTCATAAATACAGCAACATAGGTACATACCAGGCTTACAGACATTAAACACTTTGTTTAGCAGCTGCAGGCACGTTTCATCATTCCAGGTAAAGAAGATCCTGGCAAAAATGTACAAATCTGCTTCAGGAATTGGATCCTTAAAAAAATCGCCTGAAATGAAATAAATATGATACATTTAAAAATATCATCATCCTAGAAGAAGACTCTGTTCTCCCTATCTACCGTTTAAAGCCAAATAAGCTCTTGCATTTCTTCATATTTTGACATTGGCAGAAATGCTAGAATAAATTCCAGTTTACCTCCATGGAAAGTAATCCGTGACGTTTCTGAGAAGGCATGATGCTTCTTTGATGTTTC
Source organism: Erythrolamprus reginae (assembly GCF_031021105.1). NCBI lineage: Eukaryota > Metazoa > Chordata > Lepidosauria > Squamata > Dipsadidae > Erythrolamprus > Erythrolamprus reginae. The sequence continues at coordinate 98,204,632 of NC_091953.1, read as the reverse complement.
CACTACTTCAGGGAGTTCAAAAACTGTCACAATGCAATGTGGATATATTGCAATCAGTTCCTTAGATAAGGCACCATAGCTTCCTTGGAAAAGGACAAAATTAAAAGAAAGAACTATATAAAATAAAATTTGAATATATATATATTTCAAACGGTTTTCTGGTTCTACTGTTTTAAGATTCATCAACTACCTATGCATCAAAAACAAGACCCGCAATACATCCTACGTCATCCAACCCACCATCCCCCAACAACAAGTCAACATCCCACACACCACCAACCAAGACTAGGAAAGTGTTCCCCTTACTTCCTTAATCCATTCCAATACTAATCTCAAATGCAAACTATTCAATTGAAGAAGAAGAATTAATGTCTGAATTCCTCCTCCTACTAAACACCGATACCTTCAACATTATTTTTGTCTGCGAAACATGGTTAAATGCATCTGTCCCTGACTCCATCATCACAGCAGGAAACTACCTTGTATTCTGGTCTGACCATGATTCCCGCAGAAGAGGCGGAGTAGCTATATTATACAAAAAGTCACTAAACCTAAAAAAAAATCCAAGTTACACATAATCTTACCCTCCGTGAAACCATTTTCTGTGGTCTATCCTTAAATGCCACACTTCACTTCCTACTTTGTTACAGAGCCCAAGACTATGACATTACCCATGCAAACAAATTAACATCACTGCTAATGTGGGCAGGCCCCTGTCCATACCTCTTGCCATATAAGTTGACACTTTCTTGGACTCCTAAACTTTTATGCAATTTATCTTAAACAGAAGGCTAAAGTTGCTGAGCTACTGCACAGGTTCCTGGGGAAGATGGTGATCTGATCATGGGGAAAAAGACAGGCCACTGCATTCCAACCCATCATCAGACAACTTCCTCATCCAATACAAAAATGCCCTCCCACTATTACTGATGTGTGGTGCATCTCCATTCGGAGTGGGAGACATCCTCAGCCACAATCTTTCAAATGGTCCCGAGGCTCCAATAGCTTTCTAATCTAAGACTCTGTCTCTAGCAGAAAGAAATTACAGTCAAGTAGATAAAGACACTATTCCTAGATTATCACAATCTCTTTTCCTGCTTTTCCCCCTCTTATCTGTATTGATATTATCGAAGTGTATGAATGTGGAAAAACAAAACAAAAAATGACAATCTGAAGTCTAGAACAAAGTTGGCCAATGACAGAAAGCGACAGAGAATTGCATTTGTCCCAGTAATACCTTGAGGATGCAAAACACACTGTTTAAATTTAGGCCTGATATTGGACCACTGAACTTTGGGTGCCTGTTCACATATATAATGCATTTATGTGCACAGTATCTTTATACAATATTATTAGGTATTTATTTATTGGATTTGTATGCCGCCCCTCACCTCACCTTTTTCCTTCAGCAGCGACTGTCCTCCTCCTCCCACCCAAATTTTGAGCTTTTATTTCTTTACTAATGAGTTTGCATGCATTATTTGCTTTTACATTGATTCCTATGGGGAAATTGCTTCTACTTAAAAACTATTTTACTTAAGAACCTGGTCACAGAATGAATTAAATTCTTAAGTAGAGGTACCACTGTATTTGTGTAACAATGCAGGAGGTCAAAGGATCGATACCCAAATCTTAAAACTAAAAATTAACCAGAAAAGGGACTTTATTTTGTGATACTTACCACCTATATCATAAATGAATTCAAATTCAGAAAGATCAAATGCAGTCAGTACTTCCCTTCCATGAAAACTCCAAGCCTCATTCATATACCTGGAGAAAGTTTCAATGTTTTCTTCTGACCTAGAATTGAAATTTACACAACAAACTTATTATTTTACATAAAAAGAGCACCTCTATTTATCAATGTAATCTGTAATTTACCCCCAAAAATCTAAAGATTATGGAGCATTGATATTCTACATCAACTTTAAAAAGTTAATGTTTGATATTAACTTTTTTGATATTAACTTGATAATATATGATAAGAGAAATAAATTCTATTTCATTACACTACCAGAAACAAAAACCAGTTAGATAGTGTCATGAAGGGGTGTACATAAGTGCACTAGCCTGCCTTTCGTCCCCTGTCCAATTGTCTCTCCTTATCTCATATATCATATATCTTTTCTTCCTTTAATATATCTTCTCCTCTACTTTTATATCTTTTCTTTATATGTAATACTTCATGTCTATCCTCTTCAATATGTATTTTGTATTGGACTAAATAAATAAATAAATAAATAAATGAAGGAAGGAAGGAAGGAAGAAAGGAAGGAAGAAAGAAAGAAAGAAAGAAAGAAAGAAAGAAAGAAAGAAAGAAAGAAAGAAAGAAAGAAAGAAAGAAAATGTTGCTTGCACACAGATTTCAGACTTTCTTACAATCTACATCCCTGGGAATAAGAGATGTCTGTCGGTCATCTACAGCAGTGTTTCCCAACCTTGGCAACTTGAAGATATTTGGACTTCAACTCCCAGAATTCCCCAGCCAGCATCCGCTGGCTGGGGAATTCTGGGAGTTGAAGTCCAAATATCTTCAAGTTGCCAAGGTTGGGAAACACTGATCTACAGCAGTGGCCTCCAACCTTTTGGGCACCAAGGACCAATTCCATGAAGAAATGTTTTTTTCATAGACTGGAGGGGCCCTGGTTTCGCATGCTGACTGCAATCCCGCGGATGGGGCTTTGCTTATTTGTACAGCTTGATTGCCAGCATGCTGTAGACGAGTGTCAATCCCTGGACCAGGGATTGAGAATCCTTGATATCCAATCTGATATTCATATAGAAAAAACCTACTATAAAATGATATTTAAAAATGTTTTCCTTAAAAAGGAGTTGGGGAAAGAAGGACAGAGGGAGGCTGGAAAAGGACACGCCCATTATTTCCTGTGGCCTCTGAACTCCGGAAATCTCCAAGAAGCTAGAAACATCCTGGAAAGTGAAATACAGGTTTGTTTGCTTCAGGAAGCCTTTAGTTATGCACATAGAATTTGTGCTATGGAGGAATTGGCATTAAATATTTTACTTCTGTTTTATGGTTGGTTGCACAGTAAACCAGATGTTTAGACTTTTGTTATTATTTATTTATTTAAATTTATTGGCCACTCATCTCCAGAGGACATTGGATAGCTGTTCTTTTTTTCTTTTGCTCTTATGTTTTCATTTTTTGTACAAGTTATGAATGTAGTTATATTATTACATATAATGTAATGACTATTACATAATAGATATGACATATTATATAATATATTATATTATATATAATAATTATTACTTAACATACGTAAAATATAATATATATGCAAGAGAGATATGACTGCCACATGTGATGTTTTCTCTCTGATGATTAACAAGACAAAATAATGTTACAAATACAGCCTTCTGTTTATAATATAGATTTGATGAACAGAAGAAGATATATTATCATAAATATCATAGCTACTATACTATACTACGCTATAGTATACTATACATTCTATTATATAATACATCATATACTATATTATACTATACTATGCTATATTATACTATACATTATTATGTGATGTGATGTTATATTATTATAAATAAAATATAAGCAAGAGTTCGAGGTGTGGCCCTGTGGGTCAAAAGGAGTGTATTTAGGTTGGGTTGACATTCTTCACATACTGTTGTCTCTTCCCACAAACTATCCTTATTAATGGCATTCCTCAGATTCAGATCTCCACTTCATCACCAATGTTTCAGAGACATTCAAAAACGGCTCATGGAACAAACTGTTTATTCAGGTTAAAACTCAGCTTACTAACACACATCAACCAACACAACATATATATGCACAATATCCAATCAGAGCCTAGCAACTTCTATTCACCTGCCCCCTAGTGGCTGGCCGACATTCTTTTTGATTAGTTTTATTGTTTTAAATAGTTTTATATCCTATAAACCAGTGTTTCCCAACACTGGTTTTTTGAGCTGCAGCACATTATTCACATTTACAAAATCCTGGGGAACATTGAGGGGGAGGGGGCTAAAAAAAGTTTGGACAAAAAAAATATATCTCTTCCTCCCTTTCTCTCTATTTCTCTCTCTCTCCCTCTTTCTCTCTCTTCCTTCCTTCCTCTTTCTTTCCCTCTCGCTCTCCATCCCTCTTTGTTTCTCCCTTCTTTCCTCTCTTTTTTCCTCTCTTTCCCTCTCCCTCCTCCCTCCCTCTATGTCTTTCCCTCAACCTCCTTAGGTTAGGTTTATTGGGTTAGGTTTATTGGATTTATATGCCACCCCTCTCCGCAAACTCGGGGCGGCTCACAACAATAATAAAAAACAGTACAGTACATAATATTATACATAATCCTTCCCCCTCTTTCGCGCTCTCTCTTGCTTTCCCCCCTCTCTCTCTTGCTGCCTTTCTCTTTCTCTCTCCCCATCTATCTCCCTCTCTCTTTCTCTCTCTTTCTTGCTATTTCTCTCTCTCTCTCTCTCTTGCTTTCTCTCTCTTTCTCTCTCTCCCCTCTCTCTCCCTCTCTGTTTCTCTCTCTCCATCTCTTTCTATCTCTTTCTCTCTCTTGCTATCTCTTTCTCTCTCTCTCTCTTTTTTGCTTTCTCTCTCTGTCTCTCTCTGCCCCCCCTCTTTCCCTCTCTTGCTATCTCTTTCTCTCTCTTGCTCTCTCTCTCTTTTTTTCTCTCTCTCTTTCTCATACACCACGCGGCAGCAGTGGCATTGGGCAGTAGCCGTGGGGCAGCAGCAGGGTGGTCAGCTGCGAGGCGGAGCTCCAGAATGGAGGCACCGACGGCGGTGGCTGGACGTGTTGCTAGACGCCGTACATGCTGGCATTGTGCTGGGCATGGGCGTGGGGCTGGAGCCTCCACCCCGGCCCAGTCAGCAAGCAAGTGCCAGCGATGCAATGCCAGCATATACAGCGTACAGCAACATGTCCAGCCGCCGCCGTCAGTGCTTCCGTTCCGGAGCTCCGCCTCACAGCTGACCACCTTGCCGCTGCCCCACAGCTACTGCCCGGTGCCTCTGCTGCCGCCACCCTCCCGCTGCCACCGCCCTCCCACCGGGCCCCAAAGCTCACTTGCTGCCACCGCCAGGGAAGCTCCAGCCGGGCGGGGCACTGCAGCTGCCGGAAAACTTGGAAGGCGCAAAGAAAGAAGCTCAGCTTCCGGTCTCACAATTTTTTGCTCTTTGCACTCTCAGCAAAAAGTTGCGAGACCAGAAGCTGAGCTTCCTTCTTCGCGGCACACCTGACCATTAACCTTGAGTTGACCTGTGCGAATAGGCGACAATATAAATTCAATAAATAAATAAATAAATAAATAAATACATACATACATACATACATACATACATACATACATACATACATACATAAGTGTAACTTGTTAGTCATCAGAAAGAAAACATGAAATGGGGCAGACATATCTTTTCTGTATATAGGCATTAGAACATCAGTAAGATACCTTTTGGAAGTCAGATAGTGCCAGCAAGAGCTACCAAACCACTATCCTAGGGCAAGAGGTGACACAAAACTGTAAAAATCATATAGCTTCTTAGGGATTCTAATCTTTCAGACTTATATATAGTTCTAGCTTCAGATCCCACAAGTCCGCACTACAAAGGAATTCTTAGACATAGTACTCAAGTGACATCATAAAGAAGTTGAAGAGAGAACAAAAAAACAAAGAGAAATCAGTGATAGTGTAAATATTAATCATTTTTCACAAAGTTGGACAAGGAAGTTTTGATAGCTATGTTTATTTATTCCCGCCCTTTTTTGGAAAGTAAAACATTGAGAAATAGTGGGTTTACCGGTAAAGAGCCTGAAATAAATTGTTTGAGGAAACACCATATATTGATGAAATTTGATTCTTTCCTTCCCTGAAAAAATATTTTAGAAGCAAATGGTTAGGCAGCACAAATAGATTAACTATCACATTTTCCCCATCATCAAATACTGAATATATTATGCAGGTCCCTGTATTATTTTCAAAAATCATTTCAAATAGCTTAGTTTCTAAATAGCTGAAATATTTTGACAAAAATATTGTCACTAATAATAAAAGTAACTGAATGAAACAATTAATACAGTGCTGAATTGTCCCATGGTGAATTGTTCCATGATGAGTTGGCTGGAGCGAAAAAAGAAAAAAACCAAGGATTACTTTTAAAAATTTACAAGATGTTAGAGAAAGAGGAGGATTTGGGTTTCCACACTGGGAGCTCTGCTCAGGGCCACCATCAGGAATTTTGGGGCCCCATACAGCCTAAGTGTCTGCCCCCCCCCCCCGCCATTTTAAAACTATTTTAAGTCGCCAAGCCACTCCATCCCCCAGGGATCATTTCCCGCTTCACACCAAGCGAGGCAGTCCCATAGGCCAGTGTTTCCCAACCTTGGCAACTTGAAGATATCTGGACTTTAACTCCCAGAATTCCCCAGCCAGTGAGGAGCTGGAAAGGACGAGGGGAGAGAAAAAACAGGGTACCAGCAGTCGGGCGGCTGTCTTGAGGGGGCACTCCCATCTGGAAGGAATGGAAGAAAGGCGAGGGCGAGCTATGAAGGAGGGAGGGTGGAAGGAAGGAAGGAAGGAAGGAAGGGTAAAAGGGGCGATCAAGAGAGGAATGGGTGAATGAATGGACGGAGGGTGGGAAGGAAGGAAGGAAGGAAAGAGGGAAGGGACAGGAACAGAGGAAGGGTGCAAAGGAAGCAAGGAAAGGTGCGAAAGGGGAGAGTAAGAGAGGAAGGAGTGAAAGAAGGGAGTGAGGGAGGAAAGAAGGGAGGAAGGAGAAGGAAAGCAAGAAATGGAGGGAGAGAAAGAAAGAAAGAAAGGGGGAAGGGACAGAACAGAGGAAGGAAGCAAGGAAACATATGAAAGGGGAGAGTAAGAGAGGAAGTACTGAAGGAAGGGAGGGAGGGAAGAAGGTAGGAAGGAGAAAGAAAAGAAGAAATAGAGGAAGGGAAGGTAAAAGAGAGAAAGAAAAAGAGCAAGAAAGAAAGAAAAAGAGAGAAAGAAAGAGAATGAAAGAGAAATAAAAATAGAGAGGGGGAATGAAAGAAATGGAATGAGGGAAGGAAGGAGAAAAAGAAAGAAAGAAAGAGAAAGAAAGAAAAAAGAATGAAAGAGCAAGAGAGAAAGAGAGAAAGCAGAAATGAGAAGCTGAGAGCTGGCAGGCCAGGAGCTTCGCATGTGCTGTTGGAAGGGGGCTTGGTGGTCCTGGGAGATGGTGAACATTGTTCCTTCTTCCCTCCCAGCACAGAGGGGTGGCTTCCTCCTGCAAGGAGAGCTCTGCTCACCAACCTCTCCCAACTTCTTCCACAAATAGGTTTCAGATGAGAAGCCTCACCTGAGTTCCCGGAGCTCCTTAGAAACAGAACTTCCCAGCAGCGGGGGGGAGGCAGCGTCAAGAAGGGCTCCACACAGCACTGGAAGGGCTCACCTTGCGCCGCGCCGCCCCGGTTCCCCGCTGCACCTCCCCAGTGCAAAGCACAGGACTGCCGCCTCCCCCTCGCCCCAGGATTTCGCGCTTGCAGCTTCGGGCAGGGGGCTTGCGGGGGGTGGCAAACGGTTGCTTGGAAGCGGAACCTCGGAGCAACTCAACCGCCTTGCTTCCTCCGGAGAAACACCAAAGAGAGAGCTGGCAAGTGGGGGGGGAACGGGGACTGCCTTCCGTGGGAGTTTGGGGGGGTTGGGGCACGCAGGGGCCGGCAGGCAGGGAGGGAGGGAGGCGCCAGCATCGGACGGGTCGGACCGAGGTGTCGGACGGGCAGCGCTTTCGCCTTGGCATTGCGCTGTGCGGGAAGGGCGGTGCCTTCCCTAACTGCGCCTCTGCCCGGGTTGGCAGCCGGGCCATCCAGAGGGGCGTCCGGAGCACTCCAGGAAAGGCTCTGAGCCGCTAACGCTCGTCCGGCGCCGCTCCGCCTCCTAAACCTGCGCGGTGGAGGCGTCCCCTGGCCCAGCACTTCCGGAGGCCGAAAGGCGCGGCTCTCTTCGGGGTTGGGGAGTTTTTGGCGGGCGCCGGGGCCCAGGCCCCCCCAATTTTCCAATTTGCCCGGGCCCGGGACAGCAATCCCAGTAATACCCGTCTATCGGTGGCCCTGGCTCTGCTACCAAGCTGCGGCAATGACATGGATAAAAGACTGGATTTTATTTAGTGATAAGTAAGTAAACTAGTGATACTTAGGTTAGAAGATCATGATTTACAAATTGGCTGGCACACATCCATGTGGTATGAGAAGAAAATACACAGTTACTTTCAAAGACATATTATAAGGAGTTTGCTGATGGCTATTTGGGTATACCAGGGTGATTTGACAGAAAAAACATAACACTTCCTGGTGCAAAGCTGAATGGATAAGATCCTGTGGCCTAGAGGTTAATTCTCTGCCTTAGAGGCAGAGGTTGCAGGATCAAATCCCAGTAAGGGTATGGCTGGATGATGAGAGGAAACAACCTTGAAATAGATCTATACCAGTCTCCCTTCATTTTCAATTCAGAAAAATATGTTACACACACCCACATATTGCTGATAATGAAAAGAAAGGTATATATATGCAGAGGCCCCAGGTTCAAATCCCAGTAAAAGGGTGTGGCTACCTGATGAAGGCAAATAAGCCTGAAATAGATCTATAGTAGTCTCCTTCCTTTTCATTATCAGCAAAAATATGTTACACACACACACACATCAGATATATGTGTGTGTGTGTGTGTGTGTGTGTGTGTGTTTTCGTAAATTTTCACAGGTATATGTATGTAGATTGTTTTGAGTTCGGGTTTTGCCCTGTGTAATATTTTGCATGCAAAATATTACACAGGGCAAAACCCGAACTCAGAACAATCTACATATATATATATATATATATATATATATATATATATATATATATATATATATATATGTCACATGTTTAAGCTGAAATTGAAAATTAAGGGAGACTAGGATAGATCTATTTCGGCCTTATTTTGGCCTCATCAGCTAGCCATACCCACTATATATATATATGTGGCCAGCTGATGAGGCCTAATAAGGCCGAAATAGATCTATCCTGGTCTCCCTTAATTTTAAATTCCAGCTATAAACATTTAACACATACAAAATATAGTTTGTCGGCTATAGATATATTACTGCCTTGCAGTGGCCCTGGGCTAGGCCTATAGGCAAAAAAAAGAGGAGCTGTGACGTTCCTTGGAAATATACCAGGGTCATCCGACATAAGAAAAAACATATACCCCTCCCTGGTACAAAGCTGGATGGATTCAGATCGGATGGGTCTAATTGCTAGCTCTCTGCTTTACAATGCAGAAGCTTCCCAGATCGAATCCCAGTAAAAGAATGGGTGTGGCCAGCTGATGAGGCCTAATAAGGCCGAAATAGATCTATCCTGGTCTCCCTTAATTTTAAATTCCAGCTATAAACATTTAACACATACAAAATATAGTTTGTCGGCTATAGATATATTACTGCCTTGCAGTGGCCCTGGGCTGGGCCTATAGGCAAAAAAAAGAGGAGCTGTGACGTTCCTTGGAAATATACCAGGGTCATCCGACATAAGAAAAAACATATACCCCTCCCTGGTACAAAGCTGGATGGATTCAGATCGGATGGGTCTAATTGCTAGCTCTCTGCTTTACAATGCAGAAGCTTCCCAGATCGAATCCCAGTAAAAGAATGGGTGTGGCCAGCTGATGAGGCCTAATAAGGCCGAAATAGATCTATCCTGGTCTCCCTTAATTTTAAATTCCAGCTATAAACATTTAACACATACAAAATATAGTTTGTCGGCTATAGATATATTACTGCCTTGCAGTGGCCCTGGGCTGGGCCTATAGGCAAAAAAAAGAGGAGCTGTGACGTTCCTTGGAAATATACCAGGGTCATCCGACATAAGAAAAAACATATACCCCTCCCTGGTACAAAGCTGGATGGATTCAGATCGGATGGGTCTAATTGCTAGCTCTCTGCTTTACAATGCAGAAGCTTCCCAGATCGAATCCCAGTAAAAGAATGGGTGTGGCCAGCTGATGAGGCCTAATAAGGCCGAAATAGATCTATCCTGGTCTCCCTTAATTTTAAATTCCAGCTATAAACATTTAACATATATATATATATATATATATATATATATATATATATATATATATATATATATATATATATGTCACATCTTGGGGTTTTTTGCTGAACTTGAAAATTAAGGGAGACTAGGATAGATCTGTTTCAGCCTTATTTTGGCCTCATCAGCTAGCCATACCCACTGGGACTTGAACCTGCAACCTTTGCCTTGTAAGGCAGAGAATTATCCTCTAGGCTACAGTATCCAATCCCTTCAGCTATATATACATCAGAGAAGTTACATACACTATAAGTGTAACATGTAGATATTAATCTATATGTCACACTAATAGATTATAGTTGTTGACTATAAAAAGCTTATCTGCCTTGGAATATGGCCCCTCGTGGGGCCGAGAGGCAAAAAGGAAGCTGTATGCTACTTCCATATACCAGGGTGACTCAAACACACACACACACACACAAATATATATATTCTGCAACACAGAATTGAACGATAAGCAATAGTGTAATGTATGAATAAATAAATAAGTTAATATTTTAGGAAATATGCTATATACATGGATACTTACAAATCATTTCATTGTTTCATTCCTAAAGATGGATTTCTTTAATTTGCAAAGAACAATAGAAAAGACAGAGTATACTTATGCTGAATGACAATGATGTTTCTACATACTGTAACAACTAAGTGAATAATATATGACAATGACACATTAAGTCTTGCAGCATAGGGAGGAGAAAATGATTTTGAAAAAGATCAAATTGTTTTTATCTATATGCTTCTGTGTTATATTTGTTCAAAAAAACTAAATAATCTTCCTACCTCACTGCATCAGACAAATATTTCATTCCTGGATAGACAATATCAGAGTATAACTTCAGGGTATAATATTGAGACTTGGGACTTGATTTTGCCAGGTAGAGGTTGGCAAATTCTGTATTTCCATATAGATCTTAAAACAAAGGGTGAGAGAAAAGAGATTATTATTAACACAAAAAAGAAAATTTAAAACCATATTAATTAATATACTATTTCTAATATTTTGAATAAAAACAAATGCAATGGGTTATTAAAAATGATTGTTAAGGCTTCTGTATGATGTTGGTGGTGAATACATCTCAGAATATTAAAATCAGGTAAGAAAACAAACTGATCATTGAACAAATCAACCCTGAATTATCACTTAAAGATCAAATGATCAGGTTTAAATTTGCCTACTTTGGACCAATGTTCCCTCTAATTTTTTTTTTTTGGGGGGGGGGGAAGTATAGTGTCTGAGCGGCAACTGGGCGGCACAGAAATAATAAATAAATAAATAAATAAATACTGTGTGTCTATAACAGTGAGCTCATAATAGGGCAACTCTATCAATATCAAAATGCCACTTAAATAGTTGAGCTAGTTTCAAACTAGATTTTGATTTTCTTTCTCTCTTCCTTACTCCCATTCTTTTTCTTTCTCTTTTCCTTCCTCTCTTTTTTCTATCTGTTTCTCTCTCTTCCTCTCTTTCTCTCTCTCTCCTTCCCTCTCACTCTTTCCCTCTCGGCTTCTGGGCAGGCTTGGAAAACTCTGAGTTGATGATGATTTTTAAGTGAGCGATTGCTCACTGCTCAGCTTAGAGGGAACTATGCTTTGGACACATTATTAGAAAACTCTAATGCTGGGAAAGGAGGAAGGGAAGAGAAGATGACCAGCAGCAAGTTGGATGGTCTCAGTTACAGTGGCAATGGGTAATGGGCATTGGGAAATTTGCAGCTGCTTCACAAATGAAGGCTTCTTGCAACCCATAGCAGCCTGTCTACTTTAAAAAAAACACCTGCCCATACTTATAAACTGCTGGAAAGTAAGCCTGAGGATAAGAGGCATCAGGCTTACACAACTTGTGTAACAGGATCAGGTGGCTTTTTTGAGTGGCAGTAGTGAGACTAAGGGCTGAAGTCGAGCTCTGGACCGTCAACTTCAGGCCCAGCCTTCGGGCTGTCCCTTAGTGCTGCTCTTCAGAGTGACCTAGATTGGCAGCTGGTAGGAGCCCATCACAGACAGTGATGGGCTCCTACAGGAATGGTCAGGAACGCAGTTCCGGTAGCAAAATTTGGAGCTCCACCAAAGAACACCCAATTGCACTGAAAGATGTTGAAACAAAATGCATAAACCACTCCCACAGTGTGGTAGCAAAAATTTTGGTAGCCCCATCACTGAGGACAGATAATTGTTTCTCTTTTGTTTGGAGGTGGGCTTTTGACACAGCAACCCCTGTGGTATAGGGTAATATAGGTTATAAGTTAATATCTAATAAATTATAAAGAATTTGGGGAACTTTTTATTCCAACTTACGGTAGTTACCTCTGTCATCCTTTCGTTCCATTTTCAGAAGATTTAAAGTCACGCAACAGTTCAGCAGTTTCTCCATTCCAGTAACACTGCTGTCTAAACGTTCAGCAATAATCACTGAGGAGAGAGATTCACCTGAATCTCTCAGCAAGTCAAATATTCCAAATTCACAAGAAGCAAATATTATCTGAAAAGACATGGAGAGATATACCAATAGGAAAAAGTTTGGGAAAGGATGACTTTCCTTTAAATATTTAAGTTTGTTTCCTCCAAAATATATGTAAAATATCGGGATATCCTATGAACAAGGATGAGTGAAAGTCAAAGAGAAGCTATTTTAATTAGATGGGGTTTTTTTCTTAGCTAGAAGCCCTCTTCAGGATAGAGAATGCATGCCTTTTCCACTCCTGTCCCTTTGTAATATTCGCTTGCTCATCTAGGAGGTCAGCTAGAGGAAGTCTGACTCTCCTGAACATGAGTGCAGCTTCCGATGTAAATTGGACTACTCGGGGCGACTTACAACATATAAAAGACAATAAAAACATCTGAAATCCAATTTAAATGTACATCTACAATTAGCACAGGTGCCTCCCATGGCTGTGTACTCTCACCACTTCTCTTCTCTCTATACACTAATGACTGCATCTCAAACGATCCATCTGTTAAACTACTGAAGTTTGCAGGCGATACAACAGTGATCGGACTCATTCGAGACAATGATGAATTCGCATACAGACTATCCTTGTGGTGTGACCAGAACAATCTAGAACTGAACACACTCAAAACCGTAGAAATGGTGGTAGACTTTAGGAGAAACCCTTCCATGTCTCACAATACTAGACAACACAGTGTCAACAGTAGAGACCTTCAAATTTCTAGGTTCTATCATATCTCAAGACCTAAAATGGTCACCTAACATCAAAAACATCATAAAATACCGCCGGTGGTCTTTATCCCCCGGTGCATTTTGCAGGAGGCACCAGGGGACACGGATACTGGTGGCAGCCGCCATGTTGGTTCGGCTGAGATCTCGCGAGAGTGGCCTGATATGATGTAGTCCGGGCGGAGCCTGCCGGCCCAATAAAAGGGCGGGCAGGCTCGGAATCGGCCTTTTCGCCCGGACTAAGTGCTGCAGACACTCGGCTGGGTGTCTGCTGCGAGCGGCCATTTTGCCTTGTGGCTGGCCGCCATTTTGGGAGCCTCAGCGGAGGCGTCTGGCGTGGGTTTGGGTGAGAAATCTTCCTCTCTCTCCCTTGGAGTCCTCTTCGGGACCGAAGAGAACCCTTGTCTTTCGGTGGGAGGGGTTAGGGGGGTCTTTGCTAGCCTTCCCCGGTAGCCGCAGTTTCGTCGAGGCCTTTTAGGGGGGGGTATTTGGCCTTAGGCTCCTCGGGATCGAGGAGGGCTTTCTTCCCTCCTTACTTCCCCTCAGGGAAGCGGTCGCAACCCCAAAGGGGGTATTGGTAGGGCGGGGGAGGTGCCCTGTAGCCCCTTAGTTCTTGGGGGCCTGACATTTGGGGCACTGTTTCTCCTCGGGATCAAGGAGTGGTTGCCCAGCTGTTTTTTCCCTTACAGGGGTTATTATTGACAGCAGCCCTTTGGGGACGGAGGGGTGTGGCCTTTTGGTCTTTGGACCAATTTTGATTTAGTTTATCTATAACTAAATACATAAGTTGCTATAATAAATAAATAAATAAATAAATACAGAATTGAATAAATAAATAAATAATCATACTAACCTCTAATGGCACCTAAGAGGCAAAAGGCCTCGGCTCCACCGGCCGAGCCCGTGGCACGGCCACGAAGGGCAGTTAGGCCCTCGGCCCGGGCTTGTGCCAGCATGGCTGACTCTCAGAGTGCAGCCCCAAGGGGGGGTAGGAGGTCGGGGGCCCCGGTTGTTGAAAATAACATTTCTGCTCTTTCTTGGGCCAGGGTCATCGGAAGACTGGACGAACTGGAACGCTGGCGGTCTGGCTCCGGCCCAGGAGGTGCCTCCACAGTAGCGCCAGCAGCCCTCGGTAGAGCTCCGGATGAAGCAGTGGCCCAGGTCGGGCAGATGGCCCAGGCCGGGCAGATGGCGGGGCTCCCATGGATGGCTTCTACCCCTTTGGGGGCAGGTGAGATTGCACCACACCTAGCATCCTCGCTGCTCCTCCCTTTGCCCGGACAGGCCATTGTTCCACCGGGTTTTGGGAGTGGGGTCAACTATCTAGGTACACCTGCGGGCACCTGTAGCCAGGTCTGGACCCCGCCAGCTCCAGCTGCGCTTGCTCAGGCCCCCATGATGGCTTTTCCGTCGGGGCCCAGGGCACCAGGGGCGGGGGTCATTACAGCTTGGGACCCTTTTGTCAGTATTAGGGCAGGGGCCATCCCGTGGAGGCTGCCTGCTACGCCCCTGGGTTTCCACTTGCACCCCTCAGTCAGGGAAACCATCTGGAAGGGGGAATATGTAAACCTTTTCTCCCTCCTTAATAGGGAGGTCCCCAAAAAAGATAAGGAGGGGGAGGCACAGGTAAAGAAGCCTAAAAAGACGAAAGTCAGTAAGTGCTTCAGCTCTTAGCTGTATGCTTATCTGACTTACGCCACCATAGTGCTACAGAGGCAACCTGCTAGGGATGCCTCGATGCTTAAATATATCGATTTGATAGCCCGTGCTCATTTCGAGTACAAGGGCTCAATTTGGAGGCACTATGATAAGGCTTTTAGGGTGCGCGTGGCATTCGATCCCACGCTCCCCTGGGACATGGTCGTCCCGACTTGTGGTTCCAAGCAACCTACATGGCTAGGAAAGAGGGTTGTGACCGTACAGATAGTGGGCACTTTATGGAAGAGGAGTCCCCAGCGTCCACCCCTGCTAAGGCCGCCACAGCAAAGGGAACCACTCCCCCATGTTATGAATTCTCTGCAAAAGGGGCTTGTTTTCGTCCCTTTTGCAAGTTCAGGCATGCTTGTGGGAACTGCGGGGGTACCTACGCCGCTTCAGTATGTCCCTGGCCCAAAAAGGGGAAGGACAATAAGGGAGGGGGTCAGGCTAAACAACCCCCACCCGCTGGGGGTAAAAGGGCCCAGCCCAATTAGGCTTCCAGTGCTCAGGGTTTGGCTGAAGAATTATCACCCTCGCTCAAGAGCGGCTGCTCTCCTGCAGGGTTTCTCTGAGGGATTTAGGATCCCTTATGTGGGGATAAGGAAAGCCTTCATGTCCAACAACCTCAAGTCGATTGTAGGACAAGAGGACATCGTTAGGGCAAAAATACAAAAGGAGGTGGCCGAGGGCAGGGTTCTGGGACCTTTTCCAGAACCGCCCTCCCCGACTCTAAGGGTCTCCCCTTTAGGTGTGGTCCCCAAAAAGGCGAGTGGTGAATTTAGGTTAATTCACCACCTGTCTTTTCCAAAGGGGGAATCAGTGAATGATTTCATTCCTGATTAACTTTGTTCAGTCTGGTACGCATCTTTTGATGCGGCCATGGCCATGGTTAGGAAGTGTGGGGTTGGAGCCCTTATGGGTAAATGCGACATTAAGTCAGCATTCCGGCTCCTCCCCATACACCCAGATGACTTCGAGCTCTTGGGCTTCCACTTCGAAGGTGGTTTTTATGTTGACAGAGCATTATCAATGGGATGCTCTATCTCGTGCTGTCTTTTTGAGAGCTTTAGCACCTTCTTGGAGTGGGCGCTCAGGAGTCGCAGTGGTCTGGGTTCGGTCGTTCACTACCTTGACGATTTCTTGTTAGCGGGGCCTGCGCGTTCAGAGCAATGTTTTGCTCTAATGCGGGACTTTGAAGCCCTTTGTACTCAATTAGGGGTGCCTTTAGCCCACGAGAAGACCGAGGGCCCTGCTACCAAGATTACCTTTCTTGGTATTGAATTGGACTCTGAGGAGCAATCTTCTAGATTGCCCCTAGACAAATTAGTTAAGATATGGGGTAAACTCAATTTATTGTTGGGCTGCCGGAGGGTCACCCTTCGGCAGCTACAAGAATTAGCGGGGCTTCTTAATTTTGCCTGCCGGGTCATTGTTCCCGGCCGGGCTTTTTCCCGGAGGTTGTACAACGCGATGAAGGGGCTGCGCTTGCCCCATCATCGTATCCGCTTATGCGCTGGGGTCAGGGATGACCTGCGTGTATGGCGGGAATTTTTAGATCAGTTTAATGGGTTGTCATTTTGAAGGCACGAGCTTCTCTTGGAAACTGAGTTGCAGTTATGCTCAGATGCTGCGGGGACCTGTGGTTTCGGGGTGATATTAGGCGACCAATGGTGTCGTTCCATGTGGCCTCCGGAATGGAGGGCCTCTCCCCTGGTCAAGGACTTGACCTTTTTATAGCTCTTTCCCTTGGTAGTGGCCTTAGAGCTTTGGGGGGAGCAGTTTAGGGACAAAACCGTGCACTTCTGGTGTGACAACCTGGCTGTAGTCCATGTTGTGAATGCCTTGTCCTCCAAGAGCGACAGGGTCATGCATCTTGTCCGCCATTTTGTGCACAGGTCATTGTCCCTTAATGCCTTATTTTTGGCCCGACATGTCCCCGAGTTAGACAACGGAATTGCTGACGCCTTGTCCCGTGGTCAGTTGTCCAGATTTCGGACCCTGGCTCCGGGGGCCCGCGCGTCACCAGAGGCTTTTCTCGACCACCTTTGGAGCCTGGACGGGCTCCTGAGCAGTGGGGAGCAGTAGCCTGCAGGGCCATGGCCATCTCAGTGGCATCAGGCACCCTGAGGGCTTATCAGCATGCAGGTAAGGAGTTTGGGGATTTCAGGCAGGATAGGGGTTACACCCATAGTTGGCCTGCCCCAGTGGAACACCTTATGGAATTCTGTGTCCAGCTTAGGCAGCGTGGCCTTTCAGTTGGGACAATTAGGTCCAAGTTAGCCGGTCTTGCCTTTCTGTCTAAGGCGGGGGGGTTATGGACCTTTATGATGACTTCCGCATTCGGAAGCTGCTGGAAGGCTGGGTGAGGGAGCGACAGGGGACCCCTTTGGATAGTCTCCAGGCTCTGACGGTGCAGCAGCTGTCGCTTATTAATCAAGCTTGGAACAGTCTGTGTGCCTCTATGTATGAGGCCCGTCTCTTTAGGGCAGCGGCTTCTGTCATGTTTTTTGGGGCCCTGCGGGTCAGCGAGGCTATGGCTTCCTCGCAGGCTGACAGGTCGCTCCGTGCCTTCCAGTTCGCTGATTTAGTTTAGCTGGGTTCTAGTGTCCAAGGTTCTGGCCATGCTAGGCATTGATCCCGCCGGCTATGGAACACTTTGTTCCGTATCGGCGCCGCCACTAGTGTGGCAATTAGGGGTTTCTCGATACGGAGGATTCGGGAAATCGGCTGCTGGTGGTCAGCGGCCTGTTTAGGGTACGAACGGCCAGCTGAGGGTCCGGGGTAAGCTCGCGAAGACCTGTGGTGGCTTCGCACTGTGTGGCCCACCACGCAAGTGGTGTGGTCTGAGATCCTCCCGAGGATCACTTGGAGGGACACCATTTCCCTTAGGGCCATTCACCGGGTTAGGAGAAGAGTGACTAAGGCCCTGGGTAAGGTGGTCAGAGAGTTAGGTGGGGTTGTAGTGGCCCATCCCCTCATCACCATAGATCAGCCTTGGCTTTACCGGGCTGATGGTGTTCACCTATCAGAACAAGGGAACACCATCTTCTTACAGGACCTGCAGCAGTCACTGCACGAGCTGGTGCAGTTAGAGGGGGGAGTCGGGGGGCCAAGATAGAGATCTGACCCCCACTCCGTGGCAGGTTAGGGGCGGAAAACTGGGTGGTGGTTTAGCAACTGCGTGTTCTCCGTTGGGCATCTTTGGGGATGATTGACAGGTTCTCTCCAAAGGCTTGTGGTATTGGCGACCTGAGCAGTTGGGGGAAACCTGTCTTTGGGTCCCGCCCATTTAATTCCCCTTGTAGGGGTTAGCCGGTGGGACCCCCCACATGCAAGTGCATGGCAAGGTCTCAGGTGAGGGAGTGGTCCCTCACCTGGATTAGCATGGAGCTATGCCCATAAGTTGCCCCGGAAGTTTATTCTACGTCATTTTCCGCCCCGGAAGTATTTGTTTGACCCTGCGGGTCCTTGTTAGGATCATAAGTTAATTATGCTAATTTATTTAAATAAATTATGCTAATTTATTTTAATAAAAATGACCCAGTTTTAAATCCAGCTCTTGTGTCCGTGTCTTTACTCCGCCTCTCCTGCAAAAACAACAAGAAAGAATGTTCTTTCTGCACCAGCTCAGGAAGCTCAAACTGCCCAAGGAGCTGCTGATACAGTTCTACAGAGAAATCATTGAGTTTGTCATCTGCACCTCTCTAACTGTCTGGTTTGGTGCTGCAACCCAACAGGACCGACACAGACTTCAGAGGATAATCAGAACTGCAGAAAAAACAATTGCTGCCAACCTGCCTTCCACTGAGGACCTGTATACTGCACGAGTCAAAAAGAGGGCTGTGAAAATATTTACTGACCTCTCGCATCCTGGACACAAACTGTTTCAACTCCTACCCTCAAATCGTCGCTACAGAGCACTGCACACCAAGACAACTAGACACAAGAACAGTTTTTTTCCTGAACGCCATCACTCTACTAAACAAATAATTCCCTCAACACTGTCAGACTTTTTACTAAATCTGCACTTCTATTTCAACTAGGTTTTTTTCTCATCATTCCTATCATCTCCTTCCTCCCACTTAGGACTGTATGACTGTAACTTGTTGCTTCTATCCTAAGATTTAATATTGATTGTTTCCTCATTGCTTATTTGACTCCTATGACAATCATTAAGTGTTGTACCACATAATTCTTGACAAATGTATTTTTTTCTTTTATGTATGCTCAGAGCATATGCACAAAGACAAATTCCTTATATGTCCAATCACACTTGGCCAATAAAATTCTATTCTATTCTAAATCCAATTTAAATTTAAAACTAATTGGTCTAAAACCCAAATATATTAAAAATCAATCACTCCCATTCAAACAGCAAGCATCCGCACGAATCCCAGCGACCGATCAGGTCCCACAGAGTTGGCCTTCTCCGGGTCCCGTCGACTAAACAATGTCGTTTGGCGGGTCCCAGGGGAAGAGCCTTCTCTGTGGCAGCCCCAACCCTCTGGAACCAGCTCCCCCCTGAGATTAGAACTGCCCACACCCTCCTTGCCTTTTGTAAACTCCTTAAAACTCATCTTTGCCGTCAGGCATGGGGGAACTGAGATAACTTCCTCAGGCCTATACTGTTTAGGTATGGTATGTTGTGTGCATGTTTTTTAAATTATGGGTTTTTAGCTTTCTAATTATTGAATTTGTATTATATATTGTTTTCTGTTGCTGTCAGCCGCCCCGAGTCTGCGGAGAGGGGCGGAATACAAATTAATAAATAAATAAATAAATAAATAAATAAATAAATAAATAAATAAATAAATAAATAAATAAATAAATAAATAAATAAATAAATAAATAAATAAATCCATTTCATTCATCGGTCAGGGGACAATTAATTAAAAGCCCCAAGCCTAATGGCATAAATGAGTCCTCAGACTCTTGCGGAAGGCAAGGAAGGTGTGGGCGGTGTGAATCTCTGGGGAGAGCCAATTCCAGGGTTACAACTATAATTGTCAGGCTCCAATACGTTCATAACTCAAGGATTACTTGTACTTTATTTTTAGTGCTGGATCACACAGAGAACTGCATTCATGTTCAGGAAAATATTAGGACACCATTCCTTTTGACTTCCCAGGTGAATACAAAGAGAGTAGAGGAATTAAATAGCTCAATTTTTTGACCTCTTAAAATTCCTCACAAGCAATTCGTAAAGAGAGCTACAAGATCTGTTGTGATAGAAGCTACTGACAGAATTGTGGTCAGAAGACACCATTGCTCTATTTGGTTAATAATTGGATTGCTGAGTGCGGATTAAATTTGACATACCTTTCCTCCATGGGTACTCTTTCTCCCTAATACTTCAGTCCCTGATATATTCTAGGTACCATGATAATTTATAGCAACCAGTTTTACTTGTAGTTGACCAAGAGGTAAAAGGGCATGTACAACATTTTTTTTCATCTAGCAACTATGTTTCTTTTTTAAAAAAACACACAACTGAGTTTTCATGGACTAAATGCCCCTCTGACCAATAAATGTAATGTATGGTGTAATTGGAGTGTATGAGTATGTATTACATTAGGGTTTTTAGTTGTATTTTAATTATTACATTTGTGCTACATGCTTATGTTTGTATCTACTCTGTGAACTGCCCCGAGTCTTCAGAGAGGGGCAGCATACAAATATTATTATTATTATTATTATTATTATTATTATTATTATTATTATTATTATTATTATTATTATTATACAGGGGTGAGCTACCCCACTGTGAGCGCAGGGGGGTAGCGAAAATGGAGCTCCACCCCAGACCACCCAATTTGCACTGAAAGATGTTGAAAGAAAATGCAGGACATCCTGCATAAGCCACACCCACAGAGTGGTAGTAAAAATTTTAGTAGTCCTTCACTGACTAAATATAGTGAAGTGGTGGGTCACCAAAAAGAAAAGATAATAAAAATGTTTATTGGATGTTCTGAACAGATTTCTTTTGTTCAAAAAGGTACAAAAGCCACTGCCCAAATTTTCCCATCAATTAAAAAAACAGCAACAATCTATGGTATAGTACTGTGAGATTAAATGTAACATAGTCTCTTTATTTGTCATGTTTATTATTATTTATTATTTATTATTTGGATTTGTATGCCGCCCCTCTCCGAAGACTCGGGGCGGCTCACAACAAGTGTAAAACAAATCATAAATAATTCAATTAATTAAAATATTTAAAGATTTAAAAAAACCCATATACTAACAGACACACACACAAGCATACCATGTATAAATTAAATGTGTCCAGGGGGAGATGTTTAGTTTCCCCATGCCTGACGGCAAAGGTGGGTTTTGAGGAGTTTACGGAAGGCAGGAAGAGTAGGGGCAGTTCTGATCTCCGGGGGGAGTTGGTTCCAGAGAGTCGGTGCCGCCACAGAGAAGGCTCTCCCCCTGGGGCCCGCCAACCGACATTGTTTAGTTGACGGGACCCGGAGGAGGCCCACTCTGTGGGACCTAATCGGTCACTGGGATTCGTGCGGCAGAAGGCGGTCTCGGAGATGTTCCAATCTGATTTCCTTCATCTGCAAATTGGGTAGCCTTATAAACAAAAAACATTTCAAAGTAGAAAGAGAAAGAAGAATGATCTTCTAAGGAAAATGAAAAAAGCTGATTCAGAAAATTCAGCAAAGACCCTTGTACTTTAAGTAAAATAATTTTAGTGGAGCATAAACTGCATGATTTGGAGGAAGGTTTTTTTTCATATCCATAAGTCTCTGAAGAAATTTTTACATTTTAATGCCATTATTTATTGTTTTTACCCTACCTTTGTAAACATAAACGCATGTTGATTCTGAAATAATATTTTAATATTTTCTTTTTCCTCTGGTGAACACATTGTTCTTCTCTGTCAAACACACAAGAAAATTATTTCATTTATTCATTTATTCATTATTTATTCATTTCTCATAATATTTGTATACCTTTGCAATCTAAAAAAAATTCCCATTGGTTATAGTATCAAATACACAAAAAAATACGTAAATAAATTCATCAACCCATTTCAATATCTCTAGTTATACAATAGATAAATAATCTGACAATGTTTACCAACTTGGCTGCATAGCTAGAGGTATAACAAGCAGGAAGAGGGAGACTATGATCCCGCTATATAGAGTGCTGGTGAGACCACATTTGGAATACTGTGTTCAGTTCTGGAGACCTCACCTACAAAAAGATATTGACAAAATTGAACGGGTCCAAAGACGGGCTACAAAAATGGTGGAAGGTCTTAAGCATAAAATGTATCAGGAAAGAATTAATGAACACAATCTGTGTAGTCTGGAGGACATAAGGAAAAGGGGGGACATGATCAAAACATTTAAATATGTTAAAGGGTTAAATAAGGTCCAGGAGGGAAGTGTTTTTAATAGGAAAGTGAACACAAGAACAAGGGGACACAATCTGAAGTTAGTTGGGGGAAAGATCAAAAGCAACATGAGAAAATATTATTTTACTGAAAGAGTAGTAGATCCTTGGAACAAACTTCCAGCAGACATGGTAGATAAATCCACAGTAACTGAATTTAAACATACCTGGGATAAACATATATCCATCCTAAGATAAAATACAGAAAATAATATAAGGGCAGACTAGATGGACCATGAGGTCTTTTTATTTTATTTTATTTTTTATTTTTTTATTAAATTTTTATTACAACAAATAAAGAAACAAAAAAATATCTTAAAGAAAAAGTGCCCAACACCAATAAAACCCACCACCATTTAGGGGGTTAAATTATTTCCAATAAATTTCAATTTCTTCCTTAGCTCCGGTTTACATTTCTTTACATACAAAAAGTGGTTGAATTTATTTTTCACATTGTCGTCATAAATTCTACTAAAGATATAACTTTTCACCTTATTCCATCGTGCCATCAGCTTCTCCAATTTATTTTCATCAAAGTTATGCATCTGTCAGGCCGAAGCCTTCATGTGGAGTTAGAGAGTTCGGCCTGACACAGCATAAGGGGGGATGGGAGGGGTAGTGAGTAGTCAGGGGGGAAATTACTAGACACAACCAAAGATTCCTTTCTCTGAGCCAAGATCACTGTTTGCTCTGCCTCAACTGAAGAGAAGAGGAAGTTGATAAACCCCTGCACACGGACTGGCTCTCGTGATGAACTTGTGGATGTGGGGGGACGTAAGACGTAATCCCTTGGGTGGGATTCTGGAAACTATAAAGAATCGGAATGCCTATGGTGTAGCCAACATGACTCTGTTAATAAATTGAGCTCTGATTGAGAGAATTGGACTGGGACTTGATTTATTTCTCAGGTGCTGTTTGGAATGCTGACAGCATCATTTCTGATGTTCTTTCTAATCTGTTTTAGGGGAGGAGGTTCAATTCATCAGCCAGTTAAAGCTATTCGAAGCTTGCGACCCATTAATAGTTCTGCAGGGGTCTTGCCAGTGGCCACGCAGAGGGTAGTGTGCTGTGCTAATAACAAATCTGCCAACCTCTTCTGCCATGAACCCCCAGTCATCTTCTTCAAAGACTCCTTGACTGACCTAACGGCCCGTTCCGCCTGGCCATTACTGGCCGGATGCCAAGGCGAGGTCAGCGCGTGGCGGATGCCCACCGATGCCAAGAACGACTCGAACAGCACCGCTGTGAATTGCGGGCCGTTGTCCGAAACCAGGAGGTCTGGGAAACCCTGTGTGGCAAATACTGTCATCAATGCCTCTATAATCGTTTGTGACTGTGTGGATTTTAGGTGCACCACCTCCACCCACTTAGAGTGTGCGTCCACAATCACCAGGAAGGATTGCCCCATGAAGGGGCCAGCCAAATCAATATGTATCCGGGCCCAAGGGCCCGCAGGCAGCTCCCATGCCAATGGCTCCCCCCGGGGAGGGAAAGGCCGGTGCTCTTGGCATGTCCTACACTCTGCCACTCTTTGCTCTACCCCCTTATCCAGCCCCGGCCACCACACGTAATCCCTCGCCAGGCTTTTCATGCGCACAATGCCTGGATGGCCATCATGCAAGAGAGCTAATACCTGGCTGCGCTGCCTACTCGGAATTACCACCCTGCAACCTCTCAGCAGAATTCCTCTTTCCACAGAGAACTCGGTTCGACACCTGAAGAAAGGCACATACTCCTCGGCAGGAGCTGAGACAGGCCACCCCCTTAACACCCATTGCCTTACTTGGGACAAGATGAAATCCCGCCCCGTCTCCCAAGCTACCTCGGCTGCAGATAAAATAAGACCCCCTTCTGACAACGTAAAGACTGAACATGCAGGTGCGGGATCCACTAAAATTTCGGCCAGGAGGCATCTGCTAAGGGCATCTGCATGAGATATATGGCACCCAGGTTTGTATAATAAGGTGTAATTATAGTTGGCAAGGAAAACGATCCAACGTGACATCCTGGGGGATATTACTACAGGGCTTTGACGGGAACCAGACAACAACCCCAATAACGGCTGGTGGTCAGTCACCAGTTCGAAGTGACGGCCATAAAGGTACTCGTGGAATCTTCGGACACCCGCAATCAGAGCCAGCGCCTCCTTGTCGATGTGGCCGTAATTACGTTCCGCTTTAGCCAACGTGCGGGAGAAGAAAGCCAGGGGAGCTTCTGTGCCATTTGGCAGTCTGTGGCTTAAGACTGCGCCCACCCCGTATTGAGAAGCGTCATAGGTGAGTACTAGAGGCAACCCAGGTGAGTATTGAGCCAGGATGTTGTTAGAAGTAAGTAGCTCCTTAACCCCCAAGAACGCGGCTTCCTCCCTCTTTCCCCAATGCCAAGGGGACTGCTTGTCGAGAAATCTGTGTAAAGGCTCAGCCACCGATGCCTTATGCGGGATGAAGACCGCATAAAAATTAAGTAAACCCAGGAACGCTTGGAGCTCCCCCTTAGATTGTGGCCTGGGGGCATCCCTGATGGCACGAATCTTTTCAGGGGTCGGATGTATTCCCTGTCCATCCACCGTGAAACCTAGAAACTCGACCTGGGGCACACCAAACACGCATTTCTTAGCTTTCAGTTTAAGCCCAGCCTCCCTGAATTTAGCCAAAACCTTCCTTACTCGTGCCATTAATTCGTCTGTGGAACTCCCCGACACCAGAACATCATCGAAATACGGCACAGTTCCTTCCAGTCCATATAACAGGCGCTCCATCAAACCTTGGAAAATGCCTGGGGCGATGGAAACCCCGAACTGCAGCCTGTGGCATTTGAATACCCCCCTATGGGTGATGATCGCCTGGGCCTCGGCTGTCAAAGAGTCTACGGGGAGCTGCTGGTAAGCTTGGGATAGGTCGAGCTTGGCAAACACCCGACCCTCCCCCAGAGTGTGTAGCAGCTGTTGCACCACTGGCAAGGGGTATGAATGGTGGGCCAATGCACGATTCACAGAGCACTTATAATCCCCACACAATCTGATTCCCCCATCCCCCTTGAAAGCAATCACCACAGGGGTCTCCCACGCAGCCTGATCTACCGGCTCTAAAACTCCCTGGGCAATTAATCTGTCCAATTCTGCATCTACCT
Organism: Erythrolamprus reginae; assembly: GCF_031021105.1. Lineage (NCBI taxonomy): Eukaryota > Metazoa > Chordata > Lepidosauria > Squamata > Dipsadidae > Erythrolamprus > Erythrolamprus reginae. The sequence goes on along the minus strand of NC_091953.1, from coordinate 98,179,138 downwards.
TAGGACGGAGGGGAATAGGGACACGGCGGGCCTTTAAGCGAACTGCTGGGACTTTAGGATCTAAATTGAACGAGATGGGGGTGCCAGTATAATGACCCAAATTACTGTCAAAAACGGCCGGGAACTCCCGTGCCAGCTGTTCAAATCCCGACTCCCCCACAATTGCATTAACCCCCTCCAAAGAGAGTCCCAGAGAAGAGAACCAGTCCAGTCCGAGGAGGCTTGCAAAGGGTCCATCCACCACTACGAGAGGCAGTCTACCGGCGAAAGTTTTAAAGCGGACTGCAAAACGGCCTTCTCCGATGATAGGGATTGCAGCTCCTTGGTAATCCCTCAGGCTCAAAGCGCAGGGCAGCAAGCGACTCTTCCTCCATGCAGGGAAACAACGCTTGAGGGTGGCCCAAGAAATTAAGGAATGAGCAGAGCCGGTGTCCACCTGCATGTTACAACGAGAACCCCCCAATTGAACCACCACAGAAATTTTCTCCGCCGAGCCGGCGGTCCTCCTAACATAAGAAGAAACAGGACGAGGGTAGCTGTACACCGCGTTGCAGTCATCTCTTCTAGCGGGGGGAAATCTTCTTTGTCCCCGAGAATTGAAGCCAGAAAACTCACGCTGCTCCCGGAACGGGGCAGCCGGGGATCTACGAGAATGGCAAACTCTGGCGAGGTGACCTTTAGCACCACATCGCCAACACGCCACATCTCGGGACGGGCAATTTGAACGATAATGCCCCCCCCCCCCACAACCATGGCATGGCGACAAAGGAGGACGAGGACGTCCCGTCGGTGCTTCTCTAGCCCGATTAGTAGCCAATCTGCAGACCTCTTCATCTTCTTCGCCCCCTAAATCGCCCACCTCCTCCAGGGCCAGCTTGGGTTTTTCCAAAACAGTGGCTGCCTTTTGCGTGACATTAACCGAGCTGTCCATAGAAGCCAAGGATTGTGTAGATAACTCGAAAGCACGAGCCTCCGCCACCGCAGCTTGAAAGGTTAAATCCCGGATTGCCAGGAGGCGCCGCTTGAGGCGACCGTCTCTGACTCCAAAAACTAATCTATCCAAAAGGTAGTCATTTAGGTCCCCAAACTCACAATATAACGCCGCTCTACGGAGAGCAGCCAGAAAGTCATTAATAGACTCCCCTTCGGCTTGATTTCGCTGATAAAAAGGGGCAGGGGCATAATGATCTTGTAACGTTTTCAAGAAATCCTCCCAAGACACATCATGGATGGAAACTGGGGCAAACAGGGCACGAGCTGTTTCAAACATATCGGGGCCACAAAACCCCAAGAAATAGGACCTCTTCCTATCCCCCGAAATGTCCTGGTATCCATTTGAGATCAGGAAACAATCAAAACGGGCGACATAGGAGTCCCACGTCTCCCCTTGAGGATCAAAGGGGGCGAATGTTAATTGCACAGACATCCTGACTTACTGTCACAACTGTCAATCTTCCGCATAGGCTCGCTACCTCGTCGCCAATGTAATAGAGGCCACAGTTAACTCAGAAGTTTATTACAGAACTCATGCCAGGCCTGGCAGGTACAAACTTAAGCAATAACATACACACAGGCTTATATATAACAAGCTGCCTGAGGCAGCACCCAATCCCGCAGAGAGAAACTTCCCGCTTACATTGTAACTACGGGCTGGTGGCCAATCAGCACCCTGGATAGGGACGCCTATCGCCCGGCTCTAATCTGCGGCTGTAACTGAGCAGATATAACACCCTGCACACGGACTGGCTCTCGTGATGAACTTGTGGATGTGGGGGGACGTAAGACGTAATCCCTTGGGTGGGATTCTGGAAACTATAAAGAATCGGAATGCCTATGGTGTAGCCAACATGACTCTGTTAATAAATTGAGCTCTGATTGAGAGAATTGGACTGGGACTTGATTTATTTCTCAGGTGCTGTTTGGAATGCTGACAGCATCATTTCTGATGTTCTTTCTAATCTGTTTTAGGGGAGGAGGTTCAATTCATCAGCCAGTTAAAGACTGAAATGAATGGCTCCAGGCTGAGAGCATTGCTTCCAATGTCATTTGGCTCCAAATCAGATTGGGCTTTATTTTTTCCCACGAAGGAGGAACATGGAGCGAATGAAAGAAAAGAGCCACCAGTCTCCGACAGATGCTGAAGCGGCCATCCCCAGTGCTGGATGCCAGGCAGGTACACCTCTCATTTTCATTTGACTGCTATCTTTTTGGGATAAGGGTAGCTTTTTACAGTGGAGAGGAACAACAAGCAGCACCCGTCACCTTGGCTGCTGCTGCTGCCCTTCCCCGCATAGGTCCAGCAAAGCCTCGCCAAAACAGCACAGCTCTTCGGGGATGCTTTCTCTTTTCTCTCCCTAGGATTGCACTCATTCCCGCCTTACTCAGCATCACACATAGCAAATTAAAGGTGGTCTACCTATCTCTCTCCTACCCCCACCCCACTTCCCCTTTACCTTTCTTTAACATGCCCCACTTCCCTCCCCAAACTTTACAGCAGCAGAAGGAAAAAAGCGGGGGGGAAACAGAGATGACTGGTGTACTATAGGGTTCCTGCTTGGGCAGGGGGTTGAACTCGATGGCCTTCATGGTCCCTTTCAACTCTAACAATAAATAAATAAGTAGATATGATTGTGTGTGTGTGTGTGTGTGTGTGTGTGTGTGTGTGTGTATCAGTGCTGTGAACAGAGTCAAGCAAGGGAGCCCAGGAAACCATGCTGACTGCAAAGCAATCAGCCCCTTTCTTTCCATTGCCTCTTCTTCTTCTTTCTCTCTGCTAATACAAGTTAGAGAGGAAAAGGCAATTGCTTCACTGGGCAGCAAGCAGAAGAGCAGAGATCTTCCAGCTGCCTCTAATCTGTAGTTTGCTCATGTGCACCATGCTCACAAGTAAACATGACCATGAGTAAACTGCAGATTAGAAGCAGCCAGCAGATCACTGCCTTACTCATTCTGCTCTGAGAGGAAAACTGCCTTTTCCTCTCTGGCTTGTGTTAGCAGAGAGAAGGAAGAGGGTGTTGTGGGCCCCTTGAAGCCTGTGCAGCCAGTGTGTTTGGAACCTCTAGTACTTCTTGGCAGTGATGGGGAAGGAGGGGCTATTCCTTTTCTGAATGCAAGAGCACACATGGCTCTCAAGAGGCAGGAAGGTTTACTCCAGAGAAGGTCTTCTCGGGAGTAAAATTGGGGGGTAATTGGACAGTCCCCTATTTAAGAGCAGTTGATGCAGATGGCAAGTTGCAGGAAACAATTCTTCACAATCATCTTGTGTATCAGAAGAAAGGGAGGATAAAAAGAAAACGTCTCTTCAGCCGTGGTTTTCCTGTGTTGTTTATTATTATTATTATTATTATTATTATTATTATTATTATTATTGTTGTTGTTGTTGTTGTTGTTGTTGTTGTTGTTATTGTTATTAATTAGATTTGTATGCCGCCCCTCTCCGTAGACTCTGGGCGGGGTGTTATCTGTTTGGCTTATTTTTTCTGGGAGTCTTGCCAAGCCATAGTAAGAGTACTGATATTTTACAAGACTATTGCATCAAGAATTGAATTCTTGTACTTTGGACTTTTGTCAGGTAGTTAATGACTTTGAATTAAAGCCTTGATTCCTTAAAGACTGATTGAAGACATATCTTTGTTTGAACAAACTACTAAGAAAGCTTATTAGTACTCTTATTGTAATTAAAATAAGGTTTGCATGAACTTGGCGTGTGCTACATTTTTGGTGGTTCTTAGCTGGGGCAGAACAGAGGCAGAGGCAGTGCCAGCATAATGAAAGGGAATGAACGCTTCTCAGCTGGCATGGTTTCCCAGGCTCCCTTCACTTGGCTCTCTTCACAGTGCCACCAGATGTGTGTGCGCGCACACACACGAATGTCTCCCTTGAGGGGCTTCAGAGGCCGAGCCTTTTTCTTTTCCCCTGCTATGAGGGCATTGTGGCATGGCCACAAAAGCTTCTTCCTCTACAGGCCACGGGGACAGGAGCAGCCACCTCCCAAAATTTAGGGAGGGAAGTGGGGAACATTAAAGAAAGGTAAAGGGGAAGTGTGGTAGGGTGGGTGGGAGAGATGTGTGTCTTGCAGTAGGGCATAATTTGGTGGTGGTAGATGGGGTGGGAGGATCATGAGATGCACATCTTACCAGAGACTGTGAGTTCCATGTCATCTCTCAGCCATTGTGTGCAGGGAAAAATCTTGTATAGTAAAGTCTTTACTGTGAGTGCTATAAACTCAGGTCCTGCACAATGGCAGAAGGGGAAAAAACCCCACAGCTTCTGAACATGCACACTTTCAAAAAAACACGATGAGAGAACAGATTCAGGGGGTTGTCCAGCCAGCCTTCGTTGCTGGTTTGGTGAGTGGGAAGAAATTCCTGCTACCAGTTCTATATAACTGGCAGGAACCGGCAGGAACCCACCTCTGAATAGAATCCCCCTGTCAGTGTTCCAAATAGCACCTGAGAAATAAATCAAGTCCCAGTCCAACTCTCTCAATTAGAGCTCGGTTTATTAACAGAACCATCTTGGCTACGCCATTGTCATTCCGATTCTGAATGGTTCCCAGAATCCCACCTAGGTTACGGTTCATCTTACATCCCCCACACCCACAAGTTCATCACGAGACTCAATCGTGTGCAGGGGCTTCTCAACTTCCTCTTCAGTTGAGGCAGAACAACCAGTGACCTTGGCTTGGAAAAAGGAATCTTTGGTTGTGTCTAGTAACTTTCCCTCTGACTACTCATTGCCCCTCCCATCCCCCCTTGTGTTGTGACAGGCCGAACTCTCTAACTCCACATGAAGGCTTCAGCCTGACAGCCCCAGAAGGAGTTCAAAATAGAAGTCTCAAGTACATAGGCCTGTTCCCAATTTTTCAAATTATAAACCCAGCTACATTGGAATTACAATTACCTAAGGTACTCAAACAAGTCCATTAGGTATTTCACTGTAGCTTGTTGAGATTTCTGGGGCACGAGATCGGGGCGAGAGTAAATAAATTGAAAATTAAACAATGGAATAGGGCAGAGAAGGGATAAATATTCAAAATGATTGGCCAAGAAGTGAAAGTAGATAAAGATCCAAGAGAAGAATGTGGGAGGCAAGCTAAAAAACAAGCAAAGCTTTAAAGTGGACAAGAGACAATGGATAGAAAAGGAACATTTTAAAATATAACAGTGGTATAAGTAAAAATTATAATACGGATGGATATTAAAGAGAGGGGGATTAATGGAATACATATTTTTATATAATAAGGTGAAGTAATAACAAAAGGGGAAGCTAGATTTTGAACAAATTACTATTAGGCATGTTTGAATAATATAGTGATTGGCATAAAAATAACATTGAAATATTGAATAACTAAATAATGGAAGATTATAACAACATAAATATGTGCATTATTATTAGAACTATATAAATTTGTTAAATATAACAAATATGATTATTAATATTCTATTTGTAGTAAAAGGAACAATACCCAGAATATGGTAATTGGCATAAAAATAACATTGAAATATTGAATAACTAAATAATGAAAGAGTAAAGTTCAACAAAAATATATGTACTATTACCAGAGCTTATTTAAGCTTGTCATCTGTAGTAAATATGATGATGATTATTTTATTTGTACTAAAATGTAAGACACTCAGATCCCACATTGTTGACATATCAACAATGTTGATATGTTAACATTGTTTGTAAACATTATATATATGTGTGTGTGTGTGTGTGTGTGTGTGTGTGTGTTTTCGTAGATTTTCACGGGTACAGGTATGACGCTCTTGGTATATTCGGGTTTCTTCCCGTGTAGGATTTGGAAATTTCTGGCAACGTTTCGATGAGGTCACACTCATCATCTTCAGGCTGGTGTTTCTGTCCTTGTTCTAAGGTCGCCTTAGAACAAGGACAGAAACACCAGCCTGAAGATGATGAGTGTGACCTCGTCGAAAAGTCACCAGAAATTTTCACTAGTTGGGGAGCTGACACCAAAATTGTACCATTTCTCCATTCCCCAACTCAAGAAATAGAAAATTAGCATCTTTTCTTTCCTCCCGCCCTCCTATCTTTTTATCCTCCCTTTCTTCTTTCCTTCCTTTCCTACCTTTCAAAAAACTCCAGACCTAGGTTCCAGAGTAAGAAGTTTGCTAATCAAGAGAATAAAATAATAAAAAGTTCAGTTTTATTTATTTATTATTTATTTTATTACTTGGATTTGTATGCCGCCCCTCTCCGAAGACTTGGGGCGGCTAGTATGTTAGTATGTTATTAAAATATTAGTGCCATTTTTTTAGTTTTGCCTTTTCAAATCTTATTTCTTACTAAACTATAGATAATCTTAAAATATAGATAAAATCAAAAGGGGGGATGAGATACATTATTCAGAAAACTGCAACTATTAAACTATCTATAACAATTTTTAGGAAGATGCAATCATCCTTATATTTTTCAAGCTCTTTTATTGTACATATTAAAAAGGCAAAGTTCTAACTTTCTTATTTCAAAGTGACAATTACTATAAATTTCTCTGAAGCCCCTGGGAAAACTGATCTAATATGCAACAAAGAAAAAGTCCAGAAAAATTAAATAGTAAATTAGTAGCTTCTTACAGGTAATGCAGACAGTTCTTCACAGGTACTTCTTACTCCAATGATTGAAGTCTTATTACATGTCGGTCTTTCAGTGATAATTTTGTGAGATGGTCAGGCTAAATCTCATCTGTACACCACTCCCCAAAAAGTCAGAAAGAGGGGTATATATTTGCAGATCATAGGTGTGTCCCCCAAATGTTACATAATCAATCTGCCAGAACAGTTCTGATCCTCTTATCTTATAATTTCAGATTGACAGGTACCATTGGGAAATGTTTTGTTTTCAATTAAAAAAGAATAAGCATTGCACAATATTGATTTCTTATATACAGATGAAATTTGAAAAATTAATAGATAATGCAAAAGTTAATTTATTTCAGTAATGCAACTTAAAATGTAAAATTTATATTGGAGAGGGACTCATTTTATGCAAAACAAGATAGTTCAAGCCATGATTTATCATAATTGTGATGATTGTGGCATACAGCTCATAAAAATCCCAAATCTACAATTTCAGAAAATTAGAATATTGTGAAAAGATGCAATATTCCAGGCTCACGGTGTCCCACTCTGCTCAGCTAACTAAGCCATAACACCTGAAAATAGTTCCGGGGCCTTTAAATGGTCTCTCAGTCTGGTTCAGTAGGAATCATAGTCATGGGAAAGACTGCTGACCTGACAGTTGGGCAGAAAACCATAATTGACACCCTCCATAAGGAGGGAAAGCCTCAAAAGGTAATTGCAAATTAAATTGGATGTTCCCAAAGTGCTGTATCAAAGCATGTTAATAGTGTATGTGGAAGGAAAAAATGTGGAAGGAAAAGTTGCACAAGCAGCCTGGAGAGGATTGTCAGGAAAAGGCCATTCAAAAATGTTGGGGGCTTTCACAAGGAGTGGACTGAGGCTAGAGTCAGTGAATCAAGAGCCACCACATACAGATGGATCCTCCTGGACATGGGCTTCAAATGTCGTATTCCTCTTGTCAAGCCGCTCCTGAACAACAAACAATGTCAGAAGCATTTTACCTGGGCTAAAGAAAAACAGATCTAGTCTGTTGCTCAGTGGTCCAAAATCCTCTTTTCTTATGAGAGCAACTTTTGCATCTCATTTGGAAACCAAGGGCACAGAGTATGGAGGAAGACTGGAGAGGCACACACAGCAAGATTCTTGAAGTCCAGTGTGACGTTTCCACAGTCTGTGTTGATTTGAAGAGCCATGCCATTTGCTGGTGTTGGTCCATGTGCTTCCACTGTTTTATTGATTGCATATAATATTCTAATTTTCTGAGTTAGTGAATTTGGGGTTTTCATGAGCTGTACGCCATAATCAACACAATTATAACAAATCATGACTTGAGCTACTTTGCTTTGTATGTAATGAGTGTCTCTCGCATAGGTTCGCCTGGTGCACCAGTTGCGGCCCTATTTGGACCGGGAGTCATTGCTCACAGTCACTCATGCCCTCATCACCTCGAGGTTCGATTACTGCAATGCTCTCTACATGGGGCTACCTTTGAAAAGTGTTCGGAAACTTCAGATCGTGCAGAATGCAGCCGCGAGAGCCATCGTGGGGCTCCCTAGATTCACCCATGTTTCTGCAACACTCCGTGGCCTGCACTGGCTGCCGATCGGTTTCCGGTCACAATTCAAAGTGTTGGTAATGACCTTTAAAGCCCTACATGGCATTGGGCCAGAATACATCCAGAACTGCCTTCTACTGCACGAATCCCAGCGGCCGATTAGGTCACACAGAGTTGGCCTTCTCTGGGTCCTGTCGACCAAACAATGTCATTTGGCGGGCCTCAGAGGAAGAGCCTTTCGTGTGGCGGCCACGGCCCTCTGGAATCAATTCCCCCCAGAGATTAGAATGGCTCCCACCCTCCTTGTCTTTCGCAAATTATTCAAGACCCACTTTTATCGCCAGGCATGGGGGAGTTAAGATATTCCTTCCCCCTAGGCCATTACAAGTTATGCATGGTATGTTTGTGTGTATGTTTGGTTTTTATAATAAGGGTTTTTAGTTGTTTTATTAATTGGATTGTACATGCTGTTTTTATTGTTGTTGTTAGCCGCCCCGAGTCTGCGGAGAGGGGCGGCATACAAATCCAATTAATAATAATAATAATAATAATAATAATAATAATAATAATAATAATAGTTTCACCTTTTAAGTAGCGTTACTGAAATAATTGAACTTTTGCATGATATTCTAAATTTTTCGAGCTTCGCCTGTATGTTCTGTAGGATATTTTTATTTAGAATAAATACCTTCATGCTTCTAAGTTGACTTCCTTCTGGGAACCGTCTGGCTTTTTAACCTGTATCAATTATGTTTTGTTTCATGTTCCTTCTTACAGCTCTGTATCACCAACGCCTATTTCATCTACTTATTTAATTTGGCTTTTTGACTATGTAGGCAAAATGTTTTCACTTCCCACAGTCAGTCATTCACTCCAATCTTTCTGTGACTGACAAATGGGATGAGATGGATACGGAGTGGGTACATTGACTATGGCTGCCCCATTCTGGGGAGAGTTGTAGAATTTGTCAGGACTATGCAGGTGGCCAGATCTTGTTCCCAACAGAGAGAATAGGCTCCAATGCGAATCACACATTGTTAGTACTTCTTGATCTGGTGCAAGGATTTTACAGTGGCCAACAACACCTGCAATGCTTGATCGCAAAACAAAAGGAAAGAAATGGCAGCGCTGTTTATATTTGCACCAGTGCCCATCCAGTGTTCTGTTGAGGTCTCTGGTAGAATCCTCCCGAAAATTCACGGATACAAATGTCAGACACACATACGTTTGAAAATTCGAAACAATGTTCTTTATACCAAAAATCCAAATGAACTAAGCACTCTTTTTGTATAGCAAAGAGCACCCATTTCCAAACAAACTGGTAATTTGTACAAGTCCCTTATCAGTTCTGAGATACTTAGATTGCAGCTGTAAGGCAATTCACAGTCCTTCTTCTTTCACAAAGTGAAACACACTTTGCTCTGGTTTAGTTTCAAAGCGGGGAAAAATCAGTACACAAAGGTTGAAGTCAGCAAGGCAGGCACGAAACACAACGATCAGATAATCCTCCACAATGGCCAAACCCACAGGCTGCTATTTATAGCAGCCTCACTAATTACCACAGTCCCACCCAACCACAGGTGGCCTCATTTTCTTTGATAATAATCTCTCAGTTGTTGCTGCCTATGCATCGCTCTCCACATGCGTGGCTGTCTCATTAACTCTTGTTCCAAATCCAAGGAGGAGCTAGAAAATTGATCTCCTTCTGAGTTGTCTGCCACACTCCTCCTTCCTGTCACTCATGTCTTCTTGGTCAGAGGAGCCTTCATCAGCAGATTCCACCGGGAGCAAAATAGGCCTGCGGCATGTGGATGTCTCCCCCACATCCACAGTCCTTGGTGCAGGAGCTGGGGCAGAGCTAACCACAACAATCCAGTAATCAATACAGTAAATTCTACAATGTACAGATTTCTAAGGAGATATTACTGAGAAAGATATTAATTTTGAGTGGAAATTAAAAGAGTTACTGAGGAAAAGAAAAAATGCTGCATCACTACCCTTCAGATTGTCAGAAAAACATTGAAAGGACACCGTGGAGCTAGCATAGTCCTTTCTCATTTCTTTCGGTTACACCAATATTCAAACTGCATTGTCACCTTTTAATATTTTTTCAAAGGAGCTGCAGATATCAGATTCTAACCTGAACAAGAAGCAAGGGACAAAGTGAAATGAAGTCAAGGTCCAATGTTATGTGCTGCTGTTAAGGGAGGAACAGGATATTTACTTTAATGAAACTCCTTTTCATTAGCAGTATCTTCTCTGAAAGATCCAGAGGGACAACAAAAGGGTGGTTATTATTCTTGTTGTGTACCAAAGCCATGTTTTATTTTCTTTTTCTTTTATTTAAAGTCACTCAAACAATTTTTAAAAATATATTGAAAAAATAAAATCAACTATTTATTTTCACACATTTTTGTGATACAATATAAATTGATTCTTTTTTATTCTTACTGTAGTATATCAGGGTTATAGACAAAGACTTTGAACTAGTGATCATATCATAAATATGATTTTAACTGTATATAAAGACTGCATGTCAGGACAAAATATATTGTATGGACTTTTTTGCTGTTAAATTTGGAAGTAAATTGCTTTTTATTCTAAATAAATTTGGAAATACATTTCTTTTTATCTCTTTTTAAATTATTCATCACCATATCAAAGCTTTTTTCTATACCAAGGTGTGTGTGGTTATTTCAAATTATTCAGATTGTATTGCTAAAATAACTCTGAATAATCCAATGTGAACAGAAACGTGGCACCTGCTAGAGAGAGAAGTCATGCAGAGCATTTTTCTTGTTGATAATCTCTTTAATATTCATGTGAGAACTGGAATCAAGATCTTTTCTTTTTTAAATAATTTTATTAATAGTTTTTTTCTTTAACATACGTAAGTGCTTAGTGAGCAGTGTATTTTCTGGTCAATTTACTTTATACACAATGATGTTTGTCCATCATGTTCAAGGAGGACCTTGATAACTAATAGGTTGTGGGCTGTACGCGATGTGTCCACAGGTGGCTGGTAAGGCCTATACAGACATGAAATGTTCTGCCACATATTGGGCAGATGTGTGAGCACCATTGTCACAATGTTTGCAGTCCTGGCTTTGTGGAGTGCTCACTTCTCTTCTGCTCTGAATGTTCTTCTGGCAGATGTCTGGCAGCCTTGGTGGATCAGCATACGTCATGTTGGTTGATCTTGTGCCAGGGTTTCCCAGGAGGTGGTGTCGATTTTGAGGGACTTGAAGGAGGCTTTCAATGTGTCTTTATATCACTTTCTATGTCCCCCATGCAATCGCTTTCCTATTGTTGTGATTCCGCCTGAGGCTGCTCAGGGACCAGCTGTGTCTCTGCTGGCTCCATGCCCGGAGGAGGATGACAGCGCAGAGGAGGGGGCTGAACAGTCGGACGGGGGAGAGGAAAATCAGGAATGGGATGAAGGAGAACAGCCTGAGAGCCCCGGAGGGGGGGCTCTCCCCAGTCAGTAGCTTGGAGTCATTAGGTGATGACGCACAAGCTGTCACTGACACATTCAGAGCAACGAAAGGAGCAGTTAAAGAGATATTTTCACCATTGAATTAGAAACAGCTGTGTTTGGGTGTGGTCCTCATCAGCAGGGTTTAAAAGGCAGGCAAGGCCTTGAAGCCATGTGGAGTGTTATCAGCTTGGTGTGGCATTATCCTGTCTTGTTTCTCGGCGTCTCTGTTCCTGGCTTGTGGCCCAGCAGCTTTGGAAGACCCGTGGGAGGTGTAGGTCTGCTATCTACAGCCTTGGCTTGGCAGCAAGAATTCTGTATTGCTGCATGGACTTCTGTTACCTGTGTTTTTCTTGAATTTTATAAAACTGCCTTTGCCTTTTACCAGTGTGTCTGACTTCTCTTTTTGGGTTGGTATTGGCTTCTGGAGTGACCCAGACAGAATACCTATAGACAGCTCACCATAGAGGAGCTGTTTAGGGATGCAATGGTCTGGCATCCTAGCAACATGGCCTGCCCAGCATGTCTGGGCTTTCATCAGAAGGGTGGGAATTGACGGAAGCCCTGCTCTGGAGAGGACCTCAGTGTCAGACACCTTATCCTGCCACCGGATCCTCAGAATTCTACGGAGACAGTCCAGGTCTAGTGTAGTTAACACTATGTCTCGGTAGACTTTGAGCTTTGTAGCAAAGCTTAATTCCACGTTGGTTCCATACATTGGTCATTAGTCTGCCAAATGCAGAGCTTGCCTTGGCAATTCTGCAGTTGACCTCAATGTCAATTGTCACAGCACAGGAGAGGGTGCTGCCAAAGTATGTAAATTGGTTCACTGTTTGTAGCTTTTGTCCCTTTACTGTGATGATGGGCTCTTGGTATTTGGCTTACAGAACTGGCTGATGCATCACTTCAGTCTTCTTTATGCTGATAAGGAGACCAAAGTTGTCGCATGCTGCACACAATACTAATAATAGTAATACTATTCAAGCACACATAATAATCTTTCAACGTCTAACACTTATGACTAGATGATAATTCTTAATCAAGCAAATCATATATTAAGAAGTATTCTACATCTATCTGTCATCTCCTCTTCTTTTTAGTATTTCAACTCTTATTGACTTTTTGTCAAATCTCCCAAATTCTTCGTTGGGAACTTATATCCCAAATTCTTCGTTGGGAACTTATATCTTTTTATATCACTCATATCAACATTTACCTCTTGCTATCAAATCTCCAAGAAACACATTGACCCAGCATCACGTCTTCGAGCTCTTTCTTTTTGTCATTTTCTATATTTCAAACTCTTAATGTATACTTTGCCTGCTCTGTTTCAAGAGTTTTTACCATCTCTTCCTCATCTTTATCTATTTGTATCATTTGTTGATTTGTCTCCTCCATTCTTTCCCCTGCTCTTTCTACTTCGTCCTCTATTTTCTGGGTTTATTGTTCATTTTTCATTGTCATTTGTTGAGAGTTTCCTGGTCTCGCATCTGTAGCATATATTAATTCCTTCATCTCCCTGTGGTTCCTTGTAACAGCTTCCTGAATGCATTGAAGTATCAGTATTATTTCTTTTTGAAATGCATTTGTTTTTTCCCAGTTGTAATATTTTAATTTAATAGACTAAAGGTTACTCAATAATCCATCAAACTCCCAATGTCCCAATTGTCCATCACACCAAAAAGCCAAAATCAGAAGAATTTACTCAATCCCGGAACTGTTCCTCTGGGTACACAATATTTATAATCCTCAAAATCTGCCAATTTGTTCTCTCTAAATTATCCAAATTTGTAACCCTTGTTTAACTTGGCAACCGGAAACATTGGAGTTTTAATCTTCATCTAATATTGATTCCACTGTTGATACTCAGCCACCTGTAAAAATATAATTTAATATAATTTAGGGATAATAATATATCATTATCCAAGTCCACGGAGAGAGGCGGCACACAAATAAACAAATAAATAAATAAATAAAAATTTAAATAAATATTTAAACAAATAAATAAATAAATATTTAAATAACATTCCAGATGTAACTTTGCTATAATTTCTATAGCATAACTCCTTTACTACTAAGATCAATAATGTAAATGAAATAAATTTAACAAGGGTGGTATGACGTTATATAGGGAAAGGCAAGCAAGGTAGTGTACCTTTGCATATTGGATATCGTATACATCCTAAGACAGCCATGAAGTCATTAGAGGTGTATCCTCATTTTTGCAAACTCTTATGAAGATATACATTCTCAAAGCTATGTCCACTCCTATAGTCTTCTTTCTTTTCCTTCCATATTGTCAGCTATCTTGCAGTTTCTTTGATTGGGAAAGAATGGGATGGTTCCACCTAGTCTAGTTGTCTTGTGCATACCTTAGTTCTGTTGTGGCAAAACTATGCCAGAGGTGGCATGCAGCACTGTCTCTATGGGCATATGAGCCGTTGCCCCAGTTCAGCACCTCTGTATGTGTGCATGCACTTCCCAGAGGTGCCCCAGTTCAGCACCTCTGTATGTGTGCATGCGCTGGAGCCACGCACACATGGGGGTTCAGATGCGTGCTTTGGGCACTTGGTCCGGAAAAGGTTAGCCATCACTGCCCTAGTCAAAACAACTTTCCTCCTAGAAAATATGCAATGGACAAACTTCTTCAAGATCTAAATTAAGTTTTTCAATAGATGAATGTGTTAGGATGCTCAATAGTCCTGTGAATTATTTACTGGAGAAAAAAAACCCTCAGTTTTTAAATATCACCCTTAATCCAAAGAAATTCATGTTAGAGAAAGTAAGACAGAAAATGTTCAACATTTCACAAAAGGGGAAATAGAATGATTTGCTAATTATCAAAAAGAAAATATAACATGTGACATACTTACAGTACTTCTCTTACATAGAGGCATTAAAACATCAGATGAGATGTCCTCTAGAGCAGTGATTTTCAACCATTTTTGAGCCATGGCACATTTTTTACATTTACAAAATCCTGGGGCACACCACCAACCAAAATAACATTTACCTCCAGTCCTGACCAGGATTAGAAATCAGGACCATGGGGAGGAGTAGCAGCTTCAACTACTCACCACGGCCACACAATGACAAGTGTGCGACAGCCCAAGCGGGGACCTTCCTGGATGTGGATGAGAGGTGGCCTGCTATTGGTTCATCGGGATGAATCCTAGAAGATGATTGGTCAGTGAGCGTTCCCTGTGCCTCCACTCTTCCTGTTGCTGATAGCTGGAGGGATTGTGAGGGGAATGTTTATGTTTGGATGGAGGCGGCTGGTGGCAGGCCAGATAAATGGCCTCCGCGGGCTGTATCCGGCACTCAGACCGTAGTTTGTTTAATTTCCCCACGGCACACCTGACAATGTCTCACAGCACACTAGTGCGCCACGGCACACTGGTTGAAAAACACTGCTCTAGAGATTAGATAATGCCTGCAAGAACTACCAAACCACTATCCCAAAGCCATAGGTTTGTAGTAAAAAAGATTTGGACCCCACCCCTGCTGACTTCCATATACTTTTTAGATGAGCAAAGCATAAGGTTCATTATAAATGATTACATTTCAACTTATTTCGTTCATGAAACCCAAACCATTTGATCTGGCATTCCCAAAAAAGTTCCTGAGGATGTTGAAACAAGTCACAGGCTGCCAAAGTGGTTAAGGTCTCTTTACATAACCTTTATAATGTAACAAATTACTGAGCAAAATTTGTAACTATGAATAATCATTTTAAATTAAAAGAAGAATGAGAATAGAATGGCCAAAAATGCTAACTAAAAAGTACGCTATGTGAACACTTTTAAATATCTGAAACTGCTGTTTGGTTGTGTAATCAGCTCACCACAAACTGCATCTGTTGAAACCCCACCTCTCATAAGCAACACAGAATGATGCTTAAACTAATCCACAGCTTCAAAGCTTCTTGATTTGATCTCAAGGGAGATAGCAGAGTAAACAGGCAAACTGTATTGAATAATGGCTATTTAAAAATAATTTAGTGCATAATCATAAAAATGATACAACCATTTCCAAGTGAGGACTCAAATCCTTGTTGCTTGTGTGGAAAAGAAGCCCTCAAAATGTCCTAGTCTCTAATATGTTCTGGATGAACAGATTTTTATTTAACCAATTATCTCTTCTTATCTCACAGCTTCAGGCAAGTATTGCAGTGATGAATACGCACATTCAGAAAAGAATTTCGTAATATAATGCTAAGACTTTGGGCTTGATTTAGCCAGAAAGACATGGGCAAAATCTGTGTTTCCATAAAGATCTGAAAATGAAAGCATAAGGCAATTGCTTCAAAACCCCATTGCTGAATTCCACATACTTCTGAGGTGAGAAACGCATAAAGATATTATATATATCTGCATTGGTTGCCGATCAATTTCCGGTCACAATTCAAAGTGTTGGTTATGACCTTTAAAGCCCTTCATGGCATTGGACCAGAATATCTCCGAGACCGCCTTCTGCCGCACGAATCCCAGCGACCGATTAGGTCCCACAGAGTGGGCCTTCTCCGGGTCCCGTCAACTAAACAATGTCGGTTGGTGGGCCCCAAGGGAAGAGCCTTCTCTGTGGCGGCCCCGGCCCTCTGGAACCAACTCCCCCCAGAGATTAGAACTGCCCCTACTCTCCTTGCCTTTCGTAAGCTCCTTAAAACCCACCTTTGTCGTCAGGCATGGGGGAACTGAGACATCTCCCCCGGGCATATACAATTTATGAATGGTATGTTTGTATGTATGTTTGTTTAGTAAATGGGGTTTTTAAATATTTTAAACTACAATTTAGATTTGTTATTAATTGTTTTATTCTGTTGTGAGCCGCCCCGAGTCTGCGGAGAGGGGCGGCACACAAATCTAAATAATAAATAAAGAAATATATAACAAATTAATGAGAAAAATTCATAACTATGAATAATCATTTTAAATTAAAAGATGAATGAGAAAAGAAAGGCCAGAAATGATTTAAAAAATAATGCTATGTGGTCATTTTTAATAACTGCAACTGCTTTTCCCTGCTAATGGGATCACCTTGGCACTCATTCCATTCCACTTTCAGGAACTTTAATTCCACACAGGCCCCCAGCAGCATTCGCATTCCAGTGAGACTGGTCTTCAAGTGCAGATGATAGCAATTTCTCTGATTCTCTCAACAGATCGAAGACACCCAACTGACTGGCAGCAAATATGACCTTGAAAGAAATGGGCAGATGCACAAAAAGGAGAAGTTGTGAATCAAGATTTAAGCTTTTTAGGGTTTCAGATGACATAGGGAACCATTCTTGCACTTCAAGAAATAATATGCTCTAGGAATCAAAAATTATTATATATGGCAAACATTATTGCCACTGTGACTGTAAATGAATAAGAGAAAAAAATGGACTCATAGCTATATTTCTTCGTACATTATATCACTTCAGAATGGAATGATTAACAGCCTATGATCAACACAAGATGTATGGCTTATAAATAAATTAAAAATTAAATGGAGCAACACAATTGCAACTATTAAGACCCCTCTTGAATGCTGGGTTTATTTAACTGATTTGTGGGGAAACTTCAGGAAGGAGCCACATTTGCATTGGAAAAAAAACATTCAGTGATTGACAACTTTGGAAACATTTTTTTAATGTATTGCTTTTTAATTGATAAACAAAAAAGAGGGGAAAAACAAACAAAAGACAAAAATAATAGTGATGGAAATATATACCCTGTCTTATATTTTTGAACCCTAAAATAAGCACTTGGCATTATTGACTGGGCTTATTATCAGGGGCTGTCTTATTTTGGGGAAATCATGGTACTTTGTGCAAAAAAAGGGGGGCGTATTTGTGAAGTACAACCTTCCAAAAATAAAGTACTTCAGTAAAGCTATAAGCAATTAAAATTCCATATATATTTATCTAATGCAAATATTATTATTTATGTATAACTTTTGAATACATTTATATCAAGGTGAAAATGCTGCTGGCTTTATTTGGTTCACATGGGCCAGTAGTGCTGGTGGCGTGAGATTTGGCAAGCTGGTAGCGGTAGCGTGAGCCTCCACCCACCACCAAGATGTTGGTCACGTCCCAGTTTTAACTCTCTGTGCATGCACAAAGCCTTCTGCACATGTGCAGAGTGTCAAAACCATGATATGATGATGGCGCAAATGCAGCACACACAATTCTGAGCCAGTAGAAAAGCTGGCTGCCTTTCATCCCTCATTCATATGACTATTTTATAACCTATTTTAGTATAAATTATTTTGCATGAATTGTTCCCATATTACATTATACTTCTCCGTGCAAAATCCATGTCTTCTTTAATCTTCAATAAGTCTTCAATCCATTGAGTAAATGGGGCCATACATTTACTGTATCTTTCCAATGCTGTGTATTACTTTTTTGGGCATGACAGGTCCAGAATTTAGTCCTTTTGACGAATTTCATCTACCAGGTTTATGCTTCATGATAACAGTTTGTGAAAGTTTTAGCTTTTGTTGTACACTCACATTTATATAGCATACTTTTCAGAGTATAAGATGCACTTTGCTCCCTAAAAGTGGGTGGAAAGTCTTATATACCAAATATTGCCAAAGCTCTGCCCACCTGCCAGTCCCCACTCTTCAACTGGTTTTACCTCCACATGTTGTATTTTCAGCCAGTTCCATGTGGTGGGGATCGGCAACAGCAAACAGGCCATGGCAAATCATCTAAAGATGGCATATTTATTTTCTTTCTTATTTACATCATCCTTCAGCATATTGTTTGGTTTACTACAGGTAGTCTTTCCTTAACAAGGGGTCACTTTACAACTATTTGAATTTACAATGACAAAGGAATTGGTGCTTTATAACCCCAGACATCATAAATGGTCAGAATGCCACCACCCTCCACCCCACCCCCGCGTGGACACATGTATGAATGTTGCAATTGCCATTTAACTTTTAAAATTGGGTTATTTTATTTCTCTACTTGCTTGCAGCAAAGCAATGTTCTGCTTAACATTTTATTCATGTTGGTAAGTGTGGTATACCTGCAATTGTGAACACATAGGATGCAACAGTCACTGGCCCTGTTTGCCTACCAATAACTTTTGTTTAATTTTAGTTCACTCCATAATTTGTTTCTGTACTTTTGAAGTAACAAATATACTTTAAAGAAATATCAGAGCAGTTTTTGGAGGTACATAAACTGCCTCCAATGCATACACCAATCAGCCTTGATCACAAGAGCAATCTTCTTGTATATTGAGTTTATATCCACCAAGCACCAGTGGACAACCAAGCATTATACATGTACCATCCATAGGCAGTTTTGCCAGCACAAAACTCTTTGTTGTCACAGAGTTGAAAACTACACACAGAACTAGGTACTTTACAAACTCTCTGTGCTTAATGAAGGGTAGCACTTGTTAAGTGGAAACTAACTTTTCACACATTCCAGCAGATGCCTGAAGAGATCCCTATGTAATTGGCCATTTAACCTCATTTCATGCAGTAGCAGTTTTCCAAAACTACACTCATCACAATTCCACAGAATTTATGGAAGGGCTCCCCACTTGATGCTAGCTGTGATGACTACATAAGACTGTTAAATACCAAAGATGTTTATAGGCTTACTATCTGTTTAATTGGCACACCGGCCTTTGCAGCCCATACCTACTTCAATATGAAAAAATTGACCTGTATTTATACAAAAGCATAAATAAGAATTCAAATGTTATAGATCTCCTAAATCAGGAGGAAGAACAGATACAGTAAGAACAACAATCTTGCAAAACACACTGGCCATTGAGTTTGTGTTATTTAAAATGGCCCATAGCTCTGAGAAATGTGCTGGTTTAATCTATTTTACAATTCCCTGTGAGAAAAAGTTATTGTGGAAGACTTAAGGGATTTGACAAAGTGAGTTACAGAACAAGCCCCATAAATTGGATCGCTTATCCCTTGTGGTTACCTAGGACAAACTAGTCGCAAAATTTGTCGCAGGATGTCTAGCTCTTCTGGTTGGTCTTATCTATTTTCAGTAATTATTTCCAAACCAGTGTAGATAGATAAATAAATCCAACCCCTTTGAGTGCCATTGCCTCTTCTATTTCTCTAAGCAGTAGCTTGACCATAAGTTGAAAAGATTCCTGTGCTCAGGCTTTTAACAATAAATCAGCTTAATTAAAACTTATGTTTTGCCAAAAAGAAGAAATAGATGTCCAAAAACTCACAGCTGACTATCAAGAGTGCAGAGAGCCTGCAATATGCTGATGTTCTTCCAGACTATGATTGTCACTCCTCCTCACTTCCCTGGTGTTGTATCTTGAAATGGCTACCTTGTATTTCCTGTAGATAGTTTGTTCCGTCTTCCAGCGCTGTCTGAGCTAAAGCAGGAAGTCGCTCCTGATTGGCTCAGACGCGGCTGGCTCTTGCTTTGGCGGGAGCCGCAAAAGTATAAATGAAGCGGTTTCTCCAAGCAGAGTCAGTCGGTACTAGCTGAATTGTCACTTGCATTGCTGAGCTGTCACTTGTTCTCTGAGCTGAATAAAAAAGTACCGATTTGTTTGAACCCTGTCTGTGGGTCTACTTCACTGGCGACGACGGACGGAAGAAACCTCGCGTGCAACATGAGCAACGTCCAGATCGGCCGGGCTCCAGAATTCTTCGACCCCGAAAAAACGTCCTGGGACGAATACCGGGCTACCTTCGAGATTTTCCTCGAGGCGGCAGGAATACAGGACGCCGACGCCGATCGCAGACGGGCTATTTTCTTAAATTACTGCGGCCCAGAAATCCGTGGCCTTGCCCAGACTCTCACCGACCCGCAGCCAGCAAGAACCGTCGCTTGGGACGTCCTACAAGCCAAGCTAGCGAGCCACTTCAAGCCGACCAAACCAGCCATGGTTTTTCGGCATCAGTTCTCCATGATGGCTCAGAAGGAAACAGAATCAATCAACCAGTTTACAACGCGACTTCGGACGGTACTTGCACAATGCAAGTTTAAAGATCCGGAAGCTCGCCTCACCGATGCCTTGGTTTTCGGCATGAGAAGCGCCACGGTGAGGAACAAACTCCTCACCGAAGACGAACCGACTCTACAAACCGTGATTAAACTAGTGCAAACCGCAGAAGCCGCCGACGCAGCGGCTAAGGAATTAAAAGAACACGGAAGGCGAGAACTCATCGCCAAGATTGACTCCGCGTCTCCCCGCGCCGAGGGATCAGACGACCTCAGCCAACCAGCTCACAACGTGGACAACTGCTTCCTGGTACAAGACCAGCCAAGACACCACAGAGCTACTCACCCCCCAGCCCCCTGCGCCAGCTGCCGAGGGAACCACCAGCGCCATCGATGCCCCTTCCGGGACGCCACATGCCACCGCTGCAACCGTCGAGGCCACATCGCCATCGCATGCAGAGCATCGGCACCAGAGGAAACATTCTCCACACCGCGCCACCAACAGCCACAAAACCAAACGCCCCAGCCGCGAGAAAACCGACCGTTCCGCTATTCGGGTCAAAGGAACTACTCAGCCGCTAACCGCGACTACTCAAGAGGTAACACTCAATTTTCCGTGAATAACACGGCAACCAAAAAAGGGGGCAAAATTGTTATCTCACTGTTACTTAACAACCAACCATGCTCGATGGAGCTTGATACAGGGTCTAAGTATACCATTATGCCATGGGAGAAGTTTAAACTGTACATGCCTAACCTGTCTAAATCTGATCTAAGGCAAACCTCTTTAGTAATCAGAGATTTTCAAGGGGGGGTAATCTCGGTCCTGGGAACAGCAAATGTACCTATTGTATTCAAGAATGTCAAATGTACCCTACCCATGCTCATTGTCACAGGGGCTAAGCATTCTCTCCTGGGTTTGGCTTGGATGGAACCTTTGGGGATTGAAATTTCTGGTGTTTGTACTGTAAACTGTGATAATATGCCTAACTTCGTGCAAGAGTTCCCTGAAGTGTTCAGCCCCACCTTGGGATTGTATAAGGGGCCCCCTATATCATTTTCTATTGACCCCAAGGTCCCACCAGTCCGGCTCAAACCTCGCAGGGTACCCCTCCCGCTTCTCCCCAAGCTAGACCTGCAGCTAGATAAACTTATAAGCCAAGGTATTTTGGTCCCTGTGGAACAAGGGCCATGGGAAACGCCCATAGTTACGCCTCTAAAGCCAGATGGTTCTTTAAGGGTTTGCGCTGACTATAAATCCACCCTTAATAAGGCTCTCCAACATCACCCCTACCCCATCCCGGTGGTACAACAACTCCTACACTCCCTGGGGGAAGGGAAAAGGTTTGCAAAAATCGACCTCGCGCAGGCTTACCAGCAGCTTCCGGTCGATGAACAAACAGCAAACGCACAAACGATTGTAACACACAGGGGGGCTTTCAAATGCACAAGGTTACAGTTTGGGGTAAGCATAGCCCCAGGGATATTCCAGAGTATTAT
Source organism: Erythrolamprus reginae (assembly GCF_031021105.1). NCBI lineage: Eukaryota > Metazoa > Chordata > Lepidosauria > Squamata > Dipsadidae > Erythrolamprus > Erythrolamprus reginae. The sequence continues at coordinate 98,157,068 of NC_091953.1, read as the reverse complement.
GGAACGCCTATTGTCAGGGGTAAATGGGGCCATCCCATATTTTGATGACATCTTAATTGCAGGGGAAAACCAAGAACAAGTAAACAAAAGAATAAGGGAAGTACTTAAGAGGTTACTGGATAAAGGCTTAAGGATCAAGCCTGACAAATGTGTCTGGGGAACCAACAGTATAGAATTCCTGGGATATAAAGTGGACAAAGAAGGTATCCACCCCACAACAGAGAAACTGAGGGCCATTAGGGAAGCCCCAGAGCCACAAGATAAGAATGAACTGCAGGCATTTTTAGGCCTCCTTAATTTTTATTCCGTTTTTTTGAAGCAGAAGGCAACAGTAGCAGAGCCTCTACATCGTTTACTCCAGAAGGAAACCCGTTGGACCTGGGGGGAAACTGAACGTGAAGCCTTTTTCCAAGTAAAGCAATTATTAACTTCTAAAAGTGTGGTAGTCCAATACAGTACTTCACTACCCATTAGGCTCACGTGCGACGCTTCACCGTACGGCGTAGGAGGAGTCCTAGCTCACGTTCTGCCTAATAATACAGAGGCCCCAATCGCATTCTTTTCCAGAACCATGACCAGCACAGAGAGGAATTATAGCCAGTTAGATAAAGAGGCTCTAGCTTTAGTGGCAGGGGTGAAGAAATTTCACAATTACATTTTTGGAAGAAGTTTTGAATTGGTTACAGACCACAAGCCCTTACTAGGCCTGCTAGCCCCCAACAAGCCCACTCCACCATTTATGTCTCCAAGACTGATCAGGTGGGCCCTTTTCCTCTCAGGGTACCAGTATGAACTCACCCACAAGGGGGGGAAGGAAATCAATCATGCAGATGGCCTCAGTAGGTGCCCCATAACAGACTTAGTGGAGGACCCTGCTCCTTCCATGGATGTATTAATGATAGAGCTCGAGGATAACCCACTAACCACGGCCAAAGAGGTAGCTGCACACACGCAGCAAGATCAAATCCTTAAACAAGTGGTCAACTGTGTACTTAAGGGATGGCAAAATGACTCTGTGAAACCTGAATTGTGTGATTTCAAAACCAAAAGACTTGAGTTATCATATGTAAAGGGTTGCCTGCTGTGGGGAGATAGAGTGATCATCCCCAAAAGCCTAAGGGTAAAGGTACTCAAAATGTTACATGTGGGCCATCCTGGGATTGTCAGGATGAAGAGCCTAGCAAGAGGGCATTTATGGTGGCCAGGTTTGGATGCTGATATTGAAAACTGGGTATCAAAGTGTGACCCATGCCAAGAATCACGGCCCAATCCCCCCAAAACAACTCCAGCAGAGTGGGAGCAGCCTGCTGGGCCTTGGTCAAGAATCCACATTGACTTTGCTGGTCCAGTGGGATCCCAGTATTTCCTAATAGTGGTTGATGCGTTCTCCAAATGGGTGGAAATAATAGCAATGAACAACATAACCACAAGTGCCACCATCAAGGTATTGAGTAGACTGTTTGCCACCCATGGTTGCCCGGATATCTTAGTGTCTGACAATGGGCCACAGCTAACAGCCAGGCAATTCGAATTGTTCCTAGACGGCCTAGGGGTCAGGCATGCCCTCATCTCGCCTTACTCGCCATGGGCTAATGGCTTGGCAGAACGTTACGTTCGTGTGGCAAAGGAGGCATTGCGCAGGTCACGCCCTGGGGATGTACAACAAAACTTGGACCAATTCTTGCTCACCCAACACATCACCCCTAACTCTCACACACATGTAAGCCCTGCAGAGTTATTAATGGGAAGAAAATTAAGGTCACCACTAGATAGGTTGAACCCAAGATTCTGTGTTAATAATCAAATGTTTGTAAAACCTGAAAGAGAAATGTACTTGGGACAAAATGTATATGTAAAAAATTTTGATGGAGGTGTAAACTGGATGAAGGGAATTGTTGTTAAACAAAATGCACCAAAGACTTATATGGTAAAACTAGAGGATGGTCGACTGTGGAAACGACACATCGACCACATTCGGAAACGAACAGAAAATCCTTTGCCACAAACCGCTGACATGGACTCTCCCCCTTCAACAGACTTTAACACATTGCCCGAATTAAGAGACACGCAAAGGAACTTATCGGGCCAGGGAGAGCCATCCAGCGACGCCGAGCCATCCTCCTCCTCCGAGGTCCTCGTTGGGCCCGCCAGGCCAAGTCCACTGCACCGGGAGAACAACGGCGAGCCATCCTCCACAGTCGGTGTCGAAGGAGAAATTGAACTGCGCAGGTCAGAGCGAGCTTCACGGAGACCCCACCGATTGGACGACTTTATCACATGGCAATCGTGATGGATGTGTCCAACTATGAGGGGAGGGGTGTTGTATCTTGAAATGGCTACCTTGTATTTCCTGTAGATAGTTTGTTCCGTCTTCCAGCGCTGTCTGAGCTAAAGCAGGAAGTCGCTCCTGATTGGCTCAGACGCGGCTGGCTCTTGCTTTGGCGAGAGCCGCAAAAGTATAAATGAAGCGGTTTCTCCAAGCAGAGTCAGTCGGTACTAGCTGAATTGTCACTTGCATTGCTGAGCTGTCACTTGTTCTCTGAGCTGAATAAAAAAGTACCGATTTGTTTGAACCCTGTCTGTGGGTCTACTTCACCTGGGGTCACAGTTAATGCCACACCTGAAACCCATCTTTATCCAGAGGAGTATACCCACTCGGGTCCCAGCCAGGTCTCAGTCACACATGCCAGGGCAACCTCATCTGAGAGTAAATGCCAGATAAGGGGAGCTTTATTTACAATTGACCTGGCATTGACTAGCAGCAACCTGAGCCCAGGGTCCGGATTTTGCCTATCACCAGCCCCAAGGTTTGACCTAGATGGTACTGAGAGGCTGGAAAAAGAAATCACTTTTAGGCAGAAAATCCTAGTTTCCCGTGAGCGGCCTACCCCTGGCTCAGCTAATTAAATCACAAGGCCACAAATATAAAAAAGTCCCTCCCCCTTCCACCGGAGAGTATCCTCTCTCCTGTAAATTCTTTTTGTTATAAATAGTTCTATATAAAGAGGGAAAAATAATTCCTGGGCTGGTATAAGGAGTTATATATATGTATGATATGTTTGTGTGTATGCTTTTTTATATACTGGGGTTTTTAGGCTTTTTAATGTAAAATTGCTATTTTAAACTTTAATATTAGATTTGTTACTGTATATTGTTTTTATCATTGCTGTGAGCCGCCCCAAGTCAGTGGAGAGGGGCGGCATACAAATAGATAGATAGATAGATAGATAGATAGATAGATAGATAGATAGATAGATAGATAGATAAATGTCTAGCATAGACAATATATTTTTTGTTCATATTTCCTAGGATAGAAATTAATTTAATTAAAGCAGCAATTAATTTAATTAAAGCAGTCTTTAAAAAAGGACGTAGGCATAATGCTAGAATCACAAAAGTTCTCTATTTGTGGATAATAGTTAATAATAATTTATATTGATATCCTCAAGATTATTAGGGCCTCACTCTTCAATCTTTGGGGGCTGTAACCAAGATGTTAATCCCTGGGCCCTTCTCAGGGACAAGAGATTGCTGGTCAATTTTGTTTTTATTTTTCACTGTCAGCTCTCTCCTGCCAGCTCAGTCATCTCCATCCAATCACGCTTCTTGCATTCTCCAGCATTCTCCAGTGTTCTCCAGTGATGCCTCTGTCGATCACTCTCACCAGGGGGGAGTGGAGGATCCCTTACAGGGTAGTGCTGAGGATTTTAATAAGTTTTTTTGCTGATAAAGTCATTCAGGATCTGGACTTGGAATGCAGTTTTGACTGACAATGAGTCAGTCGAGGAGACAGGGACTCATCTTAGTCCAGTTAAGTGGAAATAGTTGACCTGGTGATGCCTGATGAAGTGGACAAGGTCATTGGAACTTTAAGCTCCCCTACCTGTTCATTGGACATGTGTCCCTCCTGGTTGGTCTTCTCCAGCAGGGAGGTGACAGGGATAAATATATTTAGATGCTGTTTAATATTAGCATGTATTAATTCATAAAATTAGATTAGAATTTTAAAACTATATAGAATTACATAGGTAAAATTAATGGAAGAGACATAGGATAAATAAGGGGTTTATGATATGTACTGTATGATTTTATGAGTTTGCATTATGAATTTAAAATATATTTGGAAATGTAGAAGATTGATGAAATTAATAATAGTAAATGCTAAGTGCCTGAAAATTAACTGAGCTTGGAAATATTGAATGAAATTATAGAAAAGTAAATATGGAAATATATTAATTGATGCATTGGTGTTCAGATAGATTTTCATAGTATTATTAGATTACTATAATACTATGACAAATATTTAAGAAATGAAGATTTTAAAGCATGGATTTATTAATAGTTGTGTTTTTGGTTTTGCTGGTTGTTTTAGTTTTAATAGTAATAGATTTTGGTTTTGTTTTATTATTAATTTCTTTTAATTAAAAAGAAGGGATTTTTTCCCTTATTTATTTATTTATTTATTTATTATTATTTACTTCTATGCCGCCCAGTCCCAAAGGGACTGCGGCTCAGACACTATACTTTTCTGCCCACACCAAAAAATAATTAGAGGGAACACTGGTCTTGGCTACAGAATTGATCTGGGCAGGGTAGTTGTGGTATTTTGCATTCAAGTAGTGGTTTGTGTGTGTCTTTTTCTGGTAAATGGTGTGTCCTAGGGAGCCATTGGGTTTTTTGTAGATTAGGACATCCAGGAAGGGAAGTTGGTTGTTGGTTTCTATTTCCATGGTGAACTGTATTTTTGGGGTTTAGGCTGTGTGAGGAAGTTCTATATAATGGATAATGTATACAGTGATCCCCTGCTCGTTGCGAGGGTTCCGTTCCAGGACCCCCCGCAACGAGCGGGTTTTCGCGAAGTAGCGCTGCGGAAGTAAAAACACCATCTGCGCATGTGCAGATGGTGTTTTAAACTTCCGCAGCGCTAGCGAGGAGCCAAAGATTGGGGGGCGGCGCGGCTGTTTTAAAACGTCGCCGCCGACATGGGGGGCTCGCTAGCACCCCCCCGAACCCCCAACCCGGGTTTGGGGGGGGTGCTAGCAAGCCCCCCCATGTCGGCGGGGATGTTTTAAAACACCCGCGCGGCTTTCCAATGAGTCCCGAAGACAAACGTGGAAGTTTGCCGTTTGTCTTCGGGACTCATTGGAAAGCTCCGATCGTTTTAAAACAGTTGCGCCGTTCTCCGCTGACTCCTGGTGAACTTCCCCGCTTTAGGAGTCAACGGAGAACGGCGCGCCTGCTTGGCTTCGCTCGCCGCTGCAGCCAACGCGCGCTACGATCTTCCGGGCCAGCCAGGCTCAGTCACGGAAGGCAGCTGCTTGGCCCGGGATGCTGGGCCGAAAGGAGCCGGGCTTGAAGATCGCAGCGCGCGTTGGCTGCGGTGGTGAGGGCTTGCGATGGAGGGTGGAGGAAGCGGCCATGGGAGGGCGAGCTGCCTCAGGGAGGAGGATCGGGCGGGACCAGGTGGGGGCTGGAATTTCTCTGCTGGGAAGAAGCGGCCAGGGCGAAGGGCGGGCGAGCAGCGAAAGGCGGGCGAGCGGGTGCTGGGGAGGGCTTCTCGCCCTCCCGCCAGCAAGAGGGGGAGCGAACGGCGTGGGCAGGCGAAGGGCGGGCGAGCGGCAGCGAGGAGTTTGCGTGGGCGGTGGGGAAACTCCTCGCTGATGCCAGCAAGAGGGGGAAGACCCAGGGAAGCCGCCCAGCAGCTGATCTCCCGGTTGCCATCTACGCATGCGTGCCCATAGAAAAAAGGGCACGCATGCGTAGATGGTATTTTGACTTCCGGGTTGAAAAATCGCAAATTACCCTGTTCGCAATGGTCGGGGATGCAATAACCGGGGGATCACTGTATAGAGTTATAATTATTAATTAATAATATATAAAATGAATAAAGACAAAAAATGTCTAAGCTTAAAACAATAGCCATAATTAGGAAAAATGTAGAATTGAGTAGGAAAATTATGATGCTGTAAAGCTGTATTAGTGGAATTATATTTTATGTATGTATATTTTATATGTTTGTGTTTTATGTTGTTTTGTGTTTAACATGGAAAATTTCATTAAAGCTATATTAAAAAAACTTATGTTTTGACCTGGTCTTCCTGGCCTGACACTTACCTTATTACAAGTTCACTGACAATTATAAAAGAGTGAAGGGTGGACTTCCTCTCCTTTTCTTTCTCTCTCCCTCATTAAATTGAATGAAATTGTATCACTTTCTCTGTCTAGCCCAAGAAACTGGTCTCTTTTCCTTCTTCCCTTCCTCCTTCTTTCCTCCCCACTCCCCCGAAAAATTCAAATCTACATTCCAATGTAAGGAGTTTGCTAATCAAGAGAAAATAAAAGAAGAAATAAAGAAGAATTGAATTATAATGTATTTACATAAAATAGTACCATTTACTTTTTCAAATTTTCTTTCTTTCTAAACTATAGATATTCTTAAAATAGAGATAAAATGCAAGGGAAGAATTAATGAGAGATATTAATCAGAAAACTACCATCAGATAATTGTTTATAGCCCTTCTATGCAATCATCATTATACTTCTTTCAAGTGCTTTTATTGTGCAATTTAATAAAGTAAAGACTCCTTCAGTCTTATTTCAAAATTGCAATTACTTTAAATTTCTCTTTAGTCTTTGAAAATACTGGTCTAATGCTCATTACAGAAAAAATTCCCAAAAAATTGGATAGTAAATTAGTAGCTTCTTACATGTAAAGCAGGCAGTTCTTCACAGACAGTCCTTTGGCGATTGAAGTCTTATCCGCATGAAAGCTGAGCAGAAGCCGTTACAAGTCGCTCTTTCAGTGATAATTTTGTGAGATGCTCAGACTAAATCTCCTCTATACACAACTTCCCAAAAAGTCAGAGAGGGGGATATATATTTGCAGAGTATAGGTGTGTCCCCCATATATTTCCTAATCAATCTGCCAGTACAATCTGATCCTCTCATATTGTCATTAGAGATTCAGAAACAGCATGGGTTCAAGTTACACTAGGTACCCTTGGGTAATGCTTTCAGGGTTTTTTTTTAAAGCATTGCAAAATATTGGTTTGTTTCCAAAGTTCTCTAGGCTATCTTTTACAAATTAACTTTCTTGTTTCTAAGCTAGCTTATTTCGAGAAATTGCCTGGCATTTTATTCTAAATCCAGCAGTGAAAGCCAACAGGTTCTGAAAGTGTTGTGTTCGTTTAAAGAAATAAGAGAAATTTGCTGATTGGCTAAGACTCGGCTAGTTCTGGGTTGCCGCCAAAAATAAACGGTTGTCAGCGGAAATTCCCATGCGTAAGAAAAAGTATAAATAGGGCAATGGATTAGCCTTTGCCCTTGTTGGGAGTTACTGTTGAGAGGATCAGTTGGTTGTTATGCCTTCCGTAATAAATATGTTTTGAACAGCAATAGTCTCCGGTGCAGTGATTTAACAGTGGTGATGAGGAGGTCGAACTCCCGCTAACAACCATGAGCTCGCCCATGGCTCCACCGCCAGCCTTCTTCAATCCGGACGCAGAGTCATAGACATCTTACAGGTTCAAATTTCGTATTTTTTTGCAAGCTAGTAACCTGCAGGACGCTGGTGACGACAGGAAGCGAGCTATATTTTTAAGTTATTGCAGACCAATGATTTATAGCTTAACTTTCACTCTGGTCGACCCGGACACTCTTACAAACCAAGCTTGCCGCACACTTCCAACCAACAACTCCAGTTTGAGTCTACCGCCACCAATTCGCACTGATGCGCCAATCTGAAGGCGAATCGACGAATGACTTTGCCACTCGCCTACGCACCGTCCAGGTTCTGACAGGTTCTTGAGAACAGTAGCAGAAATTTTGAATAGTTCAGAGAACTGGCAAATGCCACCTCTGGCTGGCCCCAGAATGGGGGGGGGAGAGATTTTGCACTATCGTCCCCCTGGAGTGGGGTGAGAATGGAGATTTTGCAATATCCTTCCCTTGCCATGCCCACCAAGCCATGCCCAAACAGTCACACCACACCCACCAAGTCACGCCCACAGAACCAGTAGTAAAAAAAATGGATTTCACCACTGACTCTATCAATTGTTTCATATTCTTTTTCATAGCTTTGTATCACCAATATCTATTATGTCTGCTTATTCCCCTCATTCATTCATTCCCCATCTCTAAAAACTGCAAACTAAGATAATAATGGAGTGCATAGCCTTTTTTTTTGGCTGTTTTTTCCCCAAATCCAAATTCTAACAAAACCTTGTTAAGTATATACTGTACTTACTAATCACATTTACCAAAGTGTTTGTGTATTCAATATTTCCTCTAGGAGGTCAATTCCTTTCTCTCATATACCTTGACTATTACAAGATTGTCTAATAAGTTTCCAAATCCAAATTAAATATAAAAGAGGAAAGATGCCATATTTTTTAATTTTCTCTGTATGTAAAAAATAATATTAGTAGATATTCAAACAGACTGGAATAATAAATTTTAATCAAAAAATAAAAATAAAATAAATTGCTTTTTATCTCTTATTTTATTAATTGTCCATCACCATATCAAAAGCTTTTCTTATAACCCAGGTCACCATAGTTATTTCATATTATACACAATATATTGCTGACATAACTCTAAATATTAAATAACTTGGCATCTGTTAGAGAGAAAGAACATACAGAAATTATTAATCCTCCTGTGAGAATTGCAGTTAAGATCTTTTCATCTATATTTAGGAATGATAGCAAGTAGTAACTTACTCAGTCTATATCTTAAGAACTAGTTTTTAAAACATCGTTATATAAGTCTCACAAGTGATGTGGGAAGAGTCCCCTTTTCCAAAGAGTCATTACCTATTCTAATTATATAGGAGAGAGACAGTTTAGTGTAATAGTTAAGTCATCAAAGTTAGAAACTGAAGACCCTAGAAATTAATATTAAAATATTTCAAAGTAGAATTAATTACTTGTATCTCTTGGATGTCAAGTGTTCTAATTCTCCTGTCAAAAATGCCATCCCCTCTCTAAGTCTAAAAGATAATAGATGGTGAAATTGCAGACCAGATATTGAAAGTGAAGTCAAAATTCCAAACATTACACTTCATATTCCTGACTATTACAAGACTCAAAATAAGTTCCTATTAGAAACACTCAAGTTGAATGTTTTTGTACAATTATACTTCCAGGTATAACCTGTATGGCAGGGATCTCAATTGTACTTTGATAACTTCAGGCAAAGTGAGATTAGACAGTCACTATATAATCAAAGTCAGTCGTTACTTTTATTTACTTATTTATTTATTTGTCAAACATGTATAGGATAGTAGTTTGCATAAATGTAATATAAGGAAAAAGTAGTGCTAAAAAAGGATAATAGGATAGTAGGACAGGGATGGTAGGCACAATGGTGCGCTTTTACAACAATGTACTGTATAGTATATTGAAATGATTTTCTTTCAACACTTGAAATGCATGAAGCAACTTTAGCAACATTATTTCCTGGCTAAAATGACATCAAATATATTTCCTTTTTTAAATTGTATATCTTTGAAACCAGTTGTGCTGAGGAATGAATGATACTCTGATGGGGTCCGCATTTTTCCTTCTGTATAAAGCAGCAGTATGATGGAGTAAATGGCAACAGGAAAAGACAGAGTATTATCTTTGTCTAATGTTGGTTCTACTATTAATACTCCACCACCTGTCAAAATATAATGAATTATAGTTTAGGAATAATAATAACATACACTTCAGATGTGACTACTTTGCAATTACAACAGTGTAATTTCTTGACTATTAAGATCAATAATGTAAATGACATAAATTTAACTAGCTAGATATAGGCCACTTTATAAGCAAGGTACCTTGGCATGCTGGATATGGTTTATGTCCCAAGGCAGCCGTGAAGTCATTGAAGGTGTATCCTCATTTTTGCAGACACTTATGAAGATACCTCCAAAGTTTTCCCCACTGCCACCATCTTCTCCCTTCCTTTCCATATTGTCAGCTAGCTTGCACTTTCTTTGACTGGTCCTAGTATATCTCAATGTGGTACAGATTAAATCATGAAGAAAAATACACAGATGCCAAATTATTCTATGTAAAGCAAGTTGGAAATAAAAAGTTTCTTGCTTCATAAAATATACAGTGGTACCTCTACCTAAGAACACCTCTACTTAAGAACTTTTCTAGATAAGAACTGGGTATGCAAGATTTGTTTGCCTCTTCTTAAGAACCATTTTCTACATAAGAACCCGAGCCCAGAAAATTTTCCCACGAAATTTGAGAGCGGCATTCCCCTTTTAATCTTGGCCATCTCAGGCTTTTCTGGGCTGCCAGAGGAGCCTTTCGGTGGCGCTTAAGGAGGCTTTGGCAGTCCAGAGTGAATGAAGCATTTCCTTTCTCTGGGTGCTTGGAGAGGGAATAAACCTTTGCCAGCACCCCGATAAAAGAAATGCTCCCTTTGCTCTGGGCAGCCCAGAGTGAAGGAATGTTCTCCTTTCCCTGGGTGCTTGAAAAGGGAATAAACCACTTTGCTGTGGTGACTCCCTTGCACTGCCACCCATACACCCAACGCAAAGTTGCCTCCCGGAGCATCTGGGCACGGAAAGGCAAAATGGGCGCTTCGTCCCGGCTGAATCAACTCAGCTTCAGCCAAACTGAGGAGTCACCACAGTGAACGAACGGCGCCAGCTACAAATTGAGTGAGCGAGAGGAGATGGAAGCCCTTCAGCATGGGAAGGAAGAGGAAGCAGATAGCAGCAACAGCAGCAGCCACCTTTTGGTCAAAGGAGCGGGAGATTCCTTCCTCTCACCCGCCTGGGTTTCTCTCTCTGGCATAGTGTATGGGAGGCAGCCTCACGTCGGGTGTATGGGAGGTGCATGCTCCTCCTCGCCACCTCAGAGTCCCTCTTTTTTTAAAAAAAGCCTTAAAGTTTTGGATTTTTTTGATTCCCCTCACCTCGCCTTCTTCCTTCGGCAGTGACTGTCCTCCTCCTCTTCTTCCTTCTTCTCCTCCCACCCAAATTCCGAGCTTTTATTTCTTTCCTAATGGGTTTGCACACATTATTTGCTTTTACATTGATTCCTATGGGAAAAATTACTTCTACTTACAAACTTTTCTACTTAAGAACATTATGAATTAATTAAGAACGAATTAAGTTCTTAAGTAGAGGTACCACTCTAGAATGCTTTTTCCATTCAAAAAAAGAGCCCCATGTCACTTTTTGGGGGGGGGGGTGACATCAAGTAAATATTCTGCAACAATTTTATTTTTCTTTCTTTTAAGATTATTTCTCTCATAACAGGCACTTTTCCAAGTCAATTGGTGGACACAATTGATCTAATTCTTCATCCTATCTCACACTATCATTTGCTTGTTACAGCTTCTCCCAGTATTTCCTCTCACTTATAGCATTAATTAAACAAGGCAATTGTTAAGCAAGGTACTTAGAAGGACATGATTTACAATTAGGATAGCCCACCTTCCTAATGATATGAGAAAAATAAAATTTATAGATATTTTTAAAATTACTATATAAGAAATTCTCTTTCTATATATAAGAAATTTTGGCAGCCCATCACTGGGTAGATCGCAAAGGTGACACCGAAACATAATTTTATCATATTTTATCTATATCTCAAATTATTGCATTTTGTTCAATTTCACTTCATTTTAAATCATATTTTCTTTCAATTTCATTTTAGGACCAGACTATTTACCGGAGGTGCTGCACACCTCCCAAAGACCAGTAAGATCCCACAGGATTGGCCATCTCTAGGTCCCATCAACTAAACAATGTAGGGGGGAGGGCTTTCTCTGTGGCTGCCCCAGCTCTATGGAACCAACTCCCCCCCCCCTCGATGTCCATACTGCTCTCACCCTGCTGGCTTTCCAAAAGGTTGTGAAGACCTGTCTTTGCCGGCAGACCTGGGGCCATGATTGCTTCCATCTTATCATGGCCAAATGGTATGTACATAGGTTTTGATTGGATAGCTTTATTGGGTTTATTATGGGGTTTTATTGTTGACTATAAACTAAACTAAACTAAACTAAACTAAACTAAATTAAATTAAATTAAATTAAATTAAATTATAATTTTATCAAATTCCATTTTTAATTTTTTATCAATTTTTAGTAATACCGTATTTTCCGGCGTATAAGACGACTGGGCGTATAAGACGACCCCCTAACTTTTCCAGTTAAAATATAGAATTTGAGATATACTCGCCGTATAAGACTACCCCTCTTCTGTACATCATAGACCTGACTGAGTCTAGGTCTATGATGTACTTGCATTGAGAAAAAAATCATTTCTGAACATGATAACACAATATTTTAATTACTAATGATGAAGATCTTATTGTTAAAATTATGAATGAATTATTTAGAGAGAGAGAGCCAAGTGGGAGCACTCTTCTGTCTATCTCTCCATATGTCTCTGTCTATCTGTCTTGTCTGCCTCTCATATTTCTCCTCACCACAATTAAGTTTATTATTATAACTCATCATAATTTGTCAACACAAAAAGGTGAACCTGGCTATTTTTCTTTCTCCTACCATCTATTCTGCAGGTATCTTTCAGTCTAACATGCAGCATGCTGACACCTATGTGAGAATCTATTATGGAATGAGAATCTGTATGTGATATCATGATATGGCAATCCAAACAGCCCATCCATTTTTTCCTCTTTCCGCACTTTCTGTCTTTATCCTCTTGCAATGTCACTTAAACAGATTTTAACTTGTCGGGTTTAATTAGTGACCCTGCCAATTTTCAGTACTGTGCAGTGTGCTATGATACAGAGCAGGGTGAATAATATGACCTCAGCTTTTAAAGTTATTTTAAAATGTTGCCTAAGAAATATGGAAAGAGGATTCTTTTTGGAGGAAAAGTACATTTTCAATGGTTAAACATAAGAACAAATACAAACAGGCAGAAATAAATGCATCCAGTTTAACATTCAATTTTGCAACCACTAATAATGTTGGTCAAGTAGGTACAAAAATACCTGGGGAAATGATCAAAGTCTGGGAAATGGGTCCCTTGTCAGTTAAAAGGAGTGCTGATTTACCACCTGCTAGAGCAGTGATTTTCAACCTTTTTTGAGCCGCAGCACATTTTTTACATTTACAAAATCCTGGGGCACACCACCAACCAAAATTACACAAATCTAATAAATAAATAAATACATACATACATACATACACACACACACACACACACACACACACACATAAATAACCCCCTCATATATACAATCCCATGTAACATCCCCTTATAAATACAGTCAATCATCAATCATCCCTCCTCAAATTTATACCACTGTCTCATTTCTGGGTTATTCTCCTGTCTTTCCCCCTTTTCTCTCTCATGTTTCTCATTTCTCTCTCTTCCTCCCTTTTTCCCTCATTCCTTCTCCCTCTCACTTCTCCTCTTTTTCCATCCCTGTCTCTCTCCCCCCCTTACGTGTGTGTGTATACACACTCGAACCATTTCCAAAACCAGTTGAGGGCTGGGGTTTTTTTCTCTTTTATTCTTTTCAAACACAGGTGTGGGCTGGGGGGGGTGTTTCTTATTATTTGGGTGCTTTTTACCATATGCTTCAAGAATCACCTCTCTCCCTCTCTCTTGTTCTCTCTCTCTCTTGTTCTCTCTTATTTTCTTTCTGAGGCTCCTCCCACAACGGTGGCTACAGCGGCGCTGGCGATCCGGCCGCTAGCCGCTCCGAGTGGTGTGGGAACGCCCACCCCTCTCACAGTCCGGTCCCGGGATGACAGTAAAGGGGCTGCTTCCCATCCTCCTTCTCAGAAGGTTTCCTTCTGAGCAAGCTGGCAGGAGGATGGGAAGCAGCCCCTTTACTGTCAGCCCGGGACCGGACTGTGAGAGGGGTGGGCATTCCCACACCGCTCGGAGCGGCTAGCGGCCGCATCGCCAGTGCCGTTGCAGCCACCGCTAATGTAAAGGGGCTGCTTCCCGGCGGCAGGAACTGCGGGGGGTAGCCGGCGTAACGAGCCCTTGCCACAGCTATCCGCCGCTTCTTTCTTCTCCGCCTCGCCTCCGCTATTCCCGCCGCCGCCTTTGCTCTCCCCGCCGGGCAAGAGGCAAAGGCGGCGGCGGGAGTAGCGGAGGCAAGGCGGAGAACAAAGAAGCGGCGGATAGCTGTGGCAAGGGCTCGTTACTCCGGCTACCCCCCGCAGTTCCTGCCGCCGGGAGTGGCGCTCCACCCCAGCAAAGCCGGCGGCGGGAGTGGCGTCGTCCAGCAATAGCAGCGCTTCGATGAAGCCGGCGAGGGAGCTCCGGAATCGGTTGGCGCTCGCCCGACGCCTTGTTTTTTTATTTCCCCCTTTGGTTTCTCTTCACAGGCGGGAGTTCGGGAGGCAAGGGAGCGCTCGAGGAGACAGCGTCTTGCGGCATCGCCTCCCGTTGAGTTTATGACGAAGGGACGCTCAGCAACTTCTTTTTCCTTTCGGCGCCATAGCCACCCGCAGTCCCCGGAGCCGGCGGGTTGAGGCAAAGGGCTGCGTTTCCCTTCCCTCCCTCCCTCCCTCCTGCCCCCGTCCTGAATGGAAGCCCCGCTCAGCCAAGCAGCCCGGGATCTCCGCCGCTTGCAAACCGGGCGGGCGGAGCGGACCCGCGCTCACTTTCGGCTCCGGGGACTGCGGATGGCTATGGCGCCGAAAGGAAAAAGAAGTTGCTGAGCGATGCCGCAAGACGCTGTCTCCTCGAGCGCTCCCTTGCCTCCCGAACTCCCGCCTGTGAAGAGAAACCAAACGGGGAAATAAAAAAACAACGCGCTGCTGTTGCTGCTGTCGCTGCCGCCTGAGGCGGCGGCACTCGAATCTGGCGTGGTGGAAAATCTTTGCCTGCCTCCAGATTTTCCACCACGCCAGATTTGAGTGCCGCCGCCTCAGGCGGCAGCGACAGCAGCAACAGCAGCGCTTTTTCCTTTCGGCGCCATAGCCACCCGCAGTCCCCGGAGCCGAAAGTGAGCGCGGGTCCGCTCCCCCCCCTCCTCCCGCCCGCGGCTGTGGAATGGGCGCAGTATCCGGCCTATAAGACGACCCCCCACTTTGGAAAAGATTTTCAGGGGTTAAAAAGTCGTCTTATACGCCGGAAAATACGGTAATTTGTTTCTGGAACTTTGCATTTTGATATGGCCCAAGGGTGAATCAATAAAGACTCATGTCAATTTACTTTAAAGTTCTCTCAACAGCATAAGTACCGTATTTTTCGGAGTATAAGATACACCTGTTTCCTCCCTGAAAGACACTGAGAATTCAGGTGTGTCTTATACTCTGAATGTAGCTTTTTTCCGAAGCTTCCCCTCCCCCCAGCCCTTACTAGGTGCTAACAATCTTCCCAGCTATTACCTTGCAGGTTCTTTCATTGTTAGAGTGTTTTCCAAGCCCTAAGTCTTTGCAGGGTTTTTTCATTGCTCTAACTTGCTCCAAATGTTTCTTTCCAGCTCTAACCAGGTGCTAAAGATGTTCCAAGCTCTTACCCGCTTGTAAGCTCTTTCATTGTTACTCTCTCTGGATAAGGCTTTTTAAAAAGCCCTAACCAGGGGATAAAATAATGTGCTGTAGCTGACCAGACTAAGAGATGAATATCTGGTAGGAAAATTCTTTTCCCTGTTTTCCTCCCCAAAAACTAAGGTGTGTCTTATATTCTGGTGCATTTTATACTCTGAAAAATACGGTATGCAAAAGTAAAGAGGATTAGCTCCTTTGCCATAGTTTGCAGTTTTCATAAATACATAGGTACATACCAGGCTTACAGGCATTAAACACTTTGTTTAGCAGCTGCAGGCACTTTTCATCATTCCAATTAAACAGGACCCTGGCAAAAATGTACAAATCTGCTTCAGGAATTGGATCTTTAAAAAAATCCCCTGAAATGAAATAATTAAAATTATCATCATCCTGGAAGATTAGTTGGTCTCCCCATCTACTATTTAAAGCAAATAAGCTCTTCCATCTCACTATGTTCTGACGTTGGCAGGAATGCTAGAATAAACTCCAGTTTACCTCCATGGAAAGTAATCTGCGATGTTTCTGAGAAGGCACGATACTTCCTTGATGTTTCCACTACTTCAGGGAGGTCAAGAACTGTCACAGTACAATGTGGATACATTGCGACCAGTTCCTTAGAAAGGGTACCACAGCTTCCTTGAAAAAGGACAAAATTAAAAGAAAGAACTATATAAAATAAAATTTGAAAATATATATTTCAAACGGTTTTTCAGTTTTACTGTTTTAAGATTCTTCAGCAACCTCTGTTAATTCCAACATCAAAGTCTGCTTTCTAGTTTCCGTACAGCAATAAAAAGAAGTATAAGAAATATTCTAATAAATACATTACCTAAATTCTTTCTTTCCTTCATTTTTGTAAAATGCTTCTCTTTATTCTTTTTCAATAGACTAGATGTTCCATTTTTCAAAAATCTATTTTATTAGCTATTCTTTTTCATTCTTTTTCCTGTGGCTTTCTTTTCCATATCTTCTTTTCATAGATACCTAATCCGTATATTTTTTCAGTGGACCCAATGAAATCTAAGCATAGTTAAAATTAATCCATCCTGCTGCCACTGCTTGCAGCGCCGTGCAAGATTAGCTTTCTTAAAATTATCTAAACCCTCCAACAGTCAGGATTCAGGCATGGCTACAGCACGGAAACTGCTTTGGTCACGCTGATGGATGATCTCTGGCAGGCCCGGGACAGGGGCTTGTCCTTTGTCCTGGTGCTTTTCGACCTCTCAGCGGCTTTTGATACCATCGACCATGGTATCATTCTGCGTCGGCTGGAGGGGTTGGGAGTGGCAGGCACTGTTTTACAGTGGTTTTCCTCCTACCTCTCCAGTCGTCACAGTCAGTGTTAGTGGGGGGTCAGAGGTCAACCTCTAGGTTACTCCCTTGTGGGGTGTCTCAGGGGTCAGTCCTCTCCCCCATGCTATTCAATATCTACATGAAACCGCTGGGTTACATCATCAATCAGCACACTGATGATACCCAGCTGTATATCTCCACCTCATGTCCAGTCAGTGAAGCAGTGGAAGTGATGTGCTGGTGCCTGGAGGCTGTTGGGGTCTGGATGGGTCAAACTCAACCCTGACAAGATGGAGTGGCTGTGGGTTTTGCCTCCCAAGGACAATACCATCTGTCCATCCATCACCCTGGGGGGGAATTATTGACCCCCTCAGAGAGGGTCCACAACTTGGGAGTCCTCCTCGATCCACAGCTAACATTAGAGCACCATCTTTCAGGGTTTTAAATTGTATTTTAAAATTGTATTTGTACACTGTTTATGTTGTGAGCTGTCCCGAGTCATTGGAGAGGGGCGGCATACAAATCTAATAAATTATTATTATTATTATTATTATTATTATTATTATTATTATTATTATTATTAGTCATATTACAGTGTTCCCTCAATTTTCGCTGGTTCGAACTTTGCGGAAAGTTTATACCACGGTTTTTCAAAAATATTAATTAAAAAATACTTTGCGGGTTTTTCCCTATACCACGGTTTTTCCTACCCGATGACATCATATGTCATCGCCAAACTTTCATCTGCCTTTAATAAATATTTTTTAATGAACTTTAATAAATAAACATGGTGAGTAATAATCTGAATGGTTGCTAAGGGAATGGAAAATTGTAATTTAGGGGTTTAAAGTGTTAAGGGAAGGCTTGTGATACTGTTCATAGCCAAAAATAGTGTATTTACTTCTGCATCTCTACTTCGCGGAAATGCGACTTTCGCTGGCGGTCTCAGAACGCATCCCCGGCGAAAAGCGAGGGAACACTGTATAGCTAATTCTCATTTTTTAAAATCCTCTTAAATTAGCATTCCCCCAACCATATTGGCCTACTAGAATAAAAAATTAACTTTTGGGGGATAAGATCAGCAATTGTTGCCAGTATATATGGGAAAAAACAATGTACGCCAAGGCTCTACAAAAATTCCCATAGAGGTATGCTAACTCCGTGTTTCAAGTTTGAGTCCCCAAGGATGAGGGTCAGCAGAAGGACTTGATCTCTTCAGCAAATGTACTGGTGATTGACACCAGTGTCAAGTAATATTGTAATAAGATACTATGCACATAAATACATTATATATGTGAATAGGCACCCAAAATCCAGTAGTCCAATATCAGGCTTTTAAACAGTGTGTTTTGCATCCTCAAGGCATTACCAGGGCAAATGCAATTCTGTGTTTCTTTCTGTCCTGGGCCAACTTTGTTCCAGACTTCAGATTTTTGTTTTGCTTTTCCACATTCATACACTTTGATAATATAAATCCAGACAAGAGAAGAAAAAACAGGAAAAGAGGCGGGGATAATCTAGGAATGATGCTTAGTTAAGCCATTTAAAACTTAAAGTTGCCAAAAGTAATTAATAAATCTTTTTAAGACAGAGAAGCTCTGAAAGCAGATTTGGCAATATAGAATCTCCAAAGGAATTCTGATCTTAAAACCATAATATTTGTAAAACAATGCAGGAGGTCATAGAACCCAATACCCAAATCTTAAAACTAAAACGGTTAAATTAATAATCAGCAAGTGACTTTATTTTGTGATACTTACCACCTATATCATAAATGAATTCAAATTCAGAAAGATCAAATGCAGTCAGTACTTCTCTTCCATGCAAACACCAAGCCTCATTCATACACCTGAAGAAGGCTTCATTGTTTTCTTCTGACCTAGAATTGAAATTTACACATTATTTTATATAAAAAGAACACCTCTTGTTGTGATTCAGTCTGAGGCTCCTCAGGGAACGGCTGGAACTCTGCCGGCTCCATGCTCAGAGGGGGAGGACGAGGAACAGGAGGAGGAGGAGGACCAGGCAGACGGGGAAGAGGAATGTCAGGACAAGGAGGAGGGAGAACAGCCTGAGATCCCCGGGGGAGAGCTCTCCCCAGCGAGTAGCCTGGAGTCATTAGATGAGAACGCACAAGCCATCATAGATATGAGGGAGAGTAGGGCAGCACAAAGAAGGGGACAATTAGCCAGGTATTTCCATCCCTAATAGGCAACAGCTGGGTTTGGGTGTGGTTCTCCTCAGAAAGCTTGAAAAGGCAGGCCCGCCCTTCCTGTATTGTGGAGAGTTATCTTTTGGGAGTCCTGTGACCTTGCTTCGATCCTTGGCATCTCTGATTCTGGCTTGTGGCCTCGAAGGCTGAAAACTTGGGGGAGGATTGGGTTTTATTATCTACAGTGGTGTGTGTGCCAGCAAGAAGCCTGTTGTATTGTCTGGCCGTCGTGACTCTTCTGTGAAGCTTCATAGCATTCCAGTTTGTAAGAACAGTTTTTGTTATCTGTGTTTGTTTTCAAAGATATAAAATGACTTTGCTTTTTACCAGCGTGTCTGCTACTCTTTTTAGTTGGTGTTGACGTCTGGAGGAACCCAGACAGAACAACCTCTATTTACCAATGTAATCTGTAATTTACCAAGAAGAATTCAAAGATTATGGAGCCTTGATGTACTACATCAGTGATGGGCAACCTTTTGACCTTGGTGTGTCAAAATTCGCCAAAAAACTGAGCATAACTCGGGTGGTGTGTCACCTTGAGAAAAAAACATAATTTTGTGATATTTATAGTTTAAATAACAAATATGCATAATTATCTTTCTCTCTCTTTCCTGTCATTCTCTGCCTCAATCATTTTCTCATTTCTCTTTTTTTTCTCCCCTTTATTCTATCATTTCTCTCCCTCTCTCTTCCTATCTTCTCTCTCACACTCTTTCTCTCTCTCTCCCAACCTTCCTTCCTTTCCTTCTCTTTTCCTTCCACTTTTTTCTCTTTCTCTCTCTCTCTCCCTTCCTTTTTTCTCTTCCTTCCACTTTTTTCTCTTTCTCTCTCTCTTTTCCTTCCTTCCCATCTTCCCCTCCCTCTCTTTCTCCCTCTCTCCCTTTATATTTATCTCTTCCTTCCTTCCTCTCTTCCTCCCTTTCTCTCTCCCTCTCGTTCACTTTTCTCTCTTCCTCCCTTTCTCTCTCCCTCTCGTTCACTTTTCTCTCTTTGGCGAACCCCCAAACTGTTCAGATTCAAGTAAAAGCTTATCAAGGGGGGTGGGGGGTTCTAAAAATCTAGTTATGAGCCGCCAAAGGAGGAAGCAAATGGTGCAAATGGTTTTTTTTTCAGACTCTCTTTTTTGCGAGCCCGGCATGA
Source organism: Erythrolamprus reginae (assembly GCF_031021105.1). Classification (NCBI taxonomy): domain Eukaryota; kingdom Metazoa; phylum Chordata; class Lepidosauria; order Squamata; family Dipsadidae; genus Erythrolamprus; species Erythrolamprus reginae. The sequence continues at coordinate 98,136,928 of NC_091953.1, read as the reverse complement.
TTTTTTAAAATTACAAATTAATAACCCGGAAAGGGTTTACCTTAGCACCGTCTCCTGTAACACCGTTCTGGAAGGCGAGCAGGGAGCAGAGGGGCGAGGGCAGTGTTCCCTCTAATTTTTTTTCGGGGTGGGCGGAAAAGTACAGTGTCTGAGTGACAATCCCTTTGGGACTGGGCGGCGTATAAGTATAAATAAATAAATAAATAAATAAATAAAGTGTGGGCGTGCGCTATCACACATGAGCGAGTTCTTGCATCTATAATTCTATCCTTTCTATGTCTCCCTCCCTCTTTCCTCCCTCCCTCTTTCCTTTCTATCTTTCTCTCACCCTGCCTTTCTCCAAGCCCTTCCTTTTCCCTCTCCCTATCCTACTACCCCTCACCCTCCTTCTCTCCTCCTTCCCTCCTTTTTTCTATCTCTCCCTCCCTTTCCTCCTTCCCTCTTTCCTTTCTATCTCTCCCTCCCTCTTCCCTTCTATCTTTCTCTCCCTGCCTTTCTCCCTCTTTCCCTTCATCTCTCCCTCTCTCTTTCTCCCTGGGCTGCTCTCAATTCCCTCTTTCTCCCTGGGCTGCTGTGCCTGCCCTGCAGCCCCACCACGGACGGACTGCCTTAGCATTGGCGCCCCCCCCCCACACGCTGCAGCTGCCGGACCATCAGCAGCACACACACACACACACACACACACACACTGCGTTTCTCCCTCTTTTCCTTCATCTCTCCACGCACACGCTGGCAGCACACACACACCCCACACACGCTGCGTTTCTCCCTCTTTCTCTTCATCTCTCCACGCACACGCTAAGCTCCCGGACCATCAGCGGCACGCACACACGCGCACGCACACACACGCTGCCTTTCTCAATCTTTCCCTCTTTCTTTCTTGCTCTCTCTCACTCTCTCTTCCTTCCTATCTTCTCTCTCTCTTTCTCTCTCTCTCCCTTCCTTTCTTCTCTCTTCCTTCCACTTTTTTCTCTTTTCCTTCCTTCCCCTATTCCCCTCTCTCCCTCTTTATATTTATGTCTCCCTTCCTTCCTCTCTTCCTCCCTTTCTCTCTCCCTCTCATTCACTTTTCTCTCCCTTCCTTCCCTCCCTCCTTCTGTCCTCTCCTCTTTCCCTCCCTCTCTTTCCCTTCTTTCTCTCCACATCTCCGGCGTGCAGCTGGCTTTGCTGACCGGCACAAGTCTCAAGCCAGCTGCCCCGGAAAGCCAGGAAGGTCCTCCTGCCCCCCCCACGCCGAAAAAAACCCGGAGGTCTACCGCCACCAGCCTGAGCCTCCCGTTGCTCCACTCGGCTTCGCTGTGGACCTCCATTGTGTTTTCGGAGGGAGGGAGCGGCGGGAAAGCCCTGTGCTGGCCAGGAAAGCTGGCTTTCCAAGAAAGCAGCGCGCTTTCTTACAACTTTCTTTCTTACAACTCTTTCTTGGGCAGGGGGAAGGGAGGAGGCCTGCAACCCCTCCCCTCGCTCCCAGCGGCCCCTGCGAGCCAACCACCGTTCGATGCTTGGCACCACGCCAATCAGCTGGGAGGCGGTGTTCTCGCCCCTCCCAGCCATCGCAAATATCGGCGGGGCGAAAATCGCCCGGCCTCTTAATTAAGGGGAGAGGAAAAATAATAATAATTGCGGTTGCAATTGCACTCCCTAAAGCTCCGTTTCTCCGGCGGCCGCGTGTCACCAAAAATGGCTAGGTGTGTCAGTGGTGACACGCGTGTCATAGGTTCGCCATCACTGTACTACATCAACTTCAAAAAGTTAATCTGTGATATTAACTTTTTTGATATTAACTTGATAATATGTGATAAGGGAAATCTATTTCATCAGACTCCCAGAAACAAAAACAGTCTCTATACTATCTCTCATTGCAGATTTCACATGTTCAGATCAAAACCCAGTTAGACAGTGTCATGAATGTTGCTTGCACAAAGATTTCAGACTTTCTTACAATCTACATCCCTAAGAGTAAGAGATGTCTATCGGTCACCTACAACAGTGGCACCCAGCGTTTTGGGCATCAAGGAAACAATTCCATGGAGAAATGTTTTCTCACAGACTGGAGGGGGCCTGGTTTTGCATGCTGCCTGTAATCCTGTGGATAGGGCTTTGCTTGTTTGCACGGCTTGGTTGCTGGCATGCCGCAGACTAGCGTCAACCCATGGACCAGGAATTGGGGACCCCTCACCTACAGGGTCAGATTAGCCCAGTGCTATTCAAGAAAAATGCTATCAAAAATTGATACAGAAAAAATGTTTTCCTTAAAAAGAGATTGTGGAAAGAAGGACAGAGAGAGGCTGGCAAAGGATACATCCATTATTTCCAGTAGCCTCTGAACTCTGGAAATCTCCAAGAAAGTGAAACACAGGTTCATTTGCTTCAGGAAACCTTTATTTATGCACATATAATTTGTGCTATAGAAGAATTTGCACTAAATATTTGACTTCTCTTTTATGGTTGGTTACACAATAAACCAGATATTTAGACTCTTATTGTTATTATTTATTTATTTAAATGTATTGGCCACTTATCTCCAGAGGACTTTGGATAGCTTGAATAACAGGGTTTTTTTTTCTTTTGCTCTTATATTTACAAGTTTGTTTGTTTGTTTGTTTGTTTGTTTGTTTGTTTGTTTGTTTGTTTGTTTGACTTATATGCCACCCTTCTCAGGGACTCCAGGCAGCTATGAATGAAGTTATATTATTACATATAATATAATAAATATTATGTAACATATATGATATATGATATTATATATAATAAATATTACATGACATACATAAAATATAATATGTATGAAAAAGAGATATGTCTGCCACATGTGATGTTTTCTCTCTGATTATTAACAAGAATATAGGCTGTATTTGTAACATTAGAATCTAATTTTGAACAGAAGAAGATATAATATTATAATACCATAGCTACTACACTACATTACACTACACTACACTTCAAGTCTTTCACCCTTATATGTAGCTCTAGTTTTAGATCACACAAGTCCACAGTACAAAGGAATTCTTAGACAATTACAATACTGAAGTGACATCACAAAGAGGTTGAACAGAGAACAAAAAAATAAAGAGAAATCATTGATAGTGTAAATATTAATCATTTTTACAAAGTCGGACAAGGAAGATTTGATAACCATGTTCATTTATTAGCCCTTTTTTTGGAAAGTAAAACATTGAGAAATAGTGGATTTACCGGTAAAAAGCGTGAAATAAATTGTTTGAGGAAACACCAAATATTGATGAAATTTGATTCTTTCCTTCCCTGAAAAAATATTTTAGAAGCAAATGGTTAGGCAGCACAAATAGAGTAACTATCACATTCTCTCTCTATCATCAAATACTAAGTACAGTGATACCTCGTCTTATGAACTTAATTGGTTCCATGACCAGGTTCGTAAGATGAAAAGTTCGTAAGACGAAGCAATTTTTCCATAGGAATCAATGTAAAAGAGAATAATGCATGCAAGCCCAAAACTCAGAAACCCGGAAGCTGAGACACCACCGTCGAAGGAGGCTTGACCCTCCGAGTCCTCCCCTACACTCCCGCCAATCATTCTTGGCCAACAGGATCCTCCATAGCTGGCTGGCAGAACCTACCTCCCGAGCCCTCTTGCCCGGCGGGAGACAAAGTGCTAGGGGGCTGTCAGACTGGCCCTCCTGCCCTCCCAAGCTAAAAACACAAAGCCGGGCCACTGCCGCCGAAGGAGGCTTGAGCCTCCCAGTCCTCCCTGCCCCTTCATCCTGCCCAGCCCCCTTGGCCAGCAGGATACTCCAGGACTGTCAGGCCAGCCCTCCTGCCCCACCAAGCCAAAAATGCAAAGCCAGGCCACCACCAAAGGAGGCTTGAGCCTCCCAGTCCTCCATGATCCTTCATCCCGCCCATCACCCTTGACCGGCAGGATCCCCCAGGCTGGAGAGGACTGGGAGGCTCAAGCCTCCTTCAGTGGTGGAGGCCCAGCTTTGCATTTTCAGCTTGGGGAGGCAGGAGGGCTGGCCTGACACACACCCCAGAGCTTCACCTCCCACCGGGCAAGAGGGCTCGAGAGGCAAGTTCTGCCATCCAGCTGTGGAGGATCCTGCCAGCTGAGGGCGATGGGCGGGATGAAGGGGCGAGGAGGACTGGGAGGCTCAAGCGTCCTTCAGTGGCCATGGCCCAGCTTTGCATTTTTGGCTGGGGAGGGCAGGAGGGGCGGCCTGACACACATACCCAGCGCTTTGCCTCCCACCGGGTAGGAAGAGGAGGAAGGGAGTCCTCTCAACCAGCCGCTGGAAAGCCAAGGGAAAATCCCAGGTGCTTCGGCTGGCAGTCAGGAGGTGGGGAATCCCAGCGGGGGCAGGAAATAAATGGGAAATCCCAGCAGTGGCAGTCACAGGGCAGGGGAATCCCTACGGCAGTAAGAGAGCGCATGCCCAATAAGAGAGCCCACGGACCCGGGTAAGATGGAAATGGTTCTTAAGACGAGGCAAAGAAATCTTAAACCCCAGGTTCGTATCTCAAAACGTTCATATGACGAGGGGTTCGTAAGACGAGGTATCACTATATATTATGCAGGTCCCTATATTATTATCAAAAAATCATTTCAAATGGCTTAGTGTCTAAATGGTTGATCACTTGAAGCTGAAATATTTTGCAATGCCATCCTATACACAGCTAAACATAAATTACTTTTGTTGTGCAGTGCAATCCTATACACATTAAGGATAAATCAGTTTCATTTATTTTTAAAAAAATACCTATATATAACATTCAAGACATTCAAGACAGAGAAAAATATTTAATTCAAGACAGCATTCTTATTCATCTTTATTGTTTTATCTTTCAGTGAATAATATATTTCAAGGGATTAATTCTACTAAATTGATTTAAAAGTTTGTTCAAGACGGGGGGGGGGAAAGATACTCTTACTTTCACTGTTTACTGATTATTGAAATAGAGCCAATCCCTGATCTAAAAGTTTAGATTTACAAGGCTTCACAAGGCTCCTCCCACAAGGAGGTACTCTGCCTGGAACAATGACAAGTTCTGATTCAGAGATTAACTAGAATGAGACTTGGTGAATCTCTGAATCAAAAGAAATTGAAAACCTCAAATGATTTCAGACTATTTTAATCAGCTTTTTAGATATATACTGCTCAAAAAAAATAAAGGGAACATTCAAATAACACATCCTAGATCTGAATGAATGAAATATTCTCATGGAATATTTCATTTGCACAACTATTCCATTTGCACAACAGCATGTGAAATTGATTGTCAATGTTGCTTCCTAAGTGGACAGTTTGATTTCACAGAAGTTTGATTTACTTGGAGTAAATTCTGTTGTTTAAGTGTTCCCCCTTTTTTTTTTTAGCAGTGTATAAAGATGTGCTTTTTCACATTAATTTAGAAAGCCAAACTGCATCAAAACACAGAATGGGACAACTCGCCATGGCCAACTCACTGCGGCAAAGTTATTCTCTGTGGGGCAATTCAATGAATACAAAAGTTACATTAATTTTGATGGAGCCAGAGCTAATAATAATAAAATAAAGAAGTACAAGAGTTACAATAATTTCAACAAAAATCTTGTCACTAATAATAAAAGTAACTGAATGAAACAATTAATACAGTGCTGAATTGTCCCATGGTGAGTTGGCTGAGGAGAGTTGGCTAAGGCGAGTTGATAGCAATGAGTTGTTCTAGACCTAGACCCTCAGATCAATTTTCAGAAGAAATGCAATTTCAATTGGATCAACCCTAATAAATACATGCTCACTTCTGTCTGTTTCTTTTTTGGTATGATTTACTTTTTCTACAGTAAACAACTAAAATACAGTATATACCAGGTATGTATAGTTTCGCTAAAAGATGTAACACTCAATTGAAGGATAAGCAATAGTATAGCATATGAATAAAGGAATAAGTTAATGTCTTAGCAAATATGATATTTACAAGGATACTTACAAATCATTTTATTTCTTCATTTCTTTTCGAAATTTTATTGCATTTTTATATTCTCTTAACCTTCTTTTTACTTATTCCAGTTTATGTCTTTCTTTTGTGATCTTAAATCATTTTTAGAAAGCAGAATAATGAAAAATACTATTTTGTGGTTGTGTTCGAATATGATTAAAGTAATTGGAGAATTCTTTTTAAAGAAATGCAAAAACTGGAAGAACGTGAAGACTGGGGAGGAGATAAATGATGAGAGGAGTTTCATCGTTTCATTTCCTAAATATGGATTTCTTTAATTTGAAAAGAACAATAGAAAATATAAACTAGACTTACGCTGAGTGACAATGGTGTTTCTATATATTGTAACAACTAAGTGAATAAAATATGACAATAACATATTAAGTCTTCATGCATGGGGAGAAAAAATGATTTTGAAAAAGAGCAAATTGTTTTTATTTATATGCTTTTGTATTATATTTCTTTTAAAAACTAATTAATCTTCCTACCTCACTGCATCAGGCAAATATTTAATTCCTGGAGAGGTAATATCACATAATATTTTCAGGGTATAATATTGAGACTTGGGACTTGATTTTGCCAGATAGAGGTTGGCAAATTCTGTATTTCTATATAGATCTTAAAATGAAGGGAAAGAGGAAAGTAGTATTAAGATTATTATTAACACAAAAAAGAAAATTTAAAAATATATTACTCAATATACAAGTTCTTATATTTTGAATAAAAACAAATACAATGGGTTATTAAAGATGATTGTTGGCTTCTGTATGATGTTTGTGGCAAATACCTCTGAGAATATTATGATCAGCCAAGAAAACAAACTGATCATTGAACAAACCAACCCAGAATTTTCACTTACAGATCAAATGATCAGACTCAAATTGTCCTACTTTGGACACATTATTAGAAGATTCTAATGCTGGGAAAGGAGGAAGGAAAGAGAAAGTGACCAGCAGCAAGCTGGATTGACTCAGTTACAGTGGCAATGGGTAATGGACATTGGGAAAAGTTTGCGGTTGGTCTACAGTTATTTATGGCATGTAATCTATCACCCAGAATGTTTCAAATTGCACTCAGGCTTTCTGTTATAAACCTTCCAAAATATTTTAAAGTACCATACTTTTAAAAAAATTAATAGGACATCATAAAGGCCAAGTCATTCTTAAATACTACAAATGGGTTCTTGGGATTTGTAAATACAAAACTGAATAAATTTGTGGACAAAACAAAATCACTACGTAGAAACAATGAAGCATTTAGAAGAAATTAATGAACAATGAAAAAAAACCATGCCAAAACTTCTATGCAAAATAACTATTGCAGGAAATAAAGTGCTTGAAATACAGTTCAGCATAGTAGAGATCTGAATTGAATAGTATGAACTGATTATAGTAAACCAATGACATATGTAAAAGTCAAGCTCTGGGCCCTCATCTTCAGGCCCAGCCTTGGGGCTGCCACCTACTTCTGTTCGTCAGAGTGACCTAGATTGACAGCAGGTAGAAGGGGGACAGATAATTGTTTCTCTTTTGTTTGGGAGTGGGCGTGTGACACATAATAATAATAATAATAATAATAATAATAATTATTATTATTATTATTATTATTATTTATTAGATTTGTATTCTGCCCCTCTCCGAAGACTCGGGGCGGCTCCCAACAATTAAAAACAACAACATTACAGCGAAACAAATCTAATATTAAAAAAGAAGCATATAAAACCCTATCATATTTAAAACCAAACAACACATACACACCAAACATAAAATATAAAAAGCCTGGGGGAAGATGTCTCAGCTCCCCCATGCCTGGCGATATAGGTGGGTCTCGAGTAGTTTACGAAAGACAAGGAGGGTGGGGGCAGTTCTAATAGACACATCAACCCCAAAGGATTTACCATCTGTGGTATAGGTTAATCTGTAATAATTATAAAGGATTTGGGGCACTTTTGATTCCAACTTAGTTACCTCTGTCATTCTTTCGTTCCATTTTCAGAAGATTTAAAGTCACGCAACAGTTCAGCAGGTTCTCCATCCCAGTAAGACTGGTGTTTAAACGTTCAGCAATAATCACTGAGGAGAGAGATTCATCTGACTCTCTCAGTAAGTCAAATATTCCAAATTCACAGGAAGTAGATATTATCTGAAAAGAAATGGAGAGATATACCAACAGGAAAAAGTTTGGGAAAGGATGACTTTCCTTTAATTATTTAATTTTGTCTCCTCCAAAATACGTGTAAAATAGCTGGATATCTTATGAACAAGGATGAGTGAAAGTCCATTTTCAAAGAGAAGCTCTTTTAATTAGATGCATTTATTTTCTTAGCTAGAAGGATAGAGAATGCATGCCTTTTCCATTCCTGTCCCATTCTAATGTATAATTTGTTCTAATAATAAATAAATAAATAATAAACAAAAAGCTTTCCAACGTAGAATGTGAAAGAAGAATGATCTTCTAAGAAAAATGAAAAAAAACCTGATTCTGAAAGTTCAGGAAAGGCTCTTGTACTTTAAGTAAAATAATTTTAGTGGAGCATAAGCTGCACGATGTGGAGGTTTTTTTTCATATCCATAAGACTCTGAAGAAATAAAGTTGCATTTAATACCATTTTTACTGTTTTCACCCTACCTTTGTAACCATAAATGAATATTGATGCTGAAATAATATGTTAATGTTTTCTTTTTCCTCTGGTGAGCACATTGTTCTTCACTTCCCTGTCAAAACACACAAGAAAATTAGTTCATTTATTCATTTAGTCACTCGGTCGTAATATTTCTATACCATTGCAATCTTTAAAAAATCCCATTGGTTATAGTATCAAACACACAAAAAATACATAAATAAATTCATCAACCTATTTTAGTGAGTCTAGTTATACAATAGAGAAATAATCTGGCAATGTTTACCTATTAAAATTCCAATTTTTCATCTTGTTTTGACCACCTTCTTAAAAACCAGCAGAGGAAACCCCACCTAGATGCCCAGGGAAATCTGTTCCACAGAGATGGAGACATAACAGAAAACGATGCGCTCCTGATTCTTCCTGCTCCACAACCCCATAGGGAGAGCATCTTCAACATCCCACCATCTACTAGGTTTTAGCTGAAGTAACATTCCCTCTAATGATTTTGCTTGGAATCATCCTATGCAGTAAGCTTTGAATTTTCTTCACTGAACATGAATCTCAACAGTTCTATTACAACATATTAACAACCAAGTCCACTAACTACATGTTCTATGCCAATACACTACTACTTTCCACAGATCCTTTTCAGTTCTGCCTGCTTCACTTAGCATATTGTCATTGTACTGATTTATCATACCTTTCTCTTCTGTCTTTCAGATTCCGGAGAAAAATTGAGCATTTCTTTCTAGACACATGCTTTTATGGTCTCCATTGCTTGAAAAACTGTAGTTAAACATGCACATTGCCTATCCTCAGAACAGGTTGGGGTGCATTTTTAAAATGATTTTGAGTCAAGGGACGAAAACAATTTACTATGTTTTCCCCCTTGAAGTGAAAAGAGGAAATAGCAATCTTCTCAGTTTCTCCTTAAAAGTTCATGACTTTAACACACCAAAACTATTTTCTTTGGAATGATTTGTTATTGCACAATGAACTCTACGTACATGAGAAAGCAGATCTTTATCCTCCTTTGTTAATATGTCACTCCAACTCAAGGTCCAGAAGCAACCAGATAGATACTCTTCTTGTGATGCATCATTTCTGATGTTCTTTCTATTGGTCATGTGAAAGAGATAATTTCCAGACATTGTTGGTTGACTTTTTGGTAATGACTCTTTCTTCTCTTGCGAACATAAGCACAAAGCTTACACAGAAGAGCAAAAAGAGCAAGCTCAAGTAATTGGTCTTTCCATATGTAACAACTTATTTCTTAGAAAAATGAACTGTCATATTTCAGTAGGAAACAATAAATATATTATTAAGAGGGATCTTCTGATTTCTTCTTATGAACTAGTATCAACCTTGGCCTTTTTTAGAAAGAAACTAGCTAAATTCCCCAAAGAATAATTGCAAAAGCTTAGAAAGTCACCTTCTGCTTTATCTCATTGGCAGACATAGTCCATTCTAAGAAGATAGAACACTATTTAGAAAAATGGAAACATCAGTGAAATAATGCTTTCCTTGCATATTAAAAACAATATTGGATTTTTATCTGTTTCCATTTATGTATAGGCATATTGATATTCCAGCAGCATGCCAGCTTTTATATAGAAATTATAACCCACTTTTGTCTATTAATTAAATAACATACAAAAATAAAAGCCCTGGGTGGTATAAGATTAAAATAAAATAGTAATGTATGGTAATGTTCAATAATTCAAGTTAATGACTGGCTATAATTAAAAATTGCAATTCAATCATTGCTATTGTTCCTGTCAATCCAATGGTGATGTGGAACAGAGAAGCTTTAAAAGTTTCAGGAAGGAATCTAATTTGTTTCAGGGACCAATTGCTTTAGATAAAAGTAAACCCACAGAGAACTCTGTATTAACATTTTGATTCTTCCTTTTAAGAAACAACAGCAATGATCCAAGGAAAATATAATGGCACTTTAACAATTAGCACTTTTACTGGTACATATACTTTAGCCTTCAATTATTTAACCTCTGTAAAAAGCCAAAGAGTGGAATATTTTGTAGTTTTAATATTTAACTCTAATTCCCGGTAGGCCTGGAATTAAGATTGAATATTAGTATTTGCATTGTAGATTTTATTGATGTTTTTATTGTTCTTTTTATTAGTATTATACTTATAACTGTTGTTAGCCACTTAGAGTCCATTTCAGAGTGTACGGCATATAAATGCAACAAATAAATAAATAAAATATTAAATATTTAACTTTAATATTTATTTGAAAGTGTTACGTGTCTTACCTTTGAAATTATAAATGAATGCTGGTGATGTGAATTTATAAGAAGTGCAGGCAGTTCCTGAACAAGCTCTGTTATATTTCCTGAATACAGAAATTACAAAACAAAGAGTACTTGGTACTCATTTTGAATAATAGAAGAAAAAAGGAGAGGGGAGGAGAGAAGGGAGAGTAGATTAGAGGAGAGGGAAAGGGAAGGGGAAGGAAGGGAAGAGAAGGGGGCTTCTTGGCTTTAATTTAACATAAAGTAGTGAGAATTACTTTATTTACAGAAACACTAGTACAGGAAATATATTTGCAATATTTATTCATCCAGGTTTATCTAATCTTATTTCAATCACTTGTTGCAGTAATATCTTCTTATATAGCAATATACTATATATTGCTGTATATTGGGTTTCTCTTTAGACCAGACCACATCACTCCCAAAATAGGAAATTTTGGTACACTTCCAATTTAATTATTAATTAAAATTTAATTTCATTAATATTTCAATTTTCCCCAGAGACAAGGCAAGCACTCACTCTCCTGCTCTTCCAGGAATATCTGGACTCACTTGGGATTCTGAGAAATGTAAATAGGTTAATGCTTTGAAAGGGTCCCCAAGTCCTAACAAGAGGAGTGCCGAGGTGTATGAGATTTAGAATAATAAAAGTAAGACTGTTTCAGGACCAAGTAACCACGAAGAAGGTGAGGAAGAGGTGTTCCAGATGGAAAGGAAAAGCAGGGCCAGGAGTTTGCAGCAGTTGTGCGGGACACCATCCCCAAGAAAACTGCAAATTTTGTGATCCTGTGTGCTGCACGTGTGGAAAATATGGCAATATCATGAGGGTCTGCAGAGCATTGTGATGGGTGCCTAGGGGTCCTGCCGAAATTATCACCCAGGTGAGCCAAGAAGAGATGAGAGGCCACAACAAATGAGCCAGCAGCTGCAACCTCCATCCAGGGGTGAATTAGGTGGGAAACCAAAGCAATGCACCTATGCACATCACTGTCTCAATGGAGGGCTCCCCCTGTGAGATGCAAATAGACACGGGGTCCTCAATAATGATAGTTGCAGAAGAGACGGAGTAACGACTCGGACACAAGAGCTGGATTTAAACTTGGGTCATTTTTATTATAATAAATTTGCATAATTTATTAATTAAATTAGCATGAATTAGCATAAATTTGCATAAATCAACATATTTAACTATGACCCGGAACCAAATGGACCTGCAGGGTCAAACAAACGCTTCCGGGGCGGAAATGACGTAAAAGGTCAACATTCCTGGGCAACTATGGGCGTAATCGATGCTGGTCCAGGTGAGGGACCTCTCCCTCACCTGAGACCCTGCCATACACTCGCATGAGGGGGGTCCCGCCGGCTCACCCCTACCCTGGGACTTCAATAGCGGGACCCAAAGACAGGTTCCCCCCAAGTGCGCAGGTAGCACCCACCATGGTCTTGGAGAGAACCTGTCAATCATCCCCAAAGATGCCCAAGGGAGAACGCGCAGTTGCTGAAACCACCCAGATTTCCGCCCCTAACCTGCCTACCCAATGACCAGAGGTAAGCCAATTAACCTAATTAAATGCAAACACCCCCTAACCGCACATCCATCTCCCCAGTGTGGAATGGGCGAAAAAACAGCCTGGCCTAATGGGCGAGGCTGCAAAAAATTCCCATTCGGCCCCCGCAGGCGACCCCGAGGCACACTGCAAAATAGGGAAGGGCGGGTGGGTGTCTGCTCAGGCAACCAGGTCCGGGCGAAAAGGCTGTTTCCCGGCCTGCTGCCCCTTAAATAGGGCCAGCAGGCCCCGCCCGGACCCGACGTCATGCCCAGCCACGTGGGCAGGGCATTCCCGGCCGAAATCTCGTCTCGCGAGATTTCGGCCGAAAACAAGATGGCGGCCGCCATCTGAAGGGTCCGAGTCTGCCCGGCCCTTCAGCAACATCGCCGTGGGGCCGGTGAGTCAGCCGGCGTTATTGCAGAAGAGACGGAGTAACGACTCGGACACAAGAGCTGGATTTAAACTTGGGTCATTTTTATTATAATAAATTTGCATAATTTATTAATTAAATTAGCATGAATTAGCATAAATTTGCATAAATCAACATACTTAACTATGACCCGGAACCAAATGGACCTGCAGGGTCAAACAAACGCTTCCGGGGCGGAAATGACGTAAAAGGTCAACATTCCTGGGCAACTATGGGCGTAATCGATGCTGGTCCAGGTGAGGGACCTCTCCCTCACCTGAGACCCTGCCATACACTCGCATGAGGGGGGTCCCGCCGGCTCACCCCTACCCTGGGACTTCAATAGCGGGACCCAAAGACAGGTTCCCCCCAAGTGCGCAGGTAGCACCCACCATGGTCTTGGAGAGAACCTGTCAATCATCCCCAAAGATGCCCAAGGGAGAACGCGCAGTTGCTGAAACCACCCAGATTTCCGCCCCTAACCTGCCACGGAGCGGGGGTCAGATCTCTATCTTGGCCCCCCGACTCCCCCCTCTATCTGCGCCAGCTCACGCAGAGACCTCTGCAGGTCCTGTAAGAAAATGGCGTTCCCCTGTTCTGACAGGTGAACGCCATCGGCCCGGTAAAGCCACGGCCGATCTACAGTGATGAGGGGATGGGCAACTACAATCCCCCCTAATTCTTTGACAGTTTTTCCCACGGCCTTATTCACCCTACGTCTAACCCGGTGGATGGCCCTAAGGGAAATGGCGTCCCTCCAAACGATCCGTGGGAGGATCTCTGACCACACCACTTGCGTGGTGGGCCATAACGTGCGAAGCCGCCGCAGGTCTTCGCGCGCCTGGACGATCAACGGTAGACCGCCAAGCAGGCATAGGTCATTGCCACCGAGGTGCAAGACCAGCCATCTGGGTGCGGCTATGGGCTGCCGACCACCCAGTCCCATCTGGGCGCGACCCTGGGTAGCCGCCCGCCCAGCAGCGCCGGGTACCGCCCTGAGATGCTGCGTACCCAGCAGTGTCGGTAGGAGGCCCTCCCACCGCATACCCCTCCGGCCCATCCAAACAACATTGACCCACCATCCCAACGACAGCTGGGTCCCGATGGCACTTCTGGCTGCTGAGCGGCCGGCCCAGAAGACCATGCTGTGGCCACACAGCAGCGCCGTCGGTTTCTGCCTGGACTGGGAACCTGGAAGAGGACACACACAGAGAGGTTACCTAGCCTAAACCCTGCCCCGGATCCTCAGCGGGCCTGACATAACCCAAATATGCCGCTGACCGCCAGCGGCCGATCTCCTGAATCCGTTGGGCCGGGAGACCAGAAAGTGCCGCGCTAGTGGCGGCGCCGATACGGAACGAATGCGTTCCATAGCCGGCGGGATCCATGCCTACCTGAGACATAGCCTTAGACACTATCGCCCAGAATTGATACCGGGTCAGGGGGGAACCATCCTGGTGTATAAAAAGGTACCCACGCCCTGACCCACGCAAAACACAAAATTGCTGCAAAGCAGCCACCGGGCAAACAGACTTATCGGTGGCTGCGCTAAGTTCAAGTCTAACCCCTCTGTGTAACTGATCTGTCTTGGAGTGCCTCACCAAAAGAGAGACACCCCCCTGTCTAAAGGTCAGATCAGCGAGCTGGAAGGCGCGGAGCGACAAGTCAGACTGCGAGGAGGCCATTGCCTCGCTGACCCTGAGGGCCCCAAAAAACATAACGCAAGTCGCTGCCCTGAACAGCCGAGCCTCGTAAGGAGAGGCGCACAGACTGCCAAATGTCTGATTAATCAGAGACAGCTGCTGAACCGTCAGGGCCCGACGAGTGTCAGCGGGAAACCCCTGTCGCTCCCTCACCCAACCTTCCAGCATCCTCCGGATGCGAAAATCACCCGTAAAATCACCAAACCCCCCCGCCTTGGACAGAAAGGCGAGGCCGGCTAACCTAGCCCTGATAGTCCTCACTGAAAGGCCACGCCCCTTCAGCAGGACACAGAATTCAGCTAGGTGCTCAACCGGGGCAGGCCAGCAATGGGGGTAACCCTTACCCAGCCTGAAATCCCCAAACTCCTTACCTGCACGCTGATAAGCTCGCAGGGTACTAGGAGCTACCGATAAGGCGATCGCCCTGGAGGCCTCGTCTCTCCAGCTCTCGAGAGCCCGCCCAGGCTCCACAGGTGGGCTGGAAACACCTCCGGCGACTCTCGGGCCCACGAGGCCAGGGTCCGAAACCTGGACAACTGACCACGGGACAAGGCGTCAGCCACCCCGTTATCTAAACCAGGGACGTGCCTAGCCAAAAACAAGGCGTTCAAAGACAAGGACCTGTGCACAAAATGGCGGACAAGCCGCATCACCCTGTCACTCTTAGAGGACAGGGCGTTCACAACATGGACAACCGCTAGATTGTCACACCAAAAATGCACAGTCTTATCCCTGAACTGCTCCCCCCAGAGCTCTAAGGCCACTATTAAGGGGAAAAGCTCCAAAAAAGTTAAGTCCTTAACCAATGAACAGGCACTCCATTCCGGAGGCCATGCCGACCAGCACCACTGGTCACCTAACACTACCCCAAAACCGCAAGTCCCTGCGGCGTCGGAACACAGCTGCAGCTCCGCTTCCAAAAGAAGCTCCTGCCGCCAAAACGACAACCCGTTAAAACGTTCCAAAAACTCCCGCCACACGCAGAGGTCAGCCCTGACCCCTGCACATAAGCGGGTACGATGGTGGGGCAAACTTAGCCCCTTCATCGCATCATACAACCGGCGAGAAAAAGCCCTACCAGGCACCACTACCCGACAGGCAAAATTAAGAATCCCAGCCAACTCCTGGAGCTGCCGAAGAGTAACCTTCCTGCAGCCCAGGACCGCCTCAAGCTTGGACCTGATTTTAATCAACTTATCCAGGGGCAATCTGGAAGATTGCTCCACTGAATCCAATTCAATACCCAGGAAGGTAATCCTGGTGGCAGGGCCTTCGGTCTTCTCGGAGGCTAAAGGCACCCCCAATTGAGCACAAAGGGCTTCGAAGTCCCGCATCAAAGCAAAGCATTGCTCCGATTGCGCAGGCCCGGCCATCAAGAAATCATCAAGGTAATGAACGACAGACCCCAGGCCACTCCGCCTCCTGAGCACCCACTCGAGGAAGGTACTAAAGCTCTCAAAGAGGGAGCAGGAAATAGAGCAGCCCATCGGCAATGCCCTATCCACGTAAAACCCACCTTCGAAATGGAAGCCCAGCAGCTCGAAGTCGCCTGGGTGAATGGGGAGGAGCCGAAATGCCGACTTAATGTCGCATTTACCCATAAGGGCTCCCA
Source organism: Erythrolamprus reginae (assembly GCF_031021105.1). NCBI lineage: Eukaryota > Metazoa > Chordata > Lepidosauria > Squamata > Dipsadidae > Erythrolamprus > Erythrolamprus reginae. The sequence goes on along the minus strand of NC_091953.1, from coordinate 98,120,803 downwards.
CCCCACACTCCCTAACCATAGCCACGGCCGCATCAAAGGATGCGTACCGGACGGAACAAAGCTCGTCAGGAATGAAGTCATTCACTGACTCCCCTTTCGGAAAAGACAAATGGTGAATCAACCTAAATTCACCACTCGCCTTTTTGGGGACCACACCTAAGGGGGACACACGAAGATTCGGAAAGGGCGGCTCCGGGAAGGGCCCAAGGACCCTGCCCTCAGCCACCTCCTTTCGAATCTTAGCCCGTACAATGTCTTCATGTCCGACAACCGACCTGAGGTTGTCGGACATGAAGGCCCTCCTAATACCCACATAAGGGATCCTAAATCCCTCGGAGAAGCCCCTCAAGAGCAACTCGGCTCTCGGGCGAGGGTGGTAGTCGATCAACCAACCCTCAAGCACAGAAACATTAATTGGGCTGGGCCCCTTTTCCCCCAGCTGGTGGGGGAGGTTTTCCTGGACCCCCGCCCTTCTTCTCCGCCCCTTTCTTGGGGCGGGGACAGACTGAAGCCGCATGGGACCCCCCACAATTCCCGCAGGCATGCTTGTACTTACAAAAGGGACGAAAACACGCCCCTTTTGCAGCAAACTCATGACAAGCGGGCGAGGCCCCCTTGCCAGCCACACCAGGAGTCGCCTTGGCCGGCGAAGCCGCGCCGGGCTCCTCCTCCATAAAGTGCCCACTATCCGTGCGCTCACACCCTTCCTTCCCGGACATATGCGTGGCCCGGAACCACAGGTCCGGGACCACCATATCCCACGGCAAGTTGGGCTCCACAGACATCCTCATGCGGAAACCCTTATCATAATGGCGCCAGATGGTGCCCTTATATTCAAAGTGGGCCCTGGCAATTAAGTCTATATACTTAAACATGGCAGAGGCCATAGCCGGCTGCCGTTGGATCACTACCGACCCATAGGTAAGAAAGGCATACAGCCAGGAGCTGAAGCATTTCGTTACCTTGGTCTTCTTCGTTTTCTCCCCCGGGACAATCTCTTTCTCCTGCTTGGGAACCTCACGGTTCAAAAGCGAAAAAAGATCGACGTATTCGCCCCGCCAAATAGCCTCCTTGACCGACGGGTGAAGGTGGCATCCTAGAGGGGTGGACGGCAGCCCGCACGGTATGGCCCCCGCTTTAATACAAGCGAAGGGGTCCCATACCGAGTTGGCCGCCACACCAAAAACACCCGCCCCATGGGGGTAGGGGAAAACCGGGAGCGGGGGCATGACAGGAGGGGCCGGAGGAACCCACCCCCCTGCCCCTGGCACCGCTGGTGTCCCCGCAGGACCCGTCCCAGACACCGGAGCAGCGCTGGCCGCCGGTGGCCCCGGAGGAGGTACCGGCGGAGCCCACACCTGCCCACAGGTGCCCGCAGGGGACCCCAAAAAGCTGGACCCACTCCCGACCCCCGCCGGGGGAAAACCCGGGGCGGGGGGAGGAAGAAAAGACAGGGATGTGTTGTGTGGTGCAGCCTCACCTGCCCCGTACGGGGTTGAAGACATCCACGGGGGGCCCAATGGTGCGGGGCCCGGGAAAGCCGCCATCGGCCCTGCAGGGGCCTGCCGTCCGAACGGAGCCGGCTGCCCAGCCTGGGCCGCCGCCGGATCTCTCCCCAACGCCGCGGGCACTTGATCGCTGGCCGCTCCGGGGACTGCACCGCTCCTCCACTGCTCGAGCTCATCGAGCCTCTCCAACACCCTGGCCCAAGACATAGCAGGAGAAAAATTAGTTTGAGGGGCAGGAGGCAACGAGACCACCCCCCCCCCCTGGTCAGGGACCACCCCCGCAGTCCCCTCCCTGCTGGCCCGGGCCCGGGCAGAAGGCCTAAGGGCCCTTCTGGGGCGCACCGCTGGCGGAGCCATCGGAGTAGTGGCTGGCCTCTTCTTAGGAGCCATCACACTGTTCCTTGTATGCAATGAGCCACTAAAACCACCTAGGCCGAAACCCCCAGCACGAGTGGCAGGCCCAACTCCCCCACCGCAGGGCCCAACCTAGAGCCTAAGAGCCCCAGCTACCCTTCACCCCCTTTATTGGGAATAACACTAATTATAGTTATATAACACAGTATTTATGGATTGATATCTTATCACCAAATGGCAAGCCTCCCTGCGCAGGCAGGCCTCAAAGGCCTGCAATCCAGGCACGACAACCTCCCAATACCGGGGGCCCAGACCAAACACCCCCCACCACGCCCTCCTCCCAGCCGGGAGGAGGTTACCAGTCCCCCTCGGGCCCGAGGGGGATCCTGAAGACTGCAGCCACGCGAAGGAATAAGGCCACAACGTCGTCTTGCAAGGAGAAGAGCCGGATAACCTCGTTGCGCAACGAGCCCAGCACTTTTCGCCCCCTCGGCAGGCCACAAAATGGCGGCCGCGACACGAGGGAGACCCAAAATGGCGGCCGAGCAGCACCAAAGCAGTGTCTGCTCAGGCAACCAGGTCCGGGCGAAAAGGCTGTTTCCCGGCCTGCTGCCCCTTAAATAGGGCCAGCAGGCCCCGCCCGGACCCGACGTCATGCCCAGCCACGTGGGCAGGGCATTCCCGGCCGAAATCTCGTCTCGCGAGATTTCGGCCGAAAACAAGATGGCGGCCGCCATCTGAAGGGTCCGAGTCTGCCCGGCCCTTCAGCAACATCGCCGTGGGGCCGGTGAGTCAGCCGGCGTTATTTCCTTAGAAACTGCGAAGTGAGCCATGCCCATCCCGAACCCAGCAGAATTAAGAGCTCAGTGCATAAGAATCTCAGACTGCCAAGGAAACTGAATTCTGGTGGTAGGCATCAAGGTGTCAAGTATGAGGACCAAGAAGAAAGTCTGCTGTTTTTGTCAGAGATCTCATTCCTAGTCTGCTGGGTCATGATTGGTTCGGAACACTAAGAATGAAGGTGACCATAGATGAGAAAATGATAAACGCGTGGACGGCTATGATGACCTGCTGCGGGAGTTCCAGGATGTGTTTGACCCAATGCTGGGCAAGTTTATGGGCACCCATATTTTCCTTAATTTAGACCCCCAAGTACTGCAAATAATATTACGCCCTTGTAGAATTCCCTTTTCACTTAAGCCACTGATCGACAAAGAGCTAGATAGACTAGTCAATCATTCAAAATGGGAAACTCCCATAGTCCCCATAGTCAAGGGCGATAGGTCTCTGTGCATATGTGCTGCAATAGTTCTATACTTTGACAGTGCATTAATAATGGCAAGGAATATTAGCCAACTGAAGGACAGACTGAGGGAGGTGTTCATGCAGTTTGAAGCTGCAGGCCTGCAAGTTAAGGCAAACAAGTGCTAGATAGGGGTTCTGGAAGTGGAATTCTTGGGTTACCGAATATATGGATCCAGGCTTCACCACATCAAAGATAAACTTAGGGGTATTAGAGAGGTTCCGGTGCCCACCAACAAGGCTGAGCTATAAAAGTTTCTCAGGCTACTAAATTTCTACAGTATTTTCCTGAAAAATAAAGCTACCATCACGGAAACCCTCCACAAGCTGCTGTCTGAAAATACCCCCTGGGTATGGAGTACCTTACAAAACAGAGCATTCGAGGCAGTAAAAAACCTCCTCTAGACAGTTTCTTAATGCAGTTCAATGAGACCTTGCCGGTGGTGCTGGTGTGCGATGCATCACTTTTGGGGTTGGGGCAGTCCTGAGCCATAGACTTCCAAACAACCACAAAGCCCCCATTGCTTATTTCTCCAGGATTCTGTCGAGTGCCACAAGAGATTACAGCCAAATTGACAGAGAGACCCTTGCCGCAGTTGCAGGGGTAAAGTGTTTCCACGAATATCTTTATGGAAGACCATTTAATCTGATCACTGGCCATCAGTCCTTATTAGGGCTACTAGCAGGGGACAAGCCCACACTGGATGCCCTTCCCTCCAGAATGGTAAGATGGTCTTTGTTCCTTGTTCTGTGCCGTGCATACTCAGAATGGAAATTAATTAATTAATTTATCTATCTATCTATCCATCCATCCATCCATCCATCCATCCATCCATCCATCCATCCATCTATTCATTCATTCATTCATTCATTCATTCATTCATTCATTCATTTATTTATTTATTTATTTATTTATTTATTGGATTTGTATGCCGCCCCTCTCCGGAGACTCTAAATGCTCTCAACTTCTTTAACAAACTTGATTTACAGCATATTTTCAAAGTAAAACTCATCATTTCATCCCAGGGCAGATTTGTTAGGTCTCTGTAGCATGGCATTCCAAGCTGAAGCCTCTGATTAATTACTCCAGGAGCTGCACCAAAGGTTAAATCATTGCAATCCCAGCTAGATAAGTCTTCAACACCTCAATTAGCACTGACAGCTTACCAAAAGTCCAGTCAGTTCAACATTTCAGGCGAAGAGTCCATCAGAACATAAGGTCAAGATTTTCTAGGCAGATTCATCGGAGAACCCAGGAATCAACCACCATAATGAATAGTTGCAACTCCACAAATTTTTACCCAGACTCCCACTCTTTTACACCCCCTGTGATGAATCAGCAACTCTTTATTTTATTTATTTATTTTGTCCAATACACAATAATATATAATGAAGCTTATAGAGATATAGTAGAGAAGATATATGGGCTATAGGAGAGACAGTAGGACAGGGGACGGAAGGCACTCTAGTGCGCTTATGACCCCTTACTGACCTCTTAGGAATCTGGAGTGGTCAACCGTGGATAGTCTACGGGTAAAGTGTTGGGAGTTAGGGGATGATACTAGGGAGTCCGGTAATGAGTTTAACTCTAGAGTTAAACAGCACAGATTACTTCCTTTTCCTGTACAATTTCTCCTGTCTACTCTGAAGTCTTCTAAATCTAGGATCTAATAATGGTCCTCCTTCCCTTCAGACTTGGAAATAGCCTACATGGACACATCTGCCTCCTCTCTTTCTCCCATTTCACCCTTGTCTATCTCCTCTTCACCCTTTGCATTGGCTGGCAAGGCCATGGGTCTAGTGTACCCAGATGGGCCTGGTTTATCTTCTTCATCATGTGACATTATCAAAGTTGATCTAGGCTCTCTCATAACCCTAATCAACCTCACCAGGACAGGACTAATCATAGTTGCAGATATTGCAGTCAAAACAGAAAAAGGCACCAACCTCCACACTGTTTTAGATTGGGTGAGGAGGGGATGGCCTTAAAGCCCAACCTCCAACTTTTTGTGAAACAACAACTTTTTCCAACTGGGGGATTGGGACAATGTTGTATCAAATTTGCAAGCAAAATCTGGGGCATTATAGAGAGTTGTGGAGAGTCTTGAAAATAATACAGGCAGTTCTCGACTTACAACCACAATTAAGCACAAGATTTCTGTTGGTAATCCTCTACCATTTCAGAGAAATAGTTGTCCAATCTCTTCTTTAAAATTTCCAGTATTGGAGCATTCCACAAGTTGTTCTACTGATTAATTGTTCTAACTTTCTAAATCTCTTCTTGAAATGAAATTTCTTCTTAGTTCTAGGTCTTTGATTAATTTCCCTCCATTGCTTCTTGTCCTGCCTTTAGGTGTTTTTGAGAATAGCTTCACCCCTGAGATATTGGAACACTGCTATCATGTCACCCCTAGTCCTTCTTTTCATTACTAGAGATACCCAGTTCCAGCAACTGTTCTTTATATGTTTTAACCTCCAGTTCCTTAATAATCTTTGTTGCTGTTCTCTGCACTCTTTCTAGAGTATCAACATCTTTTTTACATCATGGCAACCAACACTGTATGCAGTATTCCAAGTGTAGTCATATGAATCGGTTGTCAAGCAATTCATTTGAATTTTGATCACATGACTTGGCCTCGTTGATGAAATGGGACATTAGAGAGGGAAGATAAACTACCAACTGTCTTGTAAGATTATTTCACTATAACAGCAAGTAATTCTCATGTGTCATGGAATAGGTTTTCTGATCTGGTCTGCCTTGTAAGTCTGACAAACATACATAGCATCTTCTGTGAAATTCCTACCTTTGTTCAAAATACATACAAAGAAGGGCTAGTAGGTAGATAAGAGGATTACTATAGTACATTGATACATTAGAATAGAATAGAATAGAATAGAATATCTCTGGGACCGCCTTCTGCCGCACGAATCCCAGCGACCGGTTAGGTCCCACAGAGTTGGACTTCTCCGGGTCCCGTCGACTAAACAATGTAGTTCGGCGGGACCCAGGAGAAGAGCCTTCTCTGTGGTGGCCCCGACCCTCTGGAACCAGCTCCCCCCAGAGATCAGAACTGTACCCACCCTCCTTGCCTTTCGTAAAGTTCTTAAGACCCATCTCTGCCGTCAGGCGTGGGGGAACTGAGACATCTCCCCCGGGCCTATACAGTTTATACATGGTATGTTTGTGTGTATGCTTGCTTTTAATAATGGGGGTTTTAGTGTTTTTTTTTAATTATTAGATTTGTTCTTACATTGTCTTTGTTATTGTTGTGAGCCGCCCCTAGTCTATGGAGAGGGGCAGCATACAAATCTAATAAATAATAATAAAAATAATAGAAGAGAAGAGAAGAGGAGAGGAGAGGAGAGAAGAGAAGAGGAGAGGAGAGGAGAGAAGAGAAGAGAAGAGAAGAGAAGAGAAGAGAAGAGAAGAGAAGAGAAGAGAATTCTTTCATTGCCCAAGTGTGATTGGACACACAAGGAATTTGTCTTCGGTGCCTATGCTCTCAGTGTACATAAAAAGACAAGATATCAGGTGTTCTTCCGTTCAAAATCCAGGGGGGGGGGGGAAACCCGAACTCCATTTGATAGAGATGAGTACTTTTACTAGACAAGAATGATAGCAACAAAACGAAAGCAAGTTCTGACGCAAAAGGCATGTAAAACGCATACAAAGAATCCCAAAACACTCCCTCATAATCCCCCTGGGCAATTCATCCACTCCCCATGTCCCAAGATGTCAGGTGGGTACCTGACTGGCTGTTTGGTCTTCCATATCTGTTCCAGTGAAGTCGTTGACCTTGAGCAGACTATAATAATAATAATAATAATAATAATAATAATAATAATAATAATAATAATAATAATAATAATAATAATTTATTAGATTTGTATGCCATGTGCCTGGCAGTCCACGATGAGAACTTCCCTCCCTAGCTTTCTAACCAAACACAAGGAGAGCAACCTCCAGCACACTTCCCTCCTCACCCAAATACTCAACCTCCCCCACCCCCACTTCCATGACAGTCAAAGCCAGCAGCAGAGTGAAGGCTGACACAAGATACATTCATCAAAAATCATAAGGTGGGACACTTAATGATAGTCAAAGACGACAAATAAGCAATCAAATCATATTGAGAAACAATCAATATAAATTGTAACAAGCAACATCTATAGGACTCGCAGGTTAGAATCAATCATAAACGCAATTTTATTCTTGGAATTTTATTTTAACACTTAGTAGGAATAAAGCAAGCTGAATATTATTTTCTGGCCAAAATGACATCAAAGACATTTCCTTTCTTAAACTGAATATCTTTAAAGCCAGCTGTGTTGAGGAGCATATGATGCTCTGATGGTTTCCGTATTTTTCCTCCAGAATGAAGCAACATTAACATGGAGAACAAATTAGCAGAAAGACGCCCCGATATTTCTTCATCAACAGCTGATTCCACCACTAAAACTCCACCACCTGTTGCAAAAATAATTTGGTTAATTCAGATATAAGTTGCCTAGAAAAGGAGTGGTTTTCTTACCACCTCATTTTCATTGTTGAGACTGTGATCTTTCTCTCCCATAACTTTGCCCCTCTTCTAACAACATTGTTTTTGGGCTTTTCCTAGGCTAAGACCATGATCTATTTTAGTCTCCTTGGGTTCTGAAAGATATTACAATGTTTTGCCAAGCTGCAGATCCAATGTTTTGCCAAGCAGCAGCTTTGTCTAACTCATAACATATAATATTTTAGTCCACTTAACTCAGGACTGCTTCTGACACTGCTTATACCTCTTAATTGAACCATTATGGAAATTCTAAGCAACCTTTTCTCAAGTGGACTTTGCTTACATTCAATGATAAATGGTATCCCTCTGACTGCTTTAAAAGAGTAAGAAACAAATAGGATTCCTAATATATAGGTACCTATGGGTACCTATGGTAGGAAGGTACATATGGGAGAAAGTGGTGCCCATGAGAGAAAGTGGATTCCACAGTATATGGTTCAATACTGGTTAGAGAATGTGACCCAAAATGTAATTATTAATTTGTTCTCAGAGTTTAGATTTTATAGTTAAGAAATATTATTTGTGCTTTAAAAATTTCAAGTTTTCCTCCAGGAGGTTATAAATTTATAAAAGTGTTACAGCACATATTTTATGTGCAAAAGGATCCGTATCTAATTTATTAGATAGAAAATTTCCACCTTTCTGTCTCCAAATCTGCTACCACCTCTTTTGGCAACACAGTCTAAAATCAACACTATTTCTTCCCCACTGTAAATATTCCTCAATTTATAACCAGCACATTCAGTGACTGTCCAAAACTACAATGGTGCTAAACAAAGGGGATTATGTTTAATAATCCATTTAATAATAAAGGGATGGTGTTGCCTAGTCTGGTAACAAAATGTTCAGAAACTAAATTAAAACAAGTTTGAAGAGTAAACCACTGCCAAAAAGGGAATTATGATCCCTGTCTGAAGTTACAATTATTGCAATGCCCCTGTGTTCATATGATCAAAGTTTGGCACTTAGCAATGCATCCAAAAACACACCATAGGGACCATTCCTTCCCACTTCTTTATCTGTCCCCACCATCCCACCTAGCCTTCCAGGATATACAAAACTGCCATCCATGGCCCCGGATGTCTCAGCCTGTTCCTCCCTACCTCTCCCCACTGCATGACATCCAAAAGGCCCAGGCCTTCTCCCTGCCCCACATGCTCTCACCTATTTCAACTGTGTATTAAGCCATTGCCAGACAAAGGTGGACAGCTAACAATCATTATGTTTCTGAAGAGTAAAAAATAAAAGGCTGGCACATGGAGCAGAGGGAACTCTTACATGGGCTGGAGAAAGGAAACTTTGACCCGGAAGATCTGTGCTTCCTTTCTCTGCACATCGGTTCCTTTCCATGCAAAAAAGGGTAGGGAACAGCCTGCTATGGGCCAAAGAAATAAAATTCTGTCAGATTCCAAAACCAAAGAAACACAAGTAATTATTTTTTCCAAGCAGAATTCTTTACTTTTCTACACCCCTAGAGAGAATCTATAGGCACCAAATGAAGCAGACCAATCGTATACTTTGGGAACTATTAGGAAGGCTGTCTTCACCCTCTTTCTCTTACCCAAATTATGTGAAATGTGTTGTCTCTTTCATCTCTAGAACACGTTTGTTTGTTTGTTTGTTTGTTTGTTTGTTTGTTTACTGGATATATATGCCACCCCTCTCCGGGGACTCCACTCTCTTCTGTGAATGTGAGCCATTATACTGTACATAAATGTGACTTAAGTGCCAGAGCTCACTGTAACAACATTGCCAAAAAAGCACTAAGAGTTACAAACCTAATCTTAGGAAGCTTCTTCTCCAGAAACACTGAACTACTAACCAGAGCTTACAAGACATTTGTCAGATCAATACTCAAATACAGCTTGCCTGTATGGAACCCACATTGCATAACTGACATTGACACAATTGAAAGAGTCCAGAAATACTTCACAAGAAGAGTCCTTCACTTCTCCTCTCAAAACAAACTACCTTACTCCTCCAGACTTCAAATACTATGGTTAGACAATTTACAACTACGTCACCTCCAAACTGATTTAACTGTTGCTCATAAAATCATACAGCATAATGTCCTTCCTGTTAGTGACTACTTCATCTTCAACAACAATACAAGAGCACGTAATAGATGCAAACTAAATGTAAATCGCTCCAAACTTGACTGCAGGAAATGTCAGCAACAGAGTGATCAATGGCTGGAACTCACTACCTAACTCTGTTGTTTCTTCCCCTAACCCCAAAATCTTCAACCTTAAATTATCTACTGTTGACCTCTCCCCTTTTCTAAGAGGTCTGTAAGGGGTGTGAATAAGCGCACTATTGTGCCTACCGTCCCTGTCCTTCTATCCTATTATCCTTTTTTCACTTCTTTATACTTTGTTTTGTTAATACAAACAATACTTCCATATTTGTTTGACAAATATAATAAAATAATAAAATAATCATAGACCTATAGGATTCTAACTTCCTTTCTTCAACGCACTGCATGGAAGACAGTGGATTGCCTTCTTTCTGTAGGCAATTTTTCAGTCTGTCTGTTTAATTCTCTACAATTGCTTAACAACCACAATTAGGAGATGGGAATTGTAGCTGTTGAGCGAAGCAGTCATGTGATGTATGGCTTAATGACCACAACCAAAATTCTGAACCATAGTACTGTACTTGTATATTGCCAAAGCTTTTTTGTTAGCACATAAAACAGCTATGTAGGCTGGCTTTTCTTCCCATTCAAAAATGGCATTTTTTTTCTTTCTAGCCTACCTGGCTTACAGGCCATGAATAATTTTGTTAGCAGCTGGATGCACTTTTCATCACTCCAATCATATATGACTTTTGATAATATGTATAGATCTGCTTCAGGAAGTGGATCTTTAAAACAATCCCCTGTAAAAAGAATAAAGTTTTTAACAATGTAAGATTCTGTCAAAGCCTATTATAATCTTGGGAAAAGATTTTATTCTCCTTTTAATAAAGATTGTCTCTACAATACTAGTAGCTTCTTTCAGTAGTGCTTTTTAAAATGGCAGAGATATTTATTCAAAACATATATTACCTTCATGGAAAGAGATCTGGGAATCATCTGAAAATTCGCTAAATATTTTTGATTTTTCCACAACTTCAGGAAGTTCAGAAAATTGTACTTTCACAGTACAATTTGGGTACGTAGAAATTAATTCCTTGGCTAAGCCAACACTGAATCCTTAAAGAAACCAACATGCAAGAAAAGGAACTAAGAAAAATATCCTGTATGCCAACATATGAAATGATTTACTAAAACATTTATTAAGATTTCTTAATTATCTCCATCACTTTAGGTTTTATGTAGCTGGGCTAAACAAGTACATAATATTGTGATTTAAACAAATATATTAATTAAAATATGTTGTCTGATTCATTGCACTACACTGTTACATTTTTGTCACTACCTTTTTACTATTTCTAAGGAGTTCATTTATTTTAAAATCTATCCTACTAGATACTATTTTTCATTCCACTCCCATTCTTTGCACCACTGTTTCTCTGATTGCTTTGCTGTATTAAAACTAAAGATCTTACAAGGGGTGTGCACAAGTACACCAGAGTGCCTTCCGTCCCCTGTCCTAATGTTTCTCTTTTACTAGTATCATGTATATAAATATTATATCTTTGTATACCACCAATACCTACGTGACAAAATAAACAAATAAATAAATAAATACATTCTAAGTGTCTGAAATAAAATCTGAACAGAAATTAATCCAGTCTTCTCTGTTCCACCATTGCTTACAGTTCTATGCAATGTATCTATTTTATAAATTAGGGTTTTTTTATTCTGTCTATGAAAACATTTTCCAAACTTGATATACAGCTTTTCAAGGGTCTTTTCTCCTAAAAACCCCACTACAGTAAGTGTAGATCTCTGATACGTTCTATAAAATTTTACATACATTTTTTTCCGTGTGTTCCTTTAACTGAGTTTTGACTCCTGGCAACCACCTGGGCAAGTTCCTCCTGTTTTCTTGTCAAGATTTCAGAACTGCCATAGTGTCCTCCTAGAGCTGAGCAGATACTGGCCCAAGATCACCCTCATGGGTTTCTGCCTGAGGCTGGACCACAACTCTTGGTCTTCCAGTTTCTAACCTGCTCCTTTTAACCCCAACAATAAGCTCTTTCATGGATCATGATACTACTGATAAGATAATTCATTTTAAAATTGATATTTACAATCAACATTTAAATTCTAGGAGAGGGAAGACACAGGATAGAATCCTTCATGCTACCTTTTTCAATCAGGAAATTACCTGTTTTCATAGAACCTGAGTATCACATCACATTAAATTGAAAATAAGGAAATAGTGAAGACCTTCCAGTACTTACCATCCAGATTATAAATGAGCTGAAAACCAGAAAGATCAAATGAAGATACAACTTCTTTTGAATACAGAGTCCAACTCTCGTTCATAAACTTGGAAAGGTTTTCAACACCTTCCTTTGATCTAGAATTAAAATTTGCACTGCCAGATGATTAACAGACATAAAACTAAATGATATATAGCTTGATTAACATCAAACTATAAAACTGGAATTATACTTTTCATTATGTGGCCATGATTTCTGCAGGCTTTTGTGTTAATGATCTGGTTTTTAAAAAGCAGGTTATTAAATATCTGAACTGAATATGATGGCATTAGTAGACCATATGTACCTCAATGAACTATTCCCAATTATTCTCTATATATGCTTCCTTTAAACACTGAGCAATTCTGAACTGAACTGCTAAATATGTCAATAAGTGCTTCAGAGTCAGCTGTCCTGGAAGCATCTCAAAAATAATCCAGCATTCTAGATAGATTTCCAAATTGGTATCATGGCGAGCAACTTAATTCAAAGGAAATAATGAACAGAAGAATTTGAAAGCAGAAGATAAGGAGGAAAAATGTTTATTTACTTCTTTTTCTTCTTGCAAACAACCTATTCCTCATCAATGTTCATAATAGATAAATTGCTTGATGATGATGATGTTGTTCGCAACCCAGTCCCCAGGTTTTGACTATAAGTTGAATGGAATAATGTGAGCAATAAGAACAAGCCTGGGTTTTGGTTCTGCTTGTGACACATTGGGCAAAATCATTGCAGGTGAACAGTATTGCTAATTTAGACTTTCAGCCTTATGAAAATATTTGCAAGGTTGCAAAAATGAGATAGGTTAAGAAAAAACAAAGGAAAACGGCTATTTGCTGCCTAATCTTAATATAGGAAAATCATAAAAATGCTAGTTTTACCTTTGCAGAGGTTCAAAAAATTGTTGTGCAGAAATGCCGTGTTTGGACAGAATCTCAGGATTTCCATCCCTGTAGAAGAGTTTTTTGTTTGTTTTATAAAAAGAATTGAAAGTAAAATAAATGACATTAGTTATATTCTACCATGTTCTTCTATTATATTCTGCAACAAATAGTGCTTGTATTCAAATAGTAAACAATATTACTTGCAGTACACCAAAAACATCACAAGCTTTAAAGAGTAAAGGAAAGCTAGAAAGACAGTAAATTGAACTGAGATCTTGATGTCCTTCTTGTTTTATTGTGTGTTTTTATTGTTATTAAATAGCCTTTAACCAAGTGTGTTTTCTTCTTGGGTAGTAGAGAGCAGAAAGATTTTTTTCACATTGATATTAAACTCTGGATTTGGGGTTTTGATCAAATGTGGTTTGTTTTGCTGAAACAAAGGTTTTAATCATATTAAAAATTTCAATGCATCCTTCTACAAGTTAGCTTTGTATATATGTGTGCGCAGGCATGTGTGTGCATGGGTGGAGACATATTTTCCAGAAATATGTATCAATAATTAAATTTTCATTAAATGAATTTGCAACATGCACCACTGGAAGGTACATTACAAATCCACTAGTAAAAAATTAAATCAATTTAAAAAACATTAATAACATAGTAAAATCTCTAACTATGCAATCATACACATTCAACTTAATCCATCATACAGTAAGGCCAAAAACATAATAAAAAAGGGGGGAAGAAGGTGGTAATTCTCCCCACGCCTGGTGACAAAGGTGGGTCTTCAGCATTTTATGGAAGGCAAGGAGGGTGGGGGCTGTTCGAATCTCTGGAGGGAGTTGATTCCAGAGGGGCGGGGCCACCACAGAGAAGGCTCTTCCCCTGGGTCCCGCCAGCCGACATTGGTTGGTCGACAGGACCCGGAGAAGGCCAACTCTGCGGGACCTAATCAGCCACTGGGATTCATGCGGCAGAAGGTGGTCTCAGAGATATTCTGCTCTGATGCCAGGCAGGGATTTATAGGTCATAACCAACACTTTGAATTGTGACCGGAAACTGATCAGCAGCCAGTACAAATGGAAATGGGTGTGGGTAATCAGCTCACTACAAAATGTTGAAGCTTTATCTCTTGTACTCCACAGAATAGCACTTCAAGAAATTTATTTATGCAGGAATTACTGTCGCAAAAGAGACAGTTGATGATTCTACAATAAACAAGTGAATAATCAGGAAAATATAACAGCAATGCCTGAGTGAGGACTCAAGTTCCCAATCCTTGTGAGAAAGGAAGATTAGTCATTAAACTGCCCTTGGTGAAAAGATTTTTACTCCAATACTCTTTCCTTACCTCACCATTTCAGGCAAGTATTGGAATGATGGATGTACGTGTTCTGAATAGAACTTCATGGTATAATACTGAGACTTTGGACTTGATTTAGCCAGAAAGAGATCAGCAAACTCTGTGTTTCCATAAAAGTCTGAAAATGAAAGCATATTATAAATTGTTTCAAAACACCATTTTGGAATTCCATAAACTTTTCAGATGAGCAAAGCATATAGTTCACTGTAAGTGAACTGTTCTGTTCGGGTCGTATGCGACCCGAAACCAAGTTTGAGTCCCCTGTAAAACATTTTCCCTGCATATCTGAAACTTGAAATTTCATGACTTTTCATCATTTCAGGGGTTCTCTCTATGAGAATTTGGGGGGGGGGCTTAGTTTTTGCTGGGCAAAAAAAGTTACAAATCTTCTGTTCGGGTCACATACGACCCGGACCGAAAACTCTTCATTTGAAGTGCTCATGTTTGGTCAATTTGAAAACTTTTTTCACTTGGAAAGTAGTCTGAACAGTTCTGCACACAATGATATGAAAATTGAAATGAAAAAAGTAAATCTTATTGGTTTATTTTGCGGATATAATGCATGCCCCCCCCCCATTTTTGTGAATCTTTTTCAATTTATGGATAGTTTTGCTTGCAAAATCCATTCTATTTTACTAAAGTTGGTGTGGGATTGGTAGCTTGAACATTTCTGAATATAAGAAAAATATAAAGGAACTGAAAAAAATGAATCTTATTGGTTTTTTAACATCAGAAATAAGCCCCCCCCCCCTGGCTGCTTGCATCCATTTTCACTTTTTATTTTTTTATGCTCCAAATCCGAAATATTCTTTAAAATCTTAGGCATTCATTTACTCAATTTAACAATGCTGATCATCAAAAAATATTTTTGGGGTGGTGGCTAATTGTTTTCTGGGCAAAAAAAAATCATCACTTCGAGTCTGTTTCTGTTCGTATATGACTGGACCAAAAATATTTTTTTTAGGTACTTGAATTTGATCTTTTTGAAAACTTTTTCAACTGGAAAACTAGTTTGAACATTTATGAACATAATGATATGAAAATTGAACTGGAAAAATTGAGACTTATATTTTTATTTTGATCAAAAAGCCCCTCCCCTCATCCTTTCTGAATTTCGTGTCAATTTCTATTTTTTAAGGCTACAAATCCCTAAGGAATTTTCCCCCAAAAGGTTTGATATACTAAATTGAACAGTCCTGAACATAAGAAAAATATAAATGAACTGAAAAAAATGGTTCTTATTGGTTTATTTTTGCCACAAAAGGGCCACCACCACCCCCTCAGCCTTGCTGTGTGCCATTATTGTCACTTTTTATACATATTTGGCTAGAAATATTTGGAATATCCTTTTGAAACAATCCTGAACATAAGAAAAATAGAAATGAACTGAAAAAATGATTCTTATTGGTTTATTTTTGAATATAAAACCATATTGTCTTATACTCGAGTTATAAGCCGACTCGAGTATAAGCCTATTTGAGTATAAGCATGGGGGCCCATTTGTGTGCAAAATAAACCAATATGCATCAATTTTTCCAGTTCAATTTTCATATCATTATGTTCAGAAATGTTCAAGCTACCAATCCCACACCAACTTTAGTAAAATATAATGGATTTTGCAAGCAAAACTATCCATAAATTGAAAAAACTTTCACAAAAACTGGGGGGAGGCACATTTATGTGCAAAATAAACCAATAAGGATTAATTTTTCCAGTTCAATTTTCATTCCATTGTGTGCAGAAATGTTCAAACCTGTTTCCAGGTGAAAAAAGCTTTCAAAAAGACCAAATATAAGTACCGTATATACTCGAGTATAAGTCGAGATTTTCTGCACAAAAAATGTGCCGAAAAAATCCAACCTCGACTTATAGTAGAGTCACTGACTTTCACTGACCTGAAAACTGCCCTGCAGCATTTTCCAAAGCTCCACAGTTCCGATGTGAAAGGCAGGAAGGAAAGAAACCTCATGAGGTTTTTTTTCCTTTCTGCTCTTGGCAATACCCCTCAGCTGCCTGATTAGCAGCAGGCTGAACCAATCACAGATCCTCCTCTATACAGAAAGGAGGCACTGAGAGAGCTATCTGATTGGCAGCAGGCTGTAACAATCACAGCTCCTCCTCTACAGGAAGCAGTGGGGGAAGGGGCGGGAGGGTTGAAGAGACTTTCAGAAGGGAAAAACCATGGCTTTCTCTTCTGATCAAGCCAACAACACTATTTTACCAGTAAATAAAATGTACAAGTAAAATGTAAGTTACCCATTTAAATTTGATTAACAGGATAGGTTATTTTGTAAGAAATTGTTGCTTCAAGTGGGGATAATTCTGTGTAATTAAACTTTTTCTTCCAACTATACTTATACCCAAGAGGATTGTTAATGCTGACTTGTTTAAAACAATACAAAGGTTAGGATAATATTATTAAGAGTATGAATTTTGTCATTAATCATTTGTTCTACATAATTAATATGAATAGATTTACCTTTTTTAAGAGTATGGTTTCTCCTTATGCAAGATAAATATCATGTAGAAGAAAGATTTTACAATTAATGATTGAGTAACCCCCAATTGTTATTTACTCATCTATTGAGATAGTAATGATTTTAACTTATGAAAGATGTTTTAAATGGAAAATCTGAATATTTGTTATATGGAAGTTTGATTTAAGCAATTGTTTTGAAAGAATATATGAAATCCCAATTAGTAAGAAAATTATACTGATATTGTAATGAAGATTAAGATAACAGGTTTTAAGATTAAGATAAGATTCCTAAAGATATTTTAAGAGGGTTTTGGAATTTAGAAAAAGAAAGATTTTGGAAGGGGAGGAAGAAAGATGCAAGAAATAAAAAACATTTTGGAAGGAAAAAAGTTACATAATAATAATAACAACAGGGTTGGAAGGGACCTTGGAGGTCTTCTAGTCCAACCCATTGCCTAGGCAGGAAACCCTACACTACTTCAGACAAATGGGTATCCAACATCTTCTTAGAAACTTCCAGTGTTGGAGCATTCACAACTTCTGGTGGCAGGCTGTTCCACAGATTCATTGTTCCAACTGTCAAGAATTTTCTCCTTAGTTCTAAGTTGCTTCTCTCCTTGTTTACTTTCCACCCATTGCTTCTTGTTCTGCCCTCAGGTGCTTTGGAAAATAGGTTGACTCTCTTTGTGGCAAATCCTGAGATATTGGAAAAATGCTATCATGTCTCCCCTGGTCCTTTTTTTTTTCATTAAACTAGATATACCCAGTTCTTGCAACCGTTCTTCATATGTTTTTTTTAATTCTTCTACAAAAACAATTTTAAGAAGCTACAATAGAAGAATATTCCATTTTTATAAGTTACCAGTAGCCACTGTATTTCCCACACTGGGCTTATATTCGAGTCAATAAGTTTTCCCAGTTTTTGTGGCAAAAGTGGGTGTCTCGGCTTATACTCGGGCCGACTTATACTCAAGTATATACGGTACCTAAAATGATCAATTTGCAGTCCGGGTCAAATAGACCCGGGAACATAAGATTAGGGAGTTTTTTCGAACAGAACAGCAGGGTTAAGTTTATTCCAGTATATTTCAGTCATGAAACCCTAAACATTTGATCTGGCATTCCAAAAAGGGTTGTTGCAAGGGTGAAATCCAGCAGCTTCTGACAGATTCTGGAGAACCAGTATTGGAAATTTTGAGTAGTTTGGAGAACCGGCAAATACCATCTCTGGCTGGCTCCAGAGTGGGGTGAGAATGGAGATTTTGCAATATCCTTCCCTCAGGAGTAGGGAGGGAATGGGATTTTGCAGTATCCTTCCCCTGCAGTGAGATGGGAATTGAGATTTTGCAGTATCCTATTGAATCACCATAGATTGAATAATAGACAAATAGCATCGCAGGGTGAAAAAAGCCAAAGGACTTACTCTATTAGTGAAGAGGCCATGAAGCCAAAAGAGCCAAAAGAACCAAAATAATCAACTTATCCTAACTCATCCTAACCAATCGTAAAACCTATTTATTTATTCATTCATTCATTCATTCATTCATTCATTCATTTATTTGATTTTTATGCCGCCCTTCTCCTTAGACTCAGGGCGGCTTACAGCATGTTAGCAATAGCACTTTTTAACAGAGCCAGCCTATTGCCCCCACAATCCGGGTCCTCATTTTACCCACCTCGGAAGGATGGAAGGCTGAGTCAACCTTGAGCCAGTGATGAGATTTCAACCACTGACCTTCAGATCTATAGTCAGCTTCAGTGGCCTGCAGTACAACACTCTCCCTGCTGCGCCACCCCGGCTCTATGTATACGTATGTTAACTTCTTAAAACCTAATTTATTTCACACAGCACCTTTTATAGCAATCTGTTTTCTATGACCTAGTGCAGCTAATACACATGCATAGTTCTAAATGATGCTGTAATTCATGAGCCTGCCAACATCATAGGTAAGGCTGCAGGTATAGCATAGATGTTTACAGAAAGCTTGTGAGAAGCGAGGTAAAAGAATGTGCTTAATGGTGCCAGCCAGGACTCCCATGATCTTTCTCATGATCTCATTCAAAACTGTCCGTTTCTGAGAACATGAACTTTTTCTGAACCTTCCAGGCCTACTTAGAAATCTGTAATTGCAAAGCCTGAGCAAAATTCATGCTAACTTATCCTAACAGCATAAGGTGACAAAGCATCCGTATGTGGTTAGGAACATGTTAGGACGTGCCCAACAATGTGACCTTAGACCTTCACAAGGAATACTACAGTATCCTTCCCCTACCATGACCACCCATCTATGGCCACCAAGTCAGGCCCACAGAACTGGTGGTAAAAAAAATTGGATTTCACCACTGGTTGAAATAAGTTACAGTCTGGCAGACTGGCTAAGTTCTCTGCATATAGCATTTCTAGCAAAATAAATTAGTAATCAAAACTCATTACTGGTATGTATAATTATTTTACAATGACTAAATCAAAAAAGAAAAATGAGAAAAAATGACCAGAAAGGGCTAACATTTTTGGAAAATAATGCTTTGTGATCATTTTAAAACAACTGCTTCCTTCTGTTAACAGAATCACCTTTGCCATCTTTCCATTCCACTTTCAGGAACTTTAACCCCACGCAGGCCCGCAGCAGTGTCTGCATCCCGGTGAGACTGGTCTTCAAGCGCTCTGCCACAGTCTCAGATGATAGCAGTTCCCCGGACTCCTTCAGCAAATCAATGACTCCCAGCTGACTTGCAGTACACATGATCTGGAAAGAAATGCAAAACATTTACAAAAGCAGAAGGTGCAGTACATATTATTAATATGCCAGATTATGCAGAGAATCATATTTGGACTCCAGAGTACTATGTGCTTTGAAGCATGATTGTGTATGACAACTATTATTGTTTTCTTCTTGATGAGGAATAGAAGATATGGACTTGGAGAGAGAGCCAGTACAACCACATCCACTCATCCACTCAGCTAGATAGTTTCCTGAAAGCAAAACGGATGGTATATAATTCAATAAATAAATAAATATTACAATACAGATGGTAGCTAGTAAAATTATATCCCTCTAGAACGCTTGGTTTGTTTAGTATATTTAGAAACATAGAAACATAGAAGACTGACGGCAGAAAAAGACCTCATGATCCATCTAGTCTGCCCTTATACTATTTTCTGTATTTTATCTTAGGATGGATATATGTTTATCCCAGGCATGTTTAAATTCAGTTACTGTGGATTTACCAACTACGTCTGTTGGATGTTTGTTCCAAGGATCTACTACTCTTTCAGGGGAGGGGAGGGGAGGGGATAAGAGAAGAGAAGAGAAGAGAAGAGAAGATTTCATTGAGAAAGAAGTATGATTCCAAAAAATTGTATGGTTTCTTAAAATAGTAAACAGTTACAATTCTATGCATTTATTTATTTATTTATTTATTTATTTATTTATTTATTTATTTATTATTTGGATTTGTATGCCGCCCCTCTCCGAAGACTCGGGGCATACTAATCTAATGCAAATAATATGCAAATACATATATACATTTATATGATTACTATTTTATCATATTTTCTATAAATGAGTACCATATTTTATTACAGTTCTCCATGCAAAGTCTACATGTATAGGCAATTTTCTCATGAGTGGCAAATATTATCAGGTCTACAATCCATTGAATAAATGGGATCATGAGTATCATTTGTGATGCTCTTTCCAATTTCAGGTAAAATAATATTCATTTGAATTGGTTTATTTAATGATTAGGACATTCACATAATAATTGCAGCATTGACTTAATGACTGTGACATTTGCTTAACAACTGTCATCGAAAAAGCTGCAAATTTGCAGTCACAAGAATGCCTTGATGTTCAACCATAATGATGTACAACCTTAATTCAAGGTTCAATCCATTGAAATTTTACATAGATAAAGGATATTTTTTTAAAGATTGAATACTCAATATATATTTGTAAGTATTACATATCTTACCTTTGAAATTAAAAATGAATTCTGGTAATGGAAAAATGTTTTCATATTTTCAGTTTCTTCAGCTGAACTCATTGTGTCCTTAGGAAGTTCTACAGTTCTCCTATACATATTAAATCAAATGTCTTTGCAAGACTAGTGCTTCAGATATTTATGGCTTGATGTCACAGATAATATTTTAAATAATACAAGAAAGAAAAGGAAAAACAAAAGGGAGATTTCATTAAATATATAGTAATAAGAACTACTTCTATTCACAAAAACAAAAGTATAAGAAATATATTTGGCATGTTCAAAGTTACTTTAAAAACTTTTATTCAAAATCAAATTACTTTAAGAAGGAAATGAATTACATATTTATAAAAATATATAAAGCCCTATTTATTTATACTGCCTAGCATGTTTCATAATCAAAGATCCCTCAAAATGTATATTATAAATATAAATGAACCACTCATTCTATCTAACCCTTTTAAATAAACCACGTCATGTACAACCTGATCCTATATATATCATCATTTAGTTGGCAACCGTAAGGCAGTTATGAGATATATCGTCTCTTTCAGCACAATTCCCTTCAGAGAATTGTTGTGCAGAACATAGGAGAAAGGTGCATCATGTATATTCTCTACCTTGAACTACTTACAATGCAATCAAGGCAGGATGAAAATCAAATAAATAAATACAATCAGGAATGCTGGAGAAGCAATTAGCTACATTAATGCAGATTTCATCCATAAAGTTCTGAGGGTCACATATTTGTTCATATTGTTAGATATGTACTCCCTTCAAGACAGCAAAGATAATATTTTCTCCCTCTTGGCTCGTCTTGCAACAACCCCACATACCTAGGGTTTCCTACCAGATTTATCTCTAGTTTCTTCAGCTACCTGAAGAAATACTACACTTTTGTAGTCCTCCACTGGACTTTTTCATTTTTTCCCATCCCAGGTAAGACACTGCCATTCTCTTGGATAGTCACTGTCCCTTTTTACCTGTCCTTTGGATTCCAAGGAAGAATCTCAAAGGAGTCTTTTCTGGAGACAATGCTTTTATACTTTCCACAGCACAACTAAACTATACAGACACCACATCTTCAGAAGTGGCTGGAGTGCATTTTTTAAATTTTTTGGGGGGGAAATGGGCTCTTCCTCAATATACTTTACTGTGTAGAATTTTTTTGAAAATATTAGTTCAAAATTGTAGATAAAAATCTTTCCAGAATTTACTTCTTCCTTAAACTTGCCCAATAACACATATAGACAAATATTAGCTTTGACTATTGTGACTCAAATTGTGCAATAACAAACTCGTTTATTAAGGATTTAGAAATACTCATTTTGTAACAATGATAAATTCTGTTGCAAAAGCAGCTGGATAGAAATTGTGCCTTTGGTCTTTAATTTCATTTCAAAGCTTTTCTTCCCCTTGATTAGCTGAAGAAATTGAGTTTGAGAGTTTGTTGGCTGACTGTTTACTGATGTCTTTGCCTTCTCTTAATCAATACAAGTCATCCATATCTTCAGAAAGGAAGAGTCCAGCCTACTTGAAAATTACAGACCAATCTCTTCATGTTGCATCATTTGCAAAGTCATGGAATCAATCAATAACCAATTCATTACCCTCCACTTAGAGAGAAGCAACTTATTCTCTAACAAACAATTTGGTTTAAAAAAAAAAACATCCTGTAATCTGCAACTCTTACACTGCAAAAACATATGGACTACACAACTCAATCAGGGCAATTTACATAAACCTCAGTAAAGCCTTTAATTCAGTGGTATACAACAAACTATTTCTAAAATTAAAATCTTATTTCTGGACCCCTGTATAATTGGATGGCTGCATTCCTGTCAAACAGGCAACAATAGGGAGCACCCTATCAAGGTCTGTACCTGTTAACAGCAGAGTCCCCCAAGGCAACTCTTTTTATATCATTACATAAATGAACTTTGTAGTCATTTTAAAAGCAACTGCATTATCTTCGCTGATGATGTAAAACTATTCAACACCACCAACAATGCCGCTACCCTTCAAAAAAGATCTATGTGTCAGAATGATCAAACAAATGACAACTTCAAATCTCAACCAACAAATGCTCTGTCTTACATATTGGCAAAAAACAATCAGAACATAAAATATATACTGGATAGACAAGACCTTCACTCTGTCAAAGAACTTGGTGTACTCATCTATAATGATTTAGGTGCCGGAGCCCACTGTAACAATATTGCAAAAAAAGGATCAAGAGTTGTTAACCTAATATTGTGTAGCTTTTTCTGTGGTAATATTGTATTGCTAACTAGACCATGCAAAGCATTTGCTAGAGCAATTCTTGAATACAGCTCATCTGTCTGGAATCCACACAGCATATCAGACATTAATACAATTGAGAGAGTCCAGAGACATTTCATGAGTCCTCCATTCTCCTACTTGCAACAGAATATCTTATGCCACCAGACTTGAAATTTTGGACTTAGACAACTTATAAGTTTGCCACCTATGGTCTGACCTAAGCATATTACATAAAATTATTTACTACAATGTCCTACCTGTCAATGACTTCAGCTTCAATCACAACAATACAACAAACATACAATGGATACAAACTTAAGGTAAACTGCACCAAACTTAATTGCAGGAAATACAACTTCACCAACAGAGTGGTTTCTTCTCCAAATCCCCAAAAGTTTAGCCTTAGACTATCTACTGTTGAATTCACCCCATTCCTAAGGAGTCGGTAAGTGGTGTTCATAAGCAAACCAACATGCCTACCATGCTTTTCATAATGTCCCTTTTTATTCATATCCATTTCATGTATTAAAAACCATGTTTATATCAATATCTGTTTTCTAATACATGCTTGACTAAATAAATAAAAAATGAAAATAAATAAATAAAAATAAATAAAAATAAAATAAAATAAAATAAAATAAATAAAAAATAAAAAATAAAAAATAAAATAAAATAAAATAAAATAAAATAAAATAAAATAAAATAAAATAAAATAATAAAATAAAATAAAATAAAATAAAATAAAATAAAATAAAATAAAATAAAATAAAATAAAATAAAATAAAATAATAAAATAAAATAAAATAAAATAAAATAAAATAAAATAAAATAAAATAAAATAAAATAAAATAAAATAAAATAAAATAAAATAAAATAAAATAAAATAAAATAAAATAAAATAAAATAAAATAAAATAAAATAAAATAAAATAATAAAATAAAATAATAAAATAAAATAAAATAAAATATCTTTTGCTGTTTGACCCCCCCTAGGCTTACAATATTTCCTCCAATGATCTTAGATGAGGTTGCAGTTGCCTATTCAGGAATGGTACCAAACATGGGGACTTGCAACTAGTGCTCAATCAGAAGGTGATACATGTAACCAGGAGAGCCGTTGCTTAAATTGATCTGGTGGGTCAAATGCATTTCTTCCTTGACAGGAATCCCTTGAGATGGTCCTTCATGCCATGGGCACCCCCCCCCCCCAAGGATTTTGGTAAGGACAGTGGGTGGGTCTTGGTTCTGGGAACTGAGGGGCACAAATATGGAGAAGGAAATACTGTTTGGGGAATAATAATAATAATAATAATAATAATAATAATAATAATAACAACAACAACAACAACAACAACAACAACAACAACAGAGTTGTAACAGACCTTGGAGGTCTTCTAGTCCAACCCCTTGCTTAGGCAGGAAACCCTACACTACTAGACAGATGGTTATCCAACATCTGCTTTAAAACATCCAGTGTTGGAGAATTCACAACTTCTGGAGGCAAGCTGTTCCACTGATTAACTGTTCTGACTGTCAGGAAATGTCTCCTTAGTTCTAAGTTACTTCTCTCCTTGTTTAGTTTTCACCCATTGCTTCTTGTTCTGTCCTCGGGTGCTTTAGAAAAAAGTTTGATTCCTTCTTCTTTGTGGCAATCCCTGAGATGTTGAAACACTGCTATCATATCATTCCTGGTCCTTCTTTTCATTAAACTAACCATGCCCAGTTCCTGCAACTGTTCTTCATATGTTTTAGTTTCCAGTCCCTTAATCATCTTTGTTACTCTTTGCATTTTTTCTAGAGTTTCAATATCCTTTTTGCATCGTGGCGACCAAAACTGAATGCAGTACTCCAAGTGTGGCCTTACCAAAGCCTTATAAAGTGGTATTAACACTTCACATGCAACCTAGAACTTTGTTGGCTTTTTTGTCAGCTGCTGCACACTGCTGACTCATATTTAAATGGTTGTCTACTAGGACTCCAAGATCCCTCTCACAGTTATTATTGTTGAGCAATGTACCACATATACTGTGCAATTTGTTTTTCTTGCCTAAATATAGAACCTTACTTTTTTCACCATTGAATTTCATTTTTATTTATTATTAATTGGACTTATATGCCGCCCTTCTCCGTGGACTTGTGAGATAGCGCCCATTGTTCAAGTTTGTCAAGATCCTTCTGTATTTTGCACCTATCTTCTGGAGTATTGGCTATTCCTGCCAGTTTGGTGTCATCTGCAAATTTGATAAGTTCCCCATCTATCTCCCTCATCCAAGTCATTGATGAAGATGTTGAGAGTACTGGGCCTAAAACAGAGCTTTGGGGTACTCCACTGCATACATCTCTCCAGGAAGATATAGCTCCATTGAGCACTACATGTTGAGTGCGGTTAGTTAACCATAAAAGTGGACTAATCAGATATGTGCATTCAGGTTTGGGAAGATGGGGGCTCTAGTGATTGTTATCAGAAAACCCTTTGTGGTTTTCAGGAATCCTACCCAACAGGTTTCCAATTGTGAGAACCTGCTCATCAAGTTGGAGTCTAGGGATCAGCTGGGATTGTTGCTATTTTACCTACATCACTACTATACTACAACCTCCTTTCATGACTGTTTGATTTGTGCAGAAATGTAGAGTTGAGATGTAGGACAGTTCAGCCCCTTCATTTGAAATCAACTCAAACTGAAAACGAACTGCTGGTAAGCTGTAGCGAAGCCCTTTTCAGGGCTTGCCTGAAATTGGCCAGTCAGTGACAGCAGGTTATTTCTGCCACCGCTATATCAGCCAATCAGTGGCAGCTATTCAAATTTCCTCCTTATGTAACTTCCCTCAGCCAGTCTAGCAATTGATCTTCAGAGTCCCCAGAGCTGAGCCCATCATCAAAATAGGGAACTACCCCCAGGATTC
Source organism: Erythrolamprus reginae (assembly GCF_031021105.1). Lineage (NCBI taxonomy): Eukaryota > Metazoa > Chordata > Lepidosauria > Squamata > Dipsadidae > Erythrolamprus > Erythrolamprus reginae. Next base: position 98,094,807 of record NC_091953.1, on the reverse strand, counting down.
TGTGTAATAATCATTCCATCATACTTTGTAACAGTCCTGGGGCTACACAGACTCCAAATTGCAGCCAGTTGCATTTGAAAACCCCTCTGTGCGTAACTATGGTTTGGGCTTCGGCTGTGGCTGCATCCACAGGCAGTTGTTGGTAAGCTGGGCCAGCTCAAGTTTTGCAAATATTTGCCCAGTTAGTGTAGTAAGTGCTGTACCACTGGCACTAGATAGACATTAGGATGCAAGGCTTTATTTATGAACCCTTTATAAGTCAGCGTACACCCTAATTGAAGCATCTGGCTTCATGGGGGGGACAATAGGTGTTTCCCATGGGGCATGGTCAACTGGTTCAAAGACCTCTTGAGCTATAACTTTGTCCAGCTGCTTGTCCACTTTAGGTTGGAGAGCAAATGAAACTCTGTGGGGCTTGAGCTTAATGGGTGTGATGCTGGAGTCTAGGTTAAATGATATAGGCTTACCTGTATATTTACCTAGACTCCCATTGAAGATGGTCTGCAGTCAGTCAGGAGTTTATCCAGCCTGTCCCCTTGGATATGGTTCAGTCTGATAATGCTTATTCCAAGAGGCTTGAGCCATTCCACTCCTAATAGAGTCCTGCATTTTCTTTCAACATCTTTCAGTGCAAATTGGGTGGTTCTGGGGTGGAGCTCCATTTTTGCTACCCCACTGCTTTCCTTCTCCCTGGCCAGGCAACAGCCCACCCCTGCTTATATGTCTGTGGCCCACAATAGGTTAGAAAGAGAGCCCTCTTCCTGTTGTCCAGTAGATTCTGGAAAATGTTTACCCCCAGGAACATTTGGAAACATGACATGTATGTTTGCCATTCCTCTGTCATTGGATAAAAGAAGGCTGGAGTTGGAGACTGTTGGTGTACTACCCTTTGGTTTGGCCAGAGCAGGTCAGGCCGTGCTTCTAGAGATGGCCACGGATATTATGAGATGCCTTTGCCCTTTTGTCTTCTTCCACTACCCCCATCACCAGTGTTTGATTTGTGCAGGAATGAAGAGTTGAGACAAAGGACAGTTCAGCACCTTTATTTGAAATCAACTCGAACTGAAAATAGACTGCCGGCAAGCTGCAGGGAAGCCACTTTTAAGGGCTTTACTGAAACCAGCTGTCCAGTGACAACAGTTTATTTCTGCTACCACTACATTGGCCAATCAGCAACAGTTATGTAAATTTCTTCCATACGTCAGTATGTAACACTGACCTCCTTGGAGAATGAAGTCTGAAATGGCTTAGGAGTTCAGGACTTCCATGACAATCATGAGTGTCTCCCAAGTCATCTGGAGCCTGATTTCTGATTTAGTGTTCCTGTCAGAGAACTGGCAGTGTGATCTGTAATTAAGAGAATTTATGCTGTCTCCTTTTCTTGATCAGATCATACCCTGATTTCCTAGGGATTTTTCAATGCCATAAACCCACTGTATGGACTGGACACACTAGATTTGTCCCATTGACTGATTTCTGAGCTGTTTCAAAGGGACCTGGGGACTATCCATGTTGATCTGCTGCATTGAGAAAAGCATCTAAAATGGTTTTCAGTGTGAAGTCCACACCCCACAGGGGGTCAATTTGATTTTTAATTGGGGCAGTGGGAACCTTGTTAAAGTGAATGGCCTTTTAGGCTTCCTCCACATGAGTTCACTCTTGGAATAGTAAAAATTACATGTCACGGGGGAGCGAGTCAGGATTTCCGAGATGCTTAGATGGGCATGGCCAAAAACAAAAAGGTTGGGAACTACAGATATAAAGCATTGCTGGTGTTCAATAAGGGATGAACTCTATTGAACACAGGTGAGCCTATACTATAAAGCCTATACTTGAATTTGCAACATCTTGTACCCTATACAGTGAATCCATCACAGTGCGGTGTTGTACTGTACATAACACTCTTCTATATTGGCACCTTTCTTAAGGTCCATTTAATTTTTTCCCATCTTACATTAGATACAACCACTTTGGATATTGTCACCACTCCTTTTTTCCTATCCCTTAAAAACTTGGAAATATTTCAACTCAGAGAGAATGCTTTTATAGTCTCTTATAATAGTTATTGTATTCTTACAAAGTCGGTTTTCTGATCTAGTCTACCTCTTGTATAAAATGTTGTTCTCTCAGAATGGCAAAATCTCAAGAGTTATTATTTATTGTTATTATTTATTAGATTTGCATGCCACCCTTCTCTGTAGACTCGGGGCGGCATTTTCAGCCTAAATTACTTTCCTCCAGTAAAGAAAATCAAAGTAATGTCAATAGTTAGACAATAAGGTCAAAATGATAAATATATACATCTACACAGTCACAGGTTAAATTCAATGCAGCAGAATTTTTTAATTATTATTATTTCAATTATTTAACATTCAGTTGGAATGAAGCATGCTGAATATTATTTTCTGGCCAAAATGACATCATAAACATTTTCTTTTTTAAACTGAATATTTTTAAAGCCAGCAGTTTGGAAAAGCATTCGAAGTTCTGATTCTTTCCTTGATTTTCCTTCACATATAACTAACATTATCATGGAGTACAAATGACCAGGAAGTGATCCAGATATTTTGTCATCAATAATTGGCTCCATTGCTAAGACTCCACCACCTGTTTAAAAAGAAGATTATTAAATCAGTAATAGGTTGCCTACAAAAATGAAATACCCTTGCATCTCATTTTCATTTTTATGGCTGGGATCTTTCTCCCAACACTTTCTTACTCTTCTAAAAGTATTGTTAGGGCTTTTTCCCTAGGCTAAGTTGATGCTCCATTTTAGTCTCCTGAGAGTCTTAAAAGATACATAAAATATTATGCCAATCCTGGATCCTTCATCGTAGACTAACATCTAACATAAGGTATTACCACAGGGTTGCTTTCCACACTCTGCCTATGTTTTATGACTGAAGCATCAGGAAAGTTCTAAAAAACCTTTTCATACTGCTATGTTTTTTTAATATGTTGTGAGCCCCCCTGAGTCCTCCGAGAGGGGTGGCATACAAATCTAATAAATAGATAGATAGATAGATAGATAGATAGATAGATAGATAGATAGATAGATAGATAGATAGATAGATAGATAGATATTATTATTATTATTATTATTATTATTATTATTATTATTATTATTATTATTAATTGGATGGATAAATAAATAAATAAACAAACAAACAAACAAGTGGACTTTATTTAAATTCAATGATATGTGGCATTTCTCTGTCTTGGAAGGGTAAGAAAGAAAAAGGTTTCATAACATAGGCACCTATGAAATGAACTGGGTTCCATGTTGGTTAGCGAGCACACAAAAACCTAATGTGGCCCAGGACACCTGTCTGCTCATTGCCTTGTTCTCCCAAGCCCATCAGACTTAGAAGTTCCAGCCCTTCCAGTTGCCCCATCATGTCCTTGTCTATTTATCTTTTGTGCAGCTGCTGACAAGTATATCAAGCCAAGCATAATGTTCTGAAGGACAGAAAGGCTAGCATATAGAGTAGAGTGGAACTCATTTGTGGGCAGGAAAAAGGAAATTGGACTACAAAGATCTGAGCTTCCTTTCTCTGGCTAAGTACAGCAGTTCCCTTCTGCATGTGGAGGTCAGGGGGAGGCTTGCTATGGATCAGGGCAAGAAATTTTTATCAGTCTCCAAGAAAGATATGTAGTAATTCTTCCAAATAGGTATCTTTGTTGTTCTACATGTACACAGAGAATCTTGCCAAACTGAAGCAGATTAGTACCTTCATGAAGCATAAGTCTGGGAACTACTAGGGAGGAGTTGGCTTCATCGTCTTACTTTTATACAAACTATCTGAACTCAGCTGTCTCTTATTCCTCTTGTATATGCCCCCTCCTTCCTGGGAATCTGCCCCACTACATTCCATCAAAGGCCTTTGAGATCCAAGCTTCCTTTCTGCATCCTAGCACAAAAGTTCCTTTCCTTGCATGGAGAGGACGTGCCTGCCCTTTTTTGGCATGCAGTTTTTTAGTCCCCTACTTAAAACAGCCACACAACTGATTAACAGTCTCAACTAAAAGACCCAGGATTGTGATCATTGAGCAATGTGGTCACATGCTTTACAGGTAGTCTTTGACTTACAACCCAATTGGGCCCCAAATTCTTGATGTTAAGCAAGATAGTTGTTAGTACGTTTTTCTCCATTTTATGATTCTTTTTCATTTCATTTCATTTTCATTTATTTGGATTTGTATGCCGCCCCTCTCCGAAGACTCGGGGCGGCTCACAAGAAGTGAAAAAAACAATCCAATACATAATCCAATTAATTAAAATATTAAGTTTAAAAAACCCCTATACTAACACAGTTGTTAAATTAATCACTGCAACAATGGTGGGTTTTACCTTTGCTACCAGTTCGGGATTAGGAGTGAACATGCACAACACTTCTGCACAGCCTTCCATCGCCACCGCTACTGGTTCATCCAAACCAAGCCAAACCAGTAGAAATACAATATTGCATTGCAGTTGTTCAGTTACTATTCTTATTTTTATTTATTCTTATTTATTAGATTTGTATGCCGCCCCTCTCCGTAGATTCGGGGCGGCCTACAGCAATGATAAAAACAATGTATAACAAATCTAATATTTAAAATCTCTAAAAAAAACTTATTTAAAAAGCAAAACTTACACACAAACATACCATGCATAAACTATATAGGCCTGGGGGAGATGTCTCAATTCACCCATGCCTAACGGCAGAGATGGGTTTTGAGGAGTTGCTCTCACAGTTGCATTCTGCACGATCTGAAGTTTCTGAACATTTTTCATATGTAGCCCCATGTAGAGACAGTTACAGTAGTCGAATCTCGAGGTGATGAGGGCATGAGTGATTGTTAGTAGTGACTCCCGGTCAAGGTAGGGCCGCAACTGGTGCACCAGGCAAACCTGGGCAAACGCCCTCCTCGCCACAGCTGATAGGTGGTTCTCTAATGTAAGCTGTGGATCGAGGAGGACGCCCAAGTTGCGTACCCTCTCTGAGGGAGTCAATAGTTCCCCCCCCCAGGGTAATGGACGGACAGATGGAATTGTCCTTGGGAGGCAAAACCCACAGCACAGTTATAAAGTGACTCACTTCCCCATTCTCTTGTCAAAAGGTTTCAAAAGGTGATCGTGTGACCCCAGAAATCACAACCCTGATAAATAGAAACCAGTTGCTAAACATCTGAATTTTGATCATGTGTCCATGGGGATGCTGCAATGGCCAAAAGTGTGGAAACCAATCATAAATTACATTTTTTTCAGTGCCATTGCAATTTCAAACAGACACTAAACAAATTGTTGTAAGTCAAGAACTACCTGTATCACTTAATGACTGCAAGACCTACAACCAAACTTCTGAGCCCATTTTAAGACATATCTGAGCACAATCTCACTTGTCAAAGGTTGTTGCAAATACATAAATAGGTTATGGATTACTCTGGTTGGCTTGTCTTCCCATTCACAAATGGCAATGTTTCTCTTTCTAGCAATGCCTACCTGGCTTACAGGCTGTAAATACTTTTTTTAGCAGCTGGATGCACTTTTCATCACTCCAATTATACAAAACTCTTGAAATGATATAGAGATCTGCTTCGGGAATTGGATCTTCAAAAAAATCCCCTGTAAAAAGAAAAAATATTTTAATATGGTGGGGAAGTTGTTAATTCTATTAACAATTTGGAGTAACAATTTAGTCTCTTTTTCATAAGGCTTGCTCCACAATGATACTGGCTTTTTTTCAACTACTGCCTTGAAACGGCAGAGGTATTAATTCAAAGCACATATTACCTTCATGAAAAGAGATCTGGGATTCATCTGAAAATGCATTATGTTTTTTTGATATTTCCACAACTCCAGGAAGATCGAAAAGTTTCACGGTACAATGTGGATACACTGAAATTAATTCCTTAGCTAAGGCACCACTACTTCCTTGGGGAAAAAAACAATGCAAAAAAGGAACTATAAAAGAAAGATATCCTGCATATCAACATTTTTAACAATTTAATAGAACATTTATGATTTTTAGCCTACCTCGTTATTTTATTTTTCATTTAGCTGTGGTAAACAGATTTATAATATTGACATTTAAATAAATATATTCATTAAAGTATATTTGTTTATATATCAAACTTATTAAATGTGCATCTCCCTCACCCAAGAAATCTAGGCAGGGTACAATTTAATCAATAAAACATTTTACAACCCTTTTATCAGGATGGAATCAGGGCAACTGAATGGACCTGAGTGTTTCCTTGTTGATGCCCTTTCTGATACCTACATGGAGTTTGCAATAGATATTTTCTCTTTGTGCCCTGATAAGAGAAATATGTTGCTACCCAGGATTGAACTCTCAACCTCCTGTGTGGGAGGTAAGCATCTTCATCTCTAGGTCATTATGTCACTTAGTATAATAAAACATTAAACATGAATAATTTAATACTAAAAATGTAAAACAACATTATAATATTGCAAGAGATGCAGAGATACAAGATGAGAAGACAAAAAGTTAATACAGATGGAAGGTGGAGGATCTCATGAATTCTCTCCTATGGATGTGTGGGCCCTAATGTCCTCTATATGTGTCTGTACAGCCAGGTTTTGACACCATTACAGAAGGACAGAACATTGTAGCCTTTTCTTATTTCTGGGGGTTTGATGTTTTGCAAAGCAGGAAAAGCAGCAGTAAAGGCCCTCTTCCTTGATCCCGCCAACTAGAATTATTTGACTTGTTTGTTTGTTTGTTTGTTTGTTTGTTTGTTTGTTTGTTCGATTTTTATGCCTCCCTTCTCTTTAGACTCAGGGCGGCTTACAACATGTTAGGCAATAGCACTTTTTAACAGAGCCAGCATATTGCCCCCACAATCCGGGTCCTCATTTTACCCATCTCGGAAGGATGGATGGATGAGTCAACCTTGAGCAGGTAATGAGATTTGAACCGATGACCTACAGATCTACAGTCAGTTTCAGTGGCCTGCAGTACAGCACTTTACCTGCTGCACCACCCCGGCTCTTACTTACTCACTTACAAGTTTTGTAGGACACATAAGCCCAGGTGTGATTGGAAGATTGCCAGCTTGGATGCAGATAAAAAGTCGCCATGCTTGGAATGGTGTGCGTGTGTGTGTGTGTGCAGGTTGAAGGTTGTTCCCTACAAGCTCAGAGCACAACTGATGGTTTGACAGCATGGATGAAGATAAAAGTCCCCAAGCTCAGAATGGTGTGTGTGTGTCTCTGAGTCTCTATATCTCTGTGTGTGTTCACTTTCCTCAAGCCAGGCCAAACCAGGAAACCAGAAAGGAAGACACAGGCTCATGACAAGTTGTGCCAATTGACAAGCTACCTAGGGCAAGTAGTTCTTAAATTATTAGACTTGTTGTACATTGTTTTGTTGTTGCTGTGAGCCACCCCGAGTCTACGGAGAGGGGCGGCATACAAATCTAATAAATAAATGAATGAATGAATGAATGAATGAATGAATGAATGAATGAATGAATAGATAAATAGATAAATAGATAAATAATAGATAAATAATAGATTAATAGATAAATAGATAAATAGATAAGATAAATAGATAAGATAAATAGATAAGATAAATAGATAAGATAAATAGATAAATAGATAAATAGATAAATAGTTCTGCAGCCAATTGGCCATGACGAGATATCTCATTCCAGCCTGGATAAACCCTTGCCGGGGGGGGGGGGGGGACATTTGGTTGGTTGTTTTGGTTTTGTCAAGGCTGCAGTACAATTTTGCCATTGCCACCTTCATTGGTCTGAGAAAAAAATGGCTGGCCCAAAGTCAGCCAGCTGGACTTGGTTTTCAAGTTTCTAGCCTGAGTGTCTTAACCACCACATGAGCTCTGCTGTCTTTTCATTCAATTCATCATGACCCTATTATCCCAGGCAAGGGATGGAAAAAGGGAGGAAAAGAGTGTTTTCATCTTCAAAAATGCACCCATATCTTTCCAAACAGTCTCAGTATGTTGGTACTTATCATTGACTAATTCTAATAAGCTAAACTATTTTAAAATTGGGTAATTACAAATAAGGCTCAAAACTCTAAAGCAAAGAAGATCACAGGGCAGAGTTCTACAATTCCTACTTTTACAATCAGATAAGTATAAGTCATAACAGAGCTTGAAAGACTTTCAATCCAGTTTGTCCAAGATATCACATAATATCAAATGACTAGTAGGGGGCATGATGAAGACCTTCAGATACTTACCACCAAGATCATAAATGAGCTGAAATTCAGAAAGATCAAAGGCAGAGACCACTTCTTTTCCATACAGACACCATGTCTCATTCATGAACCTGAAAAAGCTTTCAACACCTGCCTTTGAACTAGAAGTGAAATTTGCATTGACAGATGATTAACAACTGCATGAAATATCATATTATTAGTGCCTGATCATAAAATCTAAAATTGTATTTTTCATTATGTAGCCATGGTTTCTACAGGCGTTTGTGTTAATTATTTAGTTTCAAAGAGTAGACTATTTAATATTTGTCTTGAAGTTTGATGGCATTAGTAAATCCCTAAGACCTACATGAATTATTCTCATTTCCACCTAATTTGTATCATGGCCATAATTATTGAATATGCCAATATTTGCTTCAGGATAAGCTTCTCTGAAAGGATCTCAGAAGTAATTTTATATTTTTGTGGACCAGCAATTTTTTCTGGGAAGAAACAAAAAGACAAAAAGGGCATGGGAAAGTTTGTATATTATTCATTCTTCACTAAGATCCAAACAATTTGTGGTTGTAGGGTGGATGGAATAGTGCAGTGATGGCGAACCTTTTTTTCCTTTGGTGCCAAAAGACTATACACATGCACTATCATGCATGTGTGAGTGCCTACACCCATAATTCATTGCCTGGGGAGGGGGAAAACAGCTTCCCCCTCCCCCGGAGGCCCTCTGGAGGCTGGAAACAGACTGTTTCCCAACTTCTGGTAAGCCCAGTGGGCCTGTATTTCACCCTCCCCAGACTTCAAAGGCTTCCCTGGAGACGGGAGAAGGTAAAATGCTCACACACACACCCCGAGGCTCTCTGGAAGCCAAAAACGCCCTTCCAGAGCCTCTGTGTGAGCCAAAAATCAGCTGGCTGGCACACACATGCACATTCAAACTGAGCTAGGGCAACAGCTCGTGTGCCAGCAGATATGGCTCCATGTGCCACCTGTGGCACTCGTGCCATAGGTTTGCCATCATTGGAATAGTAGACGATCATTAGAATAGAACTGGACTTTGGTTTTGTTTAAGGCAGATTGCTCAAAATCGGTGTTGGTGGTAGTGCTGCTCATCTAGATTTGTTTAGTTTAAAAAAAACTTACAAGAAAACATATTTGCAGTGTTGCAAAGTGAGATTTGATAAGAAAATTAAAAGCAAAACAATTATTTATTACCTAATCTTTACAAACCAAAGTCATAAAAATGCTGCCTTACCTGTACTGCGGTCCATAAAATTCCTTTGAAAGAACACCATACAATGATAGAATCTGAGGTTTTCCAACCCTGTAACAGATTTTTTTTCTTTGTTTTTAATTGAAAACAGCAAAAATACCATTAGCTTTTATATTTTTATACTTTATCAGCATCAAAATAGTGCTTCTATTCAAATAGCATAATAATATTACTTGCAAAAGTTACTCCAAAAATATCACCGGCCCCAAACATTAATGAAAACCTATGAAGTGAGTGAATCTGACAGCAGCGTGCTTATTATGTCTGTCTTGTTTCACTAAGTATTTTTTTATTATTAAATAGTATGAAGACAAAATAAACGTCTTCTGCCTCATGCATCCCAGTGACTAGTTAGGTCCCCTAGAATAGACCTGATCCTGGTCCCTTCAGCCAGACAATGTCGCCTGGCAGGGCAAAGGTGAAGAGCTGACCCTAAGGAATGAGCTCTCACCAGGGATTTGCACTGCCCCCACTTTCTCTAACTTCTGTAAGGTTTTAAAAACTCACCTCTGCTGACAGGCTTGGGGCCACTGAGTTTTAAATATCTTGCCCCGGCCAGTGATTTTAATGTATTTTGCATGATGTGATGAGTGTGATCAATTAATTTTAACTATTGGGGGTTTTAGACTGTATTTTATTTAGATTTCTAACATGCCTTGCATTAATTTTTGTTGTAAGCCATCCTGAGTCTCAGGAAAAAGGTGGTATAGAAATCGAATTAATAAATAAATGATAAATAAATAAATTCCTTTAACCAATCTTTTTGCAGGATATTTTTTTTGTCATTTTGATTATTAGACGCTCTCAATTCTGATATTTGGTTAACTGAGTTTTGCTTCAATCATCAAAATGTCTTTCTAAATTAAAATGCCAAGACAATGTTTTTAATCAGATTAAAAATCTTAACCCTAATTTTTATAAATTGTTTTAGTGTAGTTTAGTTTAGTTAGTTCGTCAAGCATGTATGAGAAAGCAGACCTGTTAGGAATGGGGTGAGGTCCATGGTAGACAGTTTAAGGTTAACGTTTTGGGGAGTTGAGGATGTAACAACGGACTCAGGTAGTGTATTCCAGGCATTGACCACTCTTGCTGAACTGATATTTTCTGCAATCAAGTTGGGAGCAGTTTACTTTGAGTTTATATCTATTGTTTGTTCTTGCATTGTTGCGGTTGAAGCGGAAGTAGTCATTGACAGGCAGGACATTGCAGCAGACAATTTTGTGTATAAACTTTAGATCAGACCATAGGCAGAATAGTTCTAGATTGTCCAGGGCCAAAGTTTCAGGTCTGGTGGTATAAGATACTCTATTGCGAGCAGAAATATCTCTGGACTCGCTTAATTGCATTACTGTCCATTTAGTGGGGATTCCAATCAGAGGAGCTATATTCGGAATTGGTCTGGCAAAGGTTTTGTATGCCCCGATTATTAGTATAACATTACTGGAGAAGAAACTTCGCAAACCTAGGTTAACAACTCCTAATGCCATTTTGACAATGCCATTAGAGTGAGCACTGGGGCTCATTGTACAATGATCCCTGTTACTTGTTGGACTAGAAAGCCCTGATCCCTAATATGACTTTGAGAAAAAGTTTTATTTTATGCATACTTCCTTCTTATCTCACAGCTTCAGACAAATATTGCATTGCTGGATATAGTGTTTCTGAATAGAACTTCATGGAATAATACTGAGACCTTGAGCTTGATTTAGCCAGAAAGAGATCAGCAAACTCTGTGTTTCCATAAAGACCTGAAAATGAAAGCAGATATAAAAGTTTAAGACAATTACTTCAAAACTGCTTTGCTGAATTCCATGTAGCTCTGAGAGGAGCAAAGCATAAGATCCAATATAAATGATTGCATTTCAGTTTATTTCAGATATAAAACCCAAAACATTTTATCTGGAACGCCAAAAAGAATTGCTGACAATCCTTGAAGCAGCTGTAACTGCTTCCTCCTGCTAACAGGATCACCTTTGCCCTCCTTCAATTCCACTTTCAAGACCTTCAATCCCACGCAAGCATCCAGCAGCATCTGCATCCCGGTGAGACTGGTCTTCAAGCACTCAGCCACAGTCGCAGAGGACAGCAGTTCCCCTGGCTCCCTCAGCAAATCAAAGACCCCCAGCTCACTTGCAGTAAACATGATCTGGAAAGACAGGAGCAAATGTACGAAAAGGACTGTTACTGTATCACTTTAAATGTGAGACTACAGATTTGTGATTTTCTAGATCTTACACAGAGCTGTACTTCCTCTCAGCATAATTCACCTCACACGGCTGTTTATTTAATCGATTTTATTTATTTAATCGATTTTATTTATTTAATCGATTTTATTTATTTAATCGATTTTATTTATTTAATCGATTTTATTTATTTAATCGATTTTATTTATTTAATCGATTTTATTTATTTAATCGATTTTATTTATTTAATCGATTTTATTTATTTAATCGATTTTATTTATTTAATCGATTTTATTTATTTAATCGATTTTATTTATTTAATCGATTTTATTTATTTAATCGATTTTATTTATTTAATCGATTTTATTTATTTAATCGATTTTATTTATTTAATCGATTTTATTTATTTAATCGATTTTATTTATTTAATCGATTTTTATGCCGCCCTTCTCCTTAGACTCAGGGCAGCTTACAACATGTTAGCAATAGCACTTTTTAACAGAGCCAGCAATATTGCCCCCACAATCTGGGTCCTCATTTTACCCACCTTGGAAGGATGGAAGGCTGAGTCAACCTTGAGCCGGTGATGAGATTTGAACCGCTGACCTACAGATCTACAGTCAGCTTCAGTGGCCTGCAGTACAGCACTCTACCTGCTGCGCCACCCCAGCTCATTGTGGGGAAAATACCAGAATGGAGATCTGTTGGATATCTTTTCTACATTGAGTTATTTGTAAAAAATAATAAATGTGAGGTAAATAAATATTGTTCTAGGACCAAGCATGAACATGTATGGCAACTATTCCTTCCAGCTGCATCTGTTACTGATGGGCAAGAGAACAAATGGGCTGTACAGGGATTTACTCCTTTGTGCAACCACATCCACACAGTCTGGAATGACTAAGTGCAGTAACACTGATGGCAGATGGTAAAATTACTTCTCTCTTGAGTGCCTGAATTTGTATAACTTATTATTAGGGAAAATAGTGGAAAGAGTCAAAGAAATATTTCAATTGTTAGTGATTATGGGATCATGCCTGCTGATGAGATAAATCAATAGGAAAGCAAAATAATGGGAATGGATTTTTTTGTAATACATCTGCAATTCATCTTTTGGAGCTCACTCAAAGAGTGCAGCAAAACATCTTGTGGCATTTATACAAGTTATATATATGGGAACACAATCTGAGGTTAGTTGGGGGAAAGATCAAAAGCAACATGAGAAAATATTATTTTACTGAAAGAGCAGAGCAGAGCAGAGCCAGCTCCTTGACTTCCTTTTCTTTCTTTCTTTTTTAAAAGAATTTTTATTAAATATAAATATTTTAAAAACATATTCGATCAGCATTTCTGGGACAGCTGAGCAGAGAAGAGAAGGTTCCACAAGGAATCCGAAACATACTGAACAAAGGCAAGACATCAAACCGTAAGTTCAAAAAGAGTGCTCTCCTATATCTCCTATACCTTTCTTCTATTCCTATATCTCTTCTTCTATTCTTTCATAGATATGTTTTACTATGAGTATCTCCTCTATAACCTTCATCATGTATTTTACTATGTGTATGTATGTATGTGTGTGTGTGTATATATATATATATATATGTTAAATGTTTTTAGCTGGAATTTTAAAATTAAGGGAGACTAGGATAGATCCATTTCGGCCTTATTATATATATATAATATATATATATATACACACACACACACACACACACACACACACACACACACTAAAACTCTCATTGTGTATTGGACAAAATAAAAAAAAAAAAAAAATAGTAGATCCTTGGAACAAACCCCCAGCAGACGTGGTTGGTAAATCCACAGTAACTGAATTTAAACATGCCTGGAATAAATATATATCCATTCTAAGATAAAATACAGGAAATAGTATAAGGGCAGACTAGATGGACCATGAGGTCTTTTTCTGCCGTCAGTCTTCTATGTTTCTATGTTTTCATTATTAAAAAAGGTTTCAGCGTTTAGTGGTTTTCACTTCCATGAAGAAGATACAGAAAGACACGTGTCCAGGTGGTATAGTGAAATTAGTGAACACTGTCTGGAACAGGGTGAGAGGAGTCTTTCTTATTCAATACCTAACTACAAAATGAAATGATCCAGGAAAAAGAGGCTAAAGCAGCAATTAAACACTTTAAGAAAAACTTTAGAATTGAAAGAAAAAAATTAAGGGGGAGATAAGCAAAATTTTATGTTAAAATTTTATTTTATGTTAAAAATACAGAACATTGGACTTTTAAACCGAGCAAGCATTGTACTGGATAGGCATTTTTAAAATATTGGAACTATTTACCTAGAAATCTAACTTTGTTTCTATATTTTGACTTATTGAACTGGTTAACACAAAAATCTAAACTGGGAATACAATCTGCTGGGTGAAAAGAAAGTATACTATATTCTTAAATCCTGGAAAATTCTGACAAAGATATGTTTATGGACCTAGGGCATGACTACTGGAGATTTAAATATGGGAATAATGAAGATTTTTTTTTTCATTAAAGAGACCCTTGACTGGTATGATACAAGACTGAACACATAAGAGGAATTTAAGGAGATTCTGGTAAGCTTTTATGATTAATCAGGGAAAGGAAATGATTAACTATGGTATACAAAAATGTGAACATTAAATTATTTTTTGGGAGTGACTTTAGGACTGAACAAAACAAGATGATAAAAAGGAGACAACAACAAAAACAACAATGATTGATGAAATAAACCAAGGGCAAAACATTTTAAGAGATTTAAAAAGGAAACTGGAGAAGCAGGAAGACATTTTTTGAAAGGGAGGCAGAGATAGATATCTTGGAAACTAGACAATGGAAAAGGGCAGAGATGGGAGAGATGTTTCAAATGAATAGTCAGGGTGTAGATTCAGATAGGGATAAAGATCCAAGAGAGGAATATGGGAGGAAAGTTTTTTTTAAGAATAATTAAAGCTTTGAAGCAGACAAGACACAATGGACAGAAAGGGTTTGTTTTAAATATAATGGTTAGAATGGGGATAGAAATAAGAGAGAGGGGAAATATTATATACACATTTTATTCAATAAGACAAAAGTAATTGCATTGGCAACCTTCAGTCACAGATGACCATGATATCATGTTCTTTCCAAAAGTAATAATAATAAAAATAAATAGTAATAAAAATCCATTCCAAAAGTAATAATAACATGACAAATTAGAAATTGAATGGTATTATTATGCATGTTTAAACAATATTGTGATTGGCATTGGAATAGCATATTGAAATATTGAATAATTAAATAATGAAAGTCTATAATTTAATACTAATGTCTGCATTAACACTAGAACTAAATAAGCTACATGTACATGTAACTACATAAGCTACATGAACTACTGTACATGTACATAAGCTTGAGGAATGTAACCAATATGATTAATAGCACTATTTTAACTTGTTCTAAAATGTATGATACTCAGATGTTCACGCATTGATATGGATATATTGTTAAATAAAATTTGGGGGTGGGGGGAGAAGGAAGTGAAAGAATTTTGTTTTGTAAATTTTACTACTATTTGAAAGTATTATATGTCTTACCTTTGAGATTATAAATGAATGTTGATGATTAAAGAACAATTTAACATTTTCAGTTTCTTCAGGTGAATTCATTGTGACCCCAGGAAGTTGTACAGTAGTTCTTTCCATATTAAATCAAATGTCTTCAGCTCACACAGCCAGTTCTTGCCTTTCTCCTATTCCTAGATGCTTAGACTGCAATACTAATGGTAAGTAGACAAAAAGAGTGAATAAAATTATTAACCAGAAAAAAGTCAGGGTGAATGCTCTAATAATAATAATAATTATTATTATTATTATCATCATCACATTCTTATGTATTCTATTTTAAAAAGTCAAGCCATGAGTTGACCTTGACTACTTCTGACTCTGTACACATTCATGTTGTCTCCCTGAACACAACATTGTGCAATTAACACTAAAAACAACGTTTTGCAAGCATCTAGATAGCATTGTGTTTGCCCCCTATTTTTGCTAAATTTTTCCTCATTAGAAATGAACAGTCTGGAGGAAAAGAAAGAACAGAGTAGCTACTCAATTCCTTTCCATTTATACTGCGTAAAATGTTTCATTTTCAATAAACCTCCAAAATATATTTTATTAGCATAAATTACAAACTCCTCCACAAACTCCTCCACTGATCCTATTTATATTAATATTTAATTTTAATTAATATTTAATTGTACACCCTAAGACGGTTAAGTGGGATGTCAACTCTCCCATAGCTAAACTCACCTCACAGTGGTTTTGGGTGGAAGATAGGAGGAGGAAGGTATAACATACATGCATACATACATACATACCATGCATACATACATACTCACCACCTTGGACTACTTATAATGTAACAAAGGCAGGATAAAAATCTAATAAACTAATACACATCTTGATAAAACTCTGAAAGTCACATATTTGTTTGTTCATATTGTTAGTTTTCTACTTCATCTCCCCTCAAGGCAGCAAAGATAACTTGGCTTTTCCCACAACAGCACCATCAACTTGAGACCTCTTCCTCAAATCTTTTTCATTTCTTCCAATCCCAATCAGAGATTGTCATTTTCTTGGATGGTCCGGTTTTCTTTTTACCTGTCTTTGGATTCCAAAGAAGAATCACAAAAGTATCCTCCAGAGACAGTGTTTTTATAGTTTCCCCAAATGTAGTAAGCTACAGATAAAACATGCAAATTCCACATCTTCAAAAGAGGCTGGGGTGAGAGGGTGAATGTTAAAACATTGTTAGAGTTGATTTAGTGAAGTTTGTTGGTTGATTCTTTGGTGATGTCTCTGCCTTCCCTTAGTCAACACAAATATTTAGGTGTAATAAATATTGATATGTAACACATTGAAGGCAGAACAACAAACTCGCATATCTGTCAAACATTCATCCAGAACACTTTATCTTCTTACCTGCAACCTTCTTATCAAATTCTTTCTGGCCTTGTGGCCTTTTAAGTAGGAACAAAAGCTAGATTTTCTGTTATCAGTAAGTGAAGTATACTAGCCAATACCTCAAGATTATTTGTACCTGAACGTGGAAGAAGAATCAAGTTTAATAATGCAAGCAAGACTGAATGGCTTTGGCTGTTTCAGTCTCCTGGATTTAGGATATCAGAGAATCCCTTGGGGTTTCCAGGGATCTTGCCACACTAGTTCATTACACTGGGTTTTAGGGATCGATTGGGATTGTTACTATTCTACTTACCTACCTCCTACATTGCAACCTCCTTACCTGATCTCCTTGATTCCAGATTGGCAGTGGAATACCTCAGACGTCCTCCTCTGGGGATGCACTTATGAGCATTTCATAAAGTTTGTACCAGCTTTGAAAAACTCCTGCCCCTTTTATCCATACAATCAGAGCAGTTCATTTGATGTTTATCAGTCAGTGATGGGGCAATCCATATTGCCTAGAGAAAAAAAATATTGGGGGCATCTACTGGCACCTAAAATTAAACATCTTTTCCTGTGATTACCCCTGGCAAGAGAATGTACAGATTGTTCCAAAAATTTCCAACAAACACATCTGAATATCCACAGGTGATTTTTGTAATCTTTTTTTATTAAAAACTAGATCACTTATTGTTTGCAGTGCAGTTTACAGAGTGGAAATATGAAAAGTGTTTTTGTTTTATGCTTCATCCCCTAGGCTATCTTCAGCTTATCTTTCCTTGCCAAAAATACGGTATATGTGGCATTAATATATTTAACATGTTTCTACAGGACATCTCAATGCATTACACCGTTAGGAACTCTTTCAGACGTCCGGTTTTGACATCACGTCGGTGCTGAGCAGCTTTCGGTCTCTCCAGGACTGTCAGCTTTTCACTGGTTTGTTTTTTTGTCTTTTTGTGGGGGGGGGGTTTGCTGCTTTAGGACAATCGCAGACTCATAGAGCTAAATGGTTCAAAGGGGGAAATCCCGGTGCATCCAAGGGAGGCAGGTGTGCCACCCAGACAACAGGAGAAACCCTAGGGCTGATTGTAAAGAAACCAGCCTACAAGCCAGTCAGGAGACATGACAATCTGACTCCATTAGAGGAAGCAAGAGAAAAGTGACTGAGAGGAGAGTTGGTAAAATATTGTGGAGAATTTAGATTGGACTGGTTGATAAGGGTGAGATATAAGAAAGAAAATTCTACTGTTGAGCTCTGGCTGAGTGAGAAAGATCATGCCAGGAGATCAGGAAAGAGTGATGACTGTGCTGATAAGCTTGAGGGCAGCAGAGGTATCATGGAATAGCAGCTATCAGCTTGCAGAAGACTGTGACTGGACTAACTTTGATTCCTCTGGAATCTGCTGGAGAGAAGGCAGCGGGCAAGGTGGAATTAACACCCAATACCAACAGGGGAGGGTAAGAAGGCTTTTGGAAGGTGTAGATCGTGTGAGGAAGTAGACTGGACAGATCAAGAATGAGATGAAACTTTAAAAAGAGTCGGCAATGCAGCAAAAACTGGAGGACTTTTTAAAAGCTCAATAGAAGATTACTTATTAACCCTAGACCTACATTCTGGACACTTAGGACTTTAAAACAACCCGGTAACATCTTGGTTAAAAAAAAAAGTCATTCCAAAATGACATCCAAGAGCATGGGGTGAGGTATCATCAATATGCTGATGATACCCAGTTATACATCTCCACCCCATGTCCAGTCAACGAAGCAGTGGAAGTGATGTGCCGGTGCCTGGAGGCTGTTGGGGCCTGGATGGGTGTCAAAAAACTCAAACTCAACCCAGACAAAACCGAGTGGCTGTGGGTCCTGCCTCCCAAGGACAATTCCATCTGTACGTCCATTACCCTGGGGGGAGAATCACTGACCCCCTCAGAGAGGGACCGCAACTTGGGCGTCCTCCTCGATCCACAGCTCACATTAGAGAAACACCTTTCAGCTGTGGCGACGGGGGCATTCGCCCAGGTTCGCCTGGTGCACCAGTTGCGACTCTATTTGGACCGGGAGTCACTGCTCACAGTCACTCATGCCCTCATCACCTCGAGGCTCGACTACTGTAACGCTCTCTACATGGGGCTACCTTTGAAAAGTGTTCGGAAACTTCAGATCGTACAGAATGCAGCTGCAAGAGCAATCATGGGCTTTCCCAAATATGCCCATGTCACACCAACACTCCGCAGTCTGCATTGGTTGCGGATCAGTTGTTGGTTATGACCTATAAAGCCCTTCATGGCACCGGACCAGATTACCTCAGGGACCGCCTTCTGCTGCACGAATCCCAGCGACCAGTTAGATCCCATACAGTGGGTCTTCTCCGGGTCCTGTCAACTAAACAATGTCGCTTGGCAGGACCCAGAGGAAGAGCCTTCTCTGTGGTGGCCCCAATCCTCTGGAACCAACTCCCCCCAGAGATTAGAATTGCCCCCACCCTCCTTGCCTTTCGTAAGCTGCTTAAAACCCACCTCTGCCGCCAGGCATGGGGGAACTAAGATACACTTTCCCCCTAGGCCTTTACAATTTTATGCATGGTATGTCTGTATGTATGATTGGTTTTTATATAATGGGTTTTTAACTGTTTTTAGTATTGGATTTTGTTATATACTGTTTTACTGCTGTTGTTAGCCGCCCCGAGTCTGCAGAGAGGGGCGGCATACAAATCCAATAAATATAATATATAAATATTATATATATATATATATATATATATATATATATATATATATATATATATATTTGTTTTCGTAAATTTTCACGGGTATATGTATGTAGATTGTTCTGAGTTCGGGTTTTGCCCTGTGTAATATTTTGCATGTCTATGCGACGTTTCGGCGAAATCACATTCACCATCATCAGGCTGAAGTTCCAATCTTTGTGTTGTTGTAAAATGGAATGTTAGCAACTGTCATTTCTTCCTAGTATATAGTGTGGGGGTGGAGATTTGTTTTGAATGTAGCAAATAGATTGGGTGATTATGTTTCAGTGATCTGATTGGTTGGTGTAATCATAATTATTAGAAGGAATGGCATGGAGATTTTTATGAAGTGTTTTGTTTAAGGCTGATTTCCAAATATAAAATTCTAAAATCATAATTATTAGAAGGATTGACATGCTGATTATTATGAAGTGTTTTTTTTTGTTTAAGGCTGGTTTCCAAATTTCTGGTAGGCGGGACGTGTCATCTCTTTTATTTATGCAAAGGGGTCTCCTCTCAATTTCTATAGCTTCTAGAGAAATTCTTCTATATAAATTCTCTGTTTTGTGGAGTAATTTAGTTTTTTCAAAGTCAATTTCGTGCCCTGTTTTTTTAATGTGCTGGACAAGGGAGGAGGTCTTTTCTTCTTTTTTGACTGCATTCACATGTTCTGCTATGCGTTGGCTCACTCTTCGGTTAGTTTGTCCAATGTATGTGGCTGCACATGTTTTGCAAGGGATTTCATAGATTCCTTGGTATTCCAATTGGATTTTATCTTTGGGGCTCCTTAGGATATTAGATATTTTTTGGTTAGTGCAGAATGAAGTTTTGATGTTATGTTTGTGCAGAATTTTACTAATTTTATCCGTGGTGCCTTTGATGTAAGGAAGGATGGTGGTGCCATTGTCCTGTTCTTGATCTTGTTTTTTGGGGGGTGTCTCTTTTTTGATTAGGTTTGTTATTGTTTTCTCTTTGAATCCATTAGAAATTAATACATCTTTGAGTTTGTTCAATTCAGTTTTTAAGTGCTCATGGTCAGCTAAGCGTTTGGTTCTGGTGATGAGAGTTTTGGCCACTGAGGTGATTTGTGCGGGGTGGTGGTGTGAGTGTGCATTTAGATAACGGTTGGTATGGGTTTTCTTTTGGTAGATAGTATGTCCTAGGCTGCCATTGGGTTTTTTATAGACCAGTACATCTAGAAAGGGAAGTTGATCATTGATTTCTGTTTCCATAGTAAACTGTATTTTGGGGTGTAGGCTGTTGAGATGTGTGAGGAAATTGTCTAGTTTTTCTTTACCATGTGGCCAAATTACAAAGGTATCATCAACATATCTCAGCCAAAGTTTGGGTTTGTATTTGGCTTGCTCTAATGCATTATTTTCAAAATATTCCATATAGAGGTTGGCTATGACAGGTGATAGAGGTGATCCCATGGGGGCTCCCTCTATCTGTTTATATCTTTGTTCATTATAGATGAAGTATGTATTGGTCAGGCAGTGGTTGGTAAGGTCTAGGATATATTTGGGGGGTTTGTGTTTGTCCTGGATAGCTGTCAAGGCTTCTTTAATAGGTATTTGTGTGAACAGGGACACGACATCAAAACTTACAAGTAGGTCATCGGGTTGTAGGTTTTGTTTTTTAATTATTTGTATAAAGTGGAATGAATTTTGAACATATGAGGTAATAGTTTCTGTATATGGTTGAAGGTATTTGGCTAAAAATTTGGCAAGGTTTTGTAGAGGGGAGCCTATAGAACTGACTATTGGCCTGAGAGGTATTCCTTCCTTGTGTATTTTTGGAAGGCCATAGAGTTTTGGACATAATACTCAAAGATGTATTAATTTCTAATGGATTCAAAGAGAAAACAATAACAAACCTAATCAAAAAAGAGACACCCCCCCAAAAAACAAGATCAAGAACAGGACAATGGCACCACCATCCTTCCTTACATCAAAGGCACCACGGATAAAATTAGTAAAATTCTGCACAAACATAACATCAAAACTTCATTTTGCACTAACCAAAAAATATCTAATATCCTAAGGAGCCCCAAAGATAAAATCCAATTGGAATACCAAGGAATCTATGAAATCCCTTGCAAAACATGTGCAGCCACATACATTGGACAAACTAACCGAAGAGTGAGCCAACGCATAGCAGAACATGTGAATGAAGTCAAAAAAGAAGAAAAGACCTCCTCCCTTGTCCAGCACATTAAAAAAACAGGGCACGAAATTGACTTTGAAAAAACTAAATTACTCCACAAAACAGAGAATTTATATAGAAGAATTTCTCTAGAAGCTATAGAAATTGAGAGGAGACCCCTTTGCATAAATAAAAGAGATGACACGTCCCGCCTACCAGAAATTTGGAAACCAGCCTTAAACAAAAAAAACACTTCATAATAATCAGCATGTCAATCCTTCTAATAATTATGATTTTAGAATTTTATATTTGGAAATCAGCCTTAAACAAAACACTTCATAAAAATCTCCATGCCATTCCTTCTAATAATTATGATTACACCAACCAATCAGATCACTGAAACATAATCACCCAATCTATTTGCTACATTCAAAACAAATCTCCACCCCCACACTATATACTAGGAAGAAATGACAGTTGCTAACATTCCATTTTACAACAACACAAAGATTGGAACTTCAGCCTGATGATGGTGAATGTGATTTCGCCGAAACGTCGCATAGACATGCAAAATATTACACAGGGCAAAACCCGAACTCAGAACAATCTACATATATATATATATATATATATATATATATATATATATATATATATATATAATTGATTACTGAATTTGAATATTTTTTTTCCTATTTAGACTATTCTTCTTAATTATTGCCATACTTGAATATTGGACCATCAGATTTAAATCTCTACATTTTAAATACGGTACTATACACACAAGAAAAGTAAAATTTATATACTATAAGAAATTCAGAATTACAAACTGTAATTGTATTCAATTAATTAATCATTTATCTTTTTAAAAAGTGATTAACTGTACATCTTACATCTTGGAAAAAAACTTATAGCATAATTGTATATATTGATATATTATATATTGATATTAACGTTGATTTTGAAACTGATAATACTACTAAATACTACTAAATACTACTAAATACTACTAACACTAAGGAATTTTTATATAGATTAGAAATATTAATGAATTTAATGAGTTATTGACATAAATTCAAATTTAAATCCCTTACAAATTACTAGATCACTATATAGAGATTACTGATAACTGATTATTGATTACTGATTATTGATGAAATTTGAGACAATTTGACTAAGCATATAAATTTATACATATAGTGGATCTTTCTACACAGAGTTGATATACAAAATAACACTAAGAATAGAAAATATAAGGAGCAGTATAAATATTAGAATTGTCCCATAAATAAAAATAGTTTATGGTATATGGTGAAGTTGGAAAACATTTGGAACTTCCTTAAAATGTTGACCAATATTACAACCACTATGAGAAAGCCATGGAAAAAAGCATCAGCCCCTCCTTCAACCTCAATAACCAACATAGCTCTGAACTTGCTACAAGCGTTAAGACTTCAGGGACACCAAACACAGAGACCTCACCTATAACCCTAGCTTCAATCCAGAAATTGAATTTTGATGGTCAAAATGAAAGACTCCAATGATAGAAATTATGAAGAAATGCCGAGAAACACGGGGGACATGAAAGAGGACAATTTTAAAATGATGTTAGTTTAGTTTAGTTTAGTTTAATTGGATTTGTATGCCGCCCCTCTCCGAGGACTCGGGGCAGCTCACAGCATATATAAAGACATAATGATACAATTGATCCAATTAGTATACTTTTAAAAATCTTTAAAAATTCTAACTTAAAACATTCATAACAGTCACTCAATGCATCACACTAAAAACATTTGTTGGTCAGGGGGAGAGATCTAATGACCCCAGGCCTTGCAACAAAGATGAGTTTTTAAACTCCTTCGGAAGACAAGGAGGGTGGGGACAATGTGAATCTCTGGGGGGAGCTGATTCCAGAAGGCAGAGGCCCCCATAGAGAAGGCTCTTCCCTAGGCCCTGCTAGTCAGCATTGTTTGGTTGACGGAACCCTGAGGAGACCAACTCTGTGGGACCTCACTGGATGCTGGGATTCATGCGGCAGAAGGTGGTCACGGAGATAATCTGGTCCTATGCCATGTTAGAGCTGGATAAATAAACAGGAGAATAGAATCCAGCAGGAAGTCCTGGCAACCAACAAACAAAAAATTAAGAAGATGGAGGACTTTAATGAGAAGGTGGAAAACAGATTGCAATTTACAGAAACCAAAATGCAATATGTAATCAGAAATTTGAAAGAGGCAACTATTAATTTAGATCTTGAAAAATTGGCCTTCCTGAGGTTCCAAAATATGGCAAAATCAAAAGAAGAAAACTTGCCAAAACTTATGGCAGAAATATTAACAGGCATTACAAATAAGACACCACAAGAAATGTCAGATCAAATGAACAAAATTTACAGGATTAGTACCAGCTATGCAAGAAGAAATAGGCTACCTAAAGAAATATATATATTATCTATGAAACTATCAATAAAAAACAAAATGTATAATTTATCAAAAGAAAATACAGCCATTTATAAGAGCAGAGAATTATTTGTACTTTGGACAGTCCCTCAGCATGTAAAGGAAAAAATAACAAGCAATATACATTCTTTTCCTTCCCACATAGATCTTGGTCGTGAATAGACGTGGCCTGGCAAATGTGGAATTCATAAATGATTTAACAGATATTGAAATATTACCAAGTCCCTGGGACGACCACAACTCCCTATGCTTAAAATGGAGAGAATTGAGTTGGAAAATTAAACAAAGATGGACATTAAACCAAATGATTACCAAGGAAAAAGAATATACCGTATTAAAACAATGAAGTGGGTTTCTTTTTTCAAGTAAATAATGATACAACACTACAAAATTTATGGGACACAATGAAGGCCTATATAAGGGGCTATCTATAGCATATATGACAAAAGGGGAAAACAAAAGAAAAACAAACTAGAAACGTTAACAGCAGAACTACAAAAATTAGAATAGAATAGAATTATTATTATTTTTTAGAATATAATTTTTATTGGCCAAGTGTGATTGGACATACAGGAAAAGCTTATCTGCCAACACAATCATAAAAAAACCATTAGGGAATTTGAACATAATTAGATATATGATTAATTTGATAACCCCCAAAAAGTTGCATGGAAATTAAAAGCAGCAAAACAAAATTTATTTGAGTCAGCAAATAAGCCCGGGAGATGGCTAGCCCACAAATTAGCCCACGAAAAGGCAGATAGAACAATAGATGCACTGAATGACCAAAATGGAGAAATAAAGACCAGTATTACAGATGAAAAACAAATTGCTCAAACATTTTATGAGGAACTCTATAGACAGGGAGAATGAAAGGGGGAAATAATTAAAGAAATTTTTGAGAGAATGGATATGCCAACTATATCTGAAGAAGATAGGATAATGCTAGACAATACAATAACTATAACAGAATTAAGGAAATCCATAGCCAAACAAAAAAGCAATAAATCTCCTGGACCCAATGGTATCCCTTTCAAAATCTATAAATAACTACAGGGAGCCTTAGAATCCACAATGCTGGACTTGTTTAATGAGATTTTAAAGAAAGGCAAACTACCTAACTCCTGGAAGGAAGTAGACACAACTCTAATCCCCAGAGAGTACAGATAGACAACACATACAAAATTACAGGCTGATATCCCTCCTGAACACCGATTATAAAATATTAGTTTCAATTATGGCAGAGAGATTCAAGAAAATTCTTAATCAAATTATATACCCTGATCAGAATGGCTTCCTCCCTACAGAAACATTGTAAATAATACAAGAATTATCTTAGACAAACTCGAATACTACAACAAGAAAAGTGATAAACAATTAGAACTTATATTTGTTGATGTTCAAAAAGCCTTCAACAGTCTGAACTGGCAGTTTTTCATGACCCAATTAGAAATAATGTAGCTTGGTAAAAAAAAATACAAGATTGATCAAAGCCATATATATAGTCTGATCAAACAGCAAGTAAACTAATAAATAATGATATTACTGCAAAAATAAATACGTCAACCCCCCACTACTTTAAGTTTTGTAATTAAGGTACTTGAATGTGCAGAAATGACAAGAAAGACAGATTCATGAATAATAATAAATTGACTACTAATAGAAAAACAAACTACAAACAGTAACTATCTACATATATAAAATGCTATATAAGTAACACTATATCTCAGTTGTTGTTTTTGAATGTATGTCCGTATATGTTTTATATACGGAGAGGGGCGGCATACAAGTCTAATAAATTATTATTATATATTTAGGTATAAGTTTGTTATTTTGTTTATTTTTGTTTGTATTTTTAATGTATATACTTAATAAAGATTTTTTTAAAAAAAAATAGGAACTCTTGCAAAGATCCTGCAAAAGAAACCAAAAGATTTTATCACCACAGTCTTACATTGCATATGAATAACATGCTAGATAAGAGGATTTATTTATCCTCCGATGTTAGATATATGGGATAATATTGCACAATTTGACTTCCCAGAATTCATGGGTGACATTCAAGGTTTTTTTCCCTTAAACTTGCACTATAAGGTGTTCTGTCTGGGTGCCCCCAGACTTCAACACCAACTGGAAAAAGCAGCCAGACACGCTGGTAAAAGCAAAAGCACTTTATAGTTTGAAAAATAAACACAGAGAAAAACCTGTTCTTCCCAACAGGCAGGCTATGAGACTTCACAGCAGAGTCCTGATGGCCAGACAATACAGCAGACTTCTTGCCGGCACACCCACCACTGTAGAGAATAAGACCCACACCTTTTCCCCCCAAGGTTTCAGTATTCAAAGTCACAAACCAGAATTCCAAGACGCCAAAGATCACAGCCAGGTCCCAGGACTCCCAAAGATAATACTCCACAAGCCAGGAAGGGTGGGTCTGCCTTTTCAGCCTTTCCAGAGAGCACCACACCCAAACCCAGCTGTTGACTCTTTAGTGCTGAAAGTACCTGGCTAATTGTCCCCTTCGTTGTGTTGCTCTTCTCTGCCGGAGATCGATTATTGCTTGTGCATTTTCATCTAAGGAATCCAGGCTGCTTGCTGGGGAGAGCTCCCTCTCGGGGGGACTCTGGCTGTCCTCCCTCTCCCTCAGCCTGAGATTCCTCCTCCCCGTCTGTCTGAACCTCCTGTTCCTCATCCTCCCCCTCTGAGCAGGAAGCCGGCAGAGGATCAGCCGTTCCCTGAGGGGCCTCAGACGGAATCACAACACCATCCCCCCGTGGAAGGCCCCTCCCCATCTGCCAGCGGAGAGGACGTGGTTTCTGAGGGAACTGGGCGTGAAAATCCCGAATAAGGTCGGGAGCGTCCAACAACGCCGCTTCCACCCAGGAGCAATCATCAGGGTCCCCCTCCACCCATTGCACCTTGTACTGGAAGCAACCGTCCACCCAACGGGAATCCAAAATGTCATGTACCATAGCTTCAGGGAGGTGGTCACGAACACACGGGGCAGGAAACACGGGAACATTGGGACGGAGCGGACAATCGGGAGGGAAAGGGACTAACAGCAAACGGTGAAACACAGGGTGAACCCACAAGTTGGCCGGCAGGGTGAGCCGGTAGGCCACCGGATTGATCACCCGTTCAACGGGAAAAAGACCCAGGAACCGGGGAGCTAATTTGTGTCTGGGTAATTCGGAGGCTACGTATTTCGTGGACAGCCACACCTGATCCCCCACCACCAAGGGGGGCACATCCCATCAGGAGCGGTCAGCCACCCTCTTATAGTCCTCCTTGGCTTTATTCAGGTACCTCTTCACCATCTCGTGGACCGCCTGCAGCTCCGAGAGAAAGTCCTCGGCAGCAGGCACCGGGGAATCTAGGAGGGTCAAGGGAAAGAAGTGAGGATGGAAGCCATAATTGGCAAAAAAGGGCGTGAGCCGGGTCAAGGAGTGGCGGGAGTTGTTGAAAGCAAACTCCGCTACAGGGAGGAACCTGGACCAATCAGTCTGGCGATCCGCCACTACACACCTCAGGTATTGCTCCAGTATCCCTATGACCTTTTCTGTGCCTCCATCGGTCTGGGGGTGCTGCGTCGATGCGAGGCACACGGACACATTCAGGGCCGACATCAATTCCCGCCAAAACCGGGCTGTGAATTGTGTTCCCCTGTCAGAGACCACCCGATCCGGAAGCCCATGTAACCTAAACACGTGGCTGATAAACATTTGGGCCGTGAATTGGGCAGTGGGCACCCTAGTGCAAGGTACAAAATGGACCATCTTGGTGAGCATGTCCATCACCACCATGACTACCGTGAAGCGAGCAGAGGAAGGCAAATGAGTTACAAAGTCAATGGACACGGCACCCCAGGATCTCTCAGGCATGGGCAAAGGTTGCAGTAATCCTGGTGGGGCTCCAGTCACCCCCTTGGCCGTACGACACCGGACACAGGTGGCCACATAGGAACGCACATCATCTTGGATGCGTGGCCACCAGAATGTCCGAGAGACCAGCTCCAATGTTTTGAACAGGCCAAAATGCCCCGCCACTGGACAGTCATGACACTGGGTCATAATCAACCCTCTCACTGGGCCAGCGGGAACATACAGCTGCCCCCGGTACTGAAGCAGACCGTCTTGAAATGTCCAGGGGGAATTGGGTGTTAACTCCCGCACCCTCTGCGCTACAAACCCATCCTCCCACTGTGCCTCCCGTAAACGGCGACGCAAGTCCACTGGGTCCTGAGTCGCAGCCAAAGCTGCAGGGGGTAGAACCGTCTGCAGAGGAGCCAGCTCCTTCGGGTGCGTGTACTCCGGCTTGTGCGACAAGGAGTCTGCTCGAGGGTTCTGGGCGCTGGGAGTGTACCTGATGCGGAAATTGAACCGCGCGAAAAAGAAGGACCAGCGGATCTGTCTCTGGTTCAATTTCCGAGCCGTCTGCAGATACTCGAGGTTCCGGTGGTCCGTCCGTACCTCGATTTGGTGACGGGCCCCCTCCAGGTAATGCCACCAATGCTCAAAGGCGGCCTTCACCGCTAAGAGTTCCTTCTCCCAAATAGTATAATTCCTTTCCAAGGGAGACAATTTGCGGGAGAAGTAGGCACACAGAAACAGCATGTCACCGGGACGATGGGCTTGGAGGAGCACTGCGCCAACTGCTACATCTGAGACGTCTGTTTCCAACACAAACGGCCGAGCGGGATCAGGATGGCGCAGAAGCGGTTCTGCCATGAACGCCGCTTTCAGGGCATCAAAAGCCTGCTGTTCCACCTCCCCCCAACCAAATGGGACTTGTTTTTGTAACAACCGAGTCAAGGGTGTGGTTAACGTGGCATACCCTGGAACAAAAGCCCGATAGTAGTTCGCAAACCCCAAAAGACGTTGTACGTCTTTCACCCATCGTGGAGGTTGCCAAGACTGAAGTGCGGCCACTTTGCCCGGGTCCATGGAAATGCCACCTGGAGACAAAATGTGCCCAAGGAATTCTATGGTAGTCTGGAAGAATTGGCACTTCTCCAGCTTGGCATACAAATGCTGCTCCCGCAACCGGAGCAGGACCCGGCGCAAATGGTCCAAATGCAAGGCATGGTTCGGGGAATACACTAAAATGTCATCAAGGTAAATCACCACGAAATGGTCCAACATGTCCCGGAACACGTCATTCATCAGATGTTGAAACACGGCCGGGGCATTGGTGAGGCCAAATGGCATCACGGTGTATTCAAAGTGGCCGTAACATGTGCCAAACGCTGTCTTCCACTCATCCCCAGCTCGCATCCGGACCAAATTGTACGCACTGCGCAAATCAATTTTGGTGAACACCGTTGCCGTCCGCAACCGGTCCATGAGTTCAGGGATCAAGGGCAAGGGGTACCTATTCCGCACCGTGATGGCGTTAAGGCGCCGATAGTCACAGCAGAGGCGAAGATCGCCCGTTTTCTTTTTCACGAACAAAACAGGGGCAGACAAAGGGGACTTGGATGGCCGAATAAATCCCTTGGCCAAATTCTTTTCCACAAACTCCTTGAGGGCCACAAGCTCCGGCTCTGACATGGAGTACAAACGACCAGCTGGGAGCTTGGCGTCAGGGATCAGGTCGATGGCACAGTCGTACGTCCGATGCGGTGGTAGCCGATCCGCCTCCTTCTCGTTAAACACATCGGCGAACTCCTCGAGGCAACGGGGTAACTGGATCGCGGGAACTACTGGGCCGTGGGCTGCGCACACATGTCGGTGGTGGTCCACGCACTGAAAACTGGAGAATGTGACCAGGTTCTGGGACCACACCACATGCGGGTCATGCGCGCGCAGCCACGACAACCCCAGCACGAGGGGAAAATGAAGCCCCTTGATAACATACAACTGCAGGGCCTCCTCATGAGTTCCGATGCACATCCGCACCAGCAGGGTCTGGAAACGGATGGGACCAGCCAGAAATACCCGCCCATCGATGGTCTCCACAGTTAACGGCGGGATGACAGGACAAAGGGGCAAGGAATGGCGTTGGGCAAAGGCTTCGTCCAAGAAATTCGTCGTCACCCCTGAATCCACGAGGGCCAACGCTGGATAAGTCCGAGTCCATTGCGCAATATGCAGAGTCACCGCAAGCGTCAGGTGTCGAAACGGTCCGGAGTCGGTAGCCGTGGAGTCAGGAGAAAGTGGGATCCCCGCCCGACCTAGTGTTGCCACCAAGCCGGGCCTCCCTCGTTTCCCGATCGTTCCGGCGACGGAGTACGTCCAGACAAAGGCCCCGCCATCAGAGAGTTCATGACAGGGACGGGGACACAATGGGTTGTCTCCTGGAACTGCACGGGGGACGCCATGGGAAGCATGGGAGAGCTGGAGGGTACGGGAACGACGGCAGCCACCGTGCTCCGCCTCTTGTGGGGACAAACGACAGCAAAATGTCCCGGGGCCCCACAATAAAAACACAGCCCTGCCGCCCGCCGACGCCCTCGTTCCTCCTGGATCTGTCAGGGTCGTGCGTAACTCACGTCCATCGGCTCCCCGGCGGCAACACGATCCATCAGGCGTGGAGGCAGTGCTGGTGAAAAACGTCAGGGTGCAGGGACCGGAGCTGGGGTGCCTACGGTCGACAACCCCCGCCACGGAACAGGTGTCGGCGGGACGCCTGACGCACGGGGGTTGGACCGTCCCGCTCGACGGACTTCCCTGGCCAACAGCCTGGCCTCTATGGCCAAGCAATGCCGCTCCAAAGCGTCCAAAGTGCCGGGCAGCACCTCATGCACTAGTTCATCTAACATAGTGTCCGATAGTCCATCCTGAAAGGCCTCGATCAGGGCAGCCTCATTCCACTGGACTTGCCCAGCCAGAGACCGAAAGTCAGCCATGTAGTCCGCCAGGGGACGCAAACCCTGGCGCAGTTGCTTCAGCGCCTGCATGGCCGTCTGCTCCTGCACCGGGTCCACAAATTGGTGCCTCAGCAGGTCACAGAAAGCAGCATAGTTCTGAAGTAGCGGGTCATCCCGAGCCAGGTAAGAAGGCACCCACGACGCTGCAGGGCCAGCCAACAGGCTACACAGAAACGCCACCTTGTGGTCATCCCCCGGGAAGTGCATCATCTGGGCGTTGATAAAGAGCTGCACCTGGCTCTGGAATGCAGAAAACAGCCGCCGGTCCCCCCAGAACTTTTCCGGCATCGCCACAAAACATTTCCTTCTGGGCAAAGGTGCTGGAGGAGGTACCACAGGGGCCGCCTGGGGTGGGGCCGGCTGGGACAAAACCTCCACCTGGCATTGTAACATCAGGACCGTCTGGGTCAACTGGGCAATGTCCCCTCGCAACTCTGCAAAGACAGCCTGCATGTCAGCTGCAGAAACGTCCATGGTGGCAGGCAAAAAGGCTGTGTGGATAAAGCTGTCAATCGACTAGCCAGTCTCACAAGACTTTTGTATCTAGATGGGGAGGAAAAGACCAGTTCAATTAAGACTGAGCAGTCTTGGATGTTTCATTCTCCTAGGTTTACAATATCATAGAATTCCTTCTGGCTTCAGTTACCTTGCCCCACAAGTTCCTGGTTGTGACAACTTGATCATTACCTTGGGCTCTATGGGGATTGATTGGGACTGTTGCTATTGTACCTACCTACCTCCAACCCTGCAACCTCCTTACCTGATCTCCTTGATTCCACATTGGCAGTGGACGTCCTTCTCTAGGAATGCTGCCTGAGGTCACTCAGGAGCTCAGGGCTTCCATAAAAGCCATGAGGTCCACCAGGTCATCAAGAGTCTCACCTCAGATTTAGTATTCTGTCAGAGCAGTGGCAATGTGATTTGAATCAGCGACAGCTACGCAAATTTCTTCCATATGTCAGTACATAACACTGACCTTCATGTAGAATGGAGTCATAAATAGCTGAGGAGTTCAAGACTTCCATACAATTATGAGTGTCTCCCAAGTGATCTGGAGCCTGACTTCTGATTTAGTGTTCCTCTGCTGCATTGAGAAAAGCAACTAAAGTGGTTTCCAGTGTGAAGTCCACACCCCACAGGGTGGCAATTCAATTTTTAATTGGGGCAGTAGGAACCTTGTTAAAGTTAATGGCCTTTTATACTTCCTCTACATGAGTAGGAGTTCACTTTTGGAATAGTAAAAATTACATGTCATGGGGGAGTGAATCAGGATTTCAGAGATGCTTAGATGGGCATGGCCAAAAAAAAGGTTGGGAACTACAGATCTAAAGCATTGCTGGTGTTCAATAAGGGATGAACTCTATCGAACACAGGTGAGAGCAACTCTTAAAGCCTATACAGTGATCCCCTGAGTTTCGCGATCTCGATCTTTGCGAAACGCTATATCGCGATTTTTCCACCCGATGATGTCACTCCCTTCCTTTCTCATCTTTCTTTCTCTCTCTCTTTCTCTATCTTGCTTCTTCCTCTCTCACACTCTCTTCCTCCCTCTCTCATCTCTTTCTTTCCTTCTCTCTCTTTCTCTATCTCTCCCCCTCTTGCTCTCGAGCGGCGGGTGGCACCCAGGGAAGGTTCCTTCGGCCGCCCACCAGCTGATCTGCTCGGCAGCGCAGTAGCAGCGAGGAGCCGAAGATGGGGTTTCCCCTTTGCGTGGGCAACGGGGAAACCCCATCTTCGGCTCCTCGCTGCTGCTACACTGCCAAGCAGATCAGCTGGTGGGCGGCCGAAGGAACCTTCCCTGGGTCTTCAACTCCCAGAGCGGCAGACAAGCGGAAAAGCGGCGGACAAGCGGGCAGGCAGGCGGCTCCTCAGCTGCTGGGTCTTCCCAGGTGCGGAAGTAAAAACACCATCTGCGCATGCGCGGCCATGGAAAAAGGGGCACGCATGCGCAGATGGTGTTTTTACTTCCGCACCGCTACATCGCGAGAAATCGATTATCGCGAGGGGTCTTGGAACGGAACCCTCGCGATAATTGGGGGATCACGGTACTTGAATTTGCAACATCTTGTACCCTATACAGTGAATCCATCACAGTGCAGTGTTGTACTCTACATAACACTCTTCTATATTGGCACCCTTATTAATGCCCATTTAATTTTTTCCCATCCCACATTAGATACAACCACTTTGGGAATTGTCACCATTCCTTTTTTCCTATCCCTTAAAAAATTGGAAATATTTCCTCTCAGAGAGAATGCTTTTATAGTCTCCTATAATAGTTATTGTATTATTACAAAGTCAGTTTTCTGATCCAGTCTACCTCTTGTTCCCTCAGAATGGCAAAATCTCAAGAGTTATTCAGCCTAAATTACTTTCTTCCAGTAAAGAAAATCAAAGTAATGTCAATAGTTAGACAATAAGGTCAATATGATAAATATATATACATCTACACAGTCACAGGTTAGATTCAATGCAGCAGAAAAAAACATTTTTATTATTTCAATTATTCAACATTCATTTGGAATGAAGCATGTTGAATATTATTTTCTGGCCAAAATGACATCATAAACATTTCCTCTTTTAAACTGAATAGCTTTAAAGCCAGCAGTTTGGAAGACCATTCGATGTTCTGATTCTTTCCGCGGTTTTCCTTCACATATAGCCGACATTATGATGGAGTACAAATGACCAGGAAGCAACCCAGATATTTTGTCATCAATAATTGGTTCCATTGCTAAGATTCCACCACCTGTTTAAAAAGTAGTTTATTAAATCAGTAATAGGTTGCCTACAAAAAAGGAAATACTCTTACATGTTATTTTCATTTTTATGACTTTGACCTTCCTCCCAACGCTTTCTTACTCTTCTAAAAATAGAAGAGTTAAGTTCATGCTTCATTTTAGTCTCCTGAGAGTCTTAAAAGATGATGATAATGATAATGATAATAATAATAATTTATTAGATTTGTATGCATAAAATATTATGCCAATCCCGGATCCTTTATCAAAGACTTTTTGCATTGGCACCCTTCAGTCCCAAAAGACCATGGTATCATGGCCTGGATTCATCATAGACTAACAACTTACATAACATATGCCACTTTAGCCCATTTACCACAGGATTGCTTTCCACACTGTGCCTATGTTTTATGACTGAAACATCAGGAAACTTCTAAAAAATCTTTACATAAGTGGACTTTATTTAAATTCAATTATAAGTGGCATTCCTCTGTCTTGGAAGGGTAAGAAAGAAACAGGTTTCATAACATAGGCATCTATGAAAGGAACTGGGTTCCATTTTGGTGAGAGAGCACACAAAATCCTAATGTGGCCCAGGAGGCCTGTCTGCTCCTTGCCTTGTTCTCCCAAGCCCACCAGGCTTAGAAGGTCCAGCCCTTCTAGTTGCCCCATCATGTCCTGGACTATTTACCTTTTGTGCAGCTGCTGACAAGTATATCAAGCCAAGCATAATGTTCTGAAGGATAGAAAGGCTAGCATATGGAGTAGAGTGGAACTCATTTGTGGGCAGGAAAAAGGAAATTGGGATACAAAGATCTGAGCTTCCTTTCTCAGGCTCAGCACAGCAGTTCCCTTCTGCACATGGAGGGCAGGGGGAGGGCAGGACAAGAAAGCTCTGTCGGTCTCCAAGAAATATATGTAATGATTCTTTCAAACACTATAGATATCTTTATTGTCCTACATGTACACACAGAATGCTGCCAAACTGAAGCAAACTAGTACCTTCATGAAGTTTAAGTCTGAGAACTATTAGGGAGCCGTTGGCTTTATCCTCTTATCCTGAACTCAGCTGTCTCTTATTCCTCTGGTATATGTCCCTTCCTTCCTGGGAATCTGCCCCATTACATTCCATCAAAGAGCTTTGAGATCCAAGCTTCCTTTCTTCAGCCTAGTGCAAAAGTTCCTTTCTTGCATGGAGAGGGTGTGCCTGCCCTCTTTTGGCAGGCAGTTTTTTTCATCCCCCTACTTAAAACTGCCACACAACTGCTTGACAGTCTCAACTGAAAGATCCAGGATTGTGATCATTAATCAATGTGATCAAATGCTTTACAGGTTGTCCTTGACTTACAACCCAAAATTCCTGACGTTAAGCATGATAGTTGTCAAATGAGTTTTGCTCCATTTTATTATTCTTTTTGCCACAATTGTTAAATGAATCACTGCAGCAATGGTGGGTTTTACTTACCTTTGCTACTAAGTTCAGGAATGGGAGTGAACATGCACAACACTTCTGCACATGTGCAGAATGTCCATTATGATGTCCGGGTGGGTGGGCAAAGCCTCCCACTGCCACAGCTACCGGTTCTCACAAACTGAGCCAAACCAGTAGAAATCCAACACTGCATTGCAGTTCTTAAGTTACTAGCACAGTTATAAAGTAACTCACTTCCCCATTCTCTTGTTGGAAGGTTGCAAAAGGTGATCACATGACCCCAGAACATCACAAACATCATAAATAGAAACCAGTTGCCAAGCATCTGAATTTTGATTATGTGCCCATGTTGATGCTGCAAAGGCCATAAATGTGGAAACCAATCATAAATTACGTTTTTTTTCAGTGCCATTGCAATTTCAAACAGTCACTAAACAAATTGACTTTTAAGTCAAGTCCTACTTGTATCACTTAATGACTGCAAAAACCTATAACCAAATTTCTGAGCCCATTTATGACCTATGTGAGCTCTATGCCACTTGTCAAAGGTTGTTGCAAATGTATAAAAAAGCTATGGATTGCTCTGGTTGGCTTGTCTTCCCATTCACAAATGGCAATGTTTCTCTTTCTAGCAATGCCTACCTGGCTTACAGACTGTAAATACTTTTGTTAGCAGCTGGATGCACTTTTCATCACTCCAATTATACAAAATTCTTGATAAGATGTAAAGATCTGCTTCGGGAATTGGATCTTTTAAAAAATCCCCTGTAAAAAGAATAAATATCTTAATATGATGGGAAGTTGTTAATTCTACTAACAATTTGGAGAAACAATTTGCTCTCCTGTTCATAAAGCTTCCTCTAAATGGTACTGGGGTTTTTTTCAACTTCTGCCTTGAAATGGTAGAGATGTTAATTCAAAGCACATATTACCTTTATGGAAAGAGATTTGGGATTCATCTGAAAATGCATTATGATTTTTTGATATTTCCACAACTCCAGGAAGATCGAAAACTTTCACGGAACAATTTGGGTACACTGAAATCAATTCTTTAGCTAAACCACCACTACTTCCTTGAAAAAAAACAATACAAGAAAGAAACTATGTAAGGAAGATATCTTGCATATCAACTTTGTTAACAATTTTTAGAACATTTATGATTTTTAGCTTACCTCATTATTTTATTTTTCTTATAGCTCTGCTAAACCAATGTATAATATTGTCACTTAAATAAGTGTATTTGTTAAAGTATGTTTGTTTAAGTTTGTTTGTTTGTAAGTTTGACTTAATATCAAACTTATTAAATGTGCATCTCTCTCACCCAGGGGCTCTGGGCAGTGTACAATTTAATAAATAAACAAAGCATTTTACAGGATGGAATCAGGGCAGCTAAATGGAGCTGAGCATTTACTGGCTGATGCCCTTTCTGATGCCTACATAAAGTTTGCAGTAGATATTTTGTGCCCTGATAGGGGCACAAAGGCACGTGTTGCTGTCTAGGATTGAACTCTCAACCTCCTGCATGGGCAGTAAGCATCTTCACCTGTAGATCATCACGTCACTTAATATAATAAAACATGAAAATGGATAATTTAATATTAAAAAATGTAAAACAACATTATAAAATTCCAAGAGACACAGAAATACAAGATGGCCATAGTGCCACGGGGCTCCCTCGTTCGCGTAAGAGAAGCCCCAAATCGCCATCATCCAGGGGTCCTGGCTCTTTTGAACCAGGCCCGATCCTTCCTGCAGGGGAGGTGACATAGGCGATGGTACTGTAGGTCTGGTTTTGGGCCGGCATGCCTCACCAGACGAACCTGCTTAGTCTCGCGCCAGCAGTGGTGCGAGGTCGGCCAGGTCACCATGCCTGGCCAACACTGGCCAACGCTAGCCACGGAAGACTACAATGCAGAGATTGAAGAAGCCTGGAAACATCTCAAAGGAGGATGGTTTTGAGCGATGGCGAGGTGAAAAAAGTTTAAGCGACGTGCTGGTGAATGCGAAGAGACAGAAAGAGATTCAAAATGGATTATTTTTATTTTTTCTACTTACGGAAACAGAAATACCTAAAATTGTTGCAGAAGCGGCTGATCAGCTATGGGGCAATTAGCAAAAGCTTTAAAGTCATAGCAAGTTGGATCTTGAATTGGGGTTTTATCTGGATTTATTAAGGTATTTTCTTTTCTTGATGACATCACTTCCCTTTTCAACAATTGAAGAGAATAATTAATCGTGATAATTTACTGCCACCTTTCCGGTGGAGGAGTCATTACAAGGAGTTTCTACGATGCATATTTGTACCAGATGGTTTTATATTTGTTTTTGTTGGAAGAATGGATGCTGTTTGTTATCTATTTATAATGTTGAAAGAATGCTGTTTCCAGCTTTGTTTTGGAACATGGCTAGTTGGAAGAAATCTTTTTGAAGCCAGGAGGAGATATTGGACATAGTCTAAAGGACATACTGGATAATCTTATTGGAGATAGATTGGAGACATACTGGACAATCTCAGTAGATTGGAGACAGACTGGAGTCACTTCTGGGCAAGTATGGATCAAGGAACATGAAATGGAAATATGGATGATAGGATTTCCAAAGAAGAAGATTTATACTAAGGGACTTAAACGAAGACTTAAAACATTTTCATTGGACCATTAATTTAAACTAGATTTTAATTGGACTTTATTATAAGGAAAGTGTAATGAAATTCCAAGGAAGAATTTGCTCTGATGGGGGGGGATTAATTAAAGATTAAGATTTTAATTGAGTTTTATATGTAATATTGTTCAATTAAGATACTTGAGACTCATAAAACTACTCTAGTGGGCAAAATTTTGGAATAATGAAATAATATTATTAAAAGATAAATTGAAAATGGTTAAGTTTGGTAGGGGTATATTGGATACATGGGGTATTATTATTATTATTATTATTATTATTATTATTATTATTATTACTTTTATTACTATTATTACTATTATTACTATTATTACTATTATTATTACTATTATTACTATTATTACTACTATTACTACTATTACTACTATTACTACTATTACTATTATTACTATTATTATTATTATTATTATTATTGTTGTTGTTGTTGTTGTTTTGAGCAAGCAAAACTACTATGCGACTTCCGACTTCAGACTGACCGAATTCTGAAGCATAACACACCAGACATCCTGATTGTGGAGAAAAAGAAAGTATGGATCATCGACATCGCAATCCCAGATTGAGGAGAAGCAGCTAGAGAAATTAGTGAAATACGAAGATCTAAAAATCTAACTGCAACGACTCTGGCATAAGCCAGTGAAAGTGGTCCCAGTGGTACTTGGCACGCTGGGCACAGTGCCAAAGGATCTCAGCGGACATTTGAAAACCATCAGAATTGACAAAATCTCCATCTGTCAATTGCAAAAGGCCGCTTTACTGGGATCGGCAAACATAATTCTCCGCTATATCACGCAGTCCTAGGTGCTTGGGAAGCGCCCGACTGGTGATAAAATACGAAATCCAGCATAGTGATCTCATTTGCTGTGTTGCATTGACATATAATAATAATAATAATAATAATAATAATAATAATAATAGTAGTAGTAATAATAATAATAATGATGATGATTTATTAGACTTGTATGCCACCCCTCTCCGAAGATTCTTCTTTTCTTCTTTGTCTTTTCTCTCACTTTCTTTCTTGTCTCTTTCTCCTTTCCTTCATTCTTCTATTTATTTATTTATTTATCTTTTTCTCTTTCCTTCTCCCTTTCTCTTTTGTTTTTTCTTTTTTGTCACTCTCTTTATCTCTCTCTTTTCCAGAGTTTTATTGCAACACACAAAGGTTCAGAAACAAATGGTTGTTTTTCCACTCACCCACTCCAAAAACCCCCACCAAAAATGGCATGTAATATTAAACAGCCGGGAAAAACACTTTCATGAACACAGAGCTGCATCGTGTCAGAATAGTTTTGGAAAGAGAGTTACATTTGGGCAAATAAAAAGTGGGATGTGGAAGGTTCCCCCTTTTGTACCAACTGCTGAGTTAAATGGAAGCAGGAAAATTGAAATGAAATTCTCCCTGGATTTGCAGAAACCAGTCCAAACTGGGAGGAACCCACCACTGCTACAACTTCTGAAGGCAAACTGTTCCACTGGTTACAAGGTCTTGACAGACTGGAGAGGTTTTTAATCCAATTTTATCAGAATATCACATTGAAAATGTCCAAAGATATTTCACCAGAAGAGCCCTTCACGCCTCCACTCGAAACAGAATATCCTACGAAAATAGACTAACAATCCTGGGCCTAGAAAGCCTAGAACTACGACACCTAAAACACGATTTGAGTATTGCCCATAAGATCATATGCTACAATGTCCTACCGGTCAATGACTACTTCAGTTTCAACCTCAACAGATTCAAACTTAATACGAACCGCTCCAAACTTGACTGTAAAAAATATGATTTGAACAACCGAGTTATCGAAGCGTGGAACTCATTACCGGACTCAATTGTGTCAACCCCTAACCCCCATCACTTCTCCCTTAGACTCTCCACGTTTGACCTCTCCAGGTTCCTAAGAGGCCAGTAAGGGACGTACATAAGTGCACTGGTGTGCCTTTTGTCCCCTGTCCAATTGTCTTTCCTTTCTTCCAACTATCCTATATATTCTCTTCCTTTCATATATCCTCTCCTCTAAGTTCACTTTCACCATCTTTTATATTATCACATGTCTATCTTTCTTCCTATGTATTTGTGTATTGGACAAATAAATAAATAAATAAATAAATGAATGAATGAATGAATGAATGAATGAATAAATAAATAAATAAATAAATAGTATCCAATTGCTAATAAGAGGCATGATGAAGGCCCTCAGGTACTTACCACCAAGATCACAAATAAGCTGAAATTCAGAAAGATCAAAGGCAGAGACCACTTCTTTTCCATACAGACTCCAAGTTTCATTCATGAACCTGAGAAGGCTTTCAACGCCTTCCTTTGAACTAGAAGTGAAATTTGATATATGATTAACAACTGCATGAAATATCATATGATTAATGCCTGATCATAAATCTAAAATTGTATTTTTCATTATAAGCCATGGTTTCTGCAGGCTTTTGTGTTAATTATCTGGTTTTAAAGAGCAGATTATTTAATATTTGTCTTGAAGTTTGATGGCATTAGTAATCCATATGACTTGAATGAATTATTCTCATTTCATCTAAATTGTACCCTGATCAGTTCCAGGGCAGAAATGATGGATGCTGTGTGACAATATTTGCCTTAGGATCAGCTGTCCTCAAAAGTCACCAACATTCTTGTGGGCTTGCATTTGAGCAACAGAAAATACATGGCAAGGATTTAAAAGAATCTCTGGATAATGAATGAAAAGCACCTTTTTTCCCCCAAACTGGACCATACTGCACATTCTAGTAATTGATCTATAGATGACCTAGCTTTGCTTGTAGATTCTAGTTCTCCCTTTTGAAAATTAATTCTCACTCAATGAGACAATTTATAAGAATATTCCAGTTCCAGCAAAGAGACACTGAAGATTAGAAAAAATAACATCATAAGACAGAAAGGACATGTGGAAGTATGTATATTGTTATGCCCAGTGAAGGGCTGCAAAAAAAATTTACTACCACACAGTGGTAGTAAGAGATAACAAAAATCAAGATTATGAAAACAATATTCAGCATATCCCACCATACCTTCTTCTCCTTGCAAACTATCCAATTGTGATAAATTGGTTGATGGACTGATTTGCAACCTAGGCTCCAAATTTGTGATTTTGTGGTGGATGGAATAGTGTGGATCATTGGATAAAATTGGGCTTTGGTTTATTTTCTGGGAGATTGCTCAGAATCAGTGTTGGTGGATAGTGTGGCTAGTCTAGGCTTCTTTAGTAAAAAATAAATATCAATTAAAATATTTGAAGAATTGCAAATTGAGATTTGATAAAGAAAATAAAAGCATGACAGCTATTTACTACTCAATCTTTACAAACCAAAGTCAAAGAAATGCTACTTTACCTGTACAGAGATCCATAAAATTCCTTTGAAGAAGTGCCATATATTGATAGAATTTGAGGTTTTCCGTCCCTATAGCAGATTTTTTTTGTTTTTTAATTGAAAACAACAAAAATACCATTTATTAGATTCCTCTACTTCCCCAGCATCAAAATAGTGTTTCTATACAAATAGCATAATATTACTTGCAAAGGTTACTCCAAAAATATCACCAGCCTCAGTAGTGGAAATCTATGAAGTACCAGTAAATGGATCTGATAAAAACTGACTCTTTATTACCGTCTTGTTTCACTAAGTGTTTTTTTATTATTAGATAGTATGAAGATCAAACAAATTCCTTTAGCCAATCTCTTTGCAGGATATTTTTCTCATTTTTATTAGTAGACTCTCTTAAACTTGATATTTGACGAACTGTGTTTTGCTTTAATTATCAAAATGCTAAGATTTTTAACCAGATCAAAAATCTTAATCCTAATTTTTATAACTTGGCTTTCTGTGTATTTGTGGAGTCATGGCTGTGGGTTGCATCTTTTACAAAGACATTCAGCAACAATTAAATTTTGATTAAATGAATAAATAACATCATTGGAAAGCCCAAAGGGAAATGGGTGTGCATAATCAGTTCACTCCAATTGCATCCTCTGAAACTCCATGTCTTGTAAGCAACAGAGAAATAAACAGATCTAGAGGTACAGATTAACAGATTAGCAGAGTGGAAAGGGGCTTTGTAGGTTTTATAGTCCAACCCTCAAATCCCGACTCAAGCAGGAGACCCTACACTGGTGCTGGCAAAGCTTTTTCCCCTTGGGTGCCAAAAGTGTGCGGGCATACACTGTTGTATGTGCATGAGTGCCCACACCCATAATGCAATGCTCCTCCTACACATCCTGCCCCCTGCACATGCATGCATGACCCACCGTGCATAAACAGGTAAACCACCACCCCACCCCACGTTTTGGCCTTATATCACAAAACAGCAGTTGGAGAGTGAAAAAGCTTCTTTCCCCAAACGGAGCTGGGAGGGAGGAAAGCCTGTTACCCCAAATGGAGCTGGGAGGGAGGAAAGCCTGTTACCCCAAATGGAGCTGGGAGGGAGGAAAGCCTGTTACCCCAAACGGAGCTGGGAGGGAGGTAACCTCTTACCCCAAACGGAGCTGGAAGGGAGGAAAGCCTGTTACCCCAAATGGAGCTGGAAGGGAGGAAAGCCTCTTACCCCAAACGGAGCTGGAAGGGAGGAAAACCTCTTACCCCAAACGGAGCTGGAAGGGAGGAAAGCCTCTTACCCCAAACAGAGCTGGAAGGGAGGAAAGCCTCTTACCCCAAACAGAGCTGGGAGGGAGGAAAGCCTCTTACCCCAAACAGAGCTGGGAGGGAGGAGAGCTGGGAGGGAGGAAAGCCTCTTTCCCCAAACGGAGCTGGGAGGGAGGAAAGCCTCTTACCCCAAACGGAGCTGGAAGGGAGGAAAACCTCTTACCCCAAACGGAGCTGGAAGGGAGGAAAGCCTCTTACCCCAAACAGAGCTGGGAGGGAGGAGAGCTGGGAGGGAGGAAAGCCTCTTACCCCAAACGGAGCTGGGAGGGAGGAAAGCCTCTTACACCAAACGGAACTGGAAGGGGGGAAAGCCTCTTACTCCAAACGGAGCTGGGAGGGAGGAAAGCCTCTTACCCCAAACGGAGCTGGGAGGGAGGAAAGCCTCTTACACCAAATGGAACTGGAAGGGGGGAAAGCCTCTTACTCCAAACGGAGCTGGGAGGGAGGAAAGCCTCTTACCCCAAACGGAGCTGGGAGGGAGGAAAGCCTCTTAACCCAAACGGAGCTGGGAGGGAGGAAAGCCTCTTACCCCAAACGGAGCTGGGAGGGAGGGAAGC
Source organism: Erythrolamprus reginae (assembly GCF_031021105.1). Classification (NCBI taxonomy): domain Eukaryota; kingdom Metazoa; phylum Chordata; class Lepidosauria; order Squamata; family Dipsadidae; genus Erythrolamprus; species Erythrolamprus reginae. The sequence continues at coordinate 98,051,926 of NC_091953.1, read as the reverse complement.
CTCTTACCCCAAATGGAGCTGGGAGGGGGGAAAGACTCTTACCCCAAACGGAGCTGGGAGGGAGGAAAGACTCTTACCCCAAACGGAGCTGGGAGGGAGGAAAGACTCTTACCCCAAACGGAGCTGGGAGGGAGGAAAGCCTCTTTCCCCAAGTAATCTGCAAACACCACTACCACATGGTAAGGACACTCATAGCTGTTAGTTGTCAGAAAGGAAGTGTATCAGTCCTGGTTTCTAATATTGTATTTTACAAAAAGGTTTTACTTTACCTCACAGCTTCAGACAAATATTGCAATGAAGGATATACAGTGTCTGAATAGTACTTCGTGGAATAATATTGAGACTTTGAGCTTGATTTAGCCAAAAAGAGATCAGCAAACTCTGTGTTTCCATAAAGGCCTGAAAATGAAAGACAGAGGCCCTCCCCGTCAATAGTGTCCCACTTTACCAGTGTTAAAATCTGGTCACCTTATACAAGATTGAACACATAAGGGGAATTTAAGGAGGTTCTGGAAAGCTTTTGGGATTAACTAAAGGAAAAACATGATTAACTATGGAATACAAAATTGTCAATTACTTCAAAATCCCTTTGCTGAATTCCATATATCTCCAAGATGAGCAAAGCATAATAAATCTTTTAGCAATATAAATGATTGCACTTCAGTTTATTTCAGTCATGAAACTCAGAATATTTGTTCTGGCACTCCTAAAAGAATTTCTAACAATCCTGAAACAAGTGACAGGCTGGAAAAATGACTGAGCTGTCTGAACGAATGCTTTATAAAAGAACTAATTTGGGAGCAAAACTTGTTAGGCACTGTTCTGCCTGGCTAATGGTAATTAGCCCCTTATGAATTCAGAATAATTTCAAACACACGGCAAGGAAAGTCAATCAGTCTCTTTTATATTCAGAGGCTTGTAAAACACAAAGAAACCCAATTACTGCTCAATAATCTCAAAAGGGGACAGTTACTCACACTCACAATTACTTTGATGCCGAGGTGTGTACCAAAACAGAGGAGTAATTTATGGAGCTATAAAGCCAGAGTTTCCAAAACTTCTCTGGCATGGCCACAAAACACTTCCGACGTGGCAAAGGCTGTGATGCTGGAACCATCTGCTGGACCGGTGGGGCTGGCTGCACCGGCTGAGCCAATTGGCCCACCTGGACCTGGAGTTCTGCCACTATTTCAGTCAGGGCTTAAATCTCCTGATGAAAGGCAGCAAACCTGGCCTGAATCTCCTCCGTGTCTTTAACAGTAGCAATCAAAAACAAACACAACAAAACAGAAGCAAACCACAAAACATGGCCAGCATGTGTTTGATAGGTGGCTGTTTATTCTGTTCTGCCTGGCTAATGGCAATTAGCCCCCTATGAGTTCAGAATAATTTCAAACACATGGCAAGGAAAATCAATCAGTCTCTTTTATAATCAGAGGATTGTAAAACACAAAGAATCCCAATTACTGCTCAGTAATCCCAAGAGGGGACAGTTACTCACACCCACAGTTTCTTTGATGCTGAGGCATGTGCCAAAAGAGGAGTAATTTATGGAGCTATAAAGCCAGAGTTTCCACACCACAATTCCTCACAGCTCTTCCCAACTTAAGTATGTCAGAGTTCACAGAAGTTCCTTAAAACAGAAAGCAGCCCCACACTGCTCAATCTTCTTTCTTCTTCCAAATATGCCAATGATAAAAGCCCACACCCAGCACTCCCAATCTCCCATATTTATTGGAGTCTCTGTAGTGTAATTAACCCCTGAACAGCTGCACTCCATTATCTATTTTGGTGCCTGTGCAACTGTTCCCTTCATCCCAGAATCCTGCGCACATGGGGATACAAGATGGGGTCATCCATGATACCTTTCCCTTCTGAGTCTGAGGACTCCCTAGCTGGATAACTTACTGGTGAGCTGGCTGCACCCCTTCCCCTGTCTGGCTCTTTCCCCCCCCCCCACTGCCTCCCTCTGCTAGTGCTTCATCTTCACTGTCCGAGGCAGTTGGCAACCAGACAGGCCATCTATAAACAGAGGACTCCCACAGATCCACATCAAAATCCTCAGCTACAGGAGCTGGCCTAGAGCCAACCAAAACAGGTACCTAGAAATATTTTATGATAAATAAACTAAAAGAGAAAAGAATGGAACTTCTAACTCCATGGAAAAGGTTATTTTGTTGTCTACTTGATAAAATAGCTGTAACTGCTTCCTTCTGTTAACAGGATCACCTTTGCCCTCCTTCCATTCCACTTTCAAGACCTTTAGCCCTGCACAGGCCTCCAGCAGCATCTGCATTCCAATGAGACTGGTCTTCAAGCGCTCAGCCACAGTCACAGATGACAGCAGTTCTCCTGACTCTCTCAGCAAATCAAAGACGCCCAGCTCACTTGCAGTAAATATGATCTGGAAAGACATGAGTAAATGAACAAAAAGAAGCATTACTGCATCAGTTTAAATGTGAGAGTACAGATTTGTGCTTTTTCTAGCTCCTACTCAGAGCTGAACTCAAGACAAGGATAGCCTTGACCATGAAAACCAGCTGTTTGGCCTTGGGTCTGTCACTTCCTCTTAACAAAACTCACCTCACAGGACTGTTGTGGGGAAAATACTAAACAGAGGTCTGATTAATATGTTTGCTACATTGTGTGTAAAAATATAGGTAGGATATACAAATAAGTGAAATAAATAACTATTGCTCTAGAATCAAGCATAATTATGTATGGCAACTATTCCTTCCTGCTGCACCTGTTGATGATGCGCAAGAGAAGAAATGGGCTGTACATGGATCTACTCCTTTTTTCAACCACATCCACATAGTCTGAAATGACTAAGTGCTGGGGGAGAGGGGGAGCGAGGGAGTGGATCAACGCGTGGTGGAGTCCTCGGAATGACCCGACGCTGGGAAAAAAGCAGAGCAGAGCAAAGGATTTGCCGAACTGTATGAAAACCCTCGGACTGTCCCTAATCTACTTTCATTGGCAAGGATTGGTTTGGCACCTATTTAGGGCTATTTGATTATTGAAGAATATTTTAATATAACATTGCGTATGTTTGCCCTGGCTGGAATAACAGATCCGTTGGATGGCCTTATTGCTCGAAATTGGCCCAACCAGAAAACTGCATTGTGAAGTGCCTTGGACCTTCTGGCTGATAAAATCCTTCTCAGTATCCTATATATTAGCCTGATATGTGCAAATCTTATTTCACTGTTTGGAAGGAAGGAAGAGAGAGAGAAAGGAAGAGAAATAGAGAGGGAGGGAGAAAGAGAGAAAAAAGAGAGAGAAAGAGAAAAAAGAGAGAGAAAAGAGAGGAAGGGAGAGAGAGAGAGAGAGAGAAAGAAAAAAGAAAGAAAGAAAGAGGGAGGGAGGGAGGGAGGGAGAAGGAGAGAAATAGAGAGAAAGGGAGGGAGAGAGAAAGAGAGAAAAGAAAGAATTGTTTTTTGCTCCATATGGACCAAACTTTTAATCAAGACAGCGGCTCCTCCCCGTCAATAGTGTCCCACTTTACCAATGTTAACATCTGGTCACCTTATACAAGATTGAACACATAAGGGGAATTTAAGGAAGTTCTGGAAAGCTTTTGGGATTAACTAAAGGAAAAAATTGATTAACTAGGGAATACAAAAATTGTAAACATTACATTATTTGGGGGCAGTAACTTTAGGCTTGAATATGTTTTTTTAATTACTGGACAAGAGCAGGACTTATTAAAACAAGACAAGATGCTACATCACGAGCAAATGCGTGCAATTTTGTAAAAAATGGCATCAATGTTTCAAAACATCAAGTACATTCTGATAAGAAACCAGAAGGAGATTAAAAACTTAATGCATGGCAGGGATGAAAAACTAGGAAATATTATTCAAAGACAAAGAGTGATCATGATGCCCAGGAAAAAGAGGAGCCAATTGAAAGAGCAGATGAAAAAGCAGGACAGATTAACCAGCAAACAACACAAGATGATAAAAAAGAGACAATAACAAAAACAATAATGATTGATGAAATAAACCAAGGGGTAAACATTTTAAAAGGGGAACTGGAGAAGCAGGAAGACGTTTTTTGAAAGGGAGACAGGCAGGGGTAGATATCTTGGAAATTATACAATGGAAAAGGGCAGAGATGGGAGAAAAGTTTCAAATGAATAGTCGGGATGTAGATACAGATAGGGATAAAGATCCAAGAAGGGAATATGGGAGGCAAGTTTTGTTTTTGTTTTTTAAAAAGAACAATTAAAACAGACAAGATATGATGAATAGAAAGTGTTTGTTCAAATTTTAAATGGTTTGTTGCCACGAAGAAGAGGGAGTCAAACTATTCTCCAAAGCACCTGAGAAGCAATGGGTGGAAACTAAACAAGGAGCGAACTATCTTAGAACTAAGGAGACAGTTAGAACAATTAATTAGTGGAACAGCTTGCCTCCAGAATGCTCCAACACTGCAAGTTTTTAAGAAGATGTTGGATACCCATTTGTCTGAAGTAGTGTAGGGTTTCCTGCCTAAGCAGGGGGTTGGACTAGAAGACCTCCAATGTCCCTTCCACCTCTGTTGTTATTGTTGTTGTGGTGGTGGTGGTGGTTATTAAATTAAGTAAATTAAATACATATAAATATATTTATATAAATATAAATATAATGGTGAAATGATTAAAAGATAGAATAGGGACAGAAATAAGAGAGAGGGGGAATATAAGACAACAGTAGTAATAAGAGGGAAGATTAGAAATTGAATGATTGTATGATTATGCATGTTTAAACAATATTGTGATTGTCATTGGAATAGCATATTGAAATATTGAATAATTAAATAATGAAAGTCTATAATTCAATACAAATGTGTGTATTAACACTAGAACAATATAAGCTTGAGGAGTATAATAAATATGATTCACTATTTTAATTTTTACTGAAATGTAGGATATGCAGATGCCATACTGTTCACACATTGATATGGATACATTGAAAAATAAAATTAAAAACTTGATGGTGGGGGAAGAAGGAAATGAAAGAATTTTGTTGATCAAAGGATTAAATAAGGTTCAGGAGGGAAGTGTTTTTTTTTTTTGTTTTTTTTTTGTTTTATATCGACAAACATACAAACAACGTTAAACATTTGTACTTATCTATATGCATAATAATTAATATTTTACAATTCTGTTTTTTTTACATTATATTTCCTTAATACTAATTCCTTTTCTTATTTTTTTTTCTATACAATTATACAGTTTCTCTCACACTCTGTAGTAGTTCTTATTTTGTTTATCCTATAATCCATAAGTTCATTTACTTCGTTTAGCGCAGTCTAACATTTTCTTGATCACCATCTCTTCATTTGGTGTCTTTTCTTGCTTCCAATTTTGTGCGAATGCCAATCTTGCTGATGTTAGTATGCGTGTTATTAAGTAATAGTCTTCTTTGCTGTGTTGACCTCTGATTATTCCTAATAAATACATTTCTGGTTTTGTTTCTAATTTATATTCCAATATTTCTTCCAGCCAGTTCTGAGTTCTAGTCCAAAATTTTCTTGCTTCCGGGCATAACCACCAGATGTGATAATATGTTCCTATGGCTGTTTTCGCACTTCCAGCATTTATTACTTATACTCGGGTGTATTTTAGCTAAGTGTGCTGGGGCGTAGTGCCATCAGTAAAACATTTTGTATAAGTTTTCTTTATATGGTATAGATAATGTCATCTTATAATTTACTTTCCATAATTTTTCCCAGTCATCTAACTGAATTGAGTAACTGAAATTTGTCATCCATGTGTTTTTAATAGGAAAGTGAACACAAGAACAAAGGGACACAATCTGAAGTTAGTTGGGGGAAAGATCAAAAGCAAAATGAAAAAATATTATTTTACTGAAAGAGTAGTAGATCCTTGAAACAAATTTCCAGCAGACGTGGCTGGTAAATCCACAGTAACTGAATTTAAACATGACTGGGATAAACACATATCCATCCTAAGATAAAATACAGGAAATAGTACAAGGGCAGACTAGATGGACCATGAGGTCTTTTTCTGCCGTCATTCTTCTATGTTTCTATGTTTTGTAATTTTTATTACTTAATATACTATTTGAAAGTATTACATGTTTTACCTTTGAGATTATAAATGAATGTTGATGATGAAAGAACATTCTTATATTTTCTGCTTCTTCGGGTGAACTCATTGTGACTCCAGGAAGTTCTACAGTAGTTCTTTCCGTATTAAATCAAATATCTCCAGCTCACAAGGCCAGTTTTTGCCTTTCTTCTACTCCAAGATGCCTAGACTGCAATGATAAGGGTAAGCGGACAAAAAGAGCGAATAAAATTATTAACCAGAAAGAAGTCAGGGTGAATGCTCTAATAATTATTATCATCATCAGATTCTTATGTATTCTATTTAAAAAAGTAAAGCCATGAGTTCACTTTGTCTACTTCTGACATTGTAAACATTTGTGCTGTCTTCCTAAACACAGCATTGTGCAATTACCACTAAAAACAACATTTTGCAAACATTTAGACAGCATTGTTTAAAAAACCTCCAAAATATATTTTATTAGCATAAATTACAAACTCCTCTACATGTACATCTGATCCTCTTTATATTAATATTTAATTGTCCACCATATGTCAACTCTCTCTTAGCTAAACTCACCTCAGAGGGGTTTGGGGTGGAATACCACAGAAACAATTTGCTACATGGAGGATCTGACAAACTAATATATCCATCATTTTCTCGATAAAGCTCTGAAAGTCACATATTTGTTTGTTCATATTGTTAGTTTTCTACTTCATCTCCCCTCAAAGCAGCAAAGATAACCTGGCTTTTCCCACAACAGCACCATCAACCTGAGTCCTCTTCCTCAGATCTTTTTCATTTTTTCCAATCCCAGTCAGACATTGTCATTTTCTTGAATGGTCCCGGTTTCTTTTTACCTGTCTTTGGGTTCCAAAGAAGAATCACAAAAGTTTCCTCCAGAGACAGTACTTTTATAGTTTCCATAATCTGAATCCTGCATGTCAACCATCCATCCAGAATATTTTATCTTCCTCCCTGCAACCTTCTTATCAATTACATTTCTGGTGGGAAAACAGTTAAATTTTCGGTTATCAGTAAGTGAAATATATTAGCCAATATTTCAAGATTTTATCTGGATAAGGAAGAAGACTACAGTTTAATGCAAGCAAGACTGAGTCATAGAATCTCTTGGAGCTTCCATGGACCTTGCAACACCAGTTCCTGGTTCTTAAAACTTGTTCTTTACATTGGGCTCTAGGGATCGATTGGGATTGTTACTATTGTATTTACCTACCTCCTACATTGCAACCTCCTGAACTGATCTCCTTGATTCCAGATTGGCAGTGGAATTCCTCGACGTCCTTCTCTGGGAATGCACTCTGAGGTGGCTCAGGAGCTCAGGGCTTCCATGACAATCATGAGTACCTACCAGGTCATCAAGAGTCTCACTTCAGATTTAGTATTCTGCCAGAGCAGTGCGAATGTTATCTGAAAGTTAGAGAGCTTAGGCTGTCCCCTTGTCATGGTCAAATCATACCCTGATTTCCTAGGATTCTCTGATATCATGATCTTTCCAGGAAAACTGACTCCAATAACTGGTCTGCTCCGGCAACTACTTGCTGAGTAGTTTCAGAGGATGCTGGGGACTATCCTTTTGCTCTGCTGCATGGTCTATGCAAGGTCTTGGTTATTACTTGGCATAGTTCCCTCTAAGCTGCGCAGTGGGCTGGAGCGCACTAAAAAATGATGCCTGACACATGCTTTTCTATGGTTGCTCAGAGAGGAGGATGGTGGAGGCACCCGCTCACCCCCGCCCCCGCCACCATGTCTTTGCCAGGACCGCCAAAGCGGTGTTTCACTCTTCCTCCTCCGCCTCCTCCTCAGCAGCAGCTCTGCAGGGCTTTGAAATGACGTCAAGCCTGCGCCAAGGGAAACGGCTTTGCCTCCTTCTCGCCCCTCCCAGCTGAAACTGAGGTCCGGCCGGGGCGAATCTTCCCCGGCCGGACAGGCACGCTGGTGCTGCCAAAGGCAGCGTGTGGGCGAGCCTGTGCTTTGCGCAGGCTCGCCCAGCTGGGAGGCGGTGTTCTCGCCCCTCCCAGCTGAAACTGAGGTCCGGCCGGGGCGATTCTTCCCCGGCCGGACAGGCACGCTGGTGCTGCCAAAGGCAGCGTGTGGGCGAGCCTGTGCTTTGCGCAGGCTCGCCCAGCTGGGAGGCGGTGTTCTCGCCCCTCCCAGCTGAAACTGAGGTCCGGCCGGGGCGATTCTTCCCCGGCCGGACAGGCACGCTGGTGCTGCCAAAGGCAGCGTGTGGGCGAGCCTGTGCTTTGCGCAGGCTCGCCCAGCTGGGAGGCGGTGTTCTCGCCCCTCCCAGCTGAAACTGAGGTCCGGCCGGGGCGATTCTTCCCCGGCCGGACAGGCACGCTTGTGCTGCCAAAGGCAGCATGTGGGCGAGCCTGCGCTTTGCGCAGGCTCGCCCAGCTGGGAGGCGGTGTTCTCGCCCCTCCCAGCCATCGCAAATATCGGCGCCACTGTCCTATATCCGGCGTATAAGACGACCCCCCACTTTGGAAAAGATTTTCAGGGGTTAAAAAGTCGTCTTATACGCCGGAAAATACGGTATATGTGGTCCCTTTGGAACTGATTTTCCCAAAGATGAGCAAACTCTTACTGTTATAATGGAGGGCCACTTCTTAAGGATGCAGAAGCATTTAGATTTATAAATCAAATGTGGGCAAAACTGTATTTCGAATTCTGTGATTCAGTGAGTTGCCTCCTTAAGGCTCACATAACGACATAGTTTTTGTTTGTTTGTTTGTTTGTTTGTTTGTTTGTTTGTTTTATTAGATTTGTTTATTTGTTTTATTAGACTTAAGGTGGCATATATGCAGTGACGAGCTGCCAAAGTTTTTACTGCCACACTGAGGGCGTGGCTTATCTTGTGGGTGTGGCTTGATGATCATGTCATTGGATAGGAGTGGCTTGCCAGCCATGTGACCAGGAAGGAGTGGGTTGACAATCATATGTCCAAGGGTGGCTTAAAGGTTATGTGAATGGGTGGGAATGGCTTACTGACCAAAATAAGTTTTCAAATAGGTGCTTAGACTCTTTTTCTGTTGATTAAGCCACATTATTTGAATAGCCACAATGATAGACAGCATTATTTGTTGAGGAGCACAATAACATTTTAAGGTTTTGTACTGAAATCACAAGATTCAATATGATAACAGATTAGGCAAGTAGCTCAATTTTCTTTAATTGCTATAAAAGTTCAGTTCTAGATAATGATTAAAATGATTAAAGCGTTTATGGGTAAAAACATACTATTTAATTATTTCCTATTTTAAATGTAATTAAGGATCATACTAAGGTACTAGAGAAGGAAGGACAATAAAAAAACTATTAAGTATTCAATAAATATTGTACAAACTCATTGCCCCCACTGTGTTTCCCCCCTGTGGGGGCAGCATCCCATTACTGTTAATATGGCAAATATATACATCTATGCACTCACAGATTAGAATCAATACAGCAGAAAAAGCATTTTTATTATTCAATTGTTTAATATTCAATTGGAATGGAGCATGTTGAATATTATTTTCTGGCCAAAATGACATCATAAACATTTCCTTTTTAAAACTGAATATCTTTAAAGCCAGCAGTTTCTAAGAGCATTCGATATTCTGACATTATGATGGAGTACAAATGGCCAGGAAGCAACCCAGATATTTTGTCATCAATAATTGGTTCCATTACTAAGATTCCACCACCTGTTTTAAAAATCCCACACATGGAGCATCACTGGCGAGATTTAAATTGTTTGTATTTATTCATTATTATGTTCAGTAGTAACTCAACACTGCCTATCTTATATTTGGTTCTCATTGAATGTATTCCTATTTAATCCAGTTTACTATATCCTGTTCTTGATTGATTGATTGATTGATTGATTGATTGATTGATTTTGTCCAATACACAATGAGGGCTTTAGTGGGTATACACATAGTAAAATACATAATGAAGGTTACAGAGGATAGACTCATAGTAAAATATATCTAAGAAAGAATAGAAGAGAAGATATAGGAATAAAAAATATCAATGAAAGAATAGAAGAAGAGATATAGGAATAGAAGAAAGGTATAGGAGATATAGGAGAGCAATAGGACAGGGGACGGAAGGCACTCTAGTGCACTTGTACTCGCCCCTTAGTGACTTCTATATATACTGCTATAAAGCATCCAGATCTACGCACACAGTCTGTTTTATTGGAGGATAGATGGGTTTACTGCATGGATTTACTGAGCACAGAATATGTATTATTCATGCTTTACCAAGATCCAAACATAGCTACCTCTCATACTGTTTTTAGGGCAATCAACATTATGCAAAGACCAGGATATAATGAATAAATGAGCTGAGAAGGAGATAACAAGAATCACACATATACATCAAGATTATGAAAACAATATTCAGCACATTTCTCCATACCTTCTTCTCCTTGCAAACTATCTAATGGTGATAAATTGGCTGATGAACTGGTTTGCAACCTAGGCTCAAAGTTTGTGATTGTGTGGTGGATGGAACAGTGTGAGGATCATTGGATAAAATTGGGCTTTGGTTTTCTGGGAGATTGCTCAAAATCAGTGTTGGTGGATAGTGTGGATATTCTAGGCTTGTTTAGTAAAAAAATAAATAAATCCATGAAAATATTTGAAGAATTGAAAAATGAGATTTGATTTAAAAAAATAAAAGCAAGACAGCTATTTACTACCCAAACTTTACAAACCAAAGTCATAGAAATGCTACTTTACCTGTATAGAGGTCCATAAAATTCCTTTGAAGAAGTGCCATATATTGATAGAATTTGAGGTTTTCCATCCCTATAGCAGATTTTTTTTATTTTTAATTGAAAAAAACAAAAATGCCACTTATTATATTCTTCTACTTCCCCAGCATCAAAATAGTGCTTCTATTCAAATGGCATGATATTACTTGAAAAAGTTACTACAAATATATCACCAGCCTCAGTAATAGAAATCTATGAAGTAAGTGGATCTGATGAAAACTGACTCTTTATTATCATCTTGTTTCACTAAGTGCTTTTTTATTATTAAACAGTATGAAGATCAAACTAATTCCTTTAGCCAATCTTTTGGCAAGATTTTTTTGTCATTTTTATTATTAGACTCTCTCAAATTTTATATTTGATTAACTGCATTTTGCTTTAATCATCAAAATGCTAAGACTATGCTTTTAACCAGGTCAAAAATCTTCACCCTAAATTTTACAAGTTGGCTTTCTATGTATCTGTGCAGGCATGCCTTTGGGTTGCCAAGCCATCTTTTTCAAAGACATTGAGTGTTGTGGTTCAGTCTGGGACCCCTCCGGGAATGGCTGACCTTCTGTCGGTTTCCAGCTCAGAGGGAGAGGCTGAGGAACAGGAGGTGCAGACTGACGAGGAAGAGGAATCCCAGGCTGAAGAAGAAGGACAGCCAGAGTCCCACCAGGGGGAGCTCTCCCCAGCAAGCAGCCTGGATTCCTTAGGGGAAAATGCTCAAGACATCATAGATATGCGACAAAGGAGAGCTAATCAGAGATGGACTCAATTGGCTAAGTATTTCCAGCATTAGAGGTCACAGCTGGGTTTGGGTGTGGTGCTCTTGGGAAAGGATAAAAGGCGGACCCACCCTTCCTGGCTTGTGGAGTTTTATCTTGGAGATTCGTGAGACCTGTCTGTGAACTTTGGTGGCTTACAATCCTGGTTTGTATCTTGGACTATTGAAACCTTGGGGGGGGTGGCAGCAAGAAGCTTGTGGTATTGACTGGACATCAGGACCCTGCTGTAACGTATTATAGCCTGTCTGTTGTGAAGACAGGTTTTCCTTTGTGCTTATTTTTTCCAGCTATAAAATACTTTTGGCTTTTACCAGAGTGTCTGGCTGTTTTTTCAGTTGGTGTTGAGGTCTGGGAAAACCCAGACAGAACATTGAGCAACAATTAAATTTTGATTAAGTGAATAAATAACATCATTGGAAAGTCCAAAGGGAAATAGGTGTAATCAGTTCACTCCAATTGCATCTTCTGAAATTCCATGTTTTGTAAGTGACAGAGAAATAAACAGATCGAGCGATACAGATTAACAGTGTGGAAAGGGGCTTTGTAGGTCTCATAGTCCAACTCCCCATCCCGACCCAAGCAGGAGACTCTACACCAGGTGAACCTTTTTTCCTTTGGGTGCCAAAAGTATGCACACATACACTGTTGAGCAATGATGATTCTAAAGTAATCAGCAAACACAACTACCACATGGTAAGGACACTAATCCCACTAATCCCTCAGGCCTACCAGTCCTGATTTCTAATATTGTCTTTGAGGGGGGGAAATTACTTTACCTCACAGCTTCTGACAAATATTGCAATGAAGGATATATATTTTCAGAATAGTACTTCATGGAATAACACTGAGACTTTGAGCTTGATTTAGCCAGAAAGAGATCAGCAAACTCTGTGTTTCCATAAAGACCTAAAAATGAAAGTGTATGATAAAACAATTACCGTATATACTCGAGTATAAGTCGCTCCAACTATAAGTCGAGGCACCTAATTTTGGCACAAAAACTGGGGTAAATTTATTGACCCGTGTATAAGTCGAGGTTGGAAAATGCAGTGGCTACTGGTAACTTATTAAAATGGAAACCAATAAAATTACATCAATTGAGGCATCAGTAGGGTAAATGTTTTAGAATATTTATTTAAAAGAAAACCAATAAAGTTAAAAGAGGGTAAACAAAAACACTCTGGTATTAACAATAACTTAAAAAATAAAAAAAAGGAGTTCAATCAGCAACCAAGCTAAAACCTAAGAGTTAAAATCCTTCAAAACTGGATTCCTCATCATCTGTTTATGCAAATAGAGCTTCAGCATCAGCTGCTGTGAGGTTATCAGCATAGACATTGTTATCATTGAGTTCGCAGTCATCACCATCACTGCCATCATTCTCAAACAAAGCATTGTCTTCACTGCCATCCATGGCATTACTAATGCCACATTTCTTGAAGGCACGTTGCACCATGTCCTCTGGAATCTCTTCCCATGCATCACGGACCCACTTTGTTATTAGTTCTATGTCGGGCTTCTTTAGATTTCCAACTTTTGTCAGTTGGGCTTGACCAGATGACATCCATTCATGCCACTTCTTTCGAACACGGTCTTTGAAAGGTTTATTTAAGGAAACATCTAGGGGCTGCAATACAGATGTAAGCCCACCTGGAATAACGCCTAAAGTAACTTTTTTAATGTCATCAGATGTGTGGGCTCTGAACATATCCCAAACTAGCAATGATGGTTTTTTCTTTAAGGCTGCTCCTGGTCGTCCATTCCAAATTTCTTGCAGCCATTGTTTTGTTCCATCTTCATCCATCCAGCCTTTAACATGTGCACGCACTGTAATTCGTGCTGGGAATTTGACCTTTTTTGGCAAGGTCTTTCTTTTAAAAATAATGACAGGCCGCAGCTTTGTTCCATTAGCCAAACATGACAGAACAACTGTGAAATGGTTTTTTTCATTTCCTGTGGTTCTGAGTAAAATAGTTTTCTCTCCCAAACTTGCCACAGTTCTGTTGCTTGGAAGATCAAATGTCATAGGTGTTTCATCCATATTCCCAATATCTCCCAGATCATAATTATGAATCTTTCTTTGTTTTATAATGAATGAATGAAACGACATCACTTTTTCATTAAGGTCTTTTGGCAACTTCTGTGAAATCTTTGTTCTTTGCCGCAAACATAGGCCAAACCTGTTCATGAAGCGGGTACACCATCCTGCTGACGCAACAAAATTTCCAATGCCTGGTGCTTTTAATTTATCATCTTTAGCCATTTGAAGAGCACGTAAGCGAATTCCCATTCGTGTTACACAGTAACCATTTTGTCGACACTCCATAACCCATTTATGCAATTCAGTCTCTAGAGCCCCATATGAAGTTGGTAAACCACGTTTAGCTTTCTTTGTCTTTGGAATCTTTTCCAAGTCAGCTTTCATTTTCCTCCAGTCTCTCACTAGTTTTTCATCAACACAAAATTCCCTACTTGCAATACTGTTATTGCTTGCTTCTGCTCTTGACACAACCTGAAGTTTAAAGCCAGCTTCATATGACCTCCGTTTTTGTTTTGGTCCAGGATTAGAAGTACCGGTACTGGGATCCATTTCTAAGAGGATAAAAAAAAATTGAAAAAAAACCCCTACTTACTGGTATACCTCAATCCCCCATTGCTCTGCCTCCCTGCCCCTCTGTCTTCTTGCCAGCTCAGAGCATGTGATGTCATCACATGAACTGTGCCAGACACTACGGACAGCTGCAGGTCTGTGGCTGTCCGAAGTCCACTGTGGAGCAGGGAATGCTTGCTCTCTGCTCCACAGTGGTATCTCTTCACCTATATGCGCTCCCTGAGGAATTGTGTATACCGTATTTTTTGGTGTAAGGTACAGTATATAAGATGCCCCTAGATTTTAGAGGAAGAAAACAAGGAAAAAAGTACGGTATACCGGTATTCTGAACCAAATGGTGTAGTATTACGGTACTGTATATTGCTTACGGTAATAAAATACCAGTGCAGCAGAATACCATTCTTTTTACAATCATGTACAGTATACTGTACAATACTTTTAAAAACCATGTACACTTTTTACAAACTTCAAACTTCACAGCTTCAAGACTTGTGGACTTCAATTCCCAGAATTCCTCCACCAGTCATGCTACTTAAGGAATGGTAGTTGAATTCCACAAGCCTTAATCTTGCCTGGTTTGAAAACCCTTGCCCTTTCCTTCCTGTTGCCCCATCCACTGGAGACCCTTGGTAAAATTGTAAAATTTGAGCAGGGACAATGTTTATCTGCCTACACACTTCCTAGAAAGCCAAATGTATTTATCAAAAAAGTATTGTTTCAGATTCTTCTGCTAACTTCCTAAATAGAAACAAAACATGAAAGATTAGAGGTCCCAACTACCGGTACCCGTAATTTTACAAATAAAACACGGTAAGAGCTTCCCCCCGAGCCCCCCAGGCCGGCTGCCACGTTTTAAAACACGCGCGCCGCTTCGCAGCTGTCTCCTGAAGCCGAACGCTAACTTCCGCGTTCGGCTTCAGGAGACAGCTGCGAAGCGGCACACGTGTTTTAAAATGTGGCAGCCGGTCTGGGGGGCTCGGGGGGAAGCCCCCGAACAGCTCCTGCCTCTCCGGAGCCTCCGATCGAGCGGAGCAGCGGCGCAGGGAAGGAGAGAGAGAAAAGCAGGCGGCGGGGGATGAGCCCGGGACGAAAGTGCTCTCAGCAAAGTTATGCGCCAAGGCAGACCCCGAGACGCGCCTGGGACGGCTGGATCAAGGCGGTTCTGCCGGCTTCTCTCCCTTCGTCTCCCACAGCTGTTGCTCTTCCGCGCCCTCCCGCCGAGCCCCTTCGCGACGTGGGCAGGCTTCGGAGCGGTCCTGCTTTCCTGGGGACGGCAGGCTGCGAGCGCTCTGCCAGGCGGCCAGGAAGCATTCAGGGCGAAGTGCATGGAGGAATGGGAAGCTGAAGCCACCGGCGTTTGAGCTTCCCATTCCTCCATGCGCTGAATGCCTCCTGGCCGCCTGGCAGAGCGCTCACAGCCAGCGGGCGGTGGCGGCGGGGAAGGGGGAGAAAAGGCAGGTCTCCGGAGCCTCCGATCGAGCGGAGCAGCGGCGCAGGGAAGGAGAGAGAGAAAAGCAGGCGGCGGGGGATGAGCCCGGGACGAAAGTGCTCTCAGCAAAGTTATGCGCCAAGGCAGACCCCGAGACGCGCCTGGGACGGCTGGATGCCTTCAAGGCGGTTCTGCCGGCTTCTCTCCCTTCGTCTCCCACGGCTGTTGCTCTTCCGCGCTCTCCCGCCGAGCCCCTTCGCGACGTGGGCAGGCTTCGGAGCGGTCCTGCTTTCCTGGGGACGGCGGGCTGCAGCGGCTCTTTGCATTAACCAAGAGAAAGAGAGAGGGGGGAGAGAGAGAGATAGCAAGAGAGAGAAAGTGAGAAGAAGAGATAGAAAAAGGGGGAGAGAGAGAGAAAGAGAGAGGGGGAGAGGGAGAAAGAGGGAGGGAGAGGGGGAGAGATAGCAACAGAGTGAGAAAGGGGGGAGAGAAAGAGATAGCAAGAGAGAGAAAGTGAGAAGAAGAGATAGAAAGAGGGGGAGAGAGAAAGACAGAGGGGGGAGAGAAAGAGGGCAAGAGAGAGGAGATAAAGGAAGAGGAGAGAGAGAAAGGAAGAGAAAGAAAGAAAGAGGGATAGAAAGAGATAGAGAGTGAGAGATGCTCAGTGAGCCTTTCTTTGAAGTTGCCTTTCTTTCTTTCTTTCTTTCTTTCTCTTTCTCTCTTTTACCTTCCCTTCCTCTATTTCTTCTTTTCTTTCTCCTTCCTACCTTCTTCCCTCCCTCCCTCCCTTCACTCATTCCTCTCTTACTCTCCCCTTTCATAAGTTTCCTTGCTTCCTTCCTCTGTTCCTGTCCCTTCCACCTTCCTTTCTTTCTTTCTTTCTTTCTTTCTCTTTCTTTCTTTCTTTCTTGCTCTTTTTCTTTCTCTCATTTACCTTCCCTGCCTCTATTTCTTCTTTTCTTTCTCCTTCCTACCTTCTTCCCTCCATCCCTCCCTTCAGTCCTTCCTCTCTTACTCTCCCCTTTCATAGGTTTCCTTGCTTCCTTCCTCTGTTCCTGTCCCTTCCCCCTTTCTTTCTTTCTTTCTTTCTTTCTTTCTTTCTCTCTCTCTTTCTTTCTTTCTTTCTTTCTTGCTCTTTTTCTTTCTCTCTTTTACCTTCCCTTCCTCTATTTCTTCTTTTCTTTCTCCTTCCTACCTTCTTCCCTCCCTCCCTCCCTTCAGTCCTTCCTCTCTTACTCTCCCCTTTCATAAGTTTCCTTCCTTCCTTCCTCTGTTCCTGTCCCTTCCCCCTTTCTTTCTTTCTTTCTTTCTTTCTCTCTCTTTCTTTCTTTCTTGCTCTTTTTCTTTCTCTCTTTTACCTTCCCTTCCTCTATTTCTTCTTTTCTTTCTCCTTCCTACCTTCTTCCCTCCCTCCCTCCCTTCAGTCCTTCCTCTCTTACTCTCCCCTTTCATAAGTTTCCTTGCTTCCTTCCTCTGTTCCTGTCCCTTCCCCCTTTCTTTCTTTCTTTCTTTCTTTCTTTCTTTCTCTCTCTTTCTTTCTTTCTTTCTTGCTCTTTTTCTTTCTCTCTTTTACCTTCCCTTCCTCTATTTCTTCTTTTCTTTCTCCTTCCTACCTTCTTCCCTCCCTCCCTCCCTTCAGTCCTTCCTCTCTTACTCTCCCCTTTCATAAGTTTCCTTGCTTCCTTCCTCTGTTCCTGTCCCTTCCCCCTTTCTTTCTTTCTTTCTCTCTCTTTCTTTCTTTCTTGCTCTTTTTCTTTCTCTCTTTTACCTTCCCTTCCTCTATTTCTTCTTTTCTTTCTCCTTCCTACCTTCTTCCCTCCCTCCCTCCCTTCAGTCCTTCCTCTCTTACTCTCCCCTTTCATAAGTTTCCTTGCTTCCTTCCTCTGTTCCTGTCCCTTCCCCCTTTCTTTCTTTCTTTCTTTCTTTCTTTCTTTCTTTCTTTCTCTCTCTTTCTTTCTTTCTTTCTTGCTCTTTTTCTTTCTCTCTTTTACCTTCCCTTCCTCTATTTCTTCTTTTCTTTCTCCTTCCTACCTTCTTCCCTCCCTCCCTCCCTTCAGTCCTTCCTCTCTTACTCTCCCCTTTCATAAGTTTCCTTGCTTCCTTCCTCTGTTCCTGTCCCTTCCCCCTTTCTTTCTTTCTTTCTTTCTTTCTTTCTTTCTCTTTCTTGCTTTCTTTCTTGCTCTTTTTCTTTCTCTCTTTTACCTTCCCTTCCTCTATTTTTTCTTTTCTTTCTCCTTCCTACCTTCTTCCCTCCCTCCCTCCCTTCAGTCCTTCCTCTCTTACTCTCCCCTTTCATAAGTTTCCTTGCTTCCTTCCTCTGTTCCTGTCCCTTCCCCCTTTCTTTCTTTCTTTCTTTCTTTCTTTATTTTTCTCTCTTTCTTTCTTTCTTGCTCTTTTTCTTTCTCTCTTTTACCTTCCCTTCCTCTATTTCTTCTTTTCTTTCTCCTTCCTACCTTCTTCCCTCCCTCCCTCCCTTCAGTCCTTCCTCTCTTACTCTCCCCTTTCATAAGTTTCCTTCCTTCCTTCCTCTGTTCCTGTCCCTTCCCCCTTTCTTTCTTTCTTTCTTTCTTTCTTTCTTTCTCTTTCTTGCTTTCTTTCTTGATCTTTTTCTTTCTCTCTTTTACCTTCCCTTCCTCTATTTCTTCTTTTCTTTCTCCTTCCTACCTTCTTCCCTCCCTCCCTCCCTTCAGTCCTTCCTCTCTTACTCTCCCCTTTCATAAGTTTCCTTGCTTCCTTCCTCTGTTCCTGTCCCTTCCCCCTTTCTTTCTTTCTTTCTTTCTTTCTTTCTCTTTCTTTCTTTCTTTCTTGCTCTTTTTCTTTCTCTCTTTTACCTTCCCTTCCTCTATTTCTTCTTTTCTTTCTCCTTCCTACCTTCTTCCCTCCCTCCCTCCCTTCAGTCCTTCCTCTCTTACTCTCCCCTTTCATAAGTTTCCTTGCTCCCTTCCTCTGTTCCTGTCCCTTCCCCCTTTCTTTCTTTCTTTCTTTCTTTCTTTCTTTCTTTCAGATGATTAGGCTACTGTGTACATATGTAAATTTAAAAGTTTAAGAAAGTTTACAAGTTAAGTGAAAGAAACTTCATTATTCATTTATATGTACATGTACATTTCTTCATTAAAAACATGTCTTTTTGCATAATTTAGACTAACTTTGTGAGTTTTTTGAGGGCTGGAACCAATTAAAATTATTTACATTAATTCCTATGGGGAAAAGTCGTTCGAGATAAGAGCTGCTCGACTTAAGAGCGCAGGTCCGGAACGAATTAAACTCGTATCTCGAGGTACCACTGTATTTTAATTTGTACTAAAAAGTATGATACCTAGATGCCACACTGTTTACACATTTATATGGATATATTTTAAAATAAAATTTAAAATTTGTGGGTGGCGGGGAGAAGGAAGTGAAAGAATTTTGTTTTGTAAATTTTATTACTTATACACTAATTCAAAGTTTACATGTCTTACCTTTGAGATTATAAATGAATGGTGATGATGAAAGAACATTTTAATATTTTCTGCTTCTTCAGGTGAACTCATTGTGACCCCAGGAAGTTGTACAGTAGTTCTTTCCATGTTAAATCAAATTTCTCCAGCTCACAAGGCCAGTTCTTGCCTTTCTTCTACTCCAAGATGCCTGGACTGTAAAGATAAGGGTAAGCGAATAAAATTATTAACCAGAAAGAAGTCAGGGTGAATGCTCTAATAATTATTATCATCATCAGATTTTTATGTGTTCTATTTTAAAAAGTCAAGCCATGAGTTGACCTTGACTACTTCTGACACCATAGACATTCATGTTGTCTTCCTAAAGACAGTATTGTGCAATTACCACTAAAAATAGCGCCGGTCGACTTACCGGCCCGGCAGCTTTTGCGGAAGGGTCGGGCAGACACCGGACCCTTCTATGGCGGCCGCCATCTTGTTTTTTCGGCCGAAATCTCGCGAGATGAGATTTCGGCCGAAAAGCCAGGCCCACGTGGCCTGGCGTGATGCTGAGTCCGGGCGGGGCTTGCTGGCCCTATTTAAGGGCCTGCAGGCCCTGGGCCGAGCCTTTTCGCCCGGATCTCAGCTAAAGAGCAGACACTTGGTAGCGTTCTGCTCAGACGCCATTTTGGGAGCGGCCTCGTGTGCGGCCGCCATTTTGTGGGCATTTGGTTCGAGAGGCCTAGATCCGGCGGAGAGCGAGGAGAGTGGCTGGTGGTCTTTGGATCCCCCTCGGGCCGAGGGGGAGTGGTGAAGTCGCCCCTTGTCCATTACCCAGCTGGGTGGGGGGGGCGCTTTAGGGGTTTATCCCCGGTAGGGCTTGGGCCTTGGTGCGGGGCCTTTGGTAGAGGGGTTTAGTGGAAGGGTTGATACCCCTCTGTTCATTTCTTTAGAAGCTGTAGGATGGCCCCAAAGAAGAGGCAAGCCAGGGCCCCTTTGGCCCAGCCTGCTGCATGGCCCAGAAGGGCCCTTAGGCCTTCTGCCAGGGCTCGGGCCAACATGGTGGGGCCCCCAGGGGTGGTCCCTTCTGAGGGGGTGGCGGGAGTGATGCCCGCAGCCCCTCACCCGGATGTTTCTCCTGCTCTCTCTTGGGCCAGGGTCCTGGAGAGATTTGATGAGTTGGAGCAGTGGCGGTCCGGCTCGGGCCCCAGAGGGCCCCTCGAGCCTGCAGCGGCGGCCTTGGGAAGAAATCCTGCAGCAGCCCAGGCTGGGCAGATGGCCCACACCGGGCAGATAGCCCATTCCGGGCAGATGGCCCAGTCCGGGCGGATGGCTGCGGTTCCAGGCCCCGCGGCGATGGGGTCTCCTTGGATGTCTTTGACCCCATATGGGGCAGGTGAGGCTGCACAACACACCACATCCCCCTCACTTCCCCCCTTGCCCGGCGCGGGTTTTTCCCTACCGGGCTTGGGGAGCGGGGTTAGTTTTCTGGGGGCCCCGGCGGGCACATGCGGGCAGGTCTGGTCGCCGCCGGTGCCTACGACGGGGCCACCTGCGTCTGGTACGGTGCCGCCGCCCGGGCCGGGGGTGGCAGGGGTCCCCGGGATGACAGGGATAGGGGGTTGGGCCCCTCCAGCTCCTGCCATTATGCCCCCGATCCCTTTGATGGCCTATCCCCAAGGGCTGGGGGTTTTAGGTTTGGGGGCCAGCTCGGTGTGGGACCCGTTTGCCAGTATTAAGGCGGGGGCCATCCCGTGCGGGTTGCCGGCCACCCCTCTTGGGTATCATCTTCACCCGTCCGTGGAAGGGGGAGTACGTGGACCTCTTTTCACTTCTGAACAGAGAGGTCCCTAAGTAGGAGAAAGATATAGTCCCTGGGAAAAAGCCCAAGAAAACAAAAGTCACCAAGTGCTTCAGCTCCTGGCTGTACGCTTTTCTGACGTATGCATCAGTGGTGATTCAGAGGCAGCCTGCTATGGCCTCTGCTGTGCTTAAATATATCGATCTAATCGCCAGGGCCAACTTTGAGTATAAGGGCACCATATGGCGCCATTATGATAAGGGTTTCTGGATGAGGATGGCTGTAGAGCCCAACTTGCCTTGGGATATGGTGGTACAGGACCTATGGTTCCGGGCCACGTATATGTCCGGTAAGGAGGGGTGCGAACGGACTGATAGCGGTCATTTTATGGAGGAGGAGCCTGGTGTAGCTGGTGTAGCTGGTAAGGGGGCCTCACCTGCTTGTCATGAATTTGCTGCGAAAGGGGCGTGTTTTCGTCCCTTTTGCAAGTATAAGCATGCCTGCGGGAATTGTGGGGGGTCCCATGCAGCTTCGGTTTGCCCCCGCCCCAAGAAGGGGGCAGAAAAGAAGGGTGGGGGTCCAGGAAAGCCTCCCCATCGGCTGGGGGAAAAGGGCCCCAGCCCAATTGATGTAACAGTGCTTGAGGGTTGGTTGATCGACTACCACCCTCGCTCGAGAGCTGCTGCTCTCTTGCTCGGTTTTTCTAAGGGATTCAGGATCCCTTATGTGGGTATTAGGAAGGCTTTCATGTCCGATAACCTTAGATCGGTTGTCGGTCATGAGGACATCGTTAGGGCTAAGATTCGGAAGGAGGTGGCCGAGGGCAGGGTCCTCGGGCCTTTCCCGGAGCCACCCTTTCCGAATCTTAGAGTGTCCCCCTTGGGGGTGGTCCCCAAAAAGGCGAGTGGTGAATTTAGGTTGATTCACCACCTGTCTTTTGCAAAAGGGGAGTCAGTGAATGATTTCATTCCTGATGAACTTTGTTCGGTGCGGTACGCATCCTTTGATGCGGCCGTGACCATGGTTAGGAAGTGTGGAGTAGGAGCCCTTATGGGGAAATGCGACATTAAGTCGGCATTCCGGCTCCTCCCCATACACCCAGACGACTTCGAGCTTCTGGGCTTCCATTTCGATTGGAGTGGGTGCTCAGGAGGCGCAGTGGCCTGGGCTCGGTCGTTCACTACCTTGATGATTTCTTGGTGGCGGGGCCTGCGCACTCGGAGCAATGCTTTGCTCTGATGCGGGACTTCGAAGCCCTTTGTGCTCAGTTGGGGGTGCCTTTAGCCTCTGAGAAGACCGAAGGCCCCACCACCAAGATTACCTTCCTCGGTATTGAATTGGACTCAGAGGAGCAATCTTCCAGATTGCCCCTGGAAAAGTTAGTCAAAATTAGGGGTAAGCTTGAGGCGGTCCTGGGCTGCAGGAAGGTCACTCTTCGGCAGCTCCAGGAACTAGCCGGGATACTTAATTTTGCCTGTCGGGTAGTGGTGCCGGGCAGGGCTTTTTCTAGACGGTTGTATGTTGCGATGAAGGGGCTACGTTTGCCCCATCATCGTACCCGCTTGTGTGCAGGGGTCAGGGCTGACCTCTGCGTGTGGCGGGAGTTTTTGGAACACTTTAACGGGTTGTCTTTTTGGAGGCACGAGCTTCTTTTGGAAGCTGAGTTGCAGCTCTGCTCCGATGCTGCGGGGACTTGTGGTTTTGGGGTAGTGCTAGGTGACCAGTGGTGCTGGTCGGGGTGGCCTCCGGAATGGAGTGCCTCTTCATTGGTTAAGGATTTGACATTTTTGGAGCTTTTCCCCTTGATAGTGGCCTTAGAGCTTTGGGGTGAGCAGTTTAGGGACAAGACGGTGCACTTTTGGTGCGACAACCTAGCGGTTGTCCATGTTGTGAACGCCCTGTCATCCAAGAGTGACAGGGTCATGCAGCTTGTCCGCCATTTTGTGCACAGGTCCTTGTCCCTAAATGCATTGTTTTTGGCTAGGCATGTTCCCGGGCTAGATAACGGGGTGGCTGACGCTTTGTCCCGTGGTCAGTTGTCCAGGTTTCGGACCCTGGCCCCGTGGGCCCGAGAGTCGCCAGAGGTATTCCCAGTCCACCTTTGGAGCCTGGGCGGGCTCCCGAGCGTTGGAGAGACGAGGCCTCCAGGGCGATCGCCCTTTCGGTAGCACCGGGTATCCTGCGGGCTTACCAGCGTGCAGGTAAGGAGTTTGGGGATTTTAGGCAGGGTAAGGGTTACCTCCATAGTTGGCCTGCCCCAGTTGAGCACCTAGCGGAATATTGTGTCCTGCTGAGGCAGCGTGGCCTTTCAGTTAGGACTATCAGGTCTAGGTTAGCCAGCCTCGCCTTTCTGTCCAAGGCGGGGGGATTTAGTGATTTTTCTGGTGACTTCCGCATCCGGAAGATGCTGGAAGGCTGGGTGAGGGAGCGACAGGCGATCCCTTCTGACACTCGTCAGGCCATGATGGTTCAGCAGCTGTCCTTGATTTATCAGGCCTTGGACAGTCTGTGTGCCTCCCTGTACGAGGCCCGTCTTTTTAGGGCAGCCACTTGTGTCATGTTTTTTGGGGCCCTTCGGGTCAGCGAGGCAATGGCCTCCTCGCAGGCTGACTCGTCGCTCCGAGCCTTCCAGCTCACTGATCTAGCCTTTAGGCAGGGGGGTGTCTCCCTTTTGGTGAGACATTCCAAGACAGATCAGTTACACAGAGGGGTTAGAATAGAGCTTGGTGCAGCCACCGACCAGTCTGTGTGCCCGGTGGCTGCTTTACAGCAATTTTGTGGCTTGCATGGGTCAGGGCAAGGGTACCTTTTTCAACACCAGGACGGTACCCCCGCTGACCTGTTATCAATTCTGGGCGTTAGTGTCTAAAGCAATGGCTCAGGTAGGCATGGATCCCGCCGGCTATGGAACGCATTCGTTCCGTATCGGCGGCGCCACTAGCGCGGCACTTTCTGGTTTCCCGGCCAGCGGCATATTTGGGTTATGTGAGGCCCGCTGAGGATTCTAGACAGGGCTTAGGCTAGGTAACCTCTCTGTGTGTGTCCTCTTCCAGGTCCCCATGCCAATCAGAAACCGACGGCGCTGCTGTGTGGCCACAGCATGGTATTTTGGGCTGGCCGCTCAGCAGCCAGAAGTGCCATCAGGACCCAGTTGTCATTGGGACGGTGGGTCAATGTTGTTTGGATGGGCCGGAGAGGTATGCGGTGGGAGGGGCTCCTACCGACGTTGCTGGGCGGGCAGCATCCCAGGGCTGTACCCGGCGCTACTGGCCGGGCGGCTACCCAGGGTCGCGCTCAGATGGGACTGGGTGGGCGGCATCCCATTGCTGCACCCAGGTGGCTGGTCTTGCACCTCGGTGGCAATGACCTATGCCTGCTTGGTGGTCTACCGTTGATCATCCAGTCGTGCGAAGATTTGCGGTGGCTTCGCACGGTGTGGCCAACCACGCAAGTGGTATGGTCAGAGATCCTTCCAAGGATCGTGTGGAGGGACGCCCTTTCCCTTAGGGCCATTTACCGGGTCAGGCGTAGAGTAAATAAGGCCCTGGGCAAAACCGTTAGGGAATTAGGTGGGGTTGTAGTGGCCCATCCCCTCATCACTGTAGATCGGCCGTGGCTTTACCGGGCCGATGGCGTTCACCTGTCAGAACAGGGGAATGTCATTTTCTTACAGGACCTGCAGCGGTCTTTGCGTGAGCTGGCGCAGCTAGAGGGGGGAGTCGGGGGGCCAAGATAGAGATCTGACCCCCGCTCCGTGGCAGGTTAGGGGCGGAAATCTGGGTGGTGGTTAGCAACTGTGCGTTCTCCTTTGGGCATCTTTGGGGATGATTGACAGGTTCTCTCCAAGCTCATGGTGGGGTGCTACCTGAGCAGTTGGGGGGAACCTGTCTTTGGGTCCCGCACATTGAAGTCCCCGGGTAGGGGTGAGCCGGCGGGACCCCCCTCATGCGAGTGCATGGCAGGGTCTCAGGTGAGGGAGAGGTCCCTCACCTGGACTAGCATCGAGCTACGCCCATAGTTGCCCATGAATGTTGATTGCTACGTCATTTCCGCCCCGGAAGTATTTGTTTGACCCTGCAGGTCCACTGTTTTAGGTCATAGTTAAGCATGTTGATTTATGCAAATTTATGCTAATTTAATTAAATAAATTATGCAAATTTATTATTAATAAAAATGACCCAAGTTTAAATCCAGCTCTTGTGTCCGTGTCGTTACTCCGTCTCTTCCGCAATAGCGCCGGTCGACTTACCGGCCCGGCAGCTTTTGCAGAACAATCGGGCAGACACCAGACCCTTCTATGGCGGCCGCCATCTTGTTTTTTCGGCCGAAATCTCGCGAGACGAGATTTCGGCCGAAAAGCCAGGCCCACGTGGCCTGGCGTGATGCTGAGTCCGGGCGGGGCTTGCTGGCCCTATTTAAGGGCCTGCAGGCCCTGGGTCGAGCCTTTTCGCCCGGATCTCAGCTAAAGAGCAGACACCCACCCGCCCCCCTATTTTGCAGTGTGCTATTAGTGGGTCGCCCCTAGGGGGGCCGAATGGGAATTTTTTGCGGCTTCGCCCATTAGGCAAGGCCGTTTTTTCGCCCATTCCACACTGGGGAGATGGATGTGCGGTTAGGGGGTGCTTGCATTTAATAGGTTGATTGGCTTACCTTTGGTCATTTGGGTAGGCAGGTTAGGGGCGGAAATCTGGGTGGTGGTTAGCAACTGCGCATTCTCCCTTGGGCATCTTTGGGGATGATTGACAAGTTCTCTCCAAGCTCATGGTGGGGTGCTACCTGAGCAGTTGGGGGGAACCTGTCTTTGGGTCCCGCACATTGAAGTCCCCAGGTAGGGGTGAGCCGGCGGGACCCCCCTCATGCGAGTGCATGGCAGGGTCTCAGGTGAGGGAGAGGTACCTCACCTGGACTAGCATCGAGCTACGCCCATAGTTGCCCATGAATGTTGATTGCTACGTCATTTCCGCCCTGGAAGTATTTGTTTGACCCTGCAGGTCCACTGTTTTGGGTCATAGTTAAGCATGTTGATTTATGCAAATTTATGCTAACTTGGTTAAATAAATTATGCAAATTTATTATTAATAAAAATGACCCAAGTTTAAATCCAGCTCTTGTGTCCGTGTCGTTACTCCGTCTCTTCCGCAACAGAATTTTGCAAGCATTTAGACAGCATTGTGTTTACTCCCTATTTTTGCTAAGTCTGCTTCAGCTTTTTCCTTACTAGAAATGAACGGTCTGTTAGAGGAAAAGAAATAACAGAGTAGCTACTCAAGTCTGTTAGAGGAAAAGAAATAACAGAGTAGCTACTCAAGTCTGTTAGAGGAAAAGAAATAACAGAGTAGCTACTCGATTCCTTTCTATTTATACTGACTAAAATGTTTCATGTTCAAAAAATCTCCAAAATATATTTTATTAGCATAAATTACAAACTCCTCCACGTATACATCTGATCCTCTTTATAATCATATTTAATTGTCCATCATAAGACTGTTTAATGGGATGTCAATTCTCTCAGCTAAACTCACCTCAATAATGGAGAATCTGACAAACTAATATATCCATCATTTTCTTGATAAAGCTCTGAAAGTCACATATTTATTTGTTAGTTTTCTACTTCATCTCCCCTTAAGGCAGCAAAGATAACCTGTCTTTTCCCACAACAGCACCATCAACTTCAGTCCTGAATCCTTTTCATTTCTTCCAATGTCAGTCAGACATTGTCATTTTCTTGGATGGTCCCGGTTTCTTTTTACCTGTCCTTGGATTCCAAAGAAGAATCACAAAAGTATCCTCCAGAGATAGTGCTTTTATAGTTTCCACAAATGTAGTAAGCTACACATAAAATATGCAAATTCCACATTTTCAAAAGAGGCTGGGGTGAGAAGGAGAATTTTAAAATGTTGTTATAGTTGATTACCTGAAGTTTCTTGGTTGATTATTTACTGGTGTCTCTGCCTTCCCTTGGTCAACACAAATATTGAATTGTAGTAAAGGCAGGACAACAAACTCACATATCTGAATCCTGAACGTCAAACATTCATCAAGAATGCTTTATCTTCTTACCTGCAATCTTCATATCAATTACATTCTGGCCTTGTGGCCTTTTCCGTGGGAAAAACAGCTAGATTTTCTGATAACAGTAAGTGAAATATATTAACAAATACCTCAAGATTGTTTGTATCTGGATGTGGAAGAAGAATCCAGTTTAATGCAAGCAAGACTGAGTGGCTTTGGCTGTTTCAGTCTCCTGGATTTATGATATTATAGAATCCCTTGGGGCTTCCAGGAACCTTGCCACACAAGTTCCTGGTTCTTACAACTTGTTCATTACATTGGGCTCTAGGGATCGATTGGGATTATTACTATTGTACTTACCTACCCCCTACATTGCAACCTTCTTAACTGATTTCCTTGATTCCAGATTGGCAGTTGAATTCCTCAGATGTTCTTCTCTGGGAATACACTCTGAGGTGGCTCAGGTAGCTCAGGGCTTCCATGACAATCATGAGTATCTACCAGGTCATCAAGAGCCTCACTTCAGATTTAGTATTCTGCCAGAGAAGTGACAATGTGTTCTGAAAGTTAAAGAGCTTATGCTGTCCCCTTGTCATAGTCAAATCATACCCTGATTTCCTAGGGATTCCATGATATCAAGACCCTCCCAGGGAAGCTGAATCCAATAATTGGTCTGATCTGGCAACTACTTGCTGACCAGTTTCAGAGGATGTTGGGGGCTATCCTTTTGGTCTGCTGCATGGCCTATGCAAGATCTTGGTTATTGCTTGGAACAAGGTGGCTGCTGAAACCTTGGATTAGATTGCCCCCATCTCTTTCCTTTTCATCACTCTTCTTGCTTTACAGAAGAGTTGAGAGATCAACTAGAGAAGAGACATTTAGAGACTTGCTGGTGTTTAGTAGGGATGAACTCTACTAAACACAGGTGAAAACCACCATTAAGGACTCAATTGCAATTGTAACAATGGCAAAGTGTCACTATTCCTCCACCCTACTGTATCTGCAGAATGCTATCCCATACCTTGATTTGTGAGACATCAACCCTCCTAGGTGTTCTGTCTGGGTTTTCCCAGACCTCAACACCAACTGAAAAAACAGCCAGACACTCTGGTAAAAGCCAAAAGTATTTTATAGCTGGAAAAAATAAGCACAAAGGAAAACCTGTCTTCACAACAGACAGGCTATAATACGTTACAGCAGGGTCCTGATGTCCAGTCAATACCATAAGCTTCTTGCTGGCACACCCCCCCCAAGGTTTCAATAGTCCAAGGCACAAACCAGGATTGTAAGCCACCAAAGTTCACAGACAGGTCTCACGAATCTCCAAGATAAAACTCCACAAGCCAGGAAGGGTGGGTCCGCCTTTTATCCTTTCCCAAGAGCACCACACCCAAACCCAGCTGTGACCCCTAATGCTGGAAATACCTAGCCAATTGAGTCCATCTCTGATTAGCTCTCCTTTGTCGCATATCTATGATGTCTTGAGCATTTTCCCCTAAGGAATCCAGGCTGCTTGCTGGGGAGAGCTCCCCCTGGTGGGACTCTGGCTGTCCTTCTTCTCCAGCCTGGGATTCCTCTTCCTCGTCAGTCTGCACCTCCTGTTCCTCAGCCTCTCCCTCTGAGCTGGAAACCGACAGAAGGTCAGCCATTCCCGGAGGGGTCCCAGACTGAACCACAACACTAGGTAGGGAAGATTTGGAAAGCTTCTTTCATGGATATATTGAGCAATTTGTATGGAATCTGTTGGATTATGCTGCAGAGGTGTCAGCATTAATATGCCTTTCTCATCTTTCCCATGAGGCATCATTAGTACATAAGCTGTCCTGGCTGCTAGATAATTTCAAGGTGCAATTCAAAATGGTGTTTCTGTGCATAAACTTTCCTGTGCAGTCAGGAATGTTAATGCTGCATGATGGCTTGATTCTTTATGACACTTTTTTTTCTATAATTGCTGAATTATTTTCATTGTTTTGATTATCATCATTTATCTCAAGGGTTGCACAATTACATACAACTTTTGGTACTTTTTTATTAAAGTTTTTTTCATACTGACAGTACAAAAGACAAAACCACCAGAGAACATAAGAGGGGTTCTATACAAGTGCAAGTGTAACTTTGATTTTTCATTTCAAAGATTTTCTCCCGAACATATGACTGAAGTTTATTTGTTGATTTTTTAATTATATCTGTCTTCCCTTAGTCAATACAAATATTTAGGTGTACTTAAATATTAATGTGTAACATACTGAAGCAGAACAGCAAACTCAAATACCTAAACTGTGCAAGTCAAATATTCACCCAGAATATTTTATCTTCTTACCTGCAATCTTCTGGTCTTATCTTACTACCTATATTCTGACCTTGTGGCCTTTTAAGTGGGAAAAACAGCTAGATTTTCTGTTATCTGTATGTGAAATATACCTAGTTAGTTCTATCTCTCAACCCAAGGCTGTGTTGGAGAAAGCTGTCAATCAACTAGCCAGCAGCACAAGACCTTTGTATCTTGATGGGGAGTAAAAGATCAGTTCAGTGAAGACTGACTTGTCTTAGATGTTTCATTCTCCTAGGTTTACAATATCATAGAATTCCTTCTGGCTTTTAGTGAACTTGCCCACGAGTTCATGGTTGTGACAACTTGATCATTACCTTGGGCTCTATGGGGATTGATTGGGACTGTTGCTATTGTACCTACCTATCTCCAACCCTGCAACCTCCTTACCTGATCTCCTTGATTCCACATTGGCAGTGGACGTCCTTCTCTAGGAATGCTGCCTGAGGTGACTCAGGAACTCAGGGCTTCCATAAAAACCATGAGGTCCACCAGGTCATCAGGAGCGTGACTTCAGATTTGGTATTCTGTCAGAGCAGTGGCAATGTGATTTGAAATTGAGAGAGCTTATGTTGTCCCCTTGTCATGATGAAAGCACAGCCTGATTTCCTAGGGATTCTCCAATATCATGACCCTCCCAGGGGAACTGAATCTAATAATTGGTCTGCTCCAGCAACTACTTGCTGAGCCATTTCAGAGGATGCTGGGGACTATCCATGTTGGTCTGCTGAATGGTCCATGCAAGGTCTTGGGAATAAGGTGGCTGCTGAGACCCTGGATTGGGTTACACTTGTCTTTCTCCTTTTCATCACTCCCCATTCTTTTCAGAGATCAACTCTTTTGAAAGATCAACTAGGAGAAGAGACATTTAGAGTATTACTGGTATTAGTGGATGAACTCTACTGAACACAGGTGAAAATTGCTATTAAAGACTTGGTTGTGGTTATAAAGGTGGCAAGGTGGCAGTAACTTCTCTACCTTTACTGAACCTGCAGAATGCTATCCCACACCCCTGTTTTGTGTGACAAGGACAATTCTAGGTGGGGAGTACTTGGAGAATTTCTTTCATGGGTATATTGAGTTATGTGTGTGGCTTAAATCACAGAGGTCTCAGCAGTTTCTCATTACTCCCATAAGTCCATTTAATTTTTTTCCCCATCCTTGGAAGGGCACGATCTGATGCTTGGATGGCATGCTTTCCTCTGGTATGACAAAGAAAAAACACATTCATATTTTAAAAGACATACAATAAGAAAGTATTTATTAGAAGTATGGAAAGATATTAAGAAAGATCACTTCTTAAATGTACCAGACTGGATATCCCCACTAGAGGCAATATCCCATCCTAATCTCATATCGGATAGGAAAATACCAAAGTATAAACAATTACTTGATGAACAAATGAATTTAAAAACAAGAGATAAACTTCAAGAGGAAGAATTTTTGAGTAGTTTATTGATTACAAATTCAAAGAAATTAATTGGGAAAGCATATAAATATATGATAGAACATAAAAATATAGATTTAACTCTCAAAGACAACATGATTACTTGGTGTAAAAATTTCGGCAAAGAGTTCGATCTAGAGACTTGGGAGAAAGTTTGGATAACAAATTGGAAGATGACAAACTCAGTTTCTTTAAAAGAAAACCAAATTAAGATGTTTTACCGGTGGCATCTCCCACCAAATAGAATTGCTAAGATGTATCCAAATACCTCCCCAAATTGTTGGAAATGTAAAAGTGAAATAGGTTCTTATTATCATCAATAGTGGACATGTAATAAAGTCTGGACATATTGGAGAATGATAGAAAAAATGATAAAAGAGATTACATTATATGAAATAGAAAAATCCCCTGAATTTTAACTCCTAGGCATAGCTAAACAGAAATATAAAAAAGATATTTTTTTTCTGGTTGTACATATTTTAACAGCCGCTAGGATAGTTTATGCACAAAATTGGAAAGGGGAAGATATCCCAAAAAAAGAGGATGTAGTTAAAAAAAATCTGGATTGTGCAGAGATGGATATGATGACGAGAAAGCTGAATGATCAAGAAGAATCTGATTTTTATATTATTTGGGATAAGGTTTATACATGGATAGATAAGAATAAAGTTGAAAATAAGGTAATGAAAACGGTATAAATATAATTAAATGTTA
Organism: Erythrolamprus reginae; assembly: GCF_031021105.1. Lineage (NCBI taxonomy): Eukaryota > Metazoa > Chordata > Lepidosauria > Squamata > Dipsadidae > Erythrolamprus > Erythrolamprus reginae. The sequence goes on along the minus strand of NC_091953.1, from coordinate 98,020,550 downwards.
TTGATATTTTTTGTTGTTTTTAGTGTTGTTGGCTTCTCTATTTTATAAATTTAACTTTATGTCTATTAGAATATGTAAACAAAGTTCTTCTTTTCAATTAGAATATTAGTTTGATTTAAAGATTTAAGATTTTATCCTTTTTTCTGTATTAAAAATTGACTTCAAGAAAAGAGGGGTAATTGTAACCCCTGATATGTGTTTAAATGTTTGTAAGTTTGTATGTCTTTTTTTATTGAAAATTAATAAAGTTTATTAAAAAGAAATAATTTTTTCCCCATCCTACATTAGATACTACCCTGTTTCCCTGAAAATAAGTCACCCCCGAAAGTAAGACATAGGATAGGTTTTGTAGAATTGCCTAATATAAGGCATCCCCTGAAAGTAAGACGCAGGAGATGTTTTGTTTCGCAGCATTCCCAAACAGAACATATATAACACAGTTGTCCATAAATTGCATCCCAAAACACTGTATCAGTCAGATTTAAAACACATCCAACACGCATCCAACATGCGCCTGCATGTTTGGATGCATTTTTGCTGCAGCAGGATACAGGATACAATTCACTGGAAAAAAATAATACATCCCCTGAAAATAAGACGTAGCACATCTTTGGGAGCAAAAATTAATATAAGACGCTGTCTTATTTTCGGGGAAACACGGTATCACTTTGGGAATTGTCACTATTCCTTTTTTCCTATCCCTTAAAAGAATTGGCAATATTTCAACTCAGAGAGAATGCTTTTATAGTCTCCTATAGTAGTTATTGTATTCTTATGAAGTCAGTTTTCTGATCTAATCTACCTCTTGCATAACAAATTGTTCCCTAACAATGGCAAAATCTCAAGAGCCTAAATTACATTTTTTCCAAATCAAAGTAATGTCTTCTGCTGCACGAATCCCAGCGACCAGTTAGGTCCCACAGAGTGGATCTTCTCCGGGTCCCGTCAACTAAAGAATGTTGCTTGGCGGGACCCAGGGGAAGAGCCTTCTCTGTGGCGGCCCCAGTCCTCTGGAACCAACTCCTCCCAAAGATTAGAATTGCCCCCACCCTCCTTGCCTTTCGTAAGCTGCTTAAAACCCACCTCTGCCACCAGGCATGGGGGAATTGAGATCCTCTTCCCCCTAGGCCTTTACAATTCTATGCATGGTATGTATGTATGTATGTTTGGTTTTTTATATTAATGGGTTTTTAATTGGTTCTAACTTCAGACTACTATTGTACACTGCTTTATTGTTGCTGTTAGCCGCCCCGAGTCTCCAGTGAGGGGCGGCATACAAATCCAATAAATAAATAAATGTCAATAGTTAGACAATAAGGTTAATACGTTAAATATACACATCTATACACTCACAGATTACAATCAATACAGCAGAAAAAGCATTTTTATTATTTCAATTATTTAACATTCAGTTAGAATGAAACATGTTGAATGTTATTTTCTGGCTAAAATGAGATCATAAACATTTCCTTTTTTAAACTGAATATCTTTAAAGCCAGCAGTTTGGAAGAGCATTCGAAGTTCAGTTTCTTTCCGTGATTTTCCTTCACATAAAACCAACATTATGATGGAGTACAAATGACCAGGAAGTGACCCAGATATTTTGTCATCAATAATTGGTTCCATTGCTAAGACTCCACCACCTGTTTTAAAAATAGTTTATTAAATCAGTAATGTGTTGCCTACAAAAAATGTAATGCCCTTGAATCTCATTTTCACTTTTATGGTTGTGACCTTTCTCCCAACACTTTCCAACTCTTCTAAAAGTCTTTGTTTCCTTAGACAAAGTCTATGCTACATTTTAGTGTCCTGGGAGTCTTAAAGGATACATAAAATATTGTGCCAACCCTGGATCCTTCATCATAGACGTTTTGCATTGTCATCTTTCAGTCTCAAAAGACCATGGTATCTTGCTTTGGATTCATCATAGAGTAACATCTAACATAACATATGCCACTTTAGCCTATTTACCACAGGATTACTTTCTACATTCTGCCTATGTTTTATAATTGAAGCATCAGGAAAGTTCTAAATAACTTTTCCATAAGTGGACATTATGATAAGTGGCATTTCTCTGTCTTGGAAGGGTAAGAAAGAAACGGGTTTCATAACATGGGTATGTATGAGAGGAACTGGATTCCATAGCAAACTAATGCTTCAGTGTTGGTTAGGGAGCACACAAAAAGCTAATGTAGTCCAGGAGGCTTGTCTATTTCTTCCCTTATTCTCCCAAGCCCACCAGACTTAGAAGTTCCAGTCCTTCTAGTTGCCCCATCATGTCCTGGTCTACTATATTTACTTTTTGTGCAGCTGTTGACAAGTATATCAACCCAAGAATAATGTTCTGAAGGAACATTATGCTGCAATGTTCTACCTGTCAATGACTACTTCAGCTTCAATCGCAACAACACAAGAGCACGCAACAGATTCAAACTTAATATTAACCATTCCAAACTTGACTGTAAAAAATATGACTTCAGCAACCGAGTTGTTGAAGCATGGAACTCATTACCTGACTCAGTAGTGTCAACCCCTAACCCCCAACATTTTTCCTTTAGACTATCCGCGATTGATCTCTCCAGGTTCCTTAGAGGTCAGTAAGGGGCGTGCATAAGTGCACTAGTGTGCCTTCCGTCCCCTGAACAATTGTCTCTCCTTATCTCATTTATCTTTTCTTCCTTTCAAATATGTTCACCTATACTTTTATAACTTTTCTTCTATTCTTTTCTTTATTTATATTATTACATATCTATTCTCTTCAATGTGTATTATGTATTGGACAAGATAGATAGATAGATAGATAGATAGATAGATAGATAGATAGATAGATAGATAGATAGATAGATAGATAGATAGATAGATAGAAAAGCTAGTATATGGAGTAGAGTGGAACTCATTTGGGGGCAGAAAAAAGGAAATTGTGTTACAAGGGTCAGAGCTTCCTTTTTCTGGCTCAGTACAACAGTTCCCTTCTGCACATGGAGGACAGGGGGAGATCTGCTGTGGATCAGGGCAAGAAAGCTCTGATGGTCTCCAAGAAAGACATATAGTGATTCTTCCAAATAGACATCTTGCCAAACTGAAGCAGACTAGTACTTTCATGAAAGTCTGGGAACTATTAGGGAAGAATTGGCTTCATCTTCTTACTTTTATGCAAACTGTCTGAACTTAACTGTCTCTTATTCCTCTGGAATATGCCGACCCGGATTGTGGGGGCAATATGCTGGCTCTGTTAAAAAGTGCTATTGCTAACATGTTGTAAGCTGCCCTGAGTCTAAGGAGAAGGGCAGCATAAAAATTGAATGAATGAATGAATGAATGAATAAATAAATAAATAAATAAATAAATATGCCCCCTCCTTCCTGGGAATCTGCCCCGCTACATTCCATCACAGACCTTTGAGATCCAAGCTTCCTTTCTGCTGCCTAGCACAAAAGTTCCCTTCCTTGCATGGAGAGGGTGTCCCAGCCCTCTTTTGGTATACAGTTTTTTAGACTCCCTACTTAAAACAGTCACACAATTGCTTAAAAGTCTCTCAACTGAAAGACCCAGGACTTTGATCATTGAGCAATGTGGCTTTACAGGTAGTCCTTCATTTACAACCTAACTGGGCCCAAAATTCCTGATGTTAAGCAAGATAATTTTCAGAGAAGGGCGGCATACAAATCTAATAAATATAATATAATATATTATTATTATTATTATTATTATTATTATTATTATTATTATTATTATCATTTATTAGATTTGTATGCTGCCCCTCTCCGAAGACTCGGGGCGGCTCACAACAGTAATAAAATACATTTTGCTCCATTTTATGATTCTTTTTGCCACAGTTGTTAAATTAATCACTGCAGCCATGGTGGGTGTCACGTTTGCTACTGGTTCAGGAATAGGAGTGAACATGCACACTTCTGCACATGTGCAAAATGTCCATTATAATGTCTGGGCAGGTGGGCAAAGCCTCCCATTGCCGCAGTTAACGGTTCGCCCAAACCGAGCCAAACCAGTAGAAACCCAACATTTAATTGCAGTTGTTAAGTTAGTAACACAGTTATAAAGTGACCCACTTCCCCATTCTCTTGTTAGAAGGTTGAAATTCCATCTGTCCATCCATTACCTGGGGGGGAACTACTGACCCCCTCAGAGAGGGTTCACAACTTGGGCGTCCTCCTAGATCCACAGCTGACATTGGAACATCATCTTTGGGCTGTGGCGAGGAGGGCGTTTGCCTAGGTTCGCCTGGTGCACCAGTTGCGGCCCTATTTGGACAGGGAGTCATTGCTCACAGTCACTCATGCCCTCATCACCTCGAGGTTTGATTACTGTAACGCTCTCTACATGAGGCTACCTTTGAAAAGTGTTCGGAAACTTCGGATCGTGCAGAACACAGCCATGAGAGCCATCGTGGGGCTTCCAAGATTCACCCACATTTCTTCAACACTCTGGGGCTTGCATTGGCTGCCAATCAGTTTCCGGTCACAATTCAAAGTGTTGGTCATGACCTTTAAAGCCCTACATGGCATTGGACCAGATTACCTCTGGAACCGCCTGCTACTGCACGAATCCCAGCGACCGATAAGGTCCCACAGAGTTGGCCTTCTCCGGGTCCCATCGACTAAACAGTGTTGTTTAGCGGGCCCCAGGGGAAGAGCCTTCCCTGTGGCAGACCCGGCCCTCTGGAACCAACTGCCCCCACCCTCCCTGTCTTTCGTAAACTACTCAAGACTCACTTATACCGCCAGGCATGAGGGAGTTGAGATATTCCTTCCCCCTAGGCCATTACAATTTATGCATGGTATGTTTGTGTATATGTTTGGTTTTATAATAAGGGTTTTTAGTTGTTTTAGTATTGGATTGTTACATGCTGTTATTATCATTGTTGTTAGCCACCCCGAGTCTATGGAGAGGGGCGGCATACAAATCCACATGACCCCAGAACACCACAATCATCAGAAATAGGAACCCGTTGTCAAACATATGGATTTTGATTATGTGCCCATGGGGATGTTGCAACAGCCATAAATGTGGAAAACAATCATAAATTATATTTTTTCAATGCCGTTGCAATTTCAAACCATCAGTAACCAAATAGTTGTAAGTCAAGAACTACCTGTATCACTTAATGACTGCAAAGACCTATAACCAAACTTCTGAGCCCATTTTAAGACAATCTAAGCACTATCTCTCTTGTCAAAGGTTGTTGCAAATACATACAAACGCTATGGATTGCTCTGGTTGGCTTGTCTTCCAATTCACAAATAGCAAGTTTTCTCTTTCTAGCAATCCCTACCTGGTTTACAGGCTCTAAATACTTTTGTTAGCAGCTGGATGCACTTTTCATCACTCCAGTTAAACAAGATTCTTGATAAGATGTAAAGATCTGCTTCGGGAATTAGATCTTTAAAAAAATCCCCTGTAATGAGAAAAAAAATCTCTTAATATGATGGGAAGTTGTTAATTCTACTAACAATTTAGAGAAACAATTTACTCTCCTGTTCATAAAACATGCTCTAAATAATACTGGCTTTTTTTCAACTACTGGCTTGAAATGGCTGAGATGTTAATTCAAAGTACATATTACCTTCATGGAATGAAATCTGAGATTCATCTAAAAATGGATTATATTTTTTTGATATTTCCAAAACTCCAGGAAGATCGAAAACTTTCACGGAACAATTTGGGTACACTGAAATCAATTCTTTAGCTAAACCACCACTATTTCCTTGGGGAGAAAAACAATGCAAAAAAGGAACTATATAAGAAAGATATCCTGCATATCAACATTTTAACAATTTACTAGAACATTTATGATTTTTAGAATAACTCATTATTTTATTTTTCATATAGCTGCGCTAGACAGATTTACAATATTGACATTTAAAGAAGTGTATTCATTGTGTTTGTTTGTTTGTTTGTTTGTTTATATATAAAACTTATTATCGACCACTGCAAGATTGGACATCAGCATTCCTGTCAAACAGACAACATGTGCCCAAAATAGGTAATGCCATATCTAATCCTGCTCCAGTTTACAATGGCGTTCCCCAAGGCAGTGTCCTAGGACTCATTCTCTTTATACTCTACATAAATTATCTCTGTGACAATATTGCAAGTAATTGTGTTCTCTTTGTTGATGATGTTAAACTATTTAATACCTGCGATAATACTTCTACCCTTCCAAAGGACTTTGACCATGTAGCTGAATGGTCTAACAACTGGCATCTCCAAATCTCATCCAACAAATGCTCTGTCCTACACATTGGTAAAAAGAATCCGAATACTAAATACACACTTGGACAAAATGAACTCGCAGAGGACCCTCACTCATTTCCAATGACCTAAGTGCCAGAGCCCAATGCTACAGCATTGCCAAAAAAGCACTAAGAGTCACAAACTTAATTCTACACAGCTTCTTCTCTACTAACCAGAACATATAAAACATTTGTCAGACCAATTCTTGAATACAGCTCACCTGTATGGAATCCACACTACATAACAGACATTGATACAATTGAAGGAGTCCAGAAATACTTCACAAGAATAGTCCTCCACCCCTCCTCACTCAACAAATTACCGTACTCCTCCAGACTTCAATTACTACGTTTAGAAAATTTACAGCTACACCGCCTCCGAACTGATTTAACTATTGTTCATAAAATCATACATCACAATGTACTCCCTGCTAGCGACTACTTCACCTTTAACAACAACAACACAAGAGCATGCAATAGATACAAACTAAATGTAAATCGTTCCAAACTAGACTGCAGAAAATACTATTTCAGCAATAGAGTGGTCAATGCCTGGAATCCACTACCAGACTCTATTGTTTCCTCCCTCAATCCCAAAATTTTCAACTTTACATTATCTACAGTAGACCTCTTCCCTTTTCTAAGAAGTCTGTAAGGGGCTTGCATAAGTGGACCTTCGTGCCTACAGTCCCTGTCCTAATGTCTTTTTATCTTTTCTATTTCTACTTTATACTTATATTATGTTAAACATACTACAATACTATATTTGTATGATAAATAAATAAATAAATAAATAAATAAATATTGAATGTGCATCTCCGTCACCAAGGGGCTCAGGGCAGTGTACAATTTAATCAATTAATAAAACATTTTACAACCTGTAATCCTTTTTAATCAGGATGGAATCAGGGCAACTGAATGGAGTTGAGAGTTTTTGCCCTTTCTGATGCCTACATGGAGTTTGTAGCAGATATTTTCTCTTTGTGACCTGATAAGAGAAACATATTGCTGCCTACGATTGAACACTCAACTTTCTGCATGGGATGTAAGCCTCTTCATCTCTAGGTTATCACGCCACTTAACATAATGAAACAGTAAAAATGAATAATTTAGTATTGAACATGTAAAGCAACATTATAATATTCCAAGAGATGCAGAGATCCAAGAGGAGAAGACAAAAAGTTAATACAGATGGAAAGTGGAGGATCCCACAAATTCTCTCCTATGGATGTATGGGCCCTAATGCATAATTAATAATTATATTATTAATTAATATAACATAATTAATCCATAATACACATGCCTGTACAGCCAGGTATTGACACCATTACAATAAGCCAGAAGATTGGGGGCTTTCCTCATTTCTGGGGGCAAACCAGATCTGACTACGTCACCTGTAGAGGAGGTAGAGTTTCAATCTTCTATAAGAAATAACTCAACCTAAAAAAGTGCAAGTTAAACAAGAACTTTATCTTCCAGAAACTATCATCTGTGAACTGTTCTTAGATACCAGACTTCGCTTCCCTCTATGTTATAAAGCCCCTGACTACGACACCTCATGTGTGACTTAAACCTACCACATATAAACTGAACCCTAAACAAATATACAACTGAACCCATTCACTCAACCCTTTACAATGCTATTACTAGTCAAGGACTAGATCAACTGGTTACAGACAATACTGGACTCAACAATTGTCTTGATCTCATCTTCTACAACAGTTTATACTCAATTTACAGACTACAAATAAAAGAACCCTTTTCTAATAATGACCATAGCACAATTGACTTTTGTCTCAACATATGTCCTACACAATCCACCATATTGATGGGACAACCAAGTACAACTTTAAAAAGGGCAACTATGATATCATTGAAGCCAATGATATATAATGTTTTAATCTTAGATAATGTTTGGTCTCTTTCTATTATTTTGTATCTATTATATTGTATTTATATTGTTGTTGTAAGCTGCCCTGAGTCCTTCGGGATTGGGTAGCATAGAAGTCGAATAAATAAATAAATAAATAAATAAATAAATAAATAAATAAATAAATAAATAAATAAATAAATAAATAAATAAATAAATAAATGAACAAACCTCTCATCTCTTCATTGGCACACAATATTCTCCAGTTGTATCACTACTGAAGACTACTACAATGTATTTTTACTTGAAATCCAAAGAGTCATTAAATTATATGTGCCACTAATATTCACCAAAACCAAGAAAAATAAATTACCCATAGAAATAAGGAAGCTTCAATCCAAAAAAATATTTATTTGGTGTAAAAATAAAACCAGCTACATTGCAAACTTTAAAAGCCACTAGAAAAATGTGTGTCACATATAAATACTGAATGCATCAATTATCACATCTATCAAGAAGAAAACCTTCTACAAACAAAGTCAACCCGTGCCTTCTATAATTTTATAAACAACACACTCAAAGACACTAGACCCTTCTCACCCCTTAAAGGACCAAATGATAAAGACTATAATGATGAAACAGTTAAAGATAAACTCTTTAACAGGTTCTTCAGTTCAGTCTTTGTTAACAGCAATGGCTCATCCCTCACATTCCCCAGTCATACAACAACCAACTTCAACAATCTAACACAAATCAATTTTACAAAAGAAAATGTTAGACAGACACTACACAACTTTAAACCATCTCTTTCTATTGGACCTGATGGACTATGTGCTTACTTCTTTAAAAAGCTCTCCTCAACTTTGGCAGAACCTCTAAGCATAACTTTAATGAATCTTTCCGAACTAGTTCCTTACCTAAACTATGATCACCAGCAACAGTCATCCCCATCTTCAAAAAAAGGAGATCCAAGTAACATCGATAATTACAGACTAATCACTTTGGGTTGTGTCACTTGCAAAGTCATGGATTCAATCATAAACCAATCCATTACACACCACCTTGAAACCAATAGCCTACTTACCAACAAACAATTTGGCTTTAAAAAAAAATATCTTGTAATCTGCAACTCCTACACTGCAAAAACATATGGACCACTCAACTTAATCAGGGTAAAACAATATATGCAATCTATATAGACTTTTGTAAAGCATTTGATTCAGTAGTTCATGAACAACTTCTTCTGAAACTAAAATACTATAGCATCTCCAGACCATTACCTGATTGGATGACTACACTCCTGTCCATAGTTAGATCAGATCGGAGGCGATGTAGCTGTAAATTGTCTAACTGTAGTATATCAAGTCTAGTGGAATAAGGTATTCTGTTGTGAGCAGAGGAGTGAAGGACTCTTCTTGTGAAATATTTCTGGACTCTCTCAATTGTATTAGTGTCTGATATGCAATGTGGGTTCCAGACTAGTGATCTGTATTCTAGAATTGGTCTAACAAATGTTTAGCAGTGGAATGTTGCTAGAGAAGAAGCTACGTAAGATTAGATTAACAACCCTTAGTGCTTTTTTGGCAATGTTGTTACAGGGGGCTATAGCACTTAGGTTGTTGGATATGAGTACTCCAAGCAATGTTCCCTCTAATTTTTTTTCGATGTGTGCAGAAAAGTATAATGTCAGAGCGGCACATTTTCATGCCTGGGCGTGGTTCAGTTAGAAACAAAAGGGAGTCACGAGACCTCAGGACACACAGCAACGGTCATAAATATGAAACGGCAGCAAAGTTTTGATCCTGCGATCATTGGGCTGCTGCCAAGGTCCTAAATGTGAAAAGGGTGCCTAAGTAACTTTTTTCAGGGCCTTTACGACTTTGAATGGTCAGTAAATGAAACATTGTAAATTGAGGATAACCTTCCTTCCCCCCTAGATGTTTTCTGTGGAGCTTCAAAATGGACTCCTGATCTGCTGATCTACTTCTAAAAGAGTGCACTGGTCAGACACATAATCCTCGACTTCTGTTCTGACCCCAATGGAGGCCAACATTTCTATCTCCTGAGTAAGACAGTTATTAAGTGAGTTCTGCCTCACTTTACCCCCTTTCTTGCCACAGTCATTAAGTGAATCCCTGCAGTTGCTTGTCAGAAGATCCCAAAAGATGTTCACATAATCCTGGGACATTGCCATAACTACGTTGTCAAGTGTCCAAAGTTTGATCCAATAACCACTTTATTTTTCTAAGAAAGTCCTTCCTTCCTAGAAGGAAGAATAGAAAGAATAAAATGGAAAAGGGGATTAAAAGGGGATACAAAAAAATAAAAAGAAAAGTGTTCGGTTCAAAGTTCTGCTTAGATTAAAGAAATTGGAGTTTGAGAAGGGTTGATTAAGCTTGCTTGTTTGCTCTCTTTTTTTCTATTTAGATATATGAATTTAGTAATTGCTGATCTGTTTTGATAAAGTTAGAAGGATTGATTATAATAAGATATGTAGTAGGTAATACTGATTTGGATTAATGCATAAATGGAATTGAATTTAGAATTGTTGGGGAGATTAATGGTATTAATGATTTTTAATTGATTGAAAATAGAGAATATTTAGATTTTTTTCCCTTTTTTTTCTTTTCTCAAATTGACTGAAATTTAAGAATTAAATAAGAAATGTAAGTACTAATTGGCTAAATGTTAGATGGGCTGAAATAATGTTTAAATTTGGGATTAGGTAAATGTACTATTTAGAGGGGGAAGTCTGAAATTCGTATATGTTTATGTTTTGTTTTTAATTTTCTTTTGTTAACATTTAATTGGCTATATAAGGTTTTCTTGGTTTACAGAAAAATGTATAAAGAAAGAAGGAAGCACTTTGGCATAATGGTTAATAAGTTAGAAATATAATTGGTGTTGTATTTTTTTAAGGAACATTAAGGAGGGAATTTAATTAAAAGAAAATGTATGTAACTGGATGCCAAAATTAGAAAAATAACTTTTGCAACTTTTTTGATGATTGATATTACTAACAAATTGATATTGATATTACTAATATTGATATTACTAACAAAATACTGCATTTTATTCATGGAAAATTAGATGGTACATGGTGTTGTTTGAATGTATGTTGAGAGAAAAAAATTTACCCTCCCCCCAAAAAGTCTTTCCTTCCTCTGTCCCTCCATTCATTTCATTCTTCCTCCTTCCCTCCTTCCTTCCTCTCCATTTCTCTTTCTCTCTTTTCCCTCTCTTTTTCTTTCCCTCCAGGTCTCTCTCATTTCTGTGTACTTCTCCCTCCCCCCTTCTCTCTCTCATTTGTTTCTCATCCCTTTTTGCTCTCATATCTCTCACCTTCATTTCTGTTTTTCTCTCGCTTTCATCTCCCTTTTTCTTTCTCTCAGGCTGCAGGATTGGGGTGGGGGCTGATGGAGCCCTTGCCCCGATCAAGACCGCCCTGCGGGCTTTCTCAAGCATCTAGATACACAGAGCACTGATGCACACCTGCTTTTTCTCAGCTGCTGCTGTGCACCCCATATCACTTGCCCAGCGGCAGGCATTTCTTGCAGGGTTCCTGCTGGCAATGCCCTCATTTCGGATGCCCATGGCAACTAGCTGCCCCCATCCAAACTGGGGCTGGTCCCGGCAGGGACCCTGCGAGAAATGCCCTCTGCTGGGCAGGTTATACGGGGCGCGCGGCGGGAACTGAGGGGAAGTGGAAGGGCATTCTGTCGGCACTCTGTGTATCCAGACACTTGAGAACGCCCACGAGGCAGCGTTGATCGGTGCGAGGGGACTGGCCTCCATCAGCCCCCATCCAAATCTTATGCCTTCGGAAGGTCACAGAGCAGGTAGGCATGCACAACGGCAGCCACAGACAGAGCCGGAGAAGCCAGGGGTTTCTCCCCTGCCGACAGCTTGGGAGGGGCAAATCAGCTGTCGGGCGGGGAGAAACAGCACCAGCTCCACTGCGCAGGCTTGGAAAACACTGCGCCGTGTTTGATATTTGCCTGCACCCCAGCTCACATTAGAAGGAACAGTGACTCCAGGGTCTTTGACAGAGTGAGGGTCATGTACAAGTGTGTTTCCTCTAAGCTTGTATTTTGTATTCTGATTCTTTTTGCCAATAAGTAAGACAGAGCATTTCTTGGTTGAGATTTGAATTTGCCAGTTGTTTGATCATTCTGCTACATGATCAAGGTCCTTTTAAAGGGTAGCAGTGGTATTAAATAGTATAACATTATTAGCAAAGAGAACACAGTTGCTTATAATGTGATCACAAAGATTGTTTATGTAGAGTATAAAGAGTGTTGGTCCTAATACACTGCCTTGAGGGACACCACTGTTGACAGGAGCAGGATTAGATATGTCACTTCCTATTTCGAACACTTGTTGTCTGTTAAACAGGAACACTCTTGTCCAATCATGTAGTGGTTCAGAGATGCCATAGAATTTTAGCTTCAGAAGTAGTTTGTTGTGAGCTACTGAATGAAATGCTTTACAAAAGTCTATGTAGATTGTGTCTCTATGTCTCTGTATGTGTTCACTATCCTCAAGCCAAGCAAATCCAGGAAACCAGAGAGGAAAGCATAGGATCAGGACAAGTTGTGCCAGTTGACAAGCTGCCTAGGCAAGTAGTCCTGCAGGCATTTGGCAGTGATGAGTTATCTCACTCTAGCCTGGATAAACCTTTGCAGGGCGGGGATGGGGTTTTGGTTGTTTGGTAGTTTTTGTTTTGTCAAGGCTTCAGTAGAGGTTTGCCATTGCCACCTTTATTGGCCTGAGAACAAAATGACGGGCCCAAAGTCACCCAGCTGGATTACTGGATTCCAAGCCTGAATGTCTTAACCACCACATGAGCTCTGCTCTCTTTTCATTTAATTCATCATGACACTGTTATCCCAGGAAAAGGAAGGAATAGAGTGTTTTCATCTACAAAAATGCGCCCATCCCTTTCCAAACAGTCTCAGTATGTAGATACTTATCATTGACTAATTCTAATAAGCTAACCCATTTTAAAATTGGGTAATTAGAAATCAGGCTCAAAACTCTAAAACAAAGAAGATCACAAGGTAGAGTTCTACAATTTCTACTGTTATAATCAGGGAATTATAAGTCTTACAGAGCCTGAAAGACTTTCAATCCAGTTTGTCCAAGATATCACATAATATCAAATGGATGGTAAGGGGCATGATGAAGACCTTCAGGTACTTACCCCCAAGATCATAAATGAGCTGAAATTCAGAAAGATCAAAGGCAGAGACCACTTCTTTTCCATACAGACTCCAACCCTCAGACATGAACCTGAAAAAGCTTTCAACACCTTCCTTTGAACTGGAAGTGAAATTTGTATTGGCAGATGATTAACAACTGCATGAAATACCATATGATTAATGCCTAATCATAAATCTAAAATTGTATTCTTCATTATATAGCCATGCATAATGAAAGCCTCTGTGTTAATTATTTAGTTTTAAAGAGCAGATGATTTAATATTTGTCTTGAACTTTGATGGCCATATAACCTACAGGAATTATTTTCATTTCCATCCAATTTGTATCCTGAGCAATTCCTGGCCAAAATTATTGAATATGCCAACATTTGCATCAGGATCAGTTGTCCTGGGAAGATCTCAAAAGTAGTTCAACACTCTTGTGGCCTAGCATTTATGTAACAGAAAATACATTACAATGATTTTGGAGATTTTGGGTAATGAATGAAAGCATCTTTGTTTCTATAGTGGACCATACTGCACATTCTAGCAATTGTGATATAGATGACCTAGTTCTATTTCTAGATTCCAATTCTCCGTTTTTAAAATTAATTCTTCATCAGTGCAATAAAAACATAATGTCAGAAAAGAAAGATTGAAGGCTGGAAGAAAAAAAATATTATAACACAAAAGGGGCATGAGAAAGTTTGTATATTATTCATGCTTCAATAAGATCCGAACACAGCTACTTTTCATTCTATTTATTTTCAGGGTAATCAAACTTATGCAAAGACCATGAAATAATGAATAGATAAGCTGGGAAGTAGAAGATAACAAGAAACACATACACACATCAAGTTTATGAAAATAATATTTAGCACATCTCTCTATACCAGTGATGGCGAACCTATGGCACTGGTGCCACAGGTGGCACGAAGAGCCATATCTGCTGGCACTCGAGCCATTGCCCTAGTTCAGCTCCAATATGCATGTGTGTGCCAGCCAGCTGATTTTTTGCTCACACAGAGGTTCTGGGAAAGCATTTATGGCTTCCAGAGTGCCTCGGGGGGGATGGGGGAGGGCGTTTTTCACCCTCCCCCAGCTCCAGGGAAGCCTTTGGAGCCTGGGGAGGGCAAAACATGAGCTTACTGTGCCCACCAGAAGTTGGGAAACAGGTTGTTTCTGGCCTCCAGAGGGCCTCCGGGAGGCGGGCGGAGAAAGCTGTTTTCATCCTTCCCAGGCATTGAATTATGGGTATGGGCATTTGGATATGTGCGAGGAAAAAAAAGGTTTGCCATCACTGCTCTATACTTTCTTCTCCGTGCATACTTAGTGCTGATAAATTGGCTGATGGATTGGTTTGCAACCTAGGTTCCAAATATGTGATTGTAAGGTGGATAGAATAATGGGAGGATCATTAGAATATAACTGGACTTTGGTTTTGTTTAAGGCAGATTGCTCAAAATCGGTGTTGGTGGTAGTGTGGATAATCTAGCATTGTTTAGTTTTTTAAAAAGCCTTCCAAGAAAATATATTTGCAGAATTGCAAAGTGAGATTTCATAAGAAAATTAAAAGCAAAACAACTATTTACTACCCAATCTTTACAAACCAAAGTCATAAAAATGCTACTTTACCTGTACAATGGTCCATAAAATTCCTTTGAAAGAACACCATACAATGATAGAAGCTGAGGTTTTCCATCCCTGAAGCAGATTTTTTTTTGTTTTTAATTGAAAACAATGAAACTATCATTAGCTATTGTATTCTTCTACTTCACCAGCATCAAAATAGTGCTTCTATTCAAATAGTATAATAATATTATTTACAAAGATTACTCCAAAAATATCACCGGCCCAAGCAATAATGGAAGCCTATGAAGTGAGTGAAACTGACAGAAACTGGCTCATTCACTAAGTGTTTTTTTAATTATTAAATAGAATGAAGACCAAACAAATTCCTTTAATCAATCTTTTTGCAGAATATTTTTTTCATTTTGATTTTTAGACTCTCTCAATTCTGATATTTGATTAGCTGAGTTTTGTTTCAATCATAAAAATGTCTTTTTAAATTAAAATACTAAGACAATGTTGTTTTAGTGAAGTTTATTTCAGTTAGTTTGTCAAGCATGTATGAGAAAGCAGACCTGTTAGGAATTGGCTGAGGTCCACGGTAGTTTAAAATTAGAGTTTTGGGGGTTTGAGGATGTTACAACAGGGTTGCAATATCCACTCTTGCTGAAGTCATATTTTCTGCAATCAATTTATGAGTTTATGTCTATTATTTACCCTTGTATTATTGCGGTTGAAGCTGAAGTAGTCATTGACAGGCAGGACATTGTAGCAGACAATTTTGTGTACTAAGTTTAGATCAGACCATAGGCAGCTTAGTTCTAGGTTATCCAGTTCCAAAATTTTAAGTCTGGTGGCATAAGGTACTCCATTGCAAGCAGAGGAGTGGAGAATTCTTCTAGTGAAATATCTCTGGACTCATTTAATTGTATTAATGTCCATTAAGTGTGGATTCCAAGCAGATGAGCTGTATTCGAGAATTGGTCTGGCAAAGTTTTTGTATGCCCTGATTATTAGTACAATGTTACTGGAGAAGAAGCTTTACAAACTTAAGTTAACAACTTTTAATGCCATTTTGGCAATACTGTTACAGTGAGTTCTGAGGCTTAGATCGTTTGACATGAATACTCCTAGGTCTTTGACATAGTGAGGGTTGTCTATAAGGTCATATCCACCCAGTTTATATTTAGTGTTCTGATTTTTGTTACCAATATATAAGACAGAACATTTGTTGATTGAGATTTGACGTTGCCAATTGTTTGACTTTTCCTTCTTTTTTAAATAAAGTTTATTGATTTACAATTGTTTTCTTTAAAATAACAGTTAAAATAAATCTTTGAGCATTCTACATTGTCACAGCATTCTACTTTTGTTAAGATATTAAAGCATTACATTTAATTTTATTTCATTCATCATATTTACATACACATTTATATTTACATATTTACAGTTTTCCATGCATTGTTAATTATCCCTTTTCCTTAGCTCAATCCACTGATGCCATTTTTCCCATGTGTTATAATAATTCAAGTCTTTTGCCCCCTTGGATTTATTGAAAGTCTCACTTTTCTTTCTATGTGCTCTGCAGGAAAATATGCCTGTGGCATTTTTTCCAAAGATATTGAGCAACAATTAAATTTTGATTAAGTGAATAATCCAAAAGGACATGGGTGTGTGTGATGTTCACTACAATTGGATCTGCTAAAACTCCATAATTTAAATTAAACAGACCTAGAGGTGCAGAGATAATTAATTCTTCAATCTCAGGAGCGACAACTGAGCAAATAGGCAATAGAGAAAATCTATTGAGCAATGATGATTCTAAATTAAGTAAGTGAATAAGCATGCAAATGATACAGCAAACAAAACTGCCACTGTTACTTGCTGGAATGGAAACCTACAAGTCCTGATCCCTAATATATCTTTGAAAAAAGTTTTATTTTACCGATACTCTCTTCTTACCTCACAGCTTCAGTCAAATATTGCATTACTGGATATACAGTTCCTGAGTAGAACTTCATGGAATAATACTGAGACCTTGAGCTTGATTTAGCCAGAAACAGATCAGCAAACTCTGTGTTTCCATAAAGACCTGAAAATGAAAGCAGATATAAAAGTTTAAAACAATTACTTCAAAACTACTTTGCTGAATTCCATATAGCTCTGAGAGGAACAAAGCATAAGATCCAATATAAATGATTGCATTTCAGTTTATTTCAGATATAAAACCCAAAACATTTTATCTGGAACGCCAAAAAGAATTGCTGACAATCCTTGAAACAGCTGTAACTGCTTCCTCCTGCTAACAGGATCACCTTTGCCCTCCTTCAATTCCACTTTCAAGACCTTCAATCCCACACAAGCATCCAGCAGCATCTGCATCCCGGTGAGACTGGTCTTCAAGCGCTCAGCCACAGTTGCAGAGGACAGCAGTTCCCCTGACTCTCTCAGCAAATCAAAGACGCCCAGCTCACTTGCAGTAAATATGATCTGGAAAGACAGGAGCAAATGTATGAAAAGGACCATTATTGCATCACTTTAAATGTGAGACTACAGATTTGTGATTTTCTAGATCTTACACAGAGCTGTACTTCCTTTCAACACAACTCACGTCATAGGGCTGTTGTGGGGAGATATGTTGGATATCTTTTCTATATTGAGTTATTTGTTTAAAAAAATGAGATAAATAAATAACTATTGTTCTAGGACCAAGCATGATTGCATATGGCAACTATTCCTATCTGATGCACCTGTTGCTCACAAGCAAGAGAACAAATGGGCTGTACACGGATCTACTCCTTTGTGCAACCACATCTACATAGTCTTGAATGACTAAGTGCAGTAACACTCATGGCACATGGTAAGATTACTTCTCCCTTGAATGCTTGGATTTGTTTAACTTATTCATGGGGAAAACAGTAGAAACAGCCAAAGAAAGATTTCCATTGTTGGGGATTATGGAAAAATAGTCTGCTGATGAAATAAATCAATAAGAAATCAAAACAAATAGGATGGATTTTTTGTAATACTGTACATCTGCAATTCAACTTTTGGAGCTCACTCAGAGAGTGCAACAAAACATATTGTGGCATTTATACAACTTATATGTATGTTTTCATTATAGCAAAGTTTTCTGCATTCAGTGATTTTCACTTCCATGAAGAAGACAAGGAAAGCTGCCATTCTCTCTCTGGTCAAGAAAGAAAGCAAAAGCAAACTATTTCTAAATACTTTGTCCAAAACATCTACAGGGAGTTATCAGGATGCAAGTAATACCACAAAAAGAATGATTTCTCACCATCGATGGGCTCTGAACGGAACCAAAGCAACCCTGTAGGGATGGTGAAACAAAGCGGCTCACCCTGTGAGACCATGGAGAATTGCAACTCTCCAGCTGAACCCAAGGGGCTTTTCAGCCATGATGAAAAGAGGCAGCCTAAAGATGGAGCAGCCGAGGAACACCTAAGATTGGTGCTATAGCCGAGTTAGTGAACAGTGTCTGGAACAGGATGAGAAGAGTCTTTCTTATTTAAAACTAACCCCAAAGGTGCCACCCCAAGTCTGCGGAGGGGGGTGGCATACAAATCTAATAAATAAATAAACAAACAAATAAATAAATAAATAAATAAACAAATAAACAAACAAATAAATAAATAAATAAATGGAAATAATCCAGTAAAAAGAGACTAAAGCAGCAACTAAGCACTTTGAGAAAAACTTTAGAATTGA